>NC_041725.1:9777277-10420194 GCF_900700375.1 Denticeps clupeoides
CAGCCATGAAAGGCACCCGGGCAGCAGTGTGTGGGGATGATACCTTGATGAACTGATCAAGTAGCCATAACTCAATTATATTGAGTTATCTATATTAAATGCATAAATACAGATGCGATTTCAAACATACTCATCATGCAAAGTGATGCAGTCATGATGGATGTCATTTTTAATTTGGGTTATAAATTGAGGAAATTCAGCTGCAGATGAATGCATCACTACAGAGCAGATTGATGGAACATAGACAGATCAACAGCAAACACTGTAATTACACATTACCAAAAGTAATGACTTTTAATGCTTGTCATTATTGTGATGCATGTGTTGAAATGATTGCTGTTTTTTTTTTTTTTTTTTGCCTTTTACTGAAATACAGAGAAGAGCCCCACCAAAAACAACCCATCCAATACCCCCTCCGTCTCTCTACCTGTGAAGACCCATGAGGACAAAATGCATAACACACACTTTGGCGTCGTTCTTCCAGACAGAGGTGAGATGCTGAGATGCCCTCAGCACCCTGCACCAACAGTCACCAGACCAGCCGTTAAAGCCGAATTTGGGCCACGATGTACAAATCTGTGTTGTTACTGTTGTTGTTCTTTATATTCTTGTTATTCATATATGCTGGAGCAAGATTCTAAATTGATATGATTTATCCTGGGTTTGACTTCTCTTTCCTGGACGCAAATTTCATGTGTAGATCCCAGGCTCAGCATTTTGTAATATAGTTCTGGACAGTTCTGGGCTCAGTATTTGGACGTGTCTGCGGTATTCTGTTACCCTGAGCCCTGGTATATTATTGAAAAAGATTTATAGCTCACACTTGATGCACTGAAACGACCCTTGGGTGAGAGATTTATTACCTGGCGAGGGAAAAAAGGTGGAATTGTCCTATTGACGTGTGCTAGTGCGATATGGAAAAACCTGTATATGTGTGTAGATAGAAATTCACAGGTGAATGTTTGGAAAAAACCTGGACGTGTGTGTTTTCACATTCTACTGGAATCATAAATTCTTTTTTTTTTTTTTTAACTAACCCTCTCTCTGTTCTCACACTCTTTCTCCTGGCTCTCTGTATCTGTGGCTAAGAGCCTTTACAGTAAGTACACACTCCCCTCAAGCATGCCTGCCCTGTATGTGAAGTGTGTGTGTTTCCTCACCTCCATTTTCTCTCCTTATTTTCCACATAAATGTTTAGTTGCAAAAATCCGTAATTAATAACCTTGTCTTTGGTGTCGTTTCTCTCTTTTTGATTGGCCTGTCACCATAGCCGTTCCTGAGGCTCCTGACAGACCAACCATTTCCATGGCGACAGAGAGTTCTGTTTATGTCACATGGATCCCACGGGCCAACGGGGGAACCCCGATCACGTTATTCCGCGTGGAGTATCGCAAGCAGGGGCGGAGCGCAGAGTGGGTGGTTGCTGCTGACAACATTTCCCCGCTCAAGCTCTCAGTGGAGGTCCGGAACCTGGAGCCAGGTGAGCAAACAAAAAAAAAATGTAAACAAAAAATTATGTAAATCAGGCATCAACCAATTAATCATCGGTTTAGCCTAGCCTCACAAATCACAAAACCACAATCACTTTCCTCAGGCTCCATGTACCGGTTCCGTGTGGTAGCTATGAACATGTTCGGCGAGAGCCCCCACAGCGCCACCTCCAGGCCATATCAAGTATCACCAGCCAGTTCTGCTTTCTCCAAACGGCCAGTGAGCGGCCCGCATATCTCCATCACCGACCCCGTCAGCGACACTCAGATCATGCTGCGGTGGACTGTGAGTATCGATTCTCTCCCATGATCATTAAATCTCATCTCGTTCACTATCCATCGCTAATAATTCGTAGCACTCACTGTAAATTTCAATTACTAAATACTTATCAATTACTAAATAAAAATAGATTCATATTGCTAAATGAAATACTTTGAAAAACACCATCATGGTGTGTTCCATTAGCAAATGTACTTCACTCATGTTGCCCAGTAAAACCTAAGCCGTTCGTTAAAGAACAGTCACTAATGCTCATTCGTTCTCCGTAATGCACACTCTACTACATGAACGCTCCTCATAGCACAGTAGCACTTACTAAAAATCATTACCACCAATAAATGAGTGTTCAGTGATACTCCTGATTATCTCCTGCTTGTTAATGCTTTTTTGAAGCTCAGTTAACGTATGTAGTACATCTCAGATGGGTCATACATTCAAACTCCTTTGTAGTTTTAGTGTTTAATTAGAAAGTGTGCTGGTGCTTGTTCCATGTGGAGTGGAGCGCTGCTTGTGTCAGTGTCAGGATTCTGTTGGCTAGGTCTGGAAGTTCAGGCAGGCTTCTGATTGGCCGGCTTGGCCACAATTAACGAACTCTTCCAGGGCAGATCAGGGGGTCCGGTCAGGTCAAGGGAGAGCTATTTCTAGCACTCTCATGAGAGGCGAAAGGTAATATGTTGAACATGGGATGGATGTAGTTTTTTTTTCTCCTACTCTTTTCTTATTTTTCAACTGATCTGTTCTCCTTCATGTTCTGTTTGAAATGGAATTTTTGAGTTATTAGCTGAGGTAATGGTCACTGCTGATATATTTTTGTTGATTTAATTTATTTTTTAGTTTATCTCCTTAAGAAGGCAAATTTTTCAAAGTTAGATTAATTGGCCGACTGCATTTGAGTGTACCACTTGTGAATAGGAATTATAGTAATTGATTTATCACTATTGAAGTTTCCTACTATCTACAAGACTATAAGATGAAGGCCATAGCTAAGGCAAAATTACAGTCAAAGTGAGACCTGTGTCCACACATTCTTAATGGAAATTGGCCAACAGTCATAGGCATGAAAAACATGCGGTCAACCAAATGTAAATAGGTCAGATATACTGTTGTCATTTTTACTACCTATAGTTTTGCTTCATGGTCTGCTTCCAGTCCCTGAAATATTGAGAGTAGCTGTACAATGTAGGTGTTTATCGTTGTGTTCTCTCTCTCTCTCTCTCTCTCTCTCTCTCAGTACACTCCATCCATCAACAATAACACCCCCATCCAGGGCTTCTACATCTACTACCGGCCCACAGACAGCGACAACGACAGTGACTACAAACGAGACGTAGTGGAAGGTGAGAGAACTGAAGAGCGTGTGTTTGTGAGGTAGCACACCAAGAGTGTGTTTGCATGTTTATGTCGATATATAAAGCCCAGGGTATTTTTCAGCAGATGCAGGCATATCCGGATGCCAAGGCCATTACTTTCGCGCTCACGTTTGTCTGTGTGTGTGTGTGTGTGTATTTGTACACGTACGCGTGTGTGTATGGGGTGGGAGGGTAACAGATAAGCAGTTGGGGGCGGGGCAAGGACGGGTCATTGTGCTGATTGATGGCCAGTGAGTGCTGTGCGGGGTAATGAGGCGGGGGAAATGTGTTTTTAATAAATGGCTGCCTCACTAATGGCCCTGAACTGCAACCCTACACCGGCTGGCCGAGAGGAATGCAAGCGGCGATCCCACCCCTCCCCCATCACCCCTCCCTACGTTCCTGTGCCCCTCTTCCCTAACCTCCGCACTTCCTGATCACTCTATCCAGCTTGCTGTCTGGGACACAAAGGGCATCTGATGTTATATGAGCTCTTTTACTGTGTGTGTGTGTGTGTGTGTGTGTGTGTGTGTGTGTGTGCGTGCGTGTGTGTACTTGGTTGCTTGTGTGTGTGTTAATACTGGGCATTTCATATTTGACTTGTTTTATTTTTACCAGTATCTGTTTATGTCTATGTCTGTATTTGCATTAATGTATTTAAAGCCTGTGTGTGTGTGTCTGTGTGTGTGTGTGTGCGTGCACGTGCATCTGTGTGTATGTACTATGTGGAAGGGTGTGTGAGTTTCTGGGAGTTTGAGTACAGTGGGAAGTCTCAGCTCTGCGGTGTGTACTGGAGCTGATGGAGATGTTGATAGCTGCTCAGTCCATCAGACTTTTAACAGAATGAGCTTTAGCAGGCGGCCATTTAGGCCCCTGGCGGCATGAAATAAACTATTTGTACCAAAAAAAAGATTGTTCTAAAATGTCTGATTAAAGAGCATGGTTTATGTATGCGTGTGTGTGTGTGTGTGTGTCCGTCCACTGAGACTACTGGAAACGAGCCAGAACAAACAGTAAGCTGCCGAATAAGGAGCCTGTCTAGAGTGTAGCGACTGTCTAAGCTCGAGGGAGCAAGAAAGAAAAAAGAACAAGTAGTAGAGGGGGATAGCATCAGCTTTGTGCAATTATCTCATCTTTACTCCGCCCACTTCCCTTTTGCCTCGCAGGCAACAGACATTGGCACCTGATTGGGCAGCTCCAGCCTGAGACCTCCTACGACATCAAGATGCAGTGCTTCAACGACGGAGGCGAGAGCGACTACAGTAACGTAATGATCTGCGAGACCAAAGGTGAGCGAGTTGCCGCCTACGGAATCTGGTTCTTACTCACATAGCGAGCGGCCGTAAAACACAGAGCTGTAATTACATTCCATCACTGCTGTCATTCCCGCTGGAAGCCGCACAATGGCAGGCATTGTAGCTTTAATTCACTGCCGGTGGTGTGGCGAGAAGTTGTCTTAATGTTCCAGCGATTTAAAAACAGGTGCCTGCATAGTCATTGCCACCATAAAGCCCAATTTAACCATAAAATCTGTACGGGCTTGACAACACATCAGCTTTTTGTTCCTTCCACATAGAAGCATATGTATTTTTACACTGTGAACCGGTGATTTGGCTGCTGAAGAGTGTAATTATTGCCCAGTTGTTAAACAGTTATTACACGAGTTGTTATATAGTTATAAGACAACGGCGTTCTTGTTATGGGTTCCAGCACGTCAGAGTCCAGGGATCCCCAGCCAGCATCCCATCACCCCTCCGGGCGTGTATCCCCAGGAGCCCCCTGCCCCGGCTGGTGGCCTTCTGTACCTGATTGTGGGCTGCGTCCTGGGGGTCATGGTGTTCATACTGCTGGCCTTCATTGCGATGTGCTTGTGGAAGAACCGGCAACAGAGCAGCATTCACAGTGAGTTCCGATCACTCACTCACCGATCATTATTATTAAATTATAGGTTTTGCTTTTTAGAGGTATCACCAAGATAGAAAAGTATATGTTATACTGAATTAGATTAGGGAGCATTTTTATCAATGGAAAAATAGTCAAATGTTTTATCCTTCAAAAGCAAATGTTTTCCCCAGACCTCCCAGAACCCATGTGGCTCATTCTGTGGAAAATAGCTGTTAGTATAATTTGGAGAAACTTCCACTGGAGTGGAAACTTTATTGAAAATAATTGGCAGCATATTTGTTTTTTTTATTTTCAGATTTCATATTTTTTCCTTAAAAAATAGTTGTGTTTTTTGCAGAGTATGACCCCCCTGGTTACCTGTACCAGCCGGCAGAGATGAACGGCCACGTTCTGGAGTACACCACCCTACCAGGCACCAGCCGTATCAATGGTGGCGTCCACGCTGGCTACGGCCACACCGCTCCCATGCTGCCCCAGGGCTGCCACCACCTCCACCACAAACTGCCTAACGGCCTGCCGCTGCTCAATGGCACCGCCGCGCTGTACCAGCCTGGACACGCCCACACACACGACGCCAGCCTGCCACATGAGCACCCGCACCACCTGCATAACGTGAGTCTCATTTTAAACCCAGTACCACCGTGCTGGTCAGGCGATGATTGGCAGCGTGTGATCTGAGTGTGTTCTGGTTTCTGTTGGCAGGGTGGGGGTGTGTACACAGCTCTGCCGCAGACCGACTCCTCTGACTGCATGAGCTGCCAGAACCTCTGCAACAACAACAGGTACCAAAACAGCTTTGGACAGTTCCTCATTTACCTTTATTGATCATCAAGTGGGCCCGAAGGAAGCAGGAAATGAAAATCCCCCCAACAAATGTCTCTGTCCTCTCATTTATGCATGATTTTCATTAAACTTAACTCACTCATACGCACTAGGGCACGTGTCAAACTCAGGGGCCACGGGCCGCTGATAACACACAAACTACGGCTCCCATAATGCAGTGCCCACTTTGCTGACAATCTGTACAGAGTTCGCATGGTGCTTTGGTGACTTTGAAGCACGAAAAAAGAATTTCGAGCTGCTTCACAAGCCATTTTCTCCGTTGACGTGGTAACGTCTCTGTTCCAGATACAGCTGCAGTGTAAAGATTGCGTGCAGCAAGGCGACTGAAGCACTTCATTCTGGTAGCTGTAGTTTCGGAGTTATCAGTGTTTCATATCGCTGGGCCATAATAATAGATCTATAGAACGTGATCTCACGAGATGTGGCCCGTGGGCGGCGAGTTCGACACCCCTTCACCAGGGGATCCAGTTCACATCCTACAAAACACGCCGGGTCAGGAAGCTGGCTTTATTCCCCCAGCTGGTGGCCATATCACTTCCCTGTACAAGGGTGGTTTATTCTGGGTCAGTAGGGCACACACACATCCCAAAAAAAACAAAAAACTTTCTCACACATGCAAGTGCACGACGTTCCCGGCCGGACTTGTTTATGTACTCTAGTGTCTGATGCACTAACAGTTTACAGTGAGCGCACAGATCCAGTGGCTCTAATGAGACCTCTGTTTGTGTACAGAGCGAGGGGGGGGGGTATTCACAGCATATCAGAGAGGAAAAGGGCCAGAACTCTGTGTGTGTGTGTGTGTGTGTGTATCTGTGCATGCATGTGTGTTTGGGATGTGTGCGCCCCTTGCGTCATTTACATTCAGGCATTTATCAGAGACAGTCAGTAGTTACAGGGACAGTCCCCCCCTGGAGACACTCAGGGTTAAGTCTCTTGCTCAGGGACACAATGGTAGTAAGTGACATTTGAACCTGGGTCTTCTGGTTCTTAGGCGAGTGAGTTACCCACTAGGCTACTACCTACGCCCATCACCTCGACTAATCGAGCCCCACTTTGAAGCATCTAGAATAGGCAGATCTGGTGGTGATTTTGTTGAATATTTTTAACAGAGCGACCAGTTCTTCTGCGTGAAATCCGAGAGGGAGGGCAGCGGCCAGAGCAGCAGCTGCTGCGCTCCGTTATCGGCCCCGCGGAGGCACAGCGGGACACAGTCGGTTGAGCCTCGCCAGGCTCCGCGCCTCCAGCTGCGATGTATCGCTGCCGCCGTCAGGGTGGGGATCCAAGTAGCGTTACTTCCCCTCGTCTCCCTGGGCTTTTTACCTGTAAACACGCGGCGAAGCGCGGCGACTCTGTGTAATGTTGAGACGACGACCCGGGCTTCCTGTCTTCCATTTGTTGGACATGCGAGGACGGCTGTGAGTGGTGCGCTCTCTGGAGTGCACAGTTTGGCGGCAGACCCATCGTTCAGATAGCGCCTGCAGAAGGGTCATTAGGAGAGGGGTGCTGTGTTCTATAGGATAGGAGGAACGAGTAAAGTGGAACGGTTCTCTGCTTCATCTGTCTTGCAAGGACACTAATCCACTCTGTGTCTCTATATGTGTGTGTGCGTGTGTGAGAGCAGGTGTTACACCAAAACCAATGGCACTTTCCCGGGCGGCACTCTACCGCTAATGCACCGAATGGCAGCCTGCCAGCCCGATGGCCTGGAGATGGTTCCTCTGGGTCACGTCCCGCAGCACTGCCACGGCAACGGCGACAGCAGCCCGCAGCTCCGTGGCATCGCCCGCCCGGAAGCACCCCAGCAACAGCAGCAGGGGGGCCAAGAGGCGGAGGAGGAGAAGAACAAAGGCCTGCCCCCTTCCCAGAATTCCTCTGTCTACTACATGGAGTCAGAGACGATCTGTGGAGAGGAAAGAGGTGACAAGCTGCGAACTCAACGCTGATCTAAACACACTCAGGGCTTCTGTGTTCTGTCACACACTGTCTCTGTCTCACACACACACAAATGCCGCTGTGTTGTGGGATGCTCCTCTGGTCACCCTTTCCCCAGGACACCCTCTCTCTCCCGCACATCTGCATTAAGATTTATAACTGGCCACAGATCAGCCTACGTGTCCCCCAGCTGCTAATATAAACAGATGAGGGGTGACGTGCGGGAGACACATGGACACCTCCTGCTCACTGGCAGAGAGAGTTGTAGACGTTCAGAGCGCTGGGCCGAGATAAAACCCGAGGAGGCCGTGCGATTTATCTCTAGCGTCTCCTCTCCGTGTGTGGTATTTATTTCTCAAGTGTCTTCTGTGTGTGTGTCAGTTATCTCTAAATGAATTTACTTCTGAAGTGTTGCGTGTGTGCTGGTGGTCTGCCCCCCCCCGTTCAGTGTAGGTCAGTTCAGTTTTTTTTGCAACAACAAGTTTAGACATACTAACCATAGTAACAAGTATCAACAATCAAACATAAATGGTTTTTATAATAACTATTAATAATAATTATAATAAACACAATTGTGTGTATCTATTTCCGTTAACTAGTAACCCCTTAACATACTATAATGTAATTGCAATACTAATACTACTTAATAATAATAATAATAATAATATTAATAATAGTGTGTACTCTGTGTGTCTCTCTGTTAGAAGTGGACTCTGGAAGATCCGTGCTGTGCTGGGACTCTCTGGCTTTGCCTGATTTGGACTGTAAGGAGAAGTTGGGATTCTTTACCAGCAGCAGGAACATGAATGGAGACCTAATCCAGCCCAGTGTGCAGGAGGTCTGAACACACTCTCATACAGAGACCCCCCCCCCCACAAACACACACAGCAGACAAACCTCCAAACACACACTCACACACACACATACACACTGGTACAAAGAGGAGAAGCAGCTACGAAGAAGAGGAAAAGAGAACGAGGGAAGAGGAGCAGCGGACGTGAGGAGGACGAGGCCAGCCGAGCCCAATCAGAGACTGTGTGTGACACAAAGGACACTGAAAGCCGACCTCTTTCTGAACCGCGAAAGAATGATTGGAAAATAAAATGACTGACGTGACGTATCTGGGAGGGGCACCCCCAAACCGATACATAACCCAGAGATGGGAGGACTCTAAAAGAGAAAATAAAAAAAGAACAAAAGCTTAGGTGACTTATTTATTTTTTGTAGTAGTAAAATATTATTTCATATGAATGTATCTGTTTTAAGAAGAAAAGTTTGTCTTTTATATTATTTATGCTTTTTGTTGAGATACTTTTTTTTTTTTTTTTCTGTTCCACACTGGGTGGAATTTAGCCAATGTACGTGTAAAGTTTTGTACAAACAATACAAAAGAGAAGATATTGGAAGAAGCTAAATAGCCCTCTTCTTTTTTCACCCCCGTGACATCTCCCAAATGCTCGGTGACAGGGCCGAACGGCACCTCTGTTATTTTGGGAGGGCCTTTGATGTGGTGCACCACGCGTCTCGCCGGCCAGCGGCTGCCCCGTGAACCGAGTGAAGCCCTCCTTGTCCCGTCTTTACCCCCACACCTCTCAAACACAACCCACCCCCCTTGCCCATCAGCCTCCCTGCTCTGCTGCCTGCGTCTCCTGAACCGTTTGATCACGGTGTCTGCTCTGTGAACCCAGAGCCCTGAGCATACTTTAGTTTCTTCCCTTTTTCTTCTCTAGCCATTCTGTTTTTGGCTACTCTTGCGTCACTGTTCATGGCGTCTGAATTCAAGAGTTGCTCGCGTCTGGCTTCAGGTGTCGGTAGCAGTAGCTGCTGCATGACTTGAGGTCAGGTTTATGTCGCTTTTCCTACATTTATATGACCAGAGAACTTCTACTCCACTTCTAGTCTCGCTAAGGCCAGCGTCTCGTGTACAGTCGTTACATACAGCGTCCCTCCCGCTCACATTCCCTGTCCCCCGTGGAGAGTGTGAGCCATGGAGTCTTGCTGGCTCAGTGTTGTCGGGTGGTTGACAGGGCTGGCCGCGCTTCAGTGCCAACAGCAGCGGCGCAGCGTGATGCATGGTGCCAGTCTGCCCGGCAGCCACTCCCACTCCGGCGCGCCCCGCATTCCTGCTGCCCCGATCACTCCCATTCATGTTCATTACATTTGTCATGGGGAACGAGGTACAGAGACAACGGGGGAGTTTACTGGACCATCAATTTCTCAGCTGACTGATGAGCACATTTTTTTCACTGAGTATTACTCCAGATATGAGACTAACGCCGGTTAGTTAATATGCCAAAACTGACCTTATACATCTAATGGATGAAATGAGGGTACAGGGCACACAAGGTGACATTCAAGGCCTTATGGGAACTGAAAACATCGCTGGTTTATGATAAAGAACGTGCCTTGAATAATGCAATCCACAGTCACATTTATTTTATTTTTTAAATATGGAATAAACGGTACAGTAAATGAAATGAAAAGTGATGTGGTTAAGATCTTTGCCTGGTCAGGAATGGTTGAGTTCATTTAATGCAAAGTGCTACATTGTGTCCTATGTGATGAACTTCCACTTGTGCTCCCTCTTTCACTCATCTCGCTCTCCGGGATTAAGCAAAGGAGGTGGGAAAATGTTTGTTTAGGTGGAAATGAAGGTAGACGTGTGCCCGATTGCTCCAGCCCCTTTCCCTCTGGAGAACACAATAGGGAGGAAACAAAGACAGGGGGACAAAATAATGAAAAGAAACAACTGTGAGAGAAAGGGTGGAGATGCTGACAGAGCTTTGTGAGTGATGAGGATGGAGATAAGCTGTAAAAGGCCTGATTCTCCATTCCTGTCATCTGTCTATCTTCACTGTTGCTCTGTCCAACCCTGCTCTCTCTGTCCACACACAAGCCCCTCATTAAGAGTCCCTTGGGAACAAATGCACCCTTTGTCCAACTTTCCCCAACCCAAAAATTCCTCCTCTTGCTTGGTGAGTGGACCTGTTAGCGCCATCCCCTCTTTGCCCAGCCTACTGCCCTTCCCCTGCCCTTGTGGCCACGCCCTGTGGGGAAATGCGATTCTTGTGAATTAAGCTAAGGAGACATTTTTCCATCTACTAACTAGACTTATTTAGTCCAAGACAGTTTAACCCAGAGGGCTTAGAAAAGCCACACTGTGGTTTACTGCAGCGGTTTCTGTAAGGCCAAGAAAAAGTGCTTTATTATTTTAAGCAAGTTTTAAGTCCATAATCAGAGCTGGAATAAAACTCCCTGCTCTGTTTGCCTGGACCGTTCATTCATCTCGGCAGCCAGCTTACGGCTTGCATCATTGTGGGAGGACCCTGGACGGCTCAAGTAGTATTTTTTGCTGCTTTGTGTTAAATCACTGAGACACATAAACCAAAGTGAAACATCTAAAAGCAATTCAGAATAATAGGGTGCCATTTTTCTATAGCCTTTAATGCTTAAGGGGCATTAATTATTTCAAATATGGTCAGTAATCAGATGCCACCTGTCAGTGGTTCAGAAGTATTATGCAGTAAGTGAGCTGATGGCTGGTGTAAGGAACATTGGCTAGATTGGATAGATTACTAGGTTTCCAAATGGCGGGGTCTTTCCAGTGTGCAGTACTTACCAAAAGTGGTACAAGGAAGAACTGGAAACACAATCAAGTCTTACTGGGCCCATATGGTCCCTCCTTAGTTCTGAAGACGCTACCTGGCTCCGTCTAGTGGTACTGGAGGCTTGTAGAACTATGTACATTTACAGCAATTGGAAGACACGCTTATCCAGTGCGACTTACATAAGTACTTTAAATATCCATCAATGAATCCCTCGTTTGGTTCACTGAGACTCGATCTGTAGATACGGGTCGCATAACAACTCAGAACCCAACCGTAAGCTGTAATGTAATGTTTAGTAAAACTATTTTCTAAACAGGAAGTTTTTTAGTTTAAACTTAATTACTCAGCTGTTCGGACATATAGAGGAAGTTCATTCCACCACCTAGGAGCCAAGACAGAGAAGAGTCTGAATGAATGCTTTCCTAGAACCTTGAGATTTGGCGGTATCAGTTGAGCAGTGCAGAAGGATCGGAGAGCTCGAGGTGCAGAGCAAGGAGTGATTAGAGATCTGAGGTAGGAGGGTGCTGGAGGGTCCTTGGCTTTGTAGGCAAACATCAGTATTTTGAACCTGATGTGGGCAGATATAGGAAGCCAGTGGAGGGAATGCAGCAGGGGAGTGGTGTGGAAGAATTTGGGAAGGTTGAAAACAAATCATTCTGAAGTGTTCTGGATCAGGTGGAGAGGTTGAGTAGCATTACGAGAAAGATCAGCCAAGAGTGAGTTACAGTAGCCCAGTTTGGAGATGACTAGAGATTGAACAATTTTCTGAGTGGCTTGAGTTGATAAAAATGGACAAATCCTCCTAATGTTGCAGAGAAGGAATCAACATGGACAAGGAAGATTGGAAATGTGAGATGATTTTAAGGTCCTGTTGTGGGGATGGAATCTGCAGGGATGAACAGCAGTTCAGTTTTGGTGGGGTTGAGTTTCAAATGATGTGCTGCCATCCAAGATGAGATGTCAGACAGGGAAGCAGAGATTTTGGTGGACACCTTTACATCTGATGGTGGAAAAGAGTTGGGTATCATCTGCATAGCAGTGATAGGATAACCCATGCAAAGATACAACCTCATCAAGAGATTTGGTGTAAAAGGGGAACAAGAGAAGGCCAAGTACTGAGCCCTGAGGGACCCCAGTATAGAGCTTGTGACGTGCAGATGTTGTTCCCTTCCACCTGGTAAGGTCTATCCTCTAGATAGGAAGCTATCCACTGCCATGCTGAGCCGCTAATTCACAAGCTCCCGATGATGTTCAGGAAAGTCTTGTGGCTGACTGTGTCAAATGCTGTT
This sequence comes from Denticeps clupeoides, assembly GCF_900700375.1. Classification (NCBI taxonomy): domain Eukaryota; kingdom Metazoa; phylum Chordata; class Actinopteri; order Clupeiformes; family Denticipitidae; genus Denticeps; species Denticeps clupeoides. The sequence continues at coordinate 9,789,974 of NC_041725.1, forward strand.
GAAAGGTCCAGAAAGATTAGCACTGATGACAATCTGTCTGATCTAGTAGCATATTTTTTTTTCTGTAATGGCCAGAAGAGCAGTCTCTGTGGAGTGGGCAGCTTTGAAAATGTGTTATTATTGAAAACTGTTAATATTCATAGCTGATGTGTGTCTTATTACACTGTGGTTGTTATTCTAATCACCCTGTATTTGACTGCATTATTGATGACAGGTGATACCTTCAATAGCAATGAAAAATATTCATATTAGAAATAAAATTGACTGCTGTGTACACTGGTTCAATACATTTTATAATGCTGGTCATAACTGCAACATTTGGAGGTTAAATGCATTATGGAATGTTTGAGAACCACTGCTCTACATTAAACACACAAATATGCACAAGAATGTCTGGCTGGCCAAGCCAGAGCTTTCTGTTCATCCACAGCTACTACAGATCCTTCAGCATAATCAGCATTATGCCTCGTAATTAGGCCACTGATGACAAGTCGGTAAGAGCCGCTGAAAGACAATCTGTTACCTCATCCGACCTTCATGAAATTTTCATAGGGTGAGTAAGGGGCCGGCTTTTCATTTTATTCGAGTTCACGTGTGAACAAGAGAAGCATTCTGAAACTATTGCATCTCACTTTCTAATTTTCAGAACCACTACGTCAAATTTTTTGCTGTCTCCCTATAGTGGGTAGTTCAGCCTTGGTGAATAGTGTGATAATGCCTGAGTTAGAAGAGAAGCTTTTAATTACTTTTTTTTAGTTTACATTTTCAGTCATTTATGCTAAGCCAGAAAGAAAAAAAACTCTCGGTTTGATTGAGCCATGAGAACATTCAACCACAAGCAATTTGTTGTTTACAATTCTGGGACTTCTCAGAAATGCAGTGGCTGCGCCACAACAGAGATGGAGCCTCTCATTTAAGCATAAGATAATAATGGTCAAAGCAAAACTGCATTCCCTTCCACAAAAATAACCAGTGCAGGGCAACATTTTCAGAAAGCACAGTACATTAAAGCTTGCAAGAACATCTACATGTATGTTAATGTCACTTATAATAGTTCAAACGCTAACACTGTAAATGCCAAAATTCAGCCCAAAACCAGTCTTCGCTGAGATGGTGACTAATAAAACAAGAACTACAGTGTACTTATCAGAAAAAAAGAACAGAATCTGATATACCGGTGTAACACTACCCTTTAACCCCCAACGCACCAATGTTGCTCCAGGAGGAACAGCAACACAGGGATATCAGATAATCTGCCAGAAGCACCCACAGCTGTTCTAATTCACCGCTTACACACCAAATTCAGCCAATAGTCTTAGGAAGGAGCAAGTAGCGTGATGAATGTCTTTTTGATGGTAGAACAAATATATGTAACAGCTATATTATTAACATAAATGATCTTGCATTGTTATTAGCAAAATTGTATCCATTGCAGCATTTTATCCATCACTATGTTGTGATCATTTTCAGAAAAAAAAGGTTTACAACACGAGTAAGATTTTATGCTGACGATTGAGTGAAAACTATGACAAATTGTTAAAACATTTTTCCGTTTGTCTCTACTGAGAGGCTGCACAGGGAACCGATTCTTTAACCACTGACTATGCTCTCCATCCTACATCTGATCTTGGGCCAGTTTGCAGTGCACAGTCAGGTCAGCGTTGAGTTGGACAGATCTTTTCCACGATCACCTTTATCGTCAAAGTCTAGGTGGTTGTAGTAGAATTTAATTGTCGCCTTGTCCTCTCCGTCATACAGTGCCTGGCAGGTGTACAGCCCTTCTGCATTGCCTAGCAGGTTGTTGATGACCATGGTAGAGCTGTTGGAGAGGAGGTCCATGTCACCCAGGTTTTTAGCCAGTGGTTGAACCTTCAGCCCATGGCCGTAGTTATAGGCCAAAGCCTGGTTGCTCTCAATGCCTGGTTTGGAGTAGGACCAGATGAAGATGGTGGGCATTACAGCTCCACAATCCAGGACTACAGAGCCCCCAGGCACTGCCTTGGCCTGCTTCTGTACGTACTCAACCTCTTCAGGGTCAAGGACTTCCAAACCTTGAACAGATACACAGGAACCCACATCATTAACTGCTTTGTGAGGCTTACAGCATGAACTGGCAAGTAATCATGCAAGACAGTCAACATTTCCACCATTTTATCAGCTTCCAAGTGGAATAATGTGTCCAATCTGTGCATTGACTATTAGTTTCCACTTTTCTTTACTTTCCCCTCTTCTTCATCTCAAGAGATACTAAAGCAATCCAAAAACTTTCCACAGCTTTTCAAGAACCCTCACTGATTATGATCCCAGAAATGTGCTCTAGTCTTCTGACATTTAACAATACCCGCATTGAGATTTTAGATATGAATTTGTTTTGCATTGTGATTCCATTTCCAGGGTTAAGCTGCTGTTGCTTTAGTCCAGTAATTGCATAACCAGAACAGACTACTCTGTAAGCAAAAGCTGATCTGACATAACAGTTCCTTACCTTGCAGATGAACTGGGAAGAAGCAGAATAGCAGACAGAAATATTGACGCAGTTCCAGTGAGTTACCCATGGTGATACAAAGTCTACGAAACTCTGGAAACAGAGACTACAAACAAAGCTCAATGGTGTCTCCAGCCCAGTCCAAAAAAGATTCAGGACATCTCTTTCTCTCTCTCCATCTCCCTTCTATTCCCTCCTTTGCCACACTACACCTGAAAGAAGAGGTGTCAGGTGTCAGATTGATGCCTCTAAGTCATTTATTATTGAGCAGGTCCACTGGCTTGGATTCTTTAGAATTCCATCAGTCCAGACATGAAAAGAAAACCTGATGGCTTGTGTGTGAACTGAAATGAGTTTGGCCTGCCCCAGGGGCATCGCTGTCAATGCCAAAATAGTTTTGAGGATGTTTACGACGCCATTTGTCACTTGATATTGAAAGGGTTGAAGGCTGCTTCAACATCATACCGTTGTTTGCTCCAATTAGAGAGTATGGATGGCATCTTCTGAGTTACTCCTCTTTTCAATTATTCAGCATTCTCCTCACAATGAACAATGTTTTTCCACTGCTTCTACAGCTGCTTCAGATATTGCTGATGCCGATTACAAATATTTCCGAAAACTCGTTAATGAAATGTTTGGGTTTTGCTAGTTGGGCTGAGAAATTCTGCAAAGTCCGCTGGTTTAGGAGATGGTATATAAGAGATTCCTCCGGACAGCTCGAAAGGATGAGGGTTAGGATGGTTGGTGACCTTAAACTGGCCTTTGTGTGTGGGTGTTAACACGGATGCCTGGCTCACTGTAAGAGGAAAAATTCATGGAAAACCACATATGGATGAAGAAGAAGTTCATTAAAGGCAAAGAAATTTGACAACAAAGGTCAAAAACAGTCCAGGCAGGTGTTGGATTTTCAAGAATGGCATAATCAGTGCCGTGTCATTAATAAACAAAAAAAATAACTGCACTGGAGACAATGAGTGGCAGACATCTTGTCTCCAGGACTCAGTATGCCCCTTTAACCCCTACCATCATGGCCCAATGCCACCTACAGGGCACACACTCCATCTACAGGGCACACAAAGGAACACCTCTGGGGAAATTCATTAATCTATTCATTTATGTAGCATCACAAGCACACATGACATAAGCACATTAAATTCAATGTATCATCCTCAACCAGAGCCAAATTGTACACATGTGTTTTAAAAAGCTATTTTAAACCACCATAGTCCTGGGAGGCTGTTCTAGAGCTTTGGAACATGTAAAAGAAATTGGTTTTCTAGATGGTGTCTAGATGAGAGATTTTTGTCATGTTAGAGCCACGACAGTGTTCACCACACACTGGACTGTCTAGGGGTTGAACTTGATTGCTTGAACCCCATAAGTAGGATGGAAAACTGGATGGCTGGGAGTGCAAAGCGTCGAGTTTTTCATCTGTTGATTAGTGGCTTTGGAAGTGGCAATCAGCCCCTTTACAAGGGATTTGTTTTCTAATATATATATTTTTTCTTAGTTGTTCGCTCTGACATTCTGAGGCTGCATTTCCCTCCTCTGGCCTCTCCGTCAGCTGCTCGTAAACCTGTACTTGCTGGAGGGAGCCTAAGATGAAGGCTCTAATTAGCAGTGACTTTAAAAGCAGTTAGCAGCTAGTCTTTTTTCCTTCTTTTTTATTTTTAGAAGGCTCTGGAACACAGGCAGAAGCAATAAAGAGAGAAATGGTAAAAAATAAAAACATATTTTTGTAGGGTATTTCGGCACATGTTGATACTGGAGGCTATGTTCATGTAAAGGAAGTCAAATTAAAGCATAACCTCGGATCCATTTTCCTGCATCTGCTAATAAAAGCCCAAAGATGTTTGGCATTAAATGCAGCTTTGAGGAAGAAGTTGCTTGCTCAGTGCTGGGATCCATTGCACAATTTTATGGAGAACAGGAAAAGGTCTTCCTCAAGATGTTGAAGAAGATCCTTCTCCTAACACAACCCAAACCTAAAGGGTAAAATAACCGAAGCGAAATACTGAAAAAACATTTCCGTTCCAGCTATCATATGATGCAAACTCTGCCAAGCCACCATGTGAATGGTGGGGGGGGTTGGGGGGGTTGGAGAAACAGGCGAATGGCAACAGAGTGAGCGTAAAAAAGTGATTTATAATTAGTGGGCATCAGGAGGCCTGTTCTAGCCAGGGGGGTAGATGGGGTGACTGAATTCCTTCCTGGTGAAACATGGCTGAGGTTAGCAGCCTGAAGTGGTGAAACCACACTCACAGTGGCCAGATCCATCTGCTTTCGTAGCCTTTGAGTGCAAAAAGAGGAAAATAAATAATGGAGGAGGTGGACGAGTGGAAAATGTTTTGGAAAGTGGATTGGGCCGGAGGGGCTTCTGATATGAGAGCAGTTTGGGGGTTAAAGGGTTGGGGCATTAGGGAAGTATTTGGGTCTTATCTGGGATCCCTTTGGTGCAGTAAAAAGCTTTCAGGTGCATCGTTTTTAGATCAGATTCGACCGGGTACAGCTTGATCTGTCCTGCGTGGGTGGCTTGATGGTGCGGAATGCTGATGGTGCATTGGAATGGTGCATTTTACCCTCTGTAACGTCCATCTCCGAGGGCCAGTTAGGTGAAGATTTCCCCAGTTTCATTTCAGGGGGGTTTGCACTAGTTTGCTGATCAGAAGTAGTCAATGAAAGTGCTAATAATCTGCAATGTCTGTCTAATTAGCAGCCATAAGCCCTGATATGTTTACAGCAAAGAGCACATTTGTGCTAAGCTAAAGAATGTCTTATTTAGAATGCTAATATTTCTACATAATAGTTATGTTGTCAGTAGCCTGTGCAAAGTGAAACTGTGCAGTGGTCCCCACCACAAGCTCTGTGTCCCAGGATGGGCCCAAGCAGCCATGGCCCTGCCTAAGAACAGAAGGTTATGGGTAATAAATGACTGAGTGAATGAAAATAGGCCTTGTCAAAAAAAAAAAAAAAACATTTAATATACATGTTTTATATTCTAGCTTCTTCAAAATAGCCGCCCTTTGCTCTGATTACTGCTTTGCACACTCTTGGCACTCTCTCGATGAGGTCGTCACCTGAAATGGTTTTCCAACAGTCTTGAAGGAGTTCCCAGAGGTGTTTAGCACTTGTTGGCCCCTTTGCCTTCACTCTGCGGTCCAGCTCACCCCAAACCATCTCGCTTGGGTTCAGGTCCGGTGACTGTGGAGGCCAGGTCTCCACTTTTTGTTAAGTACATAACTCCACATGTGTTCATTCGTAGTTTTGATGCCTTCAGTGAGAATCTACCAACGTAAATGGTCATGAAAATAAAGGAAAACATTGAATGAGAAGGTGTGTCCAAACTTTTGGCCTGTACTGTACACGGAATCTAAATGCAGTCATTCCATTATTGACCTTTCTTAACATTTTGATGATATAACACTTTATATTAGTGCAAATCTAAAAATACAACTAACTTCGCTTGTAATTCACACGCACAGAGCTACTGTGTTTGTGTGTGTGTTGAGCTTCAGTATCACTCTCCTTGTTTTGAGTGTGTTTGTTGATTTATTCTGTGACAGTTGCTATTAGGGCTTCCCTAATAAATAAAGCTATGTAGATATATTTTGCGGCGGAGCGTGGGTGGTAAGCCTCCACGTTCGGTTCTGGGGCTCTGTGTGGTGCCGCTGTGGGCCTCAGTTGCAGCTGCGTGCTGTGCCCCCCCCCCAGCCCTGGCGATTTCTCTTTAGCGGATGCCTGTCAGGGACCACACAGCGCGGCGGAGGGAGGCGAAGGGGTGGAGTCGATGGCGATGGCCAGTGCACAGTCTCTGCAGTCTACTCATTCACACACACTCTCCACATCACCTTGCTGTGAACTGCAGTCACCCACACACACGGACATAAGCAGAGATGATCAGTAAATGCCCTGATTTAGATCACAAAAGGCAATTTTCTATTCTGATCTGAGAGGCACACACACATGCTCAACATTCCTTTCTGATCTACGTACTGTACACACAGGGCCCTCTTCAAACGCGACTGTAGCCTACCCCCATTCCCCTCTTCACTGACCCTGCATCTCCCTATTGGCCAATTCCTCATCTCAGTACCTCCGGGTTTGTAGCTACGCCTCTTCCACAGGACTCCCCACCATGAAGCCTCCGCACACACACACACACACACACACACACACCTGAGTTACTTTACAGACCGCTGCTGGAGCCTGGCCTTGAGCACATGGAGGAAGAGACAGACAGGATGAGTCAGAAACCCTGGAAGCTAAAAAGGAAGGAATGTCATTTCATCCAACCTACAAAAAAATATTCCAGTCGAAATAAAAAACGGAATTTTCCCATATCGTATCAAAGCAGTCAATAAGTCAGCGGGGTGGTGAGGATGATCTCTGCGTACGGTATCATTTATCACGCTCTGTTGCGGCAGAGCGTGATCCTTCCCATCCACTCATTTATGGCCTCTTTCTCATTAAGCTAATGAGTGACATCTCATTTCTCACGAGCCTGCTCACCGTTCAGCGCCGAGGCCGCACAAGCATATTAATTCCAGTGCAGCATTACTCCGTGTATCATATCCTCCCTCCGCTCGGTTACGGTGTGGAGAGAAACTGGCTGCGCGCTAATGGGCTCGCTGCGTCTAGCCTTTGGCTCCCCCGCTTCGGCCGTTAACGGCGAGCAGGTCTCGTGGCCTGTCAGCAGCACGTCTCAGGTTGGGACTGGAGGAGCGTAACTGGTTCTCAAAGCAGCAAACGGTAGATGGAAGTGCCTTGCCAAGAAATGGACACACTGGAGTGACTTTTACTGCCTGCGCTGACCCGATGGTGAAGTGGAGGCTGGCTGGCCAGCGGCACAGTCAATCGTGCATGGATGTGTGTGCGGGTGTGTTTGAAGCGAGCGGGCCGCTTTGCAGAAGCCCAGCGTAGATTCACGTCAGGGAAAACATGTGTGTATGAGTGTTCTGGACGAGCTGACCTAAAAAAGCCAGATGGGGATTCGGGGTTTAAGCACTACCGAGGCCTTCAGCAAACAACATGTGGAAGGGCTTTGGCCTCTAATGTAGCATGGAGCGTTTATGTACTGAGCACCGACTCCTGCACCACTGTCCGTCTGGAGGCCAGCGAAGAGCTCACCACCTTCTCCAGCTCAGCCGGTTGGTGTACAGGGACGGGGCCGGTCCGACCCTCCAGCAGGTGGCTGCCGACAGGCCGCTTTTGCTTTCGGGGGCCAGCTGGGCCGGGATAAGGGCAAGAGGCTAACGAAATGTTTGAAATAGACGGAATATTTTTTATCCTCTCCCCTTTGGGCTTTGACTTGCTGAAAGATCTGTTTCGCTCTTCCTGTGCGGCACAGGAATTTGAGAGACAGAAATGCAGCATGTCATATTTTTTACAGTGACCTCATGAGAAGGTTTTAAAAGTAACAAATGACTTTGAGTTTGCACAGACATCCAAATAAAAACACTACAAACTACATGAAGATACAAAATCCCATGCCCCCTTCAATGTGACCCTTTAAACAGTTCTAATGACCACTTCTTTGTAATTGGAAACTTTAGAAAATTCACCTCATTTGATCTAGAAACTAATCCTGATAGGGGTTGTGACAAAAAGGGTCAAAAAATCACATTCCAACAAAATACACAATAATAACATTATTTAACCTAGTTGTTTTTACAGAATATGAAATATGAGCTGTTTGACAATGACACCCAATAAACATATCATACCTCTAAGTGATATTTTCCTCACTTAATCACCCCAAAAGGAAGAAATGTGAATAAAATGTACAATGTTAATATGTGTAAATTAATTTGGATTTTATTTATTTTTTCTTTGAACATACCGCTCCCTTCAGCGTTTCAGAAGGAAAATCATACATTTTTTCTTACTTTAATTCACTTCCCACTCTCAGTCAACCTCTTAATTTCTAATCTCACCGCCCCTGTGGAGTTTTTTGTTTGTTTGTTTCTGCACTTTCTCAAGCTTTCAGACCCATAGCCAGCTTGCAATTATGGGCAATTAGGCTTTACAATCCAGCGCTGCTTCTGCTGATTCCATGGATAAACGTCACGGGGATAAAGGAAAAAAACCATTACGCTCCATCTGAAATCTGCAACAGATCTATTTGGCCTTCAAAGCGATCTCTCTGGCCCTCGCCCATCACTGCCTGCCTCGTCCAGCTGTCGGCTGAACGTTCGGCCATCTTTCCCGACGATGGAGCGTTTTATGCAATTTTACATTCCTCCACAGCAGAAATGAGGAAATTGAAGTTCATTTATTTATACATTTTTCTCATTTCAATAATGCGTGCCGTTACCTCTGAGGGAAAACACCAGTGGCCCCAGTGAGCACCGCAGCGGCTGCGTTAGGCTCTAGTCTAGGCTCTAATCCATCACTCTGCTGTGCTGCCTCTCAACAAGAAACAGACCCCCACTTTAACCAAAAGTGCAGTGATAATACACTTTTCTTAACACTTACAAACATAAACAAACAAGCGTGCATACACACAGATGGAAAAAAAAAAGTAGCACACACACACACAGACACACACACACCCCTTAACCTCCTCCTGTATATATTGCAGGAGGCCATTACCAGTATAACATGCTGGCTTCATTGTCAATGCAGCTCGACATTTTTCTGAAGGCAAAGACATTATAGCATTACAATTTTGAAAAACAAACTTGAACCCTGGTCTGCCTCCCCCATCTGGAAACGGTAGAGGGCTTGTCTGAAAGATAAAAACGATATGAATGGCTCCTGGCAACTCCAATGTCCAATCTGGGATCAATTACAGAGACAGGATTCTGAAAATAAAGAGAAGGGGGGAGGCGCAAGGAGGGCGGAGGGACTAAAAACAGATTGAGGATGGCGGTCTGGTCCAGAGACGACACACACACACACACACACACACACACAAACAAGGGCCTGCATCTTGAGAACAGCCTGCAGTGTCTGCTTGTGGATTGGCTGTGACCACATGCTAGCATATTCCCGCCCCACCAGCGCATCGCCTTTGACCAGCCGCAAGAGGCAAACCCGCGCCGGATCAGATTCTACACCTAGTGCACACACAAACACGCATGGAGTACATGTCCACAAACCTACAAAGATGCATGGGTTCGCACAACCCCCAACAGCAAACGCGTTGCCCCTAAAACAGCGAGACATCTGCCAAGCAGCTTTGGAGAGTTGCATTATGGGAGTACAGGAAGGGGAGTGAATATGAATAGCGCAAAGCGAAAACCGAGAGAGACAAAGGGACTTAATGAAATCCCGAGCCGTTCATTGTTCGAATGCCACAAGCGTGTTTCTAACAACTGTGCTGCAAAACCTGCGCCATGGCAGCTGCTGCTCCGCCTTCACGGCACAGCTGTCACCTTGGTGTCATTAATGAGTTAGAATGTGATCAGACCAAAGCAAATCTATAAAAGGGGTAATGTCCACATCTGAATTCTGATCAAACGTGCCGTAAAATACTCCCATGAACAGAACACACCTTGGACCACTTATCACTTCTATTATACTTTTATGTTCCATGATGTGTGCTTATGCTGCTGATCGGTTGCTAGGCAACTGAAGCCTTGGATGACAATTTCGTTGCATTTGGTTTGTTATTATAGTGCCTATTTTTATTTATCATTGCATTTATTAAAGATTTGCACTTGTAATCACGTTGCCACTCAAATTCCTTAATGAAGGTGATAAATCCACCCACTTCCTCTCATGTTTTATTTGTTTGTTAATCATTACATTTTTTTTTCATTTGGTATAAATACATTTTCAGACATTTACATGTAAAAAAAAAATAAAAATCTTTTGGTAGTCTGACATCTGTTAATTGGTACTAGTAAAGCGGGTGCAGCCTTGTGCATCCCTTATGTGGTCAGACAGCAACGGTTTGTCATTTTATTCTGGTGTTTGTGGTACGTTGTGAATGCACTCATCACTCGGCGCTGGGCTTCTCTTTCCTGGTCTTTTACACAGCTACTGTTCACGAGCAAGTGCGAATGAGAGAACAGTTCTTAAAACGGCTCTACTGCCATCTACTGTTCAGTCAGAGGGTCACCGTCCTTGTCACATCAACCCGGTCACAAAATGGAAACTCTCTTGATGGAAATGGTTCTACTTACAGCATTCTGTCTTAATGCATGTGTTCCGTCATTTACTGAGACAATGCCTGTATACTCTTCCTTTATTTTTACACACTTAATAAACTCAACAAAGGAAGGGAAGGTTTTGATCAAATTGCCCACAATTATGCAAATCAAGACAAATGGATTGTGAGACATGGCTTCTATCAACTGATGGCTGAGGTGTCTTACATACCCAAATGAAGCAGTACTCCATCTTTACTTTATTCCTGCTGGAAAGAGAGTACAAAGTGCTGATCAGGTAGCTTTTGGTGGACACCACCTCACTGAGAACATTGTTTTTTCCTTTCATTTGTCAACCATCTGCATAGTAATCCGCCTTCATCATCTAGACCCCACTGCCATTTAAGCTAAGAAACCCCACTTGAGTGAAGCTTAGCAACAAAGCATGAGCTCCAGGCTCTGTTTTTTTGCAGACAACTGAGGACAGGGGATTCATTAATGATTTAGAGCTTCATTACAGAAGGCCAAATCTCACTTTCGTCCAATTAGCATTGCAGTGCAAATGAGATACTGCCACAATCAACAGGTAATTCAACAGGAATGTGTGTGTGTGTGTGTGTGTGTGTGGAACCGCCATGCACCTGCAGACAAGAGTGTTGATGTGCATTCGTGTTCATGTGTACATAAATACGCTCGCTCTATTAGTTTCCATGCCAACCATATGTGTGCGTGAGTGTGTGTGTGTGTGTGTGAGTGTGTGTTATATTTTTTGTGTGTGTGCGCATCTTACAGCTGGGTGTCTGTCTCTCTCTGCAGCCTATTTATACAAAAAAGATGGCAGCGGGGCTGTCGAGCTGGGCTAAGCTGACTTCTCTGTTACAGACACAATGGCAGGGGTATTGTTGTCACCACGGAAACCATTAGTTGCCAGGCAACCCACCCATCATCTGCGGCGGACTCAGAGAGTTGCATCTAATGATGGGATTCCAGCAGCTCTCAGTGTTAAAATACGTCTGCCTGGTGTGAGGGAGACGAAGGGAGGGGGCGAGAGTGAGCAGAGGAGAGGGGCACATTGAGACCAGCACAATGAAAAGAGACTGGCGAGAGAGAAAGGATAGAAAAGACCAATACAGGACTGAAGAGGATGAATAGGTTTGTTTCAACTGGATCTCACTGGCTTTGCCTACGCTCTGCAGTGTAAGCGAGGTGTCCATTAAGGCCAGTCCTGTTATGAACTGTAGATGGCCTTGGGCCGGCTCCAGCTCTATCAGAGTGCCCCCGAATCCTCTCTTCCATCATCTCTGACACGTCCTTGAATGTTCAGGAATAAATGGCTGAAAGAGGATGCCATCATTCAGTAACAAAACAGCACAGGCACGATTCGGCTTGAAAAGGATCGGTAGACATATCCGCCATTAATCCTCCTCCGTGGATTCTTCACCAAGCAGCATACATTTCTGTCATGCTTCCAGTGTTGCCGGGCATGTTTAACACCACAGTTCAGCTAGACATTTTGTAGGGTTGGGTTGTAGGTGACTGAACCTTCTGAGCCGTGGTAACATTTTGCTTGCCGCTGGTTGATGTCTTCACTGTGTTGAGTTTATAATCAAATGATCCAGACAATGGAGTCAAAAAAAACATGGATTTCTGGAATCGGAACCCTTCACAGGCCAGGACTCAGCTCCCTTTTCTTATTCAGCAAGTGAATGTTATTATTATTATTATATAGCACTTATTACTATTTTAAAGCACTGGTTACATTGGAGTCTGTTTGTACGTGTGTTACAGGTTTTCCGAAATGCGACTTTGAGTACCACTTGACCCCTTGAAAGGGACCCTTCTAATCAATACAAAGATGGTGGCTGAATGTCCCTAACTACAGGACAAAAATGTCACTAAACAGCTGTTGAGGGTGAAACTGCGACTGAGCAATGCTTTAGACAATCATAAAAACACCAGTTGAGGGATTGTGCTTTGGTGGCCATACCTCCAGAAGAGACTCGAGGGGACAAAAAAAAAAAAAAAGACTGTACGGCAACTCGTGGTGATATTTTCACATTAATTTACAGTTGGCAGGCAGTGTAAGTGATTCGAGGATCAGAAAACGTCGGTTCGGTCAACAAGCGACTCAGACGGTCTGAGTCCTTCGGCTGATTTTTTCCCCCCGCAGGTATCATGTAGAGGTGACGGTGCAGATGACAGCCAGCAGATTGGCCGAGATCTTCCCAAACCTCTCTTTTCTGTTAGCAGGTCGGCCTGCTTCTGCCATCATCAGCCTCGGCGGCGTCTCCTCCTCTTGCCCGTGGAGTGTTGAGGTTATTGCGTTAGTCTGGGTAAAAACACTAATGTGGGCGATGCTCGTCTTCTCAGGAGGACTCCCCACTGCTAACAAGCTTAATTAAACTTTTGAAAGACAAACAAGGCAACACACACGGCCGCAGCCCACAAACACAGACCCCCCCCCCCCCCCCCCCCCCCCCCCAAACCCACCTCAGTTCTAATTAAATGCACTTCATAATTACTTAAGTCACGGATTTTGTCACCTAATTAGACACTCTTTCTTCCAGCCTGTTTTCCTCTCCTCGGCTATCTCCCGAAGCGGCTTCAGGTTGTTTCTGAGGAGACGTTTGACCCCCGACGTGGCGAAAGCCTGAGTGATTTTGGTGTGTTTATGCGTAATTGTGCGTTTTGCCGTGTGGATTTTAGCCCCCCCTTCCCATGTGTACATACACTCTCCCTCTTCTCCTAATCCATCTCACCCTCCATCTCTCTTCTAGTTATCCAATTCTGTCACACTCTCTGAGGGTAAACCAATTTACATTCTTGTTTTGGTCTTCAGATCCTTGCCAGTTTCCATGACAACACTGCTTTCTCTCTTCCTCCCTCTCGTCCTCTCTCCCTCCACCTCAGGATCTTTCGTTCCCCACTGTTTCCTACTTCTCTTCTCTTGACCTTCCTCCTATGTCTCATTTTCGTCCTCTTTATGTTCTGTTTGCTCCCTGCTCTGCAACTTTCATTTCTTCGACCTAATTGATGTCATTCCTTCGCCCGCTACACAAAGGCCCTGTGCGACGGGGCGGCGGGAGAGAGCGAGGGCGTCGCACCCACCGAATGTTTGGTGCTGGAACGTGCAGAGCGACCGGCCCCTCGGAGGGGATAATTTGGGTGTTTGGCTATCTACTCATTAGCAGTCATATCTTTTAAACGCTCACCCCCATTTAGCCGTGGCTCGGCGCTTTACAGCGAATTAATTACGTGGCCACTCACAGATGCTGTTTACCAGCGGCGGGTGCCTTGTTCGTTAATGCTTCACAGGGTACGTTCCACAGACCGAATACGCTCAGACAGACGTTGGAACCTCCGGTCTTCTCTCTCGCTCAGACATCTTTGCCCACTTTTTTTTTTCCCACTTTCCCCAAGTGCTCTCACCCGCACAGGCTCACCTCCCTCTCCGTCCATCCTCGGGGCTTGGCGAAGGAAAGTGTAACACAACACTGGATCTGGGAGACAAAGGGAACGGAGGGGGGCTCGCTCGCTTTAGGAATCTAAATTTGCCATTAGGCTCTGAAAGGGGGGATTCTACGGTGCGAGAATGTGCAGCGGAGATTGATATTTTCATAAATGGAAAGACAGAGGGGCTGTAAACATGTTTATAAATCAGCATGTGGCAGAATTCCCTAACTGGGGTACATTCAGAGAACTGCCTCTTTTCTCGTTTTATTTCTTCCGTACTTAAAAAAAAAAAAAAAAAGAGGTTGCAATTTCTTCCGCGAATTTCACAACGTTACATCATTCCTCACCGGGCATAATGAAGTCTTGTTAAAATGAAATATTTGCTCTAACGTTCTGCCTTCTGTACTGCTGCACTGCTTTGCATGGGCCAAGCTTAATTCTAGTGGGCTTATTATTTATAGGGAAATAGAATTTTATGGGGCTGTCTGGTCCACCGGCCGTCAGATGCGGTTCTTTGCATACCCGTTCCGTACCTGAAGGAACGGCCCCTTCCAGATCCACCTGAGGGACTTCTGGGGGGGCAGTTCGAGTTTTAAAGTGTCCTGCACCACCAGAGGGAGTCCTCACCTGAGAAATCGTGTCGGAATCCAGACCAGGACCAGGACCAGGACCAGGACCAGACCCTGGCTCTGAACCCGTATCCCTTTACTGGTGCTGGTGGCGGTGCAACACTTTCCCAGGGGGGATGACCGCCCACTGAACCGCAATGAACGGAAGTTTAGTGAACGGAAAATAAGAAATGAGGATATTTTCGGAGATGTGAGTGCATTTTTAAATAAATGCATGTCCATAACTTCAAATTCCCACATTTTATAGTATTTCGCAAAAGCCCCCCCCAAATATAATTATACTTATAGTAATACTAACACGTTACCCTAAATAATAATTAATATGGTTGTTATTACTACTACTCCTACTGCAAGTGTGTTATTAGATGTATAAATACATTATTATTATTATTATTTATTATACCAATTCCCGCTCATTTCAACAAACGAAATAATATTTATGACGTACCGTAATTGACGTTAACAAGTTATCGATCGCGTCAGTAAAAAGCTCGTTGTCTGGGGTAATCAGTGCTGGTGTGTGTGTGTGTGTGTGTGTGTGTGAGTGTGTGTGTGTGTGTGTGTGTGTGTGTGTGTGTGTGTGTGTGAGTGTGTGTGTGTGTGTGTGAGTGAGTGAGTGTGTGTGTGTGTGTGTGTGTGTGAGTGTGTGTGTGAGTCGCCTCATCAGTAGCTGCCTCCGCTCGGCGCGCTGGTACCTTCTCTCCGGACTGTGGTGCGCCCTTCCCCGCCTCCGACAGCCAAGTCATGATCCGCGCGGTTCCCGAGGACTCGTCTTCCGTTTAGCGCCGGAGCGGAGCGGGATTTGTTATTTTGTGAAAGCCCCTCGACACCCAGCCAGCCTCGCCGCCACCAGCACCGGCCGCGCCGGCTTGCGCGGAACTGCGACCAGCGGGAGCGGCGGCGTTGGCGGCTGCGGCGGCCGCGTCGGGGGATGTCGGCGAGCCGCCACTCTTGACATCGGCCTGGTTCGCTGGCGGCGGGACGAGGGTAGGAGAGCTGCACTTCACCGACACCGGGGCGCCGCCATTTGTGCTCACCGTGGTCATTATTGCCGCTGGCGGATGCGGGATTTGCGTGGCAGAGTAAACGCGGCCGCCGGCGGAGGCCAGCTAACGCGCGGCGAGGCTCGGGCCGCTCGCCCGCGTCCCCGCGTCCCCGCGCGCGTTAAAGCCCCTGCTCGTGCGTGGAACGCTCTCGAACGCGCTGTTCCTCGCGTGCGTGCGTGCGTGCGTGCGGGCGGCGCGCTCGTCCGCTCACCTGGAGCTATGCTACGTGCTAGCCCGCCGCGGCTACGCGACCTAGCCCGGCCGACGGCCGAAGTGCGTGGGGGCGCCGGACTGCTCCGGCTTTTTATTTCAATTGTAATGTTCTTATTTCAGTTTCTACGTCTGTACTGGCGAATAATGGACGCCAGCTCCCGCGGTGACAACCTGTGGTGCTGAGCTGTCACCGTCACGCACTAACACGCAGACAGCCAGAGAGGTCTTGTAGCAGCCGTCCTGCTTGGGGCAGGTGTGTGAGATGGAAGTCCGGACCGGCCCACGCTGGCCCCGCCACTCGTGACCGTTCAGAATCCCACAGCGAGCATTCGGTGTGCAGAACCGGGCTTATTAAGGTCTGTCAGCAGCGTGGAGAAGTTGTCAAGAAGGCAGGATGCTGGGGCTGATGGTGGAGTTCCACCGTAAAGATCTCGCCTTCGCAGGTGTGGTCACCTTCCCTGCTGTAGTAGGGGTTCAGTGCGGGGTTCGAAGAAGGTACACAAGGTGCTGCTCCCCCACTTTTATTTCAGTGTCTAACCGATGGCCATGGGTGCCATATTAGTTTGGATTCGGGAAGGAACTTGGCAGTAGCCCGGTGCTCCAGACGACCACAGAGTTACAGGTTCAAACCCCACTCACATTTACATTTACAGTATTTATCACCCTTATCCAGAGCGCCTTATAATCAGTAGTTACAGGGTTAAGTGTCGTGCCTAGCGGGTAAAACCTGGGTTCAAATCCCACTCACATTTACATTTACAGTATTTATCAGATGCCCTCATCCATGCCCTCATCCATAATCAGTAGTTACAGGGTTAAGTGTTGTGCCTAGTGGTTAAAACACGGGTTGAAACCCCAAGTACATTTACAGTATTTATCACCCTTATCCAGAGCATCTTATAATCAGTAGTTACAGGGTTAAGTGTCGTGCCTAGCGGGTAAGACCCGGGTTCAAACCCCACTTACCGCCGTTGCATCCCTGAGCAGGACACTTAACCCTGAGTGTCTCCAGGGGGGGGACTGTCCCTGTAACTACTGATTGTAAGTCGCTTTGGATAAGGGAGTCTGGTAAATACCATTAAAAAAATAAAAAAACAGACTGAACGGCCTCCTCTTGCTTGTGACTTTCTTATGCTCTTACACGTCATACACTACAAATACCATGAATACCGGGATTAATATGGGGTATTAATGGTCCCCATAATTTAGTATTAGCAGCTCTCAATTCTACTGACAACATTGTAAATGCTTATTAAGTGTTTATAACTGCCTCAACGTGATGCCAGTAACACCAGTATCCTACACCGTATTTCCTGGTCATGTGCTTGTGTGGTGCATGTGTGCAAAATGTCAAACGAACACCGCTGCACTTTGGCCCACTAGCCGCTCGGCCCCGAGTCTCCTCATCAGTTTGCGCTGTAAGCGTGATATCATGCTGGGTTATTTATAGCACGCTACCGCGTTTGCAACTCGATATGAATTGTCTTTGAGGGCCGAGACCCGTGGTGTGTCCGCCCGCCCAACACCTCGCAAACCGCCACCTGCTGGCGTCCGCTCTGGCGCTACGCTGGTGCGCGATGACAATATGAAGAACATTTACTTTACAGGTAACTGTTACCCGGGCCTAGACTGAGCAGGATAAAGTGCATGTGAGTGGGACGGCGGCGGCCTGGCAGGCGCGGAAGTGAATGTGAAAAAAGTGATTGTCATTGTTGAACACTGCAGCACAGCAGACGGTGCACGCAGTGAAATGTGTCCTCTGCATTTAACCCATCACCCTTGGTGAGCAGTGGGCAGCCATGACAGGCGCCCGGGGAGCAGTGTGTGGGGACGGTGCTTTGCTCAGTGGCACCTCAGTGGCACCTTGGCGGGTCAGGATTCGAACCGGCAACAGTGGCCGCTTCCTTAACCGCTAGACCACGACGGCGCCACTCACATGCATTTTAACCTGCTCAGTCCTGGATACCCATCTGGACCCGGATAACAGTTACCTGTAACTGAACTCGTAACTGAAGGGATGCAGGTTCAAATCCCCAACCGCCAAAGCACCGTCCCCACACACCGGTCCCCGGGCGCCTGTCCTGGCTTCCCACTGCTCACCAAGGGTGACGGTTAAAGGCAGAGGACACATTTGGTGTGCACCATTTTTGTCCAAAATGAATCAAATTGCAGCGGTATATTATGTTTGCCCTTGTTAGCTGTTCGTTTCCACGACATCAGGCAGCCGTTTTACTTGATGCGTTAACGTGTCAGGTCTCTGGTGCAGACACAGCGGGCCAGTATTCCGAAGCAGTACTTTCCAAACTCCCGACATCCGAAGACTGGATCAATACAGTTGTTACAGGCCGGGGCTTCGCCGTGGGTCCAATGCGCTGCCGTGTGAGGGGCGGGCAGCACTAGTGTTTGGGTGCTAGTAGCCTAGTGGGTAACACACTCGCCTGTGAACCAGAAGACCCGGGTTCAAATCCCACTCACTACCATTGTGTCCCTGAGCAAGACATTTAACCCTAAATTGCTCCAGGGGGGGGACTGTCCCTGTAAATACTGATTGTAAGTCGCTCTGGATAAGGGCGTCTGGTAAATGCTGTAAATGTAAATGTAGTTTTGGCATATGGGCCCTAAAATACACCGGGCCTCCTTTCCTGCATACCTAGACGGCTGAAGTGTGCAGCTTCTGACTTGCAGCGTTTCGCTCCTTGTGGTGTTTTGGAGCCGCAGCTGACACGTCGTCACAAGATCATAGACGGATAATGCGCTGATGATTTTGCCGCTTCGGAAGCAGCCGGTTCGCGTAATTTCTGCACATCACAGTCAAGCCGTTTCTTCAACAGTGGCAACGATGTAAGGAAAACTCCGGTAAACTAGTAGTTTTTTTTGTTTTTTTTTTTAAACGTCAATCCATTCTTCACTTGCACGCCGCAGTGCAAGGCCAGGGCCGACTTGGCGCTGCTGGTAAAGTGTTCCTTATCTGGTGAGGTGATCTGAGAGCTTTGGGGTGAGTTACAAGCAGCGCTGCGAAGGCGAGCTATGAAAGAATAATGTGATATGGAGAAGGTTTCCACACGACAGATTAGACCAAAGACAACTACATAGTGGGAACAAGAAGGGCTGCTGTGAGGGATCGTTTGAATGGCAGTCAAATGGGGTCGGGCGCAGCGTAAATTTGGGCCGATACCAGCATTTGCACCATCGGTGAATAGGTTTTGAAATGTGCGCGTTTTTAAAAATAGGGCCCTTGACTGCGCGCGTGGGAGTAAGAATGTAAACGAGCTGACTTGGGCTCCTCGCATGACTCCGGTTGTAGACATGCTTTCGTTGCACTTTTGCAACGCAAGGTCCAACCCCCCGGTCTCATTTAGTTTCTGCCATTTCCTGTCTCTCCTCAGCAACTTGTGTTTCACTTCTCCTCCTCCTCCTCCTTTTCCCCCTCGCTTTCCTTTATTTATTTATTATATTAATCCACCCCTTTTTCTTTTTGCATGAATGGGGTCTATCTCTCTACGTGCCCCCCATCCTCCACGTCTCCTCCTCCTTTTTGAACCTCCACGGCTGGGTCTCGGTCGCCCGAACTGCGGCCGCAATTTAGTCTTTTTCTTTGCTCCACTTGGCACGCCTCCCAGAATGTGTTGGAAAAGATACAACCCTTGACCCCCCCCCCCACCAGTGCAAACTGAGACGGCCACTTCCTGGTTGGCGAGTGGCGGTACGCTGGGAGCGACTGCGGTCTCCAGCCGCCCGAGCTCACACGCTCTCACATGCTGTCCGCACGGCCGCCTTCTCACACTTTTCCCCCTCATCTTTGTGCTTCTTTCTTTCTCTAGTTTCTCTTTTTTAAAAACGTCCTTCTACCTTTTCCCGCCCTCTCTCGTCACCATTCTGATCTCATGCGAGTAGAGTTGCACGGTCCAAGAAATTCTATTCCAAGACATGAGGGCAGAGCATACACACACACACACACACACACACACACATGCGTGCATGCCAGCAAAGATACACACAAAATGCTCAGAGCTGTAATGATCCCCTCCCATACACGCACACGCACACACACACACACACACACACACACACACACACGCAGACAGACAGTCGGAGCATTTCCAACGGTATTAGAATGCTCTTCAGGCTGTGCAGAGGGACTGGCTTTCTTCCCCCTCTTTCTCCTCTCACCGCCCTTTTTCCACCCTTTTTCTGCACTCATGGCCTAAATGCAGATCAGTGACTTTTTTTTTTCTTTTGGCACGTCTCCCTCTTCAGTGTTGCACCTTCGTTGAAATCTCAGACGCATTAACATCCAAACTGCGCTTAATGGCTTTGACATAATTTCCCCGGTTTTCGTTCTCCCTGGCCTGAAGCTGAAGCCAGTCTCGTATCCGTTTCGCTACTCTTTCTCGCTCATCTCCAACTGCTTGTATTTGCTCAGACCCATGTCACGTTTTGTTGCCACAGCAACCTGCCTCAACACCCCAACGAGTTGCTTGGCTGTCACCTGTGCACAGTCCCACAATGCACTGGGCTTTTTTTTTCACCTTACCTCATGTGAATGCAGACAGGCTCAACATCTCAACACTGAGAATAAAAATCATGCTTATGAATTAATCAGCTAGTGAATCATTGAGGGAATTTCTCACAGTTTGTGCCCGTCATGTGAGCACATAGTGACACATCCTTCCAGATTATATCTAGTTCACAAGCAACCTAAATGCTAAAAAAATCTGTTTACTGGTATATATTTAAGATGGGTACTCAGATAATGTGGAACATCATTTATTTTCAATGTATTAAAAAAACTGAAGGTTTTGCAGACATTTGAAACATGGTTACCTCTCATGATGTAAAATATTTCAGTGAACTTCAAAGCAGACTATAATCATAACCCAAAATTCAAAGCTTAGTTTATATATGTTATATTGAATAGTGCATCAGGCTTAATTAAAATATTCATTCAATGCACCAAATTTTAACTATTAGTACTGGCTATCATATGTTAAACTTAACAGCACTCGTGTGGCTTTTAGACCAGTGACATTGTCGTCACGTCCCATGCAACACATTCTCTTGGTCATTTTAGTGGTGTATATATATTGGTTTTGCATAAACATTATTTTATTAAAGTGTTGCACAGTTTTTGACACCCATTATACATTGAAATATTTGGTGCATTAGCTTTGTCTGAAACTCGTTTTAACAGGTGAGACTAGTTTTCTGTGTTCAGTGCATCTCATGAAAAGTTTTCAAACTGCTTGTATGGCTTTTGTCATAACTTTATATTGAACTACCCAGTAGTAAGGGTACATGTAACGTACATGTCACACTTGTTCATAGTTCTGACCTCTAGTTATGTCCAGTGCACCACATAGAGAATTGCCCAGTTCAGATCTTAGTAGATCTGATTTGAAGTAGGAATGATTGTAGCCAGAGCTTTATTGGAGCTTTAATTAATGTTGGAATTAAAGCGATTTTACAGCAAATGTTCAGATTCGGATGGAATTACATCGCCCCACTGTTTCTATAACCTACTGGTATCAGCAGTGTTGTGCCAGTTCCACTGAAAAGTACAAGTTAAATTAACATCTGTTTATTTGTTCCCTTTTTGAATATCATGATATGCTAATTTCATGGTGTAAAGATGTTTTAAGGTTGTGATGGTTAAGGCAAACATACAGCGGTAAAGCTGAAGAATTAGATCCCCAAAAAGCATAAGGGGTACAAGAAGCCTGTCAAATCAAATACATGCAAATACAGTGCATCCAGAAAATATTCACAGTGCATCACTTTTTCCATGTTTTGTTATGGATTAAACATTTTATTTTCCTCAGAATTTTACACACAACACCCCATAATGACATGTGCCTTGAAAAATGTTTACTTGAGGTTTTGGCAACTTTATTAAAAGTAAAGAAACTGAGAAAGCACAAGTAAATGCTGCTGTTTTGAAGGTCCTAATGAGCACAGTGGCCTCCATGGATCCATAACTGGAAAAAGTTCGAAACCACTAGGACTCTTCCTAGAGCTGGCCGACCTTCTAAACTGAGTGATCGGGGGAGAAGGACCTTAGTCAGTCAGTTAGTCTCAGCAGCAATTCACTAATCAGGCCTGTGTGGTAGAGTGTCCAGACGGAAGCCACTTCTTAGTAAAAGGCACATGGGAGCCCACCCGGAGTTTGCCAAAAGCACCTGAAGGACTCTCAGACCATCAGAAACAAAATTCTTTGGCCTTTGGTGCAATTGCCAGGGGATCATTTTGGAGGAAACCAGGCACCAGGCCAATACCATCCCTACCATGAAGCATGGTGGTGCAGCATCATGCTGTCATGCAGGCACTGGGAGACCAGTCAGGAAAAGATGTAGAGGGAAAGTAGAGGGAAAGATGACTGCAGCAATCCTGGATGAACACCTGCTCCAGTGTGCTCTTGAACTCATCAGGACAACGACCCTAAACACACAGCCAAGATATCAAAGGAGTGGATTCAGGACAACTCATGAGTGGCCCAGCTAAAGCCCAGACTTGAATTTGATTGAACATCTCATTAAAATGTCTGTGCACCGACACTTCCCATTCAACTTGATTGAGCTTGAGAGGTACCGCAAAGAGGAATGGGCCAAACTGGCCAAGGATAGGTGTGCCAAGCTTGTGGCATCATATTCAAAAACACCTGAGGCTGTCATTTCTGCCAAAGGAGCATCAACACAGTATTGAGGGCTGTGAATACTTATATACATGTGATTTCTCAGTTTTTTTATTTTTAATAAATTTGCCAAACCTCAAGTAAACTCAACTCAAGTAAAATGTTTCATTATCGGGTGTTGTGTGTAGAATTCTGAGGAAAACAAATGCATTTAATAACTAATATGGAATAAGACTGTAACATAACAAAATGTGGAAAAAGTGATAAATTTAAATTACATTTAAGGCATTTGGCAGATGGCCTTATCCAGAGACAACGTCCTTCCATTTTACCATCAATGACGTGATCAGTTCTGGTTCGTAAGGACCCCCAACTATGAAAACAATCTTTTTATTCACTCTGTTGTTTCTATACATAAGTCAGACAATAAGAAGGTTAATCAAAATATTCTCTAAAGAGGAAGGTCTTGAGCTGCCATTTGAAAGTACTCAGTGAATGAGCTGTTCTGACCTTGAGGAAGTTCATTCCACCACCGAGGGGCCAAGACATAGAAGAGTCTAGATGAATGTTTTCCTTTTACCTTCAGAGATGGAGGGACCAGACGAGCAGTACTGGAGGCTCGGAGTATACGAGGTGCAGTGTGAGGTGTAATAAGGGCTGTGAGGTAGGATGGTGCTACTCCATGTTTGGCTTTGTAGGCCAGCATCAGTATTTTGAACCTGATGCGTGCAGCTACTGGGAGCCAGTGGAGGGAACGTAGTAGAGGGGTGGTGTGGGAGAATTTGGGAAGGTTGAAGATCAGTAATGCTGCTGCATTTTGTATTAGTTGTAGAGGTCGGATGGTACATAGTGGTAGACCAGCTAGAAGGGAGTTGCAGTAGTCCAGTCGTGAGATTACTAAGGACTGAACCAGTAGCTGGGTGGCCTGTGCTGATAGATAAGGACTGATTTGTCTGATATGGTAGAGAAGGAATCTACATGAGCGGAAAAGGTTGCTGATGTGAGTGGAGAGTTGGTTGTCTATTGTTACTCCAAGGTTGCATGCTGTTGTAGAAGCACCATCTCAAGCATCAGCACCTGAGTCAGTATCAGGCTTGTCTGAAAGTCCAGGAGGGAAGCTCATCAGCTAATGCCATGAAACCAAAACAAAGTAAGCTGATTCAGCGTGGCATCACAGAGTATCTCGCCAATTGTTGCCTAAACATTTGTCACGTCATGGGCCTCCTACACGGTTATCATTTCCTCTCGTGCTCCCCCTTGTCACTTGCGTTAAGGTGTCCTTTTTTACCCCAAAAATATCACTTGCTAGCAACACTGCCACTAGTACGAGTGGAAGTGAATAGGCATGTAGGGTGCCTTGACATGACAAATGTTTAGGCTTCTCAAACATGTTAAACTTTCTTTAAATTCATCATATTAGGGTCATTCAATTCAATAAAGGGCATGATTTAGCATTTATACAGTGATTTAGAGGAAATTTCTAGATGTAGAGATAGATATTGTGTATCATATATTGCAATTATCATGATCGAGGATGTGGGGTAATGCAATGTCAGAGATGGGGCTGGAATCGTAGTCGTGGGCGGAAATAGTGGTCGGCAACATCGAAGAGGCAGAAGGGCAGTCTGGAATCGCGGTTGACCATCCAGGAAAAGGCTTACAGCAGTGCATGAGTCTCATGCTGGCTGTTGTCCTGGCCGCGGAGTCCCTCTGATGGCCCGGCGGACGAGCAACAGCCGTGACAGCAACATTATAAACTGGCATCGTAAACTGGGTGTCGATGCACAATCTGTACTGGCTGCCAGATCAGCCCCACACTGTCTTATTCCGAAGACGGCAGCCTCTGAGCAGGTCTACAGATGATTATTACGCATGTATGTGCCTTCCCTCAGACGACTACCACATTATTTATCTTATCCCCTTAATTTCATTTCATTGTCATTGCCTTTTTTTTAGATACATCATTGCTCTGATCCTTTTTGGGCCGGACAGCCCTGTTGTGGTCCCATGTTGTGGTGGTCTTCTGCCTCCAATGGATGCTTGCAATTGATCATCTGATCATTTTTGCTTTAACGGAGCAGCCATCTTTGGTTCACACTGGAACATGCTGCGCACAGACATGGACACACACTCACGCCGCCTGCTGCCGTGCGGCTGCCCTCGCGTAAACTTTTGTACTTCTGGTAGCTCGTCTCACGCTCTCTCCCTCGACAACAGGCTGCAGAAAAACAAACATTGTGCTGCGAGAGAAGAACAAGGGAGTGATTGAGCATGGGCGGAGGCGCAGTAGGGCAGAGGTGGAGAGGGAAGAAAGGATGGCCTTCGGAAGAGCAGAGAGAGGGAGAGACACAGACAGACAAGCAGAGATGGAGAAGAGCCAAAAGACAAAGGCAGCTCAGGGACCAGAAACAAGGTTAGGCACAGCGTCATATTAAGTTTCAGCCCGATAATTGCCAGGTCCTAGTCTCCAGGTTTACTTGTCTCTTAACTACACAAACACATGCAAAACCAGCCTAAGGTTTACAGCATTTATTTAGACAATTGGGTGTCCATTTGGCAAGAGCCACCAGATGATCATGAAACAGTCCACAGGGTGGTAGTAGCCTAGTGGGTAACACACTCGCCTATGAACCAGAAGACCCAGGTTCAAACCCCACTTACTACTATTGTGTCCCTGAGCAAGACACTTAACCCTAAGTTGCTCCGGGGGGGGGGGACTGTCCCTGTAACTACTGATTGTAAGTCGCTCTGGATAAGGGCGTCTGATAAATGCTCTAAATGTAAAACAGTCAGCACAATAGCCACTGTTATTCAGTAATGACATTTCATTAATGCGGTAACTGCATTGGCAAGAGTATTATAGCACCCAGGGGTCTTTTGTTTTCCATGTGAGCCAGGAATTTTTAGTTGTTGTTCCCCAACAGTAAAGTTGGGGAACGGTCAACTTTATGGTTAATTGTTATGAGGTACTTCAGCAGCAAACCATTTGGAAGTGCTCCATCATACAAACATCCTTTTCCGGGGAACAAGTTGAGTTTTGTGCATGACCAACACTGGTGTCGCCTAATTTAGGGAGTGTAGGGTTTAAGGAGTGTAGCAACTCTGTCACCTTCAAAGTGAAAACAAGACATTTCCATATCCTTTACCATGCAACAAATTACAGAATATCTTTACTGAGGTAGATTTAGGCCTGATTTATCACATTGTAGGTCTACTGATTTTGTACCTTTTTTTTAGCTTGTTGGACCAATATCATTTCTTTGTAGAGGGTACAAATATGCCAAATATCACTGAAAACTAAACTAAATGAGTGATTTTGTGGGACTGAGCAGTGTTGCAATGAAAAGTGTGTGCTTGATGATGACTGTGTATATCCACTTCCTGCCAGATTAATATGTAAATATATTGCTTTGGCTTTGATTCATAGTTCGGAACTCTGTAGAAACGATTCAAGGTCTCTTTTGATTCAAGGTTTTTCCATTATTATAGTTCAACTTCTGAATCAGATTATGTAAGGAGCGAGCCCACGTCAGTGGCACCAAATGACATTTCATTTGTGCCATCAATTTAAATGGGCCCTTGTTGACTGTCAGTAGCATAATTGAAGCATAATTAATTGATGCTTACTCAATGTCCTGCCTGGTGCGGTGCGATTTTAAGAGCTGTATGAATCGTGATATTTAAAAGGTCAGATTTAATAGCTCTTTCTTTGAAATTTGCTTGTGGCAGCGGTCGCAATGGCTAAAGGTGCGCCACTAATAGGTGTGCAGCTAATAGCCGTTACATTGCAGAGGCTCAGCATTAATGACTGGACTGAAAGTGACATGTTCAGGCATGACAAGATTCCTCCAAAAAAAACATCATCTTTAAAAGTCAAAGTGTCTTTCGCTCTTTCTTTCTGTCGCTCTTTTTCTCTCCATTTCCAAATGCCACGTCTTTCTGATGCAATCATCCCCCATTTTCCATTCCAATCTCAACCTTCTAAGGACATTCCTATGCAGATTCATTACCATCAGAATTATTTGGCCCAGCTCACTCGCTCTCTCCCCCCCTCCCTCGCTGTGTGTGTGTGTGTGTGTGTGTGTGTCTGCTGATAAAGAAGCCTGTCCCTGAATACTGTCAGTATTCATGGCTGTGCATGTCATAGGTTGGCCTCCAGTCGGCCCTGTGTAATCAGAAATGTTAGCGATTTTGGGTGATTTGGAGTGACGCTGTTTGGTCTGTGGTGACTGCATGTGTTTAGAATGCCAATCAGGCTCCCGCTCTGTTTACATTTTCACTAACCTGCATAGAAAGTTGAAAGGTCAGTTCGTCAGGTGATTTGCTTTTAAAGATTCCAGTACAGTGGCTGAAAACTTTGACCCTTATTGGATTGTAGTGAGAATGATGACATGTGAGTGTGTATGTATGTTGGTGAGAAAGCTTTCTGTGTGTCACTGTTAGCAATATGTTCTGGATGTGTTAGGTTTTAGGATTGTATGAGTTTATATTCAATCAATATTAGGCCTGTTCGATTATATGATTTCAATCAATGACCGCGATAAAATTCAGCTCAATCTTGGTGATCAGCTTTGGGTTTTAGCATCTTTTTGTGTGTTTTTACATTTTTTGTTGCTGTGTATTTATGTTACTTTTAAACGCAGCTGCTGAGGACCTGGAATATGGAAGCAACGCATGCAGTACAATGTGGTAAAACCAGCAAAGAGCAAAATGGCTGAAAACATTGCCAAGGAGGGCTGGAGGTAGAGCTGCGAGTCGGGTCGGGTTTGAGCATTAAAACGTCTGGTCTATAGTACCTATCTTTTTTGTACAATCCACTGCTTGTTCATTTGTTTTTGTGATTAATAAAAATGTTTTGCATGTTGTAAATTTGTTTTACTAAATGCTCACTTGTTAATGAAATGTTAATTCGATTTGTAATTCTCAGTCACCATCACCAGGTAATGCATTTTAATTATCGCGAGAGAGATGTGTTTATGTTTTAAACCTGCTCTTTCCCTCTTAGTCTAGCGCTCGTAGCACACGCAAAAGAAAGCCTTGCTTTTAAAAAGCTGTGTTTGTCAGGTTGGGTCATATTCTGGTAGGGGTGGTAGTAGCCTAGTGGGTAACACACTTGCCAATGATCCAGAAGACCCAGGATCAAATCCCACTACCATTGTGTCCCTGAGCAAGACACTTAACCCTAAGTTTCTCCAGGTGGACTGTCCCTGTCATGACTGATTGTAAGTCGCTCTGGATAAGGGCGTCTGATAAATGCTGTAAATGTAAAATGTAAATGTAAATATTCTGTCGGGCTGGGGTCAGGCCTAATACAGCTCCAACTGGGGCTGTGCTAGCGATAGTTCTACTAGTGCAAGCTGCGGGAAAGCGATCCAGTAGCACGAGTTGATTCGCCGCATAGGATGCCCATGACATGACGAATGTTTAAAAAGCTTAATATCATGGCCGGTCGCCAATTCCAAGTCTGAAAAAGAGGACATGTCGAGGGGATAGTGGGATGTCTGGTCACCCTAATGGTTATGGCCAAAGTGACGTGCAGCAA
This sequence comes from Denticeps clupeoides, assembly GCF_900700375.1. NCBI lineage: Eukaryota > Metazoa > Chordata > Actinopteri > Clupeiformes > Denticipitidae > Denticeps > Denticeps clupeoides. The sequence goes on from NC_041725.1 coordinate 9,818,063, forward strand.
ATGAACCCACTGTGTAAGGTTCAGTTTGGCAATATCAGTCAAAAATGTGATAAAATTCATTAGAAAAATGTAATTGTTCGATATGGGAAAGTATATCATGATCAGTTTTTTCAACATGTTTTGTGAAGAATAATATGTCATTTCCTGGTTCAAAGATTAGTGACTTGTCCTAGACCAAACGAGAACCAGTACACCAGTGTGAATATGACCAGTCTGAATGGATATTGATTGTTTTGTGCAGAACAATAGAGCAGGGTTTCTCCGTACACAGTCTACGTGCAGAAGTTATGTTGTTCAAAAATACCTAATTTGTTCCTACAATTTACAAAATGTCCCCTCATCTCATCTTAAATTTCCCATCATGCACACTTATGGTTTGTACTTTCCCAACATATAAGCAGTTGTGAAACCTCCATGTGATCAACAAACTGGTATAAATGTCACAGATTCTTTAAACAGCATTTTATTGCTGTTATAGCTGTTATTATGAATCTGCAAATTGACATTAAAATTTACATCCGACAATGACAAAATCAATTATCCAGTTCCAATGTGGACTATTGGAGAAGCTGGTGAAAAAACAGCACATTTTTTGGCAAAGTTTATAGTATATATTTTTTTCAAAATCTATGAGGCACATGCTTCATCTTATGGGTATTGCTTCATCTTATGGGTATTGTGATTGATCTGGTTTAGGTGAATAAAGTTAAGTTTCCATGTTGCCTTCACCATGCCCACCTCCTTTTTTTAGACCTGATGGGCAACAGCCTGTCATTCAAATGCCAAACAATCCCAGCCTCGCTGGCACATAAATTCATAAATTAAAAGCGACAGGTGTTGACAAGGTTAAGTTGTCGAAGTCAGAAAGTGTTTTGTGTTGGAAAGACACACATAGTGCGGTGGCAGACAGAAGGCCCTGTACATTCCTCCCAGAACCCCCCGCCCCGTCCCAGTCCACTTTTTCCAGTGGCGCCACGCTCAAATGAAGTTTGTTAAGCGCGGGCCAAATTATAAAGCATCGACTGTGTGTGTGTGTGTGTGTGTGTGTGTCTGCAACAGCATGGTAAACATGCTGGTCCATTCATGGGCTTCATGTCGGCTTGTGCTGTTCTACAGTGGCAGTCTGTGCCTTTCTCCCCTCTCTTCCTCCCTCTGAAGCAGGTCTCGCTTTTTTTTTTTTATCCTCCTCTCTTCTTTCCCGCCCTCCCCAGGGACACTGGGGCTACGAATACCCCGCCCCGATGCTCTAAAAATACCATACGCTGTGTGACCCACTGCGGGACCAGATCATAGAGCTCTGTCTCTCTCTCTTTCCGCACATTCTCACTGTTCCTGTTACTCTGGCAGTGGACACTGATTCTGCACCTCTTTCTGCTGTGGTGGAGGTCCATGAGACCCTTTCTGCTACCTGGCAGCAGCGAATGGATGAAGGACCACATGGAATGTGGAGCAGAAGACCACAAGCTTTTGTATATTCACGTTTAAATAACGCAATTAACAGCGTGAGATCACTGTTGCTCCGAGTGTTGTGCCGGCCATCTACTTTTAGACCTTTATATAAACTTCAGGCCCCTTTTTTCAAGCGAGCGGCATGTGTTACGCATTTCGATCTCTCATTGAATTATTCCCCCCCCTCCCTAATTTGTTCTGGAGCGCATACTGGCTACATCTGAATCGGCTCCAAGAAGTAAGCAATTGAGTTTTGTTGCCCAGGGAGCTGCAGAATATAGCAAATGTTGCAAGGCATGATGTCCTGGGTGTCGGCGAAATCTACCTGATCAGAGTTAGTTTCCAGAAATGTTCCTTTGTCTTCCAGACCTCAGCTTGACCCATTCCTGTTGACTGCTGGGTTACCAACGGAGGAAGCATCTTCGTATCATGAGCATCAGTTTTATTTTTCTGTTACTGGAGAACTCAAAAGTTCCGACCTGATCAGACTTTGGCATTACGTTTTTGGCATAACTCTACAATTGTACAAAATTCAAACCTTGCATAAAATACTAAAAGCAAATTAAAATAAATTAAATAAAAAAACAGATTGCTATTTGCTGTATTTTATAGACACAAACACAGTAGCAAAATATTCCGGACTATTGTATTGTGTACAGCTGCGATTATAAGGAGAAAGAAATGCTAAAAACTCTATTACTATAATTTTCACACCAATGTCAGTGTGTTAGTGAAATGCTAAACCTGCCCCACCCACATCTTACAGTCATCAAGATATCGTCATTGATTAACACAAAGCAAACAATGAAGTGAATGAACCCTGAGAACAGTTGTAGTTGGAGGAAGAGGGTTAAGGAGGAAGGAGCTTTTAGAGCAGGAACTGCACAAGGAGACTCGATCAGATCCGGAAAAGCACCTGATAGACATAGACAGGCAGCTGAAGCAAAACCCAGGAAAAATTTGTCGGTCGAAACGGTGCAAGATACGCATCAGAAGTGTGGAGGCTGAAAGAGCCTGCAGGAAGGTTGAGGTAGAGCTGGAGAGGAATCGAGCAGAGAGCAGTCAGAAAGGAAAAAAGAGGAAGAGGAACAAGAAAAAGAAGTGAACCTCCTCACTGATCCACGATTCCTGAATGACCCAGCGTTCATCTTAACAGGACCACAGCTCACCAGTAGAAGTCATCAAAGATACTGTAATATTATGCATTTTTTACAAAACACAATTATTAACAGAAATCAGCATACTTGCATTGCCATTTCATATTTCTGTATTTGTTTTGCATACTTTCTAGTTATATTTTATTCTGTACTTACCTGTTACACACTATTTATGGTCCATGATATTTTATAATATATTTCCTGCTTCTGCTATTTCTGTGTATAGTATTTTTTATATATTATTTATATATTTGTGTTTTAATTTATTTCTACAGTAAAATAAAACATGGTTATGCTAATAAAAGCCCAATATTCTTCCTCAAAATTGGCACTAGCACAATTATTATTTTTATTTTTACAATTATTTCCCATTTAACATGTCTTCTTGTCCATTCCCTAACCTATTTGCTGTGGGTAATATTTGGCTGATAGTAGACTAATGCAGGGGAGAGTCCAGGAACAGGACTGGCGACCCCTGGACTAATAGGATGGTGATTCTGGAGTGCATTCTTTGTCTATATTTTTAAATTAGCTGACACAATATGTTTATTTGTTCATATGTTTATAAAAATCTCAAAACTCTTTAACCACTAAGTAGAATTGAGAAACGTCCAATTTGACAACGCTATAAAATGTAAAATCTACTTATAATGGACAAAAAGATGTCAACGATGAGAATTTGCTTTGATAACGTTGTAAGGTACTGAACAGATACCCAAGTTAATGCCAGATACCTTAAAAAGTGATAAATGTGGCAAAACGTACCATAGACACACTCACACGCACACAACAGCACAATATCAAAACCGCATGATCTTATACTATCTCTATGACACGCACATAAACACTCCTCAGCTGTGGTTTAAGGGACTGTGAAGGGGTGCGTGTGAGAGCGAGACAGTGAGTTTGGGGAAGACGAGGGGATTTTTTTAGACAAATGAAAGAGTGACAGTGTGTTCTCCATGCTGCTCTCGTCAGCATGCAGTTTCACCCATTTCCTCTGTCCTCATTTGCTGCCTGTGTGTGTGTGTGTGTGTGTGTGTGTGTGTGTGCATAGACGAACACTACAGGCCAGGGGGTTTGGGCCGCTTTTACAAAGTTGAATTGCATGAAAACATAGAGCCTTATGAAATCTGTTTTATTTTTACCTAACTTTCATTTTATTTTTTAAAAACTAGTGGGTGGGGAAAACATAACCTGCAATATGACAAATCACATTTAAATCGCTGTTGAACAAAGTGCTTGGGCATTTACCCTTTGCTTTTGTAAACCATTTACATGTAAATGTTATGTGCATTTTATGCAAATAACTATTTCACAATATTACACATTCTACCATTTGTAAAATAAAAATGCTTCACATTTGACCTTTGTGACCACCTGCATAATGAACTGGAACCATGATAATAAAAGCTGATTTGTTTGCTGAGTTTGCTGGTTTGCTTATTTTTTTTTTTTGCTTATTCCAATTCATAAACATAGTTTGGGTATTGTTCCGCTCTAAACTTAGAAACTTCGGAATTTTCAGAGGTCATCAGTGTTCCATCGAGCCAAGGCTAAACAATGCATATGCGCACGCATGCGTGAACCGACCAAGTGTCCAGATTTGGCACTGACTGCCTCTTCGCCATCGCTGACCCCGCGTTTACATTGCATTGGCGTATACATTGCATCGGAAACACATGTAGCAGCCAGAAGCGCCAATCACACTATCACTGCATCCTCTACAGCACTTTTTTGGAAATAACTTGTGTCCAAGTTTTCATGCATGCTAAGAAAAAGTCATTGTACTTAAATGACACCTGATGTAACAGTTTGAGGCTATAGAATGTGTTACTACCAGAGATAGGGACTCGAGTTGCACTTAAGTGACTTGTGACTTGACTTTAGACTTACTCTCAAACTTGCATGACTCATAAACAATGTTCATTTCATGGAATTATTTATGTAACCGAGTGGAAGGCACGCGTGGTTTTTCCAATGTGTAGCCCAGCATTATGGGAAAAAAACGCGGGGTAATTGATTTCCCCTCCCTGATAATACGCGCAACGTCACAAACTGATGGTGATGGCAAGTTCATCTGTGCACTCTTGAGTTTTGTGGATTTTATAGCTTTCTTTAAAACTGCACAGTGTTCCCTGATGGATACAGTCAACAATAATGTAAACAAATATCATTGTGAGGAATACAATAAAAGTATTCACTCACAACAGCATAGTCTACTGCAAAAGTGCAGCATGGCCTAAAAATATTGCAGCAATGCAGTTAACATAAAATAACAGCAGCTTTTTGTCTCCAAACACTTATATAAAAAACAATATTATTAGCTTTATGATGTAATTTTACATATTCATAGCCCTCTTAAGTGCATGTTAAATGTTGATACTATGTATAATAATAGATTATATAATACAGTACATGCTTTTGGTATAAAACATACATCAATGCAGTATTATCTTCAGAACGTTCATTTCCGTCATTTGGGACTTGAGACTTCACTTGGACTTGGAAAAAATTGCTTGTGAACATCAGACCATAACATATTGAAAACCTGCCAGTTCTAATGTTTTCTGAAAGGCAGCATGTAATTTCTGGCCTGTTGGGTAGTTATTGAATTCATACCTGGTGAACGGACGTTTCCTTCACATGGTTAATGACCCTGTTGAGGAGTTCTGAGCTTAGGACCACCTGAGTTAATGATTACTTTAAGTTCACTAAAGGACAGACAAGTGAGCATATGTGAGTGTGTGTGTGTGTGTGTGTGTGATGTTTTTGAGGTCATCAGCCAAAACTGTGCTGGAAATCTTTCTTGCTCATTGCAGGAATATTACTCTGGGTTGTGGTGGTGGGCGTGTTTGTGTGCAATCAGGCTCTGCAGAGGAGTATTTCTGCTCTGGTTCATGTGAACTCTGTGTGTGTGTGTGTGTGTGTGTGTGTGAGTGTGTGTGTCAGGGTGAGATAACGTGAGTGTTTTGTGCAACAGGTGTGGATGAAATGTCTTGTTGAGACCTGCACACTGGGAAGAAATGCCTCAGTGTTTTTGACAGTGTGAGTTTCAGAGACAGCGTGAGATGGACAAAGTGGAAACTCCCATTAAAACACATGCACACACACACACACACACACACACACATGCTAGAGCCATGTGGAATAACGGTGAATGCAGGGGCATGAAGGTAATGGACATGGGCAGGTGGTGGCGCCTGATTTGGTAGTACACTGTGTGTGTGTGTGTGTGTGTGTGTCAGCCCAGCTATGCCCTCTATCCCCACCCCTCATTCAGGGCTTGGAAACTGAATCCGACCTCGGGAGAGCTCTCCCAGTGGCCCTGATCATCCCAGAGTTATGTGTGTGTGTGTGTGTGTGTGTGTGTGCATTAGTGTGTGCATCACCTCGATTTCCCCATTGCCTTGGGTAGACAATGTTCTTTTGGGCTCTCAGTTCACTTTTCAGAACCGCTAGTGACACTTTATTTATGTTCTTTTATCACATGTTCTCTCTCACTGATCTCTGGTTGCTGTTCCCTCCCCCCCTCTGTTGTCTGCTGCGGTGAGAACAGTAGTTGTCTGTGTAATATGTGTTATGGTTGTGTGCTAAGAATGGTGAATCTGTCACTGTGTGTGTGTGTGTGTGAGAGAGAGAGAGATAGAGAGAGAGAGCACTAAGAAAAGCTGTAGATAGTGTTAGAAATGGTGTAGTGGAATGTGTGGTGGATTTTTTGTGGTTTTGCAAGATGCTCGCTGGGGGAGGGGCCTGTTGAACTGGAAACACACTTCTGAACAAGCAGGCCACTCCCACTCCCACAGCCACAGCTCATGTCACTTGTTTCCTTAAAGGGCCAGTCACACATTAACCCAGTCCTTGTGCAATATACCTGCCTCACTTCCTGTGTCTCACTCATCACGCTCAATGTCTTTGACATGTTAGTGTTGATCCCCGATCTCACCGTTGTTAATTTCTCTCTCTCTCTCTCTTTTCTTGGTTGAACATGCTGTGATTCCTCTCCCAGCTCGGAGCGCGGTCCGCAAGAAGAACACAAGCCAGCATGCCCCCCGGTGGGAGGACATCGGAGTGAGGTGAGTTCCCTGCTCGGTACTCAGCAGCCATCAGAGCCTTCCCTCTATTCCTCAGCGCTGTGATAAGACCCTGACGTCTAATCGCAAACCCCTCCCTCATCCACATTCTTTTGAGCAGAATTCGGAAGGCGGAACTCAGGTAGAGCAAGTCACTCCTGCTCCACCCACGGGGATGGGCTGCATCAGATTCGCCATCCCTAATTTTATTATTTATATCCTTATTTTAAAAGGTATATTTCCTGAGGCACTTTCCGGCATTTATGTTTATGCGTTCAAGAATTTCACAATACATGGAAATGACTTGCTAAACATGCTGTTTCTTTGAAATGTCATTTCACTCGTCCAATACCTGCTGACGACATTTCTTTCCGGATGTCATTTAAATACCAGACATTATTGGTGAACATACCTGACCCCAGAAAAACCTTACTCATTTCACTAATGCCTCATAAAACATGCGTTTCCGCTGACACTATGTATATTTGAAATGCCTGTATTAAGTTGAGTAGCATTTTAGTGACATTTTCTTCATTTCATCTCCTCCATCAAACCAAATTACATCAGTGAATGAACTTTGACCTTTGGTCCGAGAATGAGAACAAGAGAAGGGACTTTCACATCGAGAACAGTCCAGACAATCCCATCATTATTATTCACCAACACTTATCTGCATTTCTCACACATGGGTTTCCCCGACCGGGTTTGTTCCACAGCCCTTACTGTGAGGTGTGGTTGCAGGTTTAGCATCAGAATGTGTTTGTGTTTAACAGCTGTCTGGAGCTGCACGAGCCTCGCTGACGGAGAACACGGACTGCCTGTCTACACCCAATCAAATGCACCCTGAAAACAAACTGACCAATCATGGCAAGCAAGTGACCAGCAACACCCAGTCCCAGATCCCCAATGTAAACCAGCAGCAGCAACAGGGACCTGCCGGCACCCTGGGTTCCAAAGGCGTTGGTACGGGGAACCATGGAGTGAAAACCAATCAGATTTCTCCTGGGAACTCTGGGTTGAAGAGCGCGGGCCAGGCGGGAGCCGGAGGCGGAGCGATGCTCAAGACCAAGGCCAAGCGGGAGCGAGCGGTCTCCATGGACACGGGAGACCAAAGAGACGCCCTCACGCCTGCACTGGAGCCTGAAACCAAAGGTAGAGTTTGCAAAACGCTGCGCACAAACGGTCCTACTCATGTCCGTTCAGACACGTTCCTCCACCTTGACAGCTTGTGTAGTTTCCCTTTCCCAAATCGTGCCGCCCGAAGTAAAGATGAAACTGCCTGTTTTCACCTGACCTTTTCGCCGCCGGCGTCACAGTTTCCACCAGGCCCGGCGGGGGAGGCTGCAGTGGCTCTCGAGATGGAGGGGTTTTTAACCGGGGCTCGGCCTCAGCGTAGTCGGGGAGAGAGGATCGGTGGGTGGGCGAGGGGGCGGAGAATGGCGATGCAGCGAGTTTGGTTTCTGGGTGTCGCTGGTGTGCGCTGTGGTGTCGGTTTGGGCTGAAGATAGACACTTCCTGGTATCTGTGGGCGGGTACCTTCCCACACAAAGCCAACTGTATTGTGCCTGTACTGTAACTGTACTGTACATGTGCTGTTTGTACATATAAATGAGTCTGTGTATATATGTGGAGGGAGGTGGATTTTTTCATTTGCATTTGCTTTTTTCCCTACATTGTGTTATTCTTGTTTGATTTGCATATTGCCCTTTGTATTGTGGTGTGTGTATATGTGTGTCTGTGTGTGTTCTACAGGTCGGAGACAGTGACTAGCAATAATATGATTTTGCAAAAGTGACTCATCTGGGCTTTCTGTAATAACATTGAAACCCACTTTTGTATGCACGCACACACACACACACACACACACACACACAAACTGTAACAAAGTAAAAGGTCAGAGGTGTGGTCATGACAAAGAATAAGGGAAGTAGAGTGGGCCGGCGGGAAGACGAGGACAACAGGAAGGCTGGTTCCGTCTTTTCCTCTCTTTCCCCCCAATTCTCTCAGTATGAAAACCAAACAAAAGCACATTCAAATGACATGCAAGTCAGACGTCTCCGTCACCACACCTGCCGGGGACAGTGAGTAAAGAGAATGTAAACCAGCTAGAGGCGGGGAGGGAGGGGTCGACGGGGAAAAAAGAAGAAAGCGAGCTGACGGAAGCTGGTTTTAATGCCGGACAGAAACGAGGATGCAGCGAAGGTCGGCTGAAGAGTGGACCGTCGCAGCGCCGCCTTTCCCCTCCTGTCTCGTTCTCCTCACTCACTCAGACTGCTGTCTGCTCTTCAAGGTTATGAGGCTTTTGAAGGCCTCGGCTGTGCCGAGGACCTCTCCGGGCGGCCGGCGTGGGGTTATCGGAGCCGCTGCCGACAGTCAGATGGGTTTTGTTTTATTGACTGTAGTCCGCCGTCACCTCAGACCCGAATAGGTGCATGGGGGGGGGGGGGGCTGCGGTGCCACAAGACCAGCAGCAGTGAAGCAAATTCAAATTCAAGTCGTGTTTTTTGAGCCCTGACATTCGTTGTGTCGTGTGTTTTTTTTTCCGTGCAGTGGAGGGCGTGATGCGCAGCAAGCGCCGCTGCGTGCTCGAGAAAAAGCAGCCATACAGCGGCGACGAGTGGTGCTCGGGGGGTGACACGGAGGAAGAGGAGGAGAAACCCCCCACGGCTTCTGCCCATCGTGAGTCCGCACACCACACCATCTCTGTTTCAGTCAGAGGCTGCCTCCTGGCATTTAGCAGCTTGATTGGGGCACCACACTAATAAAAATGCACAGCTGGAAGGAAACTGGGAACTGTATCAAGTGTAACAGGTTTATCGAGTAATCTCGATATCTCTACACTTAATCTATGTAAATGTAAAATTCCCAAATCATAATGTTGCATCGAACAAGCACACAACATGTCTTTGTAATGATTGTAGGTTGTTTTAGATTGAAATGTAGGTATTCAGAAACTTCAGATATATATACTACCAGTCAAAAGTTTGGATGCGTTTACTCACTTATGGGTCTTTTATTTTTTAAGATTATAGAACAATAACACACATGAGGTTATGTAATAAACAAAAAGTTAAACATTTGAGTCTCTCCAAAGCACAGAGCTGTGATTGCAGCATTTCACACTGTCAGTTAGTTAGTTAGATAATGATGACGGTTTCCAACAGTCCTGAAGGTTTATATTGGACATTTTTCTTATCATTCACTCATGTTAATGAGCATCTCATGAAGCAGCTTTAGATGATGACAATAGTAAACATAGCCGACATGAAGGTAAAAAGAAGCGATTCTGAAAGAACAGATTCATCAAACATACTTCACTTTCTCCTGCTGCAATAAATACTAAATATGTTTCTTGCATTGAATTCTTCTTCTTCTTAGTCTGTGTAGCCGCCAAAGACTAGGTGCATTCAAACTATTGGACTGTTACTGTATGAACATTGTACACACAACAGACAGCAGCGTGGTGTCTAGACAGAAGAGTCAAGAGATCAAGCTCCTCTGTAAAGACTCTTTATTGGAGGTAGAGCAAATGAAAAGTGATCACAGTGGTACTTCTTTTATAAATAAGCACAAAGGCTTCAAGGCTGACACACCTGAAAAGACTAGGAGCTTAGGAAAGGTGACTGTGATTGGGGTATCTCCTAATGGAATGGCTAGTGAATATGCAGAAACTTGTAGAGAAACTTACAATCAGTAGTTACAGGGACAGTCCCCCCCTGGAACAACTTAGGGTTAAGTGTCTTCCTCAGGGACACAATGGTAGTTGAGTGGGATTTGAACCTGGGTCTTCTGATTCATAGGCGAGTGTGTAACCCACTACCACTACTACCACCCAATCATCACAAGAGATACATGAAAATGGATGTTGATGAGGTGAAACAGAGGCTTCCGCCACTAGGAGACCATGTACCATCCTAAACAGGTTATGCACACTGGAGAACAGAACCAACTAACCAACTGCTAATCAAGTTGCCGCGGCCTACCTTGACCCATAATGCCACTAGTGAAATACTGTAACATCAAGGCAGGCCCACCTGAGTGGATGCAATGTTTTCTGAACTGGTTGGGAAGTACTAGTCTCACGCCGTGGCCAAAACGTACACAATGCACTTATAACTGGGCAATAAACTGTTGCATAAACATTTGTATAATCAGTTTCATTTTGATCAGTCTGATGTATCATACTTCCAACTTTTTAATTGTTTGGTGAAATGCTGATAACCCATAAAGAGCTGGTGTAGTGGTTGACAACTCCCTCTATTTTTGTGGGCGAGGCAAATCTGCACATTGCAGCTGAAAGGGCCCCTGGTGTCTCGCAGAGGAAGACCCAGATGCTATCTCACCTTCTCAGTGCTGGAGTCCAGCCTCTCGTCTCAGTTGTGGCAGGGCCCGGCGCGTGTTGGCTGGGGGTTCTGTGGCGTTTGTTGTGGTCTCTGCTGAGGTTGTGGTCACCAACTGCTTCTATAAGAAGCTAGAGGCGTGCATGCAGGAGGTTAAGGTGCTGCTGTGCGGCTGAGGCCACGCTCTGAGTTTGGGTTCAATCTGGGTCAGCTTCTGTGTGCAGTTTTTTCAGTACTGGAGGGATAAGAGTCCTTTTGCAGTTTGTTTATGGTCAAGCATGAAACACAATCAACAAATCTGCCCTAAAGTGTATATATAATTGTCACTATTTTATGGATTTCATTTGATGATGCCTCAGAACCAATGTACGAATTTTTCCAGACCTTTTTAGAAATATAATTATTATTGTTTCAAATGTGTGTGCAAGTGTGTGCATTTGGTTCTGTTTCTATAGTTCGACGAATAGTGAGCTTAATGTGCAAAATGCTGTGAGTTTTGCATTGATCAGCTGTAGCCCAGTAGATCATTTTGTCTACAGAATTAAAAAGAGGTTTTTAATGTAAGTTAGTTTAATTACACATCACAGTTACATTGTATTGTTGCCCAAATATTGCGCCAGTGGTGAGATATTCAGGTAATTCACAGTACTGATGCTGTTTCAGCGTTTGGAGTTCTTCATTAATTCCAGTGGGGGGGTTGTGGGAGCAGCTGATTGTGACCTGCTCACCTTGTTACCCACTGTCTGCAGCAGGCGTTTTGCTTGCCACTAAAGAAGGGGCCTGCTCGCTTGGACATCTGACTGATTCTGGTGTTGTGAAAATGTGACTGCAACGCTTCGAAAATTTGAAGGACCTTGGACAGCCATCCATCAGATTTTGTCAGTGTAAACCCCATTTTTCCTGTCAGGTGCCTGTGATGCCTCTGTGATAGTGGGATACTGCTATACTGTGTTTCTCAGTCACTTGTCTGCCTGAAGACTGCCTGGAGGAAGCTGAAGGTAGTCACTCACATGAGCTGACGTGCGGTAGGGTAGCGGAAGCTGAATGAACGGAGGAGTTCTTGGGTGCGATGTGCTTGGTCATATATCACTTCTCGGTTGAATGGTCCCTGGAAGGTAATAGAGCCTATTCTGACCCGTGGAGCATCTGTCATGGAGTGGGTGGACGGAAAGTAATCTTGGTCTGACTGATGAGTCATAGGCAAAAACATTCATAGGTCTACAAATGAAAAAAAAAAATTCATCTTGAAAAAAAAGAGTGCTAAGACACACATGCAGATAATGTAATTGTTTGTAGGTTTTAATATTAATAGCTGCTTGTTGTTTTGTTATGTCGTTTTTTTAATTCCATGTTTGAATAAAAACACAGATTGGATTTCATCTGCTAAATAGGAATAGCAGTTGTGAGACAAACAAATAAACATGGCTAGAATATATTTGGCTTTTTGATGGCGTAGAGGTTTTGGCCTTTTCTAGATGTTTTAGCGCCATCTAGTGTTTCATACAGAGACTTCATTACTGAATATTGGATTACAGGAGCAGCTTCTTCTTCTGCAAAGTGCCAGGCACTTATTATGTCATAATGGTTTGATTATTAATAGTGAATTGGTGAATACATTTTTGGGAGTCCTTTTTGTACTACGTACTATGCCTTTCTTTCTTTATTCATGTCTTTATTTGTCTGTTCATCTTTTCTAGGGGAACGTGTGTTGGCTGGTGCTGGCTCCTCAGCCGTGGGGGGAAGCTCTGAGCAGGGAGCTTCTCCCGCCCTGGGTTGCGTTCTGGGAACCGGACTGCGTTCTGACCGCCCCGCCCAGCAGGTGGTGTACGTCTTCACCACAAGCCTCGCCAACAGGTGAGTGTGTGTGACAGCTCTTGTACCGGGGACTTGTGGTCCGCTGTTGGATGTGTAGTACATGCGCTAAGCGAGGGAAGTGCTGAATCTGAGGTCTGATACCTGCTGTGTTCTGTGCACTAATAACAGCTTTTGTGACAAATACATTCCTCTGGTCTGCTTTTAATATGACGAAGGCACAAGCTTCACTGTGTGCTCGAAGCGAATATACATAAAGATACGTAAAACACACATTGTCACTAATTATTACCAGGATCAAAGAACGTGTGTTTTTCCGAATGAATCACTGTCGGCCAGATATTTGTCTGTAAAAAAAAGGTGCACAACTGTGAGATTGATGGAGACGCTAAACCACACAAGGCTTTGTTTCCATTCTGATTTGCATTTGACTTACAGCGAAAACCCCCACATCACTGCATAAGAGCACCTACCACTTCTGCATGTGCCCTTTTTATTAACCACAACGACTTATTTCCTGCCAGTATGTTTCTGCGACTCCAGCATTGTCTTCCTGTGGTTTACTAAACCTGTTCTGATGGGTGTGTCCACTGTTCATCCTGCAGTGCTGCGGACGCTGTTCTACATGGCCGGGCCGAGTCCATTCTCATGTTTCACCAGCAAAATGTCCCTCGCACCAAACTGGACCAGGTCTGCTAGTGTCTTGTATCACGTGCATGTTTCTAGTTTCCCATAGGCAATGTAGTAAAATCACTAGGCCTTAATCTAATGTACTGTTAGTACTATCAAGCCTTAACACGCATTAATGTGTCTTTTCTTTTAATCTCATGAAGGAATATGAATATTGCAAAAATGCTACAAATACGCAAAGTTTGGAACCAGCAGGAACATTGTTTTTAATTAACTTGCACACAAATAATAACTCTTTTGATGGCCACAGCCAAATATAAAATATTGACAAACACAATGTTGCATTTCTATAAAAACAAATGCTTTTTCATTCATTCGAATGAGTGTGTAATACAAAAGAAAATATCCTACGGTTAATAAAGCAACTGCACTTTCAGACACAAACATATACAGGTGTGAAAAGCCCCACGTCACCAAAACAATAGAATTCACTGGAGATGACCAACCCAAGAAAATACACCTACATACTGAATAAAACAATGATTATTTGGAAAATGTGGTGACTACAATGGAAATTGAGAAAAAAAATCGAAAGTGTTTTCATAACCAGTGGAGCAGGTGCAAGAGTGTAGGAAGCGGTGTTTGTTTAACTGTCTATTTTCATCTGAGCATCATCTTTGTTCCTGTTTTTAACCCCAAAGGCTGCTGACAGGCAGGAAATACTTTTTTTGTGAATATGTATTGTTTTGTGCTCTGATGGCATGATCAGTTCAGCAACTTTCTTTAACTCAAGCGTCTATGGTTTGCATGTTTCCTTGTTCTGTGGCAGTGTGCTCCAGCGGTGGGGAAGCTCTCCAGCCTGTCAGGGCAGCTCAGCTCCAGCAGCACTCCACCTATGGGCACACCCAAATCGCAGAGTGGCACACCACGCCCAGCGTCTGTGGGAGGAGCTGTTGGAGCACACCTTCAGGCCACAGGCACACCATCCTCCAGTGGTCACCCAGAGGCTGAACACCCGCAGCACCAGCGCCAAGGTGCCCCCTCCAGCACTGGGTCTCAGCAGCCTCTTCCAGGGAATGGTGGTCCTCCAGTGGGGGGACCAGCAGGCCCGGGACAGGTGGACGCTACGGGTGGCATTGTCCACCCGAGTGCTGGCGTGTCTCCTTCTTCAAGCCCCTCGGTGCTCTCAGCTCACCTCCAAGGTGACAGCCTGCAGAGGGGGGGTAATGTAGACGGCCTGTCAAAGGAGCAGCTGGAGCACCGAGAGCGCTCTCTCCAGACACTGAGGGACATCGAGAGGCTGCTGTTGCGGACAGGGGCTGGTGGGGGCCCTGGAGAACCTGGAGGGCCCAATGGAAACCCTGGCACCATGAACAATAGCAGCAACAGTGCCAACAACAACTGCAACACTGATGGCAGCGGTGGGCCTCTGGAGGATAGTGAGGGCAACAACAGTAACTGCAACAGCTCTAACGTCCTGGGCTCAGGCATGCCTCCTATGGGTGGCATGAAGAAGTATGAGGAGCCCCTACAGTCCATTATTTCTCAGACCCAGAACCTGGGTGGTCCAGGGCTGGATGAGCCTCCTATGGGGCCACACCATGGCCTGCCCCCCCACTCACACCACCCCCTATCTTCACCCTCTGGCATGGACATGGGGCCACTGCTTGGACCTGACGGTCTCACCCCAGAGCAGATGGCATGGAGGAAACTCCAGGAGGAGTATTACCAGGAGAAAAGGCGGCAGCAGGAAATGCACCCCCATTCACACCCCCAACACTACCGCATGATGTCTGAGATGGGCATGCCTGCTGGGCCCCCAGTTATGATGAGGGGGCCTCCACCCCCTTATCACAGCAAGCCTGGAGACCAACAGTGGGGCCCTGGACCCATGATGGGTGGGGGTATGGGAGGCAATGCTCGTATGATGGACATGCATCAGGAGGGACCACGGGGTCCAAGGTTTCTTGGACAAATGCAGAGGGGTCCTCCTGGTGGAGGTGCATTCCCTGGCAGTCCAGGGGGAGTTTTGGGAATGGAGGGGCTTGGATCACAGAGGCCCCCCAGGGCTGGAATGGGGTGGCTGGAAGACCTGCCACCTAATATAGGTAGTGTGGGACCGTTCCATGGGTGCTACCCACCTGGGGGAGCTGGTGGTCCGCCCCAACACATGCAAGGTGACCCAGAGCGCCTTTTGACTCGCGAAGAGATGTTCCGCATCATGGAGAAGAGGCAGCTACAAGGACTGCATAGACTGGAGCTGGACCGATTAGCCAAGCAGCAACAGCCAGGAGGAATGGGCGGACCTCGTATGATGGAGAACCCAGGAGGACCATGCTTCCCCAATCCCAGCATGGCTGGAGGACCTGGCTTGCGTGGTGACCCCATGGATTTTCCAAGTTCTAGAGCTGTAATGGGATCTCCCATTGGTGGAGTAAGTGGAAGTGGTGGACCCTCTATGAGAGACCTGGGTGATTCGCCCTTGGGGGGCAGCATGAATATGAATATGAATATGGGAATGGGCCTAAACCCACAGCAGCAGCAGATGCTGGCACAGAAGTTGAGAGAAGGACCAGGTGCAGGTCCTCTAAGTGAAATGCTCATCCCAGAAGAACTTTCTCGTATCAGAGTAGCACAGAATGGTCGTGGGGTTCCAAATAAAGGTATGATCCCTGGACCTGATGGGTCCCTCCAGTTTCCCAATCAGGGACCCTTTCCAGGGGTACAGTCGGAAGGGTCCTATCTTCATCAGCCTGGCCCAGAAATGTTTGGTCCAGACCAACAGGGACCTCCTCAAATGGGTGGCACCCCACGCCTCAGCCACATGCCCATGAATTCTGGGCTCAGAGGATCTGAAATGGACCCCCGGCACCCTTCAGACCTGTCAATTAATGTCAATCCAATGGGCTCTCCAGCTATGCCACCACCTCACCAGCTGAAGTCACCTTCCCTTAGTCAGGAGCCATCGCCTTTAATGCACTCCCCATCTGCCCAGGGACTCAAGTCTCCAGCCCAGAACCTGAACACTGGCCCAACTCACCCACCTCTACCTGCTGCCTCTGGTGCAGGAACCCCCTCTTCCACATCCATGAAGTCTCCTCAGGTGACTGGCCCCACGTCCCTGGGCTTGCGTTCTCCCACAAGCTCTCCTGGACGTCTCAAGTCTCCACCTATGCCTGTGGCTTCACCAGGCTGGACCAGCTCTCCAAAGACAACACTGCCCAGCCCAGGAGGACCACCGAGTGGAAAGGGAGTTGGGAATGGGGGAAGCAGCTCTACTGAAACAGGTTATGTCAATGGTTATTATAGGCTTTTTTGCACCAACAGTGTTAAAAGCTATAGGATTCATATAATTACAGCTCAGACAATTAGTTTGCAACGCTTTGAAGTTTTTTTCCTCCTGTTCTAGGGTAGAAATCAAGCTATTTTTTTTTTATTAAAAAAAAGGATTGCTTTCATTCAGAGTGGGCGTTTTACAGAAATATTTGTTGTGGCACTGGTTCAAGGAGCTGACAAATAATGAAAGGGTATCAGATTAGTAACCCACTGCATGAATAGAGCCATATATCGCATCACAGGGGAAATCCCTGCATTTTGTGGACGTTTGTTGAAATCAGTGATTAGATCTATGATCTGAGGTTTTAAAAGATAACCTGTAAGGATGTTCATTGTTCAGCATAAGCATCAAACTTTTTGTTCACTCATTCTGTATGTTTTCCTTCAGGTCCCTCTTTGCCACCAAGGAGTACCAACTCCACACCCATCAGCCAGCCTGGATCACTTAATCCCAGCATGCCTTTCACCTCTTCTCCAGATGTCCCCCCTTCCCAGAATCCTCTGTCTTTGATCATGTCTCAGATGTCCAAGTATGCCATGCCCAGCTCAACTCCTCTCTACCACGATGCGATAAAGACCATCGCCACATCAGATGATGAGATGATGCCAGACCGTCCCCTTCTCCCTGGTGTCAGCATGGCAGGTGCAGTAAATATAAGCATGAGCATGATCTCTTTCAGCTTTCAAATATAAGAATATTGATTTAGGAATTTTTATACAACTTTGAGCAACATTTTTTTTGTATTTTCTTTACCACTAGGAAACATGGGAAACCACCAGTCCTCCCAGATGCTTCTCTCTTCCCAAAGTTCAATGGGACCCCACAGCAGCCCACAAAGCCCTATGGGAATGGTGCTCCAGGGCCAGAAACAGCTATCCCATGATCCTTCGGGACCCATGTTGCCCTCCCCAAACCCAATGAGTATGTCTGGGATGAACCCTACTATGATGGGTGGAGGCGGGGGTCCCCCTGATGGGATGGGACCCTGCAACGTCTCACCCATGCATCCTCAAAACCAGATGGGAGGGTTCCCTCGCATGCAGCCCCCATCTCACGGACCCCTACACTCTCCAATCGGGGCAATGGGCCAGCAGTACGGCCAACCTCCAGATGATATTCTCCCACCCCAACAGATGCACCTTCTGGGGAAGGGCTTGCCTCACCAACGTCCACCTCACCCTCCAGACTCTTTCCCGTCTATGGGGATGGGCGAAGGGCCAGACCTCAGTGAAGTCATCCGGCCCACACACTCGGGCATCCCAGAGTTTGACCTGTCCCGCATCATTCCAGCAGACAAGCCCAGCAGTACCCTGCAGTACTTTCCAAAGAGTGAGGCCATGTCCCAGACCCAGCAGAACCTCCACCAAGGTCCAGGTTCCCAACACCCGCCACCAGCCCAACTCCTTAAGCAGCTCTCCTCTTCATCTGGACCTCCACACAGTGGTGCACCATCCTCTAATCCCCATATCGCCAACCTGCAGAACATGATGGCTGAGCAGCAGCTGCCTCTTCACCCCTCACACTGTGGCATGCGATCAGGCATGGGGGGCCCCCAAGGTGGTGCGAGGGGCATGGTGGTGGGAGGAGGTGGGTTGGGGCCCATGTGCCACCCTGGACACATGATGGTAGGTAGGACAGGTATGGGACCCCAGCAGCAACAGCACCATCAGCAGCAACAGGCCATGATGGCCAACAACCTTCTGCATCACCCCTCCCACCCCCACCCGTCCATGATGTCACCCCAGCAGCACTCACACAACCTGATGGCCCAGCAGAATCTGATGATGATGCAGGCCAAACAGCGAGGGTTGGCCATCTCTGGAGAGCATTTTGGACAACAGGGACCCCTCATGTCCCCCCAGGGCCCTGTGATGGGCCCCCCCCACCCACAGACTGGGATGATGGGACCACAGGCTCACAGACAGAGAGGGATGTCACTGGACAGCCCACTTGGCTACGGCCCTGGAAGCATGGCTAATATGCCTTTCTAATTGTTCAATCTCTGAAAATGATAAAAAAAAAAAAAAAAAAAAGTCTTGTTTATAGGATATCAAATCTGTTCTCATTTTTATTGAAGGTCTGACTAAGGCAATTGCTATTAATTGTATTAGTAGTATTATTTTAATTTTGGAATACACAAATGGGGGGATTCAATAGATAATGAAATTCTGAAGCCATTTTTAAAGTCCTTTGTAAAATATGTAAATTCCATGAATCAATATGTGTTTTTTAGAGGTCATGGAGAGAGGAGTGCCTCTTAATTTCTATGTTTTATTTCCATGCATTATTTCCTCTGGCTACCAAACTGTTGTGCAAGGGAATATATATAAAAATATATATAAAATATATATATATATAGTTGCTGTAAATAAGATGCAATTTGTGCTTGTTTGCAAATGTTCTGTATAACTGTGTTTTAATAGAAGTTTAAAAATGAATAATGAGGTAAGAAAATATTTTTGTCTTGTCTGCAATTGGGTATCAACAACAGGGTGTGTGAAAAAGTTTATTAAAGGACAGGCAAAAGGAAACCCCACACAAAGCAGTTAAAATATATAATAATATATACATATATATGTGTGCATATATGCACAAATATTACAAAAGACAAATAATTCCTTCACAAGGAAAACTATTAAGCAGTTCATTTTCTTTTATATTACAGCTACATAGTACTTGCTGTCAAGATATTGGGATATAAAAGTGTTGCATTAGGTTAGTATGGTATAGCTAGGCAGGTAATTAAACTGTTCGGCCGGGATATGACTTTCAGATGAAGTTGCTGCTGGTCGTGAGAGTGATGCCTTCAGAGATGGAGGCCCTGCTTTGGTTCTTGGATCTCAGGGCAGGTGCTTTTATGCAGATACAGCCCCACTTTGCCAGCAGCTGCAGGAGGTCATTGCGGAATCGCACCCCTATGAAGGCGTACAGGATGGGGTTCAGGCAGCAGTGTGTGTCACCGATGCACTCTGTAACTGACAGGGCTTGTTTCAGCATGATGCGGGATTCGCAGCTGATGTCTGACAGCGGCCCCATCTGCACCAGCGTGGACAGCAGCCTGGCAAGGTTGAACGGGAACCAGCAAAGGCAAAAGACCACGGTGAGGAGCAGGGCCAGGCGGATGGCGCCCTGCTTCTCCAGGCTGCGCTGGCTGCGGCAAAGGGTGAGCACCACAGCAGAGTAGCAGTAGCTCATAATGACCATGGGCAGAAAAAAGCCGAACACGTGGGTCAGGATGCGGCTGACCAGGATCCAGTTGTTGCTTTCAATGCCTTTGTAGAAGCAAAAGAGGTGTGTGTTTGTGTCATTGCTTTCCGTAACGGCCCTGAAGACGGCATCAGGGACCGAAAGGCCCAAGCAGAGGGCCCACAGCACCACACAGGTGAGGTGCACAATCCGAGGTTGGCGACTATGCAGACTGGGGATGGCATGTACTACGGCCAGGTAACGGTCAAAGCTGATGCATGCCAGAAGCAGAGAACCGCAGAGCAGGTTAAGGCACCTTAGCAGGCCCGTGATTTTGCAGAGGAATTCGCCGAACACCCAGCCAACGGCTACCTGGGTAACCACGAAGGGGAAGGTGAAGAGGAACAGGAGGTCGGCCAGTGCCAGGTGCAGCAGGTAGATCTCTGTGACACGGAGGTGGCCCAGGCGCTGCAGCAGAACAATCAGCATGAGGCTGTTCCCTGCCAAGCCCAGCAAGAACACCAGGGTGTAGATGACGGGCACGAAGGCCACGTGAAAAAGTGCCAGGTTTGTGTCCTCCTCTTCACACGTGTAACCATCAGTTGATATGGTCGTGTTAGCCTCATCGTAGTTTTCAAAGTCTAAACCTTCGAATCCCTTCAAAACAGAAATCATTTACTATGCATTATCAAATCATGTACAGTTCAGTTCATAAGAGTAGGGTATTTGTTATATCAATTTATAATCAATTGTCTGTAACATTACAAATGTATAATCTGGTTTATTAAAATGGCCAATTAGTTCTTCACACACATTGTGTAAGTTACATTTTAATGTGTTCCGAAGGTAACAGATTATTTTCTTAAATTTTTTTTTTGACACTCAAATTAAAACCAATTTAAAAAGTGCATTTAATATTCACCCTATAAAAAGCACAAGCATTAACAATAGTGACCTCTTTAGATGAAAGAATTTAATTACCTTGGATGCCTACATTTGCAGAAAATGAATAAATATATGTATATGCTTTCAATATCCAATATCCAATACAAACCCCACACAGTACAATTAATGGAAAAACTTTATTCAGAATGCTGTAAAGACATTGATGATCTACAAAGCGTGTATCGAATGAACACCTTTAAACAAAAGATGATATTTTATTAGTCCTAGAAGTAAGAAATTCAAATAATAACATACAATACAGTGCATTAGATTTTTCAATTGATTAAAAAAAACAACATAGCTTTCACTCACCGACAGTGTTCTTGCGGTCATACTCACATGTGTGTCGTCTTCTCCTCCCCTGAGCTCTTGGTTAAAAATCATTTGCCTTTTTTTTTTTCTTCCTGCAGAGGACTTTCCCCGCAATAGGTTGTCATCCGATTTGCAATTATTTGGGTTCAGGCGGGCGTCTTTAAATCAGTTTGACGAAAAACATACGTGCATATAATATTAATCAATGTGGAGGTTTAATTAGGAAAAACATATATATATGATTTTTAAAAACGTTATATATAAATGTATGTATTCGTAAACCGCGAGGTTCTAACGTCAGATGTTGAATCTTGCCCTACATTGTAGACATTTATCGAAAGATAATTTTACATATAACTGGGGTCAGTGTTAAGTTATATTTAACGCACAGTTAATTTGTTCGCGTGAAACTGGAAGCCTTAAAACGCGCCCAGGCCGTAACCTTTCCGTCCCTGGCAGGTGGGAATGTGGCCAAGCCCCGAGGACTCGGGAGTACAGCTGACCGCCTCACGTAACGCCGCATACGCGCTAACTCCAGCCCGCCGTTCGGAAGTGCGTGACCCGCTGTTAGCCGGGCCTGCTAGTGCCCGGGCTACGGTGGCTGTATCTGGACGCCTAACAGCCCGACGCTAGTCTCCGCTAATACAAAACCAACACCAGGCGTGGGGCTAAAACAAGACACACGTACACGTTTAAAGACGAACCTTTCGCACACGGACGTATGGCGAAAGAAAACTAATAGTGAAAGTGCAGGCCAAATGCTAAGATAATTCATACAAGATGGGAATGCGCAAATATTGATTCTTTTATTTTTTTAATATTTTTTTATTGCCCCTCCCCCTCTTTTTATTATACATTTTAGCCGGATCACGAGAAATCATTATCGTTAGATTTGGCCAAGTTAAGAGCAACATAATTACGTGTTAGAAGAAACTACATTTACATTTACAGCATTTACCAGACGCCCTTATCCAGAGCGACTTACAATCAGTAGTTACAGGGACAGTCCCCCCGGAGCAGCTCAGGGTTAAGTGTCTTGCTCAGGGACACAATGGTAGTAAGTGGGATTCGAACCTGGGTCTTCTGGTTCATAGGCAAGTGTGTTACCCACTAGGCTACTACCAGGCTACTAGGCTTACAAGTGTTCTGTGATTTCTGTTGACCATCTCAAATCAAGGCAACAAAATCACGGGTAATGTAATTTGGAGGAGCTGGAATCGATTAAAACCGAACAGGAACCAACGCTGCAAAAAATATATAAAAATCCGACTTTCAGAGCCTGTCAGGGGAATTTCATCTCGTGGCTCTCACATATACGCCGACGCCAAATTACAAACTTAGAAACAAACTACAGAGTATTGATGTACGGTAAATCAAACTAAGGTTTGCCGTAGCGACGCTGCTGAGAACTACTGGTTTCAAAAACATCACAGCTAGCAGCTAGGCTAGCTGACGTTAGCTTCACGCTCAACAAGCTGGCTTGTCAGCTCCGTACAACTCCTTCTGATTTTATGATAAAACAATAGAGCGACAATTGGTAGACTTCATATTTCAACACACGAATTCAGACGAAAAGACCGGGCTTTGCAAAAGAAGACCGCGGCCGACGCCGAACCTAGAAACACGGCTAACTAGCTAACTGCTACATGAAATAGCCACACCAAATTTCTGACAAGAAAAACAAAATTATTTTCACGATAAGTAATGTCGGGATAAATAGTCTAAGCGAAAGCCAACTTGCGTTTCTCGCAACTTCATCCGTCTGCTTTATACTAAAAACAACGACGTTTTTTTTTTTTTTTTCGTGTTTTTGATGAGTTAGGTCACAGCTCCTTGTTCGAATAGGTCCGTTCCACCTTAAAAGCTGCTCAGCACTGCAGTACCCGTATTATGTCTGTAGGGGGTATAGTTCAGCGACACATGGAGTCATAAAATCTGTTTCAGAAAATAACATAAAGCTTTATATTGTGATGATCTCAAAATTCTGAACTATTAGACATAGTACCAGAATTCACATAGGAATTAAATATGGACATTTCCAGGTAAGATAAATAGGGTTTAAAAGCTCTGGGCCACTGAATTCTCGTATGTTTAGTATTTATGCATGATCTCGACATTGGTCCCAGGGGAAGGGGCATCTTGAAAGACTGTGAGAAGCTGGTCACCTGGGCGGGTACACTAGATCAAGATCTATGGTGTTATGGTGTCCTTCATCACTAAGCAGTCATTAAAGAGTCTGGGAAAGTACTTTGATGCTTCTCTAAATGACTGAGCTGCCATTCAGAAGAACAAAGAGATGGAAGGATTGCTTACAAAGGTTGACAAATTAGACCTGCCTTCAGTGCTCTAAATCTTTGAAACTGACAAGAAATCGCCATTTATCATAATCAAATGTGATGTTCAAAACAGTCAACAGTGTTTGGCCAGGCACATTCTTTTTTTTACCCTAAATAAGTGTGATTTCAGTAGCCCAAAAGTCATAAACCATTTTTATATTAAATGGAAAGGTAACATTATATTTTTACATCATAGTTTACCAATTGAGTTTTCAGTAGCCTAAAGCTTATAAACCCTGTTTATGTCCATATTCTTCATAAATCTGCATATGAGCAAAGTTCCCAGGTGAATTGTACAGTGAAAACGGTGTTGCTCCAGGCAGGCAACTAATGGTACTATTGGTACAGAATTTTGAGTGGACACAGAGATCATCAGCGTATACAGTTCATTTTCTGACTATGTCTCGCTGAACTATACCCCCTACAGGCGCAACGCGGGTACTGCAGTCTGCTGAGCAGCATTTAAGGTGGAACGGACTATTCGAACAATGAGCTGCGAAATAAAGACCTAACGTCAGCGTCGTAATATACGAGTTTGACCTAATTTGACAAGTAAGTCAATAAAATTAAGGTTTGTCGCGGAGCATGCGTGAAATTTCGAAATGTATGCATTTGGAGCTAATTAGAAGACAGCGACGTGAACACCGACTGACCGACCGCTTCTGACGTCAAGGAAGGGGAAACAAAAGTCAAATGTTGAACAGCGACTGCGGAATTGTAGTATTTGGCGTTCGCGCAGGCCCGTGTGCTTCTGAAATTGGCACCGCGCCGCAGATTAGCGCGTATTAAAGTGACCAGGATCCGTGGCGTGCGCCGTCAGGTGACAGCCGGTGGGAGGGTTTAAAGAAGACGGGAAGCCATTTTAGCCGCTCGGTTTAGCTCTGTGAAAAAATACAACGTAATTCTACAGACAGCCGCTTTAAAACAGAAAAAAATATAATATAATATACTATATATATATAGCATAAAGCAGACGGATAAAGCTCTGCCATTCGTGGTAAGTGGCGAGGAACGGGTTGCCTTTCTTTCGGACTATTGTCCCGACCTTACCAATGATGAAAATAACGCGCTTTTACATTTTGTTTTGTCAGAACGTCGCTGGGCTATTTTACGTAGTAGTTAGCTCGTTTTTTTTTTCTAGGTTCGGCCTCGGCAGCGTTCTGGTTTTTTGCAAAAGCCCCGTCTTTGCGCCTGAATCTGCTGCTGTATGTTGCCAAGAAGTAATTGGCCGACTAGCGTTAAAAATACGACGTCTGCCCATTGCCGCTTTATGGATCCCATTGCACATTTTTGATCTCGTAAGCGATGTCTTGTAATGAATTTGACGTGCAGTGAGGTAGGTGTACGAAATTCACCGAATTTACAGCTGACAGCGAGCCAAGCCAGCTTGTTGTTGAGCGTGAAGCTAACGTCAGCTAGCCTAGCTGCTAGCTGGGATGTTTTTCTCCCTCAGCAGCGTCGCTGCGGCCAGCAAGCCGAAGCAGTTTGATGTTATATGCGGTTACCGTGCATCATTATTTTGTCATTTTTTTTCTAAGTTTGTAAATTGGCGTCGGCGTATATTTGGGGCATTTCAGCCACCAGATGAAATGCCCCTGACAGGCTCTGAAAGTCGGATTTTTATTTTATTTTTTTGCATGTTCGGTTTTAATCGATTCCAGCTCCTCCAATTTACATTACCCGTGATTTTGTTGCCTTGATTTGTGAAGGTCAACAGAAATCACAGAACACTTCTAACTAGTTTAGTTACACGTAATTATCTTGCTCTTAACTTGGCCAAATCTAATGATAATGATAATGATTTCTCGTGATCCGGCTAAAATGTATAATAAAAAGGGGGGTGGGATTAAAAGAAATATAAGAAAATAAAAAGGATCAATACTGGCGCATTCCCATCTTGCATGAAGTATCTTAGCATTTGGCCTGCACTTTGACTGAAAATGCTGCGAACACTATTAGTTTTCTTTCGCCATACGTCCGTGTGCGAAAGGTTCGTCTTTAAACGTGTACGTGTGTCTTGTTTTAGCCCCACGCCTGGTGTTGGTTTTGTATTAGCGGAGACTAGCGTCGGGCTGTTAGGCGTCCAGATACAGCCACCGTAGCCCGGGCACTAGCAGGCCCGGCTAACAGCGGGTCACGCACTTCCGAACGGCGGGCTGGAGTTAGCGCGTATGCGGCGTTACGTGAGGCGGTCAGCTGTACTCCCGAGTCCTCGGGGCTTGGCCACATTCCCACCTGCCAGGGACGGAAAGGTTACGGCCTGGGCGCGTTTTAAGGCTTCCAGTTTCATGCGAACATTACAGTACGAACGGATTAAAATGTGCGTTTAATCCTGTCTAGCTCTGCTACAGTCAAGTTCATAAGAAGAACCACAGACAATCTAATTTGTTGCGGGGCTAGATAGAACAGATTCTGTTTCGATTCCTGTCGCACCACGTTTCTACCGCAGTAGACATTAGCGGTCGCTGTTCGGAAGCCTCAGCTGTTCCTGAATCCCCACACAACACACGTTCTCAGATAGACCTAGTCATGACTCTCCAATGAAAATGTAGTCAAGTTGGGGAAAACAGTCAGGAATATATGTTAATACTGACTTCACTTTTAACTTAATCCAGCTAACAGAGAGGTCCTGTTTTGTGGAACGCACCCTGGGAGCTCTGTAATCCACAGACTTCACATGCTGTTAAGACTTCAAACAACCAAAGCATGTTCTGTTTTGCTTGTGGCTGTGAACAACTAAAATCTTGTAGAAACCTCCACTCAACCATACAAAAATTAGGAATTGGTGTTTGGTTGGCCAGATTTAAATGTTTCTGGAATTCTTTAACAATTTATTGAACCTAAACTGAACTACTGGTTTGGGTTAAAACTGAAATGGCAAAAAGCCATGTGTCTTATATTGTTAACAAAGCAACCCACTCACATGATTGTATCTACATGTTATAATGTACAGAAAATAAGGGCGAATGTTGCATTTCATGTTTTCAGTTAAATTGGGTACAGAACCTAGAGGAAGGACTGCATATATATATTTGCTAATTTCACTGAACTGTATATATTTATTTTACATTGGTTAAGGGTTTTTGCCATTGTTTAATCATTGAACGCAATATGTCAAAGCAGGTCAGTAGATCAGAAAACAACCTCATTGTATTAGACTGTTGGACTTTTTCTAGGGGTTCTTTGATTCCCCTGCTTTAGTGCACAACGTTGACTAAGTTATCAAGTATTGATACAACAATATATCTCATTAAGTGATCTTGTGTCGATACATGGACATCAAGTATCAATGTTTTTGTACACAAATTTATTCCAGTGCGTGGTGCTATCGTGTGTTTTTTTTTTTTTTTTTTTTTTTTTTTCGTTTTTTTCCCCCCCCCCCTCCCTTCTCTCAAGTGAGGTCAGCAGAGCTGAAAATCAGCAACTCCTACCTCAACTCCTTTAGATAGTGCTATACAGCTGGGTACTTGTTTGGCATTTCAGGCAGAGTGAAATTTAAAACATGACAGTGATCACTGCATCTTGTATTTCGGTTCTTTTACATTTTCAATTAACTGTAGAATATTGCAATTTATACAATACCACAAAATATAGTTTTAACGTATCATGACTGGTGTTGTGAGATACTGGCCAATATACACCCATACATGTATCTCCAATCATACTACGTGGAGACATCACCCTTCATGCTCATTTGATTCACTTATACATATTTAATAATTCTATGGATTAGATGAATGCTTTTTTTCTAATATGGGTTTTCGATTTCACAGGGAATGGTCCGAACACTGATTGACCTGTAAGTGGCGCTGTAATTCCCCAGGCTCACCCAAAGTCCTCTCCTTGTGTTGTCTAGTTATTTGCAGTGAATTAAGCACATCGTTGATCTCCAGCTTTGTCTCTTCATTAGACATGTGCACTATAGAGAGGCTAGCTGACTATATCTGCAATTGGGCTAACATGTCAGTTTTTTAAGTTTTGCCATCCACATGCATAAGTGGAAAAGAGAAATTCACCCTGGTACCAATTTCAGAAAAGTTCTGGTTTCACTGAGACCTAGTGTGTAATGTACATGTTGAACTGCACAAATGCTACTACTTCAATGATATATATATATATTTTTTTATCCTAACATCTTCTCTTTTGTCCTTAGGTTGACAGCTTTGGACAGCTTGTGTGTTCAGAAGATTTGGGGAGTAAAGGAGTGGAAGTGGAAACACTAAAATGACTAACGCATTGACTGTATAGCCTCTTGTACACAAGACTGTACCTGTGGAAGTGGGATTTATGTGAATGAATAGTTCCAGCTAATTTTCTTGCTTGCAGTATCACAGACTCAATTTTTTTGAGTGACTGTTTTGAGATGTTCTGCAAAAAACAGACATATTGAGAAAGCAGACCGTGCTGAAAATTTTTATTTGTATTTTTTTTGGACTGTGGGGAAAGGACAACTTGCAAATTTTCTTGCAAGCTCTTTGAGTAAAGGAGCAAATTCCCTCTTCATATTGCTTTTGCGGTTTGGAGTGAAGAACGCTTGACTTAACCATGAGCACCGCTAGAACAGAGAACCCAGTCATCCTGGGCCTGCCTAATCAAAATGGCCAAATCCGAGGCTCAGTGAAACCAGCGGGTGCCCCTGGTGGGGGTGGAGGGGGACCCCAACTGCAACAGCCCAGCCAGATGAAGCCCTCCAGCACAATCAATGGCAGCTCCCAGCCAGCGTCCACAGCAAATACTGTCATCAAGTAAGGCTCCTCCTGCTGAGTAATGCACTTCTTTTAGAATCTGAATTAATATTGATCTTCATTTGTAGCTTCTTGGATACTATCCAGGGCAGATTCTTTCCTTCAGTGGCTGATTTTTATTATTTGTGATTTGTAAAGATCATTATTATGCAACAGGATGCAGTGATGCTTAATCATACCTTTTTTTTTTTTTTTTTTTTTTTTTTTTTAAGGCCTGGAGATGACTGGAAGAAAAATTTAAAGCTCCCCCCTAAAGACATGAGAATGAAAACTTCGGTAAGCATTTCACAATTTGTACAGAGCAGGATCTAGTTGATTTAGTGTCCTCCCTCCCCATTGTCTAATTTATTTATTTATTTATCATTATTTTTTGTAGGATGTGACTGCAACCAAGGGGAACGAGTTTGAAGATTACTGTCTGAAGCGGGAGCTGCTTATGGGAATCTTTGAGATGGGCTGGGAGAAGCCCTCACCTATTCAGGTGTGACTTTAATAGCATGTCTAGAATTAACATGCATGTATTTTCAAAGATTCCCAATGAATAGGTTTACTAGTTGTGCCTGTGTGTGTCTGCTACAGAGCTAGCAATGGACCGCCAAGCAAAGTAGAAGCAGTTCTGGTCTTCTGCTCACTGTCCTCATCATGTTGGCATCCTGAACAGTGTTTGGGTTTTTCAGGCCATATGCTGATTACTTGGCTTTCTTCTGTCCTCGCAGGAGGAGAGCATTCCCATCGCGTTGTCTGGGAGGGACATTTTGGCCAGAGCCAAAAACGGCACTGGAAAAAGCGGCGCCTACCTCATTCCCTTACTTGAACGCATCGACCTGAAAAAGGACTGCATTCAAGGTAGGCTGCCAAACTGTTTGGCTTTGGGTCCTCTTCGTTTGCGGATCCTGTTTTAGGATGCTATGTTTAAGTAGCACTGTCTGCGCTGAGGTCTTTTATTCATCTACCTTTGTTTTGCTTTTTAAGCATTGGTCGTTGTGCCCACTCGTGAGCTGGCCCTGCAGGTGAGTCAGATCTGCATTCAGGTCAGCAAACACATGGGCGGGGTCAAAGTCATGGCGACCACAGGTGGCACAAACCTTCGGGATGACATCATGAGGCTTGATGAAACTGGTACGCTTTTATATTGGGTAAAAAGCACATGACTCTACCCTTTTACTCTGACCATGTTTTGAGTAAATGTTCATTTTCTTGTAGTTCATGTAGTTATTGCCACCCCTGGAAGGATTTTAGACCTCATCAAAAAGGGAGTGGCTAAAGTCAGTCAGGTGCAGATGATTGTATTGGATGAGGTAAGGCCGATCCTGCAATAATGAGCTGTATTTATGCTTTTTTATGACATTTAACTGATTCCTTTGTTGTTGAGTAGGCCGACAAGCTCCTGTCGCAGGACTTTGTGCAGATGATGGAGGAGATTTTGAGCTTCCTTTCCAAACAGAGGCAAATCCTACTGTACTCTGCAACGTTCCCCCTCAGTGTACAAAAGTTCATGGTAAGAGAAATTTTTTTCCTCCCCCCTCTCCCAAGTTTTTTTTGTTTGAGAACGCAAAGGGGGGTGTGTGCCTCTTTTATACAAAATGTTTTTCTTCCTTTTTGTTTTTCCTGCAGAACTCTCATCTGCAGAAGCCCTATGAGATTAACCTGATGGAAGAGTTGACCCTGAAGGGGGTGACCCAGTATTATGCCTATGTGACCGAAAGGCAGAAAGTCCATTGCCTTAATACTCTGTTCTCTAGGGTGAGTGCAGTAAAACTGAAAAGAGCCTTTTGTCAGGGGAGAAAAAGGCACACGCTGTAAGACAGACCCCTAAATCACTGTTGCATGTGGCCCAAATATTTAACAGTACATTGCAGTAGACTTCTGGAAAGCTGATCCAATTTGGTCTTCTGGATTGTGATTTGGTTTCACTGTACTTGCTCTTTATAATAGCTTTTATCCCACACTATAGGTCAAAACTGCTCTGTTTTTTTGTCAGCTTAAATAGTTCTTTATCACAACTCTTCATTTGATTAATGCTGAACCTGTTGTCTATGCTCTGCTTGACCTGTACTGGCCATTTGTTGCTATTACCATTTATATAGAGGGGCTTATGTGACTCCAGGGAAATTTTTTTTTTTTTTTACCTCAGAGAAGTTAGCGGTAAGTTTGGTTTTTGGCATACATTAATATAACTTTGCTGGATTTTCTCCTAGTCATTAAAAGAAGAACCTTGACATCTCCACTTTCACAAGTCTGAGTCTGTGAACTTACTCACACACACATTTGTTTTTCAAATGCTAAATAATACAGCCACTCTTCCACTTGCTGTGCTTTTGACAGTTTAAAAAAGAAAAAAAAGTGATGTACATTTAATATAGTGCCATGGCTCCCTGCTGCTCACTAAGAGTGATTGGTTAAATGCAGAGGACACATTTTATTGTGTGCACCCTGTGCTATGCTGAGCTGCAGTGTATCACAATCACTTCACTTTCACTGTGGTAGTTTTGTTATGCATGATTGGGGATATGAAAAGTTTACTTCCTGGGGGAGTGTGGCAGAAAGTAGAGAAGCACTGCCCTACACCAAGGTCATAATTTCAAAGGAAACCAAAGCAAATGTGCGGCAATGGCGCATAGTCCTGATCTCATTTCTATTTGGAATTGTGTCTGATAAAGCTTGCTCCGACTAGCCTGCAAAAAAAAAGCAAAAAAAAAGTAAATTTCAAGGTACAAGTAAGAAAATATGTTTGTTATACAGCACTATTTATTGGCAAAGCAACTCTCTAGCATTTTTTTTTTTTTTTTTTTTTTTGTAAGTTTGTGGGACGCCTTCCTTAGGCAGACTCTTGTGGTGTCCTTATGAATATGGTTTGATCTGAAACCTGCAACAGCCAAAACTGTCTGATCACTACCTGTGGTTTGTGTAGTGTGTGTGTGTGGGTGGGCGGACCTTTACATTTTGCTCTCTGTGCTCTCTTGCAGCTCCAGATCAATCAGTCGATCATTTTCTGCAACTCCTCTCAGCGAGTGGAGCTCCTGGCAAAGAAAATTTCCCAGCTTGGCTATTCCTGTTTCTACATTCATGCAAAGATGAGACAGGTCTGTGTTCTCAAGAAATGACACTTCATCTGAGCACTTCATTTTTTTTGTTAATATTATGTATCTGCTTTTCATGCAGGAACATCGTAACCGTGTGTTCCATGACTTCAGAAACGGCCTGTGCCGCAACCTTGTCTGCACTGGTAAACTATAATTGACATCTGTCAGGATAGTTAATTGTTTCATAGAATGCTTTTAATTTGATTTTATTTTATCTCTTCCTTAGACCTCTTCACAAGAGGAATTGACATTCAAGCTGTGAATGTGGTGATTAACTTTGATTTTCCCAAGCTTGGAGAGACATACCTCCATCGCATTGGAAGATCTGGTAAATTCCCATAGGTTAAACTGACTCAACACTTGTATTGTGTCTCACATCTGTAAGACTTTTTTTTTTTTTTTTTTTTTTTTTTTTTTTCTTCCCCTCTCTCCCCCCCATGTCATTTGTGTTGCCAAGGTCGCTTTGGACATTTGGGTCTGGCCATCAACCTGATCACTTATGACGACCGCTTTAATCTGAAGGGCATTGAGGAGCAACTAGGGACCGAGATCAAGCCAATCCCAAGCAGCATTGACAAGAGCCTCTATGTGGCCGAGTATCACAGCGAGAGTGGAGAGGAGGTCAAACCGTGATCTGGAGGGTCGGTGTCTTGTAAATTTTAATTCCACCTGTGCTGAAAATAGTGAGCAATTTTGGGAATGTTTATTTATTTATTTATTTTGGTTTATTTTAATGTCATTTCTTGTCTCTTCCACAGATCCAATCCTCTGTCCCTTTTTCAACACCCTGCCCCCAGCCCCCTTTTTTGGGGGGACACCCCCCCCCTTCCTCCATTTTTCTCCTCCTGTTTACATTTGTTTGTCTTCCTCCCTGTTTCTTTTTTCTGGTGTTTTTTTTTTTTTTTTTTTTTTTTTTTTTTTTTTTTCTTCTTCCCCTCCCCCCTCCCCTCTTTGGTGCCTCCATAAGAAATGTGAACATTGGGGAAAAACAGTAAAGGAGAACCATGGCTTTGTAGAGGACATTTTGTGCTGCAGTCACCTGAAGACTCAAAACGCATGAGGAGGGAATGAGGGGACAAATGAAGTTCTTGTCTGCCAGCCCACCATTCAGTCTGCTCGTCTCGCACGTTTTGTTTTTATTTTTAATTTTATTTTAAAGTGCCCCTTTAAGTTTTTAGCAACTGATCAAGTGCCTTAAAAAGCAGCTCTCTTCAAAAGTAATAACCTATAGTTTCATTTTATTCCACTTCATCAGTCTCCTTCATCTACTTGACCCCCCCCCCCCCCTCCCCATCAGATCCAGTTTCCATGACTACCCTTTTGCTCTTTTTGATTGGTTGAAACCGTGCTTGAGGCGAGGATTTACTTTCGTCTTGGCATGCGAGAGGAGAAAAGATAGCTAAGGAGTTGGAGTCGCTTGGTTAAGACAACAGTGTGACTGAAGACACATGGGACTTTATCCAGAGCCTGAAGTGATGGGCAGCTTGGCGCTGGCTGTTAAGCCATTCATAATGTCACACGGCATGACTTCTATAGACCCAAACTCCTCCCACCTCTGTCTTCAGTGTCGTAACACTAAGACTAAAAGACATGAGCAGAGACTCTGGCAGCCTATTTCTTGGCCATGTGGATTCCCTTGGAATGTGGAAGGGTTTTTTTTTTTTTTTTTTTTTTTTTCTCTCTCGTTCTCCTGCATTCTTATTGGATGGCCAATTTATGCTCTCTCCAAGATGTGCCATAGTCAAATATGGCACCCTTTAATTTTTTTTTTTTTGTAAATACTTAATTTTATTTCTTAAGAATTGTTTTAAAACAAGTCTATAAGGCTGCTCAATACTAAATCACAATGCGATCTGGGGTCCTATCAGCACTTACGGCCATTTCTCTTTCTCTGTTATTCAAACAAGTAGCCTTCATCTTAAATCTTCTCCATGTACTATTTAAGAAATAAAACCACTGAGGATATTTTCCCTGGGTTTGCGTTGGGTGTTAGAGGTGTGCAAGTCTGAATTATTAAACCTCTATTTGGCTAATAAACCCATGGGATTCTCACTGGTTGCATGGGTTACAAACCTTGTAAGACACAAGACTTTCTGAACTATCTTGGCACTTTTGAGAGATCTGGTAAACAGTGCTGACAAGGGCTCCATCTCAGAATAAAGCTTAAATAAATGGACTTAAAGCAAACCAACTCAAAGCAGCTTTGCTCTCCTGCCATGGCTTGTTAACTTATGAGACACTCTGGTCCCTTGTTGAAGTGAGAGAAATCAGATGCTAAATTAATGTCATTGTATAATATATGATTTTGTTTTTCTGCTGCAGTGCAGCTTAATTGGCATTGTGAAAATGAGTGAATACAAATGCTGTTACGTTGGTCTGTGTTCACTGCATATGTATTATTATTAATTTTTTTTTTCTTTCTTTCTTTTCTCCTAAAAATTGGTGATTTGTTTTGAATTTGTATAGAGGACATGCTGCCTCTGTTTTGGAAAGCTTTAAAAGTCACCTGACCCTAAATGTAGCCCTTTTTTGTTTATTATA
Organism: Denticeps clupeoides; assembly: GCF_900700375.1. Classification (NCBI taxonomy): domain Eukaryota; kingdom Metazoa; phylum Chordata; class Actinopteri; order Clupeiformes; family Denticipitidae; genus Denticeps; species Denticeps clupeoides. The sequence continues at coordinate 9,852,009 of NC_041725.1, forward strand.
CCTTTTTTTTTTTTTTTTTTTTTTTTTTTTCCCCCTCTGTGCCCTAAGTCACCTGACTTTTTTTTATAAAAAGCCAGTTTACACCAGATGCTGCACAGATGAAGCACTCAGCAGTATGGGCTGCACTTTTTTTTTTTTTTTTTTTTTTTTTGGGGTCAAGCATAGTCACTGTCAAAGTGTCCTGGGATGTGCTGGGTTATCAGATGGGATTGGGAGGGAGGGTAGAGGGCATTATGAGGGGGTTGTATCAGTGGGCTGATAACCAAATTCAATTTTTTTTTTTTTTTTTTTTTTTTTTTTTTAAATAATATTGCAGCAGCTATTTTTTTGAGCGTCCCCTTTAATACTAAGAGCCCTAAAATATATTTGAACTACTGTAGGGGGTGCAGGGGGCTCGCCTAGGGCACTTATCCCTCTGCTGCTTTTTTTTTTTTTTTTTTTTTTAAGGGGATTTGATTGGGTTTGGGTGGGCTAGGCTAATGGGACATGGTTAGATGCGGGTTTTCTAATTAATTTTTCCCCCTTTTGACTCTTTGATCCATGTGGCTACTTTTCTGTAGTTGGTTGGATGTACTGTCATTGGGGGGGTTGCACCCTTCTGAAGGTAAGATGCTTGTAATTTTGAGCTCTTCTCAACAACTGAGCCGCATATGCCTTTTCTCAAATTCTCATACGAAGGCAGATGCCTGTGCTAATTTTTACACATGACTTCAGTAGTCAAGAGAGCTCTGTACACTTGTTCTCTGTTCAGTCACAGTAAAAAAAAAAAAATAAAAAATCTAATAATAATTTAAGTTTGGGCAGTGTGATTAGAACTGAGAACAAGGGTAATGCTGCAGGACGTCTGGCAGCTGCCTGCAATTTCCCCCCTCTTTTACTTCCTTGTTTATTGGAATCTTAAACTCTCCTGAAGAACACTTTGAAATGCTTAACAATCCTTTCTTATTGGATGAGATGTGATTCCACAATAAGGTGTGTTTTTTTTTTTTTTTTTTTTTTTTTTTTTTTGAAGAATGAGATGGAGAGCATCTTACCTCCTTTTAAACTTGTCAATTTGGATTTATTAAAACATTAAATCTAATTCATCTCATTCTTCAGGAAACTTCATTATTTTTTTGGGCGAATTATGGTGGGTGGGAACACTTGCTGCCCTGAAGCACCTTTATCCTCCTCCATTTACTCAGCAGAGTGAGGTGGTTAACACCGCATGGTCTCACTGTTTTAGTTCGCAGTGGCGGAGGATATTGTTGCATCAGTCGGGATTTTTGGGTGGGTGGGTGGGAGGCTGGTCAATTTGAAATCAATTGGATTATAATTCGAAGCTGGTTACGGGTTGTGGAAAATCCTGTTTAAAGAAGATGCACCCTTTCTTTTGGGAAGCTTTTTTTCATTAAAGTTCTCACTGTAAACTTCTTGCAAAAAAAAATTAAAACCAAAATGTGTTTTTTCCTGTTTTTGAAACAATTGATTGTTAATTGGATTGGTTATTTCACAGTGAAGCATTTAAAGATTGAAAGGTTCTGTTGAAATTGTATTGAAGGTTAATATCCGATGTGAATTTTGGAACGTTGTTTTGTTTGAAAATAAAAGCTCACTGGACTTCCACCATATGTGTGTCCTTTTTTTTTTTTTTTTTTTTTATGTATTTATTTATTTTTATTTTATTTATATAGTTTTATTTGTTTTTGTTTTTTTTTTTTGTTTTTTTTTTAATTACAGGTGTGGTCTGCATTTATTCCCACAAGATGGCAGTCTCTACCCTAAAACAATAAATGCTTCATTTTTTTCTTTTTACTTTTATAAAAATCTATGTAGTGGTGTGCTGTAAGCAATGTTTCAGAGCTTCTTTTCTGTGACCTCATGTTCAACTTTGGGCGTTTCCTGTTTTTTCCTTCCCCTCCTCCTCACAACTGCAAGCTGCAGATGGCGCGGCTGTAAAACTAACCCCTGCCCGAGCTGTACAGATAATCGGAAGACTTTGCTGTGATCCTGGACTGGGAACACACACACACACACACAGTTCTTTTACAGTGTGAGCTTTTATTGTTCGGAACACTAACAGCGTGGAAGACCCTGTGTGTTGCAGCCCTTTGTGATCATGAATGGAAGCGTCGTACTGGTGTTTCTCTTAGGTTTTGGGGTGAACGCTCTCCCTTCGCCCTGTGACAGGTAACGTGGCCTAAAGATGAATCTACTCTGATCATGTTCTTGCTTCCTTTCCTTTGCTTGTCATATGCTGGCATTTGCCTTTGCTTAACCTTTCAGATTTGTGCTTGCTTCAGAAAGGTATTCTCTGTGGCCTTTTTTTTTTTTTTTTTTTTTCCCCCCTCCCTCTGGGGAAACTGATGTTAAGCCTAGGCAGATGTGGGCACTGATACGAGTTTCAGTTCCCTTCATGCCCCACAGAAATGACTAACGGTGCGATAGGTCAAATGTTGTGCTAATCCGGGCAAGGGGAGAGAATAGAAACAAAATCTCATCCCATGAGTTCATGTTTTCCTTCTTTTTGCCTGTCAGTGAGATCTACTGCACCGGGGAACTTCTGAGGCAGGTGCAGACAGCTAAACTCTTTGATGATGACAAACACTACGTAGATATGAAGCTGACTGCTGCCCCAGGTATAACTATTTTCATATTTGGCCTCCTCTAGTAATACTTTTCCATTCATGGTCTGGGTTTGTTTTTGTGGCCTCATTTGCTCTTGCTTCTTTGAGACGTTGTGCTGGAAGCCTTCCGCAACCTGACGTCCAGAGAGAGGAACAGAGTTCTTCCGCCTGCAACGCTCAGGGAGTTTTTGCACAAGTTCTTTGATGACCCTGGCACGGAGTTTGAACCATGGACTCCAACAGACTGGCATGAGAAGTAAGATGTCGGGTGGCAGGCATGGGGGTGAACTCCACCAGGCATCTGAGCCAAATGCTTTTTCAAGTCCTGGGGGTGAAACTGTGTTATATGTTCTCCACAGAAGATGATTCAAAGCCAAGGATCTCAGGTTTAAATAATAATTTGGGTCAGCGTTTGCTGCAGACGTTCTTCTGTGAGTCTGTAATAATGCGATGTTAGCCTTGGGGAGTGGCAGCGTGAAGTCCAATCCCTGCCTGGTACTGGAGCTCCAGCCAGAATCTCTTGTTGTGAAAACTGCAGGGGAGGCCAATTGCATCACTGTATCTCGCTTGCAGGCCTCGATTCCTTTCCAAGATTAAGGACCCCGACCTGCACGGCTGGGCGGAGGAGCTGCACCTTCTGTGGAAGTCGCTGGGCAGAAAGGTGATTCTGAGGTTTATAGGGTTCCATCATGATGCGCACACGGGTCTGTGTCAGCGGGGCACCGTGGTTATGGCCCACGTATTTTGATTCCTTCAGTGTGCTCTCTTTTAGAGCTAGAGGAGGATGGGATTTCTGGTCAATAATTTAGTTCATGGTTTGGGAGAGATTGGCTGAAGGGTCATTGTGCAAATTGATGCTTTTGACTTAAAAGAACCTAAGACATTTTACTTGTTCTCATTAGGAGTTATGAGGACAAATTTTTACAAAAAAAAAAAAATTAAAAAAAAATTTATTTTACAAAAACATTATCTTATTGCCATAAAATGCTATGTAGCTCAGTAGATGTACATTTATAATTCCACAATTATCATCACGGACCTTACAGATGTAGAGATGTGTGTGTGTTCTCTCTCACTAGATCAGTGCTAATGTGAGCGACCACCCTGAGCTGCACTCGATGATCTACATCCCCAACCCTGTCATTGTGCCAGGCGGGCGATTCAGGGAGTTTTACTACTGGTAAGCAGCGATGCCCCTCCCAAGTCAGAATGAAGGGTTCACAATTTGTGAATCTCTGAACACTGCAGTCCTTAAAATTCCACTGTCTCCATAAAGATGTCTTCCAAATGTGATGTAAAATTTTTTTGCTGAATCATCACCGAACTCTTCCACCCTTATGTTTCCTGCTTTGTTCCAGTCTATTGTCGTTCTTGTCTCCCTACATCAGCCTATTGTTCCAAGTGGGGGGAAGGGGGTCACTACACTGTTTGGAGAAGGAAACCTGGATTATTTCCCAGATATAAACTATATGCAGAGAGGTTTACTCTGTCCATAGTTTAGTTTAATCCAGGGGACTTGGCAGGTGGATGAGGACACTATACAACTCCATCAAAATGAAAAGTCTATTACAGCTTTTTATTTTTTATTTTTTTTTATATTCCAGAATGTACAAGACCGAAAATCTGGTGTTTACAGACTGGTATTAAAGAAACTTTTTAGTCAGAATGACCGATCTTGCAATGTGTTGCTTATTTTTGAACAGTACATTTAAGTGTATTGTTTTGATTAATTATTCACAGTCTTTGTGTGTGTGTGTAATGTGTGCCCTAAGGTTTACTCCTGCAGTGTCTCAGCTCAAGGGCTGCTCAAAAAAAAAAAAAACCACATTCTGATGCTGTGCCTGTCTACCTCAGGGACTCCTATTGGATCATCAATGGCCTCCTCCTGTCTGAGATGACAGACACAGCCCGAGGGATGATCGAGAACTTCCTGTATCTTGTGGACAGGTGATCTCTCGTCTCCCGAGCTGTCACGTCCGCTGTGTGTCACTCTGCTCCACAGCCCCAACCAACGCAGACCTGTCTGTCGCTTGGAGGGACACTCAGCAGGACTAGGTTTTGTAGCCACAGACAGCTAGAATCGGGCAAAACAGGAAAATGTGTGCCTGACTTCAGCAAAATAAAAGAGAGCAAGGGCTTTTACGTGACTAGGTGTTGTATTAAATCAGCATTGCAAGGTTTTTGAAAATATATTTCAGGTATGGGTTTATTCCAAACGGAGGCAGAATTTACTATGAACGTCGCTCCCAGCCCCCCTTCCTTACTCTTATGGTGAAGAGCTACTACGATGCGACAAAGGACAAGGATTTCTTAATGTAAGATCTAATGCTTAATGACACTCTGCACCTTTTTGACATCTTACCCAGTGCGTTAATAGGCTTCTATATTTGCACTACAAAGGATATATTACCAAAAAATTGTTCTGCAGTATGGCCATCGGACAAAGGTTGAAGGTGGTGGTGGTGGTTTTTGTTTCTACAGGAAGGCCATACCAACTCTGGAGAAGGAGTACAGGTTCTGGATGCAGAACCGTTCCGTTGCTGTGGAAATGCGTGGCCAGAAGTGGGTTTTGAACCACCATAGGGTGGAAGTTGGTGAGCCAAGGTGGGATTTCTCCCTCTGAAACAATCCTTCCTGATTCAGACCCCATGTAATAAGCACATTTATGCAGCCCTAGGTCCCAGTACAGCTGATACAGGTTCACTGTCTCACAGCGTATGAAAGCTTTCCAGGCTACGGATAAGTTAGGCTTGCTGGGACGTTCTGCACATTCAAGATGTTTTGTCATGCTGTCGTTCCTTTCTCCAGCATCCCAGACTAAATGCATTGCACTGCTCTTTGGCTACTGGAAAAGTTGCTAGGGGCCCAGCGGAGTGAATCCAATATGTCAAATGATTCCAGTCTTTTCCTTACAGGCCAGAGTCTTATACAGATGATCTGGAGTTGGCTGAAGAATTGTCACCTGGTGAGGGTGTGATGTTCTCTTCCTTGTGAAAAAGCAAAAGTCATTGTTCTCTTTTTGTTTTGTGTTTTCATGCTGAAGTGAAGTGCCTTCAAGTGTTAATTCATGCAGCGATTCTTTGGTTTTGCCAATAATTGTAAAAGAAACCTATGCACCCCCAGAGGCCAAGGAGAAATTGTACATGGAGCTGCACTCAGGTGCAGAGTCTGGCTGGGACTTCTCCTCCCGCTGGTTTGTGGGTAATGGCCAGAGCTCCAGCAGAACCACCTTGAGGGACATCTACACCTCTGCCCTTGTCCCCACTGACCTCAATGCCCTCATGTGCCTCAATGAGCGAACTGTGGCCGGGTTCCATGAAGCTCTTGGTGAGAAATGTAGAGACAAGACACACAGGAAATGTCCTGTTTTTAACCACCACCCTTGGTGAGCAGTGATCAAAAATTAAAGGCGCCCGGTGAGCAGTGTTCAGTGACTGCTTCATCTCTGGTCACAGCCATTCGAAGTTTGTTTGCTTGATGCAAGTCAGTAATTGACATGTCCCTCCTACACTCTTTGCCCATTTGAATCCCAGTAGGACTTTTTTTGTGCCTATTTTGTTTTGCTCTTTTGCAGGTAATAAAGCCGAAGCGATGCAGTATCATCAGGCTTACGTTAACAGGCTGGCTGCTGTGCAGGAAGTGCTGTGGGATCCAGAGAAGGGAGCCTGGTTTGATTACAATCTCCTGACAAACAGGAGCGAAGTGGCGTTCTACCCCACCAACCTGGCGCCCGTCTGGGCGGGCTGTTTCAATAGCACTGACATGGCCCTCAGGTCTCTGCAGTATCTCAAGGTATGCTGACTGCCGATTTACAAGTCTGTGTGTTACTCAGCGTTTGTCCTACTACAGCGTTTTCCTCAATATCAAATATTATGCTGATGTAAGCAGCCTAATAAAATGTAATGTAATTCTAAAGATTTTCCCCACAGTTGCCAGCAGATGGCACAATCATTCCAATTCTGAATGTCTCTCTCTCTCTCTCTCCCTCCCCTCCCTCCCTCCCCTCCCTCCCTCCTGAGAGCAGGCGAGCGGCGCTCTGCAGTATCCCAACGGAGTGCCCACCTCTCTGAAGGACAGCGGTCAGCAGTGGGATCTGCCAAATGCCTGGCCCCCGCTGCAGCAGTTACTTATCCAGGGTATCTCTTTCCTTGTCTCTCTGTTCACAGCCAAAAGAACATGGTTCATTTTAATGTACTTATTTATGAAAGTTTCATCCAAAGCATGCCACCTTTTTGCATTTAACAGTTGTTTTAATCGTGAACGATGTGAAGAACACATGCATGGGTTTCCTGTGCTTGTTCTGTCAGTGGGTGCCACAATGAAATGATAAATTTTAAAACCACAGCCTTTGTAGAGTGCTTTGCCTTTATCTAGCTTAGCATGCATGGGGGAAGCACACCTACTTTTTGGATTGCTCATTTGTTAAAGCATGAACCCCTGCATTCTGCCCTTTTCAGGTCTTTCTGAGACCCCCTCAGAAGAAGCTCAGGAGCTCGCTTTTGAGCTGGCACAAAGGTGGATACGAACCAACTGGCTGGCATACATCAAATATGAAGCCATGTTTGAAAAGGTGCATCGCCTATTCTTATAATGCACAGTTGGGATTCAATGTTGTTTTTTTGTATTTCCATGTGTATCCTATCTATGTTACCTTGTTGTTTTCTTTTTCTTCTTCTGGAACAGTACGATGTTAACGGAGATGGAAAGCCAGGTGGTGGAGGGGAATATGAAGTGCAGGTATTTTCTCCCCCCCAGCTCCCCACATCATTTATTATTTCTGAGTTTAACTGGTAGGGAGGCAACAAACCTCTTGTGCTATAGCACCCAATGTCGGCCCCCATGAAGTGAACAGACTGAGATGATGAAAGCAGTGAAAAAAACTGAGCATTTCATCCCTCTGTGTTACACTCTGAACAGTCCACAAGCATCAAGACATTCTTTTTGTTCACATACACAAACTCTTTGCTCAGGCTCTGTGAGGTCATGTCTGCACTAGTTTGTATTGTACAACCTCTTCAAATCTTTGGGTCAAATTCATAAAAAAAAGTAATATTTTTTGGAGCAAACTACAGATTCTCTTTTAACTCAGTTTGCAGCCCAGCTTCACCACTAGTCACACATCACTGTATGACTCAAATGACCCCAAAGAGGCTTTGAGGATAAGATATTGATTCAAAAACAGGAGTTCAGTTGGGTTGTGCTAAAATACTGACAAACTTCCTCTGGCTGCTTCCGTTCGGGATTGCCACAGCAGATCAGCCGGTCTGGCTGTCTGCAAAATTGAGCTGGCGAAAGTTTTGTCTTATTCCCTTCCTGATTCAACCCTCCCCATTTACCCAGCCTTGAAATACACTGTCACATGTATTTCCAACCCAGTCGCTGGGTTCAGTCTTTCAGGTTCAATATAGCAAACTTAATATATTATATAAGACATTTCCCACTTTTCCCTTATTTGATCTTTCTAATGCGGTCTAGAATAATAGCCATCAGAATTCACAAGGCCAAGATGTAATTACCTTGATAACCTGACTACCCGTAAGTACAGCCAACCAGGCAGGTGTCATCTAGTTGTTCTTCCTTACTTGAAACAAATGTCTTCTCATTTTAGATCATTTCATGAGCCATTTTGTAATTTCTAAATTGTAATTTTCATTCTCAATTATTCAGTGATTCGTGTGTCCTGTAACTTTGTCACCCTCTCTACTTTCCCTTCTGTGCTTGACTGGTGTCAATTGTCTGTCACAGCTGGGGTTCGGCTGGAGCAATGGCGTTGCTCTGCAGCTCCTGGATGAGTTCGGTGACCGGTTGACTTCTGCAGCTGCTGCTCTCAGCGTGTTCCCACCCTTAGCACTTGTCTCCATGCTTCTCATTGTCCTGAGTGTACCTTTGCAGCCTTAACAGTTCATTTCAAAGAACTGAACTCCCAAGGTGTTTTTTTTTTTTTTTTTTTTTTTTTTTTTTTGACCTTAAAAGCACACTTTGGTTCTCAGGAATGTTTTACATTATCCTTTTGATTGCCAATGATTTTTTTTTTCCTCACATAGCTTTATAAAAATAAGTGTTAATCAAACAGTGTATGACCTTCAAGTGTTTGGGGACAAAGGTAAAAATAAATAAATACATTGAAAATCCTATAAAAACAGCAGATGCTGTGAATAATCTGCAGGACTGGAAGACAAAAAGTGTGGCTCAGGTTTATCATATGTAAAAATTAAACTCATAAAACAAGTGTAGTAAAACAAGCATTCTCAAGAACCAGAGGTCTCCACATAACAGATGACTATTTTGAAAATGACAGAAAATAATAGAAAATTACTGGAAACTTTTGTGACCAGATACTGGACACTCAACTGTCCTTGCAATGGAGCATTAAGAATGGGTTGTGGAAAAAGACAAATCCAAATCACTTATCAAAACTGGATGATGGCGCGCACATTGGCAGATTTGTTACACCAAAATTTGAGGAAAAGAGATTGAATTGCTCCTGTTTAAGAGGAGCTGTGTGCAGATTAAGTTCATACTGTTGCAGGAGAACAGGTCAGCAGAACACACTGGAAATCATCATAATTTCCAGGCAAAGCCTTTGCTGGCTATAACAGTATCTCAAATGCCACAAAAATTGCGTTAAATATCATCGCTTGACTCTAGGCTCGCTTTAAAATGTAATTTTTTTTTGTATGCACACAACAGAGAAGCTTCTATCTCAGGTTTTTGTCCCAGTACTTTTGCAGGGTGAGAGAGTCATGTTCCAAGCGTAGCTTAAAGATCAAAGCTCTTGTTTGCATAAAACAGCTTTAAGTTTTAAGTTTTTTTTTTTTTTTTGGAGGCTCATCCTGGAATAGCATCAATAATTTTACGGTTGTCATGTTTGTGGATGTTATTCCTGGATGAACGGTAACAGGGGAGCATGTGCTTAAAATGCCTTCAAATTGCACGTAAGAGACTTAAATGCTACTCTTGGGTAAAAATCCTCATATCCTCTTGTGTTTTTTACATTATGCTTTGGAAAACTAAATGTAAACACAAAGATTTTGCAACATGTTTGCTTGTAATTTCAGGAATTGTCAGAATTTCGGTTTCTAAATTATAATGTGCCTCTTGTTTTTTTGTTTTTCTACTGATAAAAGTTTGATCATGCTTGTGTCTTGTTCTCTGTCTGATTTTTAAAGTAGTTTATGAAGAGCACCTTGTGCAAAGGGCATATTGGCCAAAGGGTGCAGAATGGAATTGCCGTCAAGTTTTTGTCCTCCACAGCATTTCCCTGACAGATAAGAAACCGTGATGGAGCAACCACGATCCAGCCAAGGGCTCTGCAAGTTCTGACGCAGCAGGAGAAGAAGCTGATGAAATACCCTTTCCTCTTGTTAAAATATATTACACGTTCAGTTCGTTCGGCTCTGGCTTGTAAATCGCACTATATGGTTTTATTTAGTTGCTTGACAGCAGAAGCCCAACCCCCCCCAAACACTGTCTGTAGATAATATTTAGCGACAGCTTCTTGTTGCCTTTTTTCCCCTGATTGAAAGCCAAATCAGGCATGAAATGAAATGTATATGAATCCTCAAAGGTCACTGCGCAGTGTTGGGAGGTGTTTGGTCTTCAGAGACAAATGCCAGGCGGCCGGAGGCAGGGGGATCAGCTTGGTGCAGTGGCGACGGCGGCGGACTCTCCTTAGCGGGGGTTTGCGAACAGATTGACTGTGTGAACCGCGAAAGGCACGAGGCCAGTGGGTGCAGCCGTGCATGTTAGCTCAAAGTTCACGAGCCTGTGATGTACGCTCAACCTGGCGTCCTGGGCGGCCTGTCTGTTCGGCCCGCTGGCACTGTGCTCTATTTATCACACACACACACACACACACACACACACACACACACACACGAAAAAAAAAAAGCGGTACTACTTTAAAAATTAATGGCAATGCAGCTATGCATTATGCAACTATGGCTTTGCAGAACATTCTGGAAATACAGAATACGAACACTGGAATATGCTTGTAGCATAAGCTACCTCAATGTAAAAAAAAAAATAATAATAATCTTGGTCTGTATACATTCCATTTGAGCAAACTTTTTGTGCTACACTTGATGGTGAGGTTAGAATAATGTGAATCTGCCTGCAGATTGAGGATCGGACAATGGGGATAAACACAATAGACGGGGTTTCAAATAATGCAGGACTACAAATATGGTAGGATCTGTACAAGCTATACAAAACAGAAGTGTTTAGAGGATGTTACTCAATAGAATGTGTAATAATAGCATAAATGACTGGAATAAAAAAAGTGATTGTCATTGTGATACACTGCAGCACAGCACACGGTGACATAATGAAATGTGTCCTCTGCTTTTAACCCATCACCCTTGTAAAGTGTAAAGTGAAGTGATTGTAACACGTGATACACAGCACACGGTGCACACAGTGAAATTTGTCCTCTGCATTTAACCCATCATCCTGTGTGAGCAGTGGGCAGCCATGACAAGCGCCCGGAGAGCAGTGTGTGGGGACGGTGCTTTGCTCAGTGGCACCTTTGCGGCTCGGGATTCGAACCGGCAACCTTCTGATTACGGGGCCGCTTCCTTAACCACTAGGCCACTGCACCAAATAATAATACTGTAAATGAATAAGAGCAAGTGTACACATTGTTGTGTTGGGCAGGTACGCAGCATGTAAACCCTTTCGACCAATCTCAGACCAGTCCCAAGCCATTTTTACGGGCAAGGTAGAATTACATTTACAAAACTGTCCCAACTGGCAGGAAACCACCCAATCTGGCAGCACTGGCTGAGATACAGTGCAACAGCTCCGAACGATTTTATGATTGCTGCCGGCCATGTGACTGCTAAATGTTCAGAATTAGTCTAATCTGTGCGCAGCCTGTGTACAATCTGTTGCTAGTATGAGATGTTGCATTGTTACTTAATTTTACTGCTCGGTGGAGCACAAGGTCGCTGGACGAATAGAGATCTAGGCTGTGAAATAACCTGCTGGATTGGTCAGGCAGGTGTCATTTATTTTATTTTTTTTCAGCAGTCTATTGATTTTTTGCAGCTTGGATGTTTCTTTCGCTGCTTGCCGCTGTAATGAGGAGCCTCTGATGGTTCACTTGCCAGTCTAAGCAACCTTAAGCACAAGCTTGGCTTTAATGTCAGATCAATATTTGCACAGGGGCACTTTTCTCCCCCAGCATAAGCTGTTTGCCGCTTTCATTCCTTGAAAGATTCTCTCTGCATTGTATGGTGTCATCAGGTGAACTTCACCATGGAAACAGAGCTGGCCTGGTCCAGACAGAGCCTTCTGACTACAGAGCAGCCTAGGCGTGAGGTGAGGGCCGACAAAGGCAGTGAGCACTCCTGGGCATGTAGAGGTGTGGATGAGCTATCTGGCCCAGGTGGCCCATCCTTCTCTCAGCTCCTGGCATGAGTTTGCCCATTAACAGCAGGCAAATCAATACATCAACCCCGGAACGGTCATAACATAACAGAATATATTTCCCTGTGCGTGTGTGTGTGTGTGTGTGTGTGTTTATATAGAGACTACCAATTGCATGCACCTACTCTGTTATAGAGCCTAAGATGGAGCCATTTTAAAGAATCCAGTGCAAGAAACATATTTAGCATTTTTTGTAGCAGGAGAAAGTGAAGTATGTTTGATGAATCTGTTTATTCAGATTCATCACTCAATTTACCTTCATAAATGCTTTGTTCACTATTGTCATCATCAAAAGCTGCTACATGAGATGCCCGTTGTCTAACTTAAGGTGGTGGAGAGAAGCCGAGACTGTAAAATGCTGCCATCACAGCAAAAAGCTCCCTTTTTTTTGAGAGACGCAAATCTTCAATTAGTTCCCTTTTGTTTTTGCTACTTTTTGTTTATTACATAAGCTCATGTGTGTAGTTTCATAGTCCCGTGTTTCATAGTTTTTCAGTAAATATAAAAATGCAAGACTTTTTATGGGTCATATGGGTCTAGTAGACGGGTCCAAACTTTTGACTGGTGGTGTATGGTTAATGTCCATATTCCACTTTTATGGAAATAAACAACAATCAGTCATAACATCTTCACATCATGACATGATGTGAATAACATTGATTATCTTGTTACAGTGGCACCTGGAACAGTGGAACATTTCAAGTGGACATTTTGTCCTTCAAGCTGATGGTCCATCGGTCCTGTCCAGTATTTAAGTGACTCTTACAAGGTCAAAATTGTAATGGTTTAGACCGCTGGGTCATACCATATCCGAAGCCTCCACACTCCTGTCTTTATCTCGTCTTCCCTTTTCTTATTCCACAGACTTTTGTTTGTTGGACTAAATGACCATGGTGAGCAAACTGCTAGCTAACACAACTGGTTTTGGAATAACTCATCACTTCATAAAACATATTGACTATCAGCATTGTTCCACACCAACATGGCCAAAGTGAAAACAGATTATGACCGCCATAGGACTCAAAAATACAATTTGGGCTAAACTCCCACAAGTAGATAAAAATCCATGAGATTGCTATTACCTGCATGGTTGGGCACTCTCAACCAGTACAGTTTGAATAAACCTTTAAACATTTTGTTTAAAATGCCAATAGTTTGATTCCTACATGTATTAAATACTGTGTAAGTAATGGGTTTTTAATGCTCTGCTAGGCAAGAACTTAATGTTCCCGAAAGTCTCACAGAAAAGACTTGGCTTTGTCTTTTAAGCTTCTTAGTTTTGCCTCACAGTCTAAAGTTTACCGAAGACCCATGCCGAGACTCAGCATACACTCTGCACACCAACGTTCACCTGCAGATATGAGAAGCTCCATCGTCTAGAATTAAATATCTCTTCATCGCTGATTGATCCTGCTCGCTGGTGTATGATGATGTTTGCCCGGCCCTCTCTCTCCCTCTCGTTCCCTGCTTATTCCACGAGTGCCGTGCTTTCAGCTGACCTCTGGGTTTGGTCACCTGTGGTGGATGCTCTCTACCGCTCCACGCTCCCCAGCAGACTGTTGTTTCACAGCAGCCCACTGTGGACGTCAACGCGCTTTCGAGAGTCCTCTTCGGTGGCACTTGTTTTGGAGCCCAAACCATTCAGATGTCCAGTTGTGCATTTAATTGACAGTTTTGTTGCTCTGATGAGCTGTGCAGAGCACAAAGTTCACCTGCAGATGGGACGTAACAAAATGAAAATGCAGAAAGCTTTTTTGGCTTTGTTTTTCTGACAACTTTTACTTACAAATTTTAATAGAGGCTTGTTACCCTAGTTGTTGGTATGGCTTTATCTGTGACATCAAATATAACCGTGAATTCCAGACTGTTCAAAATGTATGACAAAACACAGAATATATGCTGTAATATTACAGTGGAATAATAAATGCTACATAGATCCACACGACTTTTACTCCATTTATAAAGCAGTTTAAAACACCACGTCGGAGCAAAGTGCTATTACATTCAATAAACGTGGAAGTAATCCACAGGGTGTAGAATACATTGGAGTAATATAAAAAAATTGGCTACAAATTACAGGCGGCAAACGAGAGGAAACAGGCAACCAAATTGATGTGACGTACAGGGATTTAGGCCTGGATTTGGCCTTCTTTTTTCCATGTCCACTTTTTTTTTCTCTCTTCATTCATCAAATACTTAATGTAGGTTCTACTCTTAACAGTTGGATTAGTTTTGCCCCCAAAAAAGTAGTTTATAGTCTACCTCTTAACTTTTACAGTTGAGTTGAGTTAATACTTTTACCAGAATGTATTTATCCTTGAGTGAAGGACATGTGAACTTTTCGCCACGCCTGCTTTGCTGAGTGCTTCTCGCCATGAATCCACTGTGAGGCACTAGTGGGCTATCCAGCTGCCATTATGCATGCATCTTTTTTTTTTCCGGTTGTTGTTTTTTTTTTCCTCTCCTCCATCCATGCTGTGTTGTTCAGGTGATGACAAGAGGGAGTGCGGGTGCCAGAGAAAAGCTGGCTTCTCATTTGTGGAGGGGTAAAATATCCTCGGCTGCTGTAACCTTTGGGTGACATTTACACGGCACTTCACATGGTAAAGAGAAATGCACCGGTCCCTCACCGAGGCCTGCGCTCATAACACATTTTTATCAGGGGACGGGAAATGTGTCATAAAACCGGGCAGAGCCGGCGTCTCTTCCCTTCTCCTCGCCGCTTCGTCCCGGCTCTGTTACTTTAGATAGAAACGGCTGCCTCATCCAGCTCCAGGGGAGGTTGGAGGCGGGCTACTGCGTCTGGAGAAGGAACATGACCTCGGCGCGGGCTGCCTAACCAGCCGTTACCCCGCTGCTAATGGCGAGGGGTGCCATTAATAACGTCCCACTGAAGAACAGATGCGGAAACTGCCGAGTTAGTGGCAGGGCCGCTCTGCTCGCTGTTGTCTCGGGGACGTCTTGCCTGCCGCGCTGCGGGAGGCTGCATGTCAATCAAAATCCGGGAGAGCGGCTTGGGTGGGGTATGTCGGGGGTGGGTGACAAGAATGCAGGAGCGTGAGACAGCGGGAAGAGGGGAGGCAGGGATGAGCGGCGGAGAGGCTTCAGCTTATCGCCGCCGCACAGATGCTGCGGCAGATGAGTAGCACAGGTTCGATGGGGGCAGATAAGGAAGGAGTGAACGGAGGAGGGACGGCTACTGAGGAGCATGTGGGGGACGGTGTACACGGACTCCCTCCAAGCGGAACGCTTCAATATTCATTGTCTGGATCCTGGTTTCGGAAACTTCCTTTTCTACCTCCCGGTTCCCGGGGAATAGAAACGGCGACGGCGCCAGGCATTAAATATTAAATGTGTTGCAGAGCGAGGCAAAAAGAGAAGCAACATATGGTGCAGGAACCTCAGGCAAGGAACACGGGGTGCTTGTCCCAACGAAGTAAGGGAGGGGGGGAGGCGGGTATGATGGGCGGCGGGGGGGGATATGAAAAGATCATTGAGAGTGATGGATGTCAGAGTGGCAGCATTCACTTATTTTTGCCCGGCAGACAAAAAACTGCTGTTGAGTTTCTCTCAAATCTAGGTTGCTTCTATTAAAGACACATGATCCATAATTCAGAGGCTTCCCTTTTGAAAGGGTCACTTCTGTCGGATGGTTTTGCACAGACGCCTTTGGTCTTAACGCTTTTGCCTCAAGATTAAGACTACAGGGTATCTTTTTAGTTTAAGTGATGTAATTGTCACATGTGATACACAGCAGCACAGCACACAGTGAAATTTGTCCTCTGCATTTAACCCATCACTCTGAGTGAGCAGTGGGCAGCCATGACAGGCGCCCGGCGAGCAGTGTGTGGGGACGATACTTTGCTCAGTGACACCTCTGCGGGATTCGAACCAGCAACCTTCTGATTACGGGGCCGCTTCCTTAACCGCTAGGCGACCACTGCCCCTGCAAAATCTTGCAAAGCTTTCCCTGACCGGGACTCGAACCCAGGCCGCGGCGGTAAAGAGCACTGAATCCTAACCACTAGCCCACCAGTGAAATTAAAGAACACAAATGCACGAGCCAGACAGGAGTCGAACCTAGAATCTTCTGATCCGTAGTCAGACGCGTTATCCATTGCGCCACTGGCCCTGCAAGATTAAGACTACAGGGTATGCAGGTATGACTGTAATTTTTTACTTCTGAAAATGATTGCTTGAACTGAAATCTCAGCCACGCTGCCTCTAGTGAAGGAGCTAATTATTAGTCATCTGGGCAAAGAACTTACTGTTTTTCCTGAAATCAGCTCTTGTGCCATCGACCGGTACCAGCCGAGACCCTCTTTATGTGTGTGTTTGTGTGCGTGTCTTCCTGATAAGAGCGTATTTAGCCTGCTGGGGCTCGATGGCGTCCTCCTTCTGGATTCAATTAGCTAAGAACAAAAAGTCGGTCTTCATCGAGGCCAAGGAGGCTAATATGTTTGAAAAACCTTCAGATGGAACCTTTGCCATTTTGTCTGAGGAGCACTACTGATGGAGGCAGCAAACAGCAAAGAGGCTCTTCATTTATAAAAATGAGCTCCGGGTTAGAATTGGGATTTTCTTCTCGAGCTGAATTGCAGGACTCCACTTCAGCCTCTAAGCGCCTCATCGCTTGGCCGATTCTCTCGTGCTTGATTATGTGTAAGATCAGCAGTTCTGCCCTCGTTAAAATAAACAAGAAAGACGCTCACCACGCCCAGGCCCTCTGCATCAATTTCAAAGCCTGTATCATCATCAAAAAGGCTCAGCACAGCCATATATGTCTGTTTACACACCCAGAAGCCTTCCATTTATAATCCAAGCATGGCAATTATCCAATGAAAAGATGAGTTGTTGAGAATCTTCATTTGAGAATTGCATTTTGCATATTGGAGAAGGTGTAGAATGAGCCTTTTAAGTGTAGCCTTCTGACCCCTTCCTCCAACTGTAATTATTTTTCGGAATATTGTATAAAACTGCACCGTTTGTCATCATACTTTTCATAATCCTGCACTGCTGCTAATCTTGTTCTCAAGGCTCAGAGCTTTCTCATCTGCTTTTGCTCTTACGCACATACACCTTACTCAATCTTACTCCCTTACTCAATCATTATCCATAACCTGTCCATTCATATCAGAGCACATCCCGGCATGTTGTCGGCAGAATACACATGCCATTCACATGCCAATCCACCAACCACTGTTAGGCAGAACAAAGAGACCCGTGTCAACACAATGCAAATGCTTTCTTTGATTACTCACAGGTAATGTTAGAATCATCTGAGTGACTGAAATGTCTGTATGAAATACTTAATATACAGTGAATATAGCAAGTATGTATATTTTCCTTTGTCAATGAATATATTTACATTTACCAGACGCCCTTATCCAGATCTACTTACAATCAGTAGTTTCACGGACAGTCCCCCCCTGGAGACACTCAGGGTTAAGTGTCTTGCTTCGGGACACAATGGTAGTAAGTAGGGAAAATTGAAGTCTTCTGGTTCATAAGCGAGTGTGTTACCCACTACGCTAGTACCACAAACCAGTTTTTTAGATGAACTAATAGTTGTAATTCTATTCTTATAATCATATTGATGCAGGTTATTTCCCTCAAGTGCGCATAACAAAATAGTGCTCGTGCTCACTGTTGCTTTCTTTCAAGGTCAAGGTCAAAGTTCATCCTGTGGCTCTTGGGATGCTTATTGCACTTTGGTTTATTTTGCCGGGGTTGACCCCTTTTTACCGAGGTTGTCGTCTTGGTGTAAAGAACAGGCTTCGGCCCGTTGTGAAATGATCACTGGGTTTCATTCTCCCCCATGCTGAAGTGGCGCTTCGGGTGGTGCGTCAGCGGCACAGGAGCCGGGCTCTAACACGCCCCCCCCCCCGTCTTCTGCGTTCCCGCCTTTGAAGCAGATCAGAAGCCGCAGTATTTCCCCTCTGGCTTCCTGCAACGGCGTGCCCTGTGGGAGGGACAGATTCGTCGCTGCCGGGGCCGCCTTCACGTCACCGCAGGGGTACCTGGGAAGCTGAAATCTGGCGGGAGTCTTGTGTTCCCGTGGCAAGATACACGCACACTGTCCCCTTTGGAGCATTCCGGAAATCAGAATAAAAATAAGCCTTGGTCTGTGTCTAAATATCGTGAGCTTCCAAACATTCTGGTGTTCCTTCTCCGTCATCTCCCTCATGGAGCTGCCAGAAAAATGAAATTTGACTACAGACGCAACAGGTGGAGCCGAATGGTGAGGACAAACACACATGAAAACAAAGGCCGGTCGGGGCAATTACTGGCTTTCTCTCAGTGGTGGATTGAGTCCCCATAGAGTCCCTCTTTGTTCCTGGTGTCTGTCCGCAGGACATGGCGGACACTGCATGCGGTCTTTTCTTCTGGGGAGGAAGAAGCAGGCCGAAGTGTAGTGGGCGGAGCACAAGCGAACTCTGGGAAAAAGCCTTGCACTCTCTGGCCGAGTTTATCACTCTTAATGACGAGTCCACAGTCCGCCACGCTCCATTACGCGCACCGTGGCGTGATAAATGGCGTGGCGCCACGTTTCACTGACCCCGGGGACTTTAATTAAACAGGTCTCAGAATTCGGCGCTGGAGCCACATAGACCTTGAACATTACACTGCTTCTTCTCCTGCTGTACCTCACCGGAGAAAAACACACAGCGAGAGAAAAATAAACCCCGATTAACCCTTAACATTTCCTTTCCTGACGCCAGGTGTCAATGTCCAGTCTGTCCCCCAAACAGCAGCAGACCCTCAGATGTCATGTCCTCTGACCACCCAAACGGCTGGCTCCACTACAGGGAGTGCAGAATTATTAGGCAAGTTGTATTTTTGAGGAATAATTTTATTATTGAACAACAACCATGTTCTCAATGAACCCAAAAAACTCATTAATATCAAAGCTGAATGTTTTTGGAAGTAGTTTTTAGATTGTTTTTATTTTTAGCTATTTTAGGGGGATATCTGTGTGACTATTACTGTGCATAATTATTAGGCAACTTAACAAAAAATAAATATATACCCATTTCAATTATTTATTTTTACCAGTGAAACCAATATAACATCTCCACATTCACAAATATACATTTCTGACATTCAAAAACAAAACAAAAACAAATCAGCGACCAATATAGCCACCTTTCTTTGCAAGGACACTCAAAAGCCTGCCATCCATGGATTCTGTCAGTGTTTTGATCTGTTCACCATCAACATTGCGTGCAGCAGCAACCACAGCCTCCCAGACACTGTTCAGAGAGGTGTACTGTTTTCCCTCCTTGTAAATCTCACATTTGATGATGGACCACAGGTTCTCAATGTGGTTCAGATCAGGTGAATAAGGAGGCCATGTCATTAGTTTTTCTTCTTTTATACCCTTTCTTGCCAGCCACGCTGTGGAGTACTTGGACGCGTGTGATGGAGCATTGTCCTGCATGAAAATCATGTTTTTCTTGAAGGATGCAGACTTCTTCCTGTACCACTGCTTGAAGAAGGTGTCTTCCAGAAACTGGCAGTAGGACTGGGAGTTGAGCTTGACTCCAACCCGAAAAGGCCCCACAAGCTCATCTTTGATGATACCAGCCCAAACCAGTACTCCACCTCCACCTTGCTGGCGTCTGAGTCGGACTGGACCTCTCTCAGCACTTTACCAATCCAGCCACGGGCCCATCCATCTGGCCCATCAAGACTCACTCTCATTTCATCAGTCCATAAAACCTTAGAAAGATCAGTCTTGAGATATTTCTTGGCCCAGTCTTGACGTTTCAGCTTGTGTGTCTTGTTCAGTGGCGGTCGTCTTTCAGCCTTTCTTACCTTGGCCATGTCTCTGAGTATTGCACACCTTGTGCTTTTGGGCACTCCAGTGATGTTGCAGCTCTGAAATATGGCCAAACTGGTGGCAAGTGGCATCTTGGTAGCTGCACGCTTGACTTTTCTCAGTTCATGGGCAGTTATTTTGCGCCTTGGTTTTTCCACACGCTTCTTGCGACCCTGTTGACTATTTTGAATGAAACGCTTGATTGTTCGATGATCACGCTTCAGAAGCTTTGCAATTTTAAGAGTGCTGCATCCCTCTGCAAGATATCTCACTATTTTTGACTTTTCTAAGCTTGTCAAGTCCTTCTTTTGACCCATTTTGCCAAAGGAAAGGAAGTTGCCTAATAATTATGCACACCTGATATAGGGTGTTGATGTCATTAGACCACACCCCTTCTCATTACAGAGATGCACATCACCTAATATGCTTAATTGGTAGTAGGCTTTCGAGCCTATGCAGCTTGGAGTAAGACAACATGCATGAAGAGGATGATGTGGACAAAATACTCATTTGACTAACAATTCTGCACTCCCTGTATATCAGGCTTAGAAATTAGGGAGTTGGTTTACTGGATTACTGGAGGAGCTGACGGTACCGTGTCAGGTTCATGACGTGACCCGCAACATCCACCGATCTTTCTACAGGGTGGGCCATTTGTATGGATACACCTTAATAATATGGGAATGGTTGGTAACATTGAACTCATTTTATAAGTGGTCAGAAACTTGTAAATTACTCATGAAAGAATATAGTTACCTTAAAACCATTGTTTTTCTTGTGAAATTACCAATAAATTTGATGTGTCACACGACCCTCTTCCTATTGAAAAAACAAAAGTTGTATCCAAGATGACCGACTTCAAAATGGCAACTATGGTCACCACCCATCTTGAAAAGTTTGCCCCATCACATATACTAATGTGTTGATCTTCATAGTACCGTATAGACCTGATTTTTTTGGTCATCTCATATTCAGGCCGCTGCAGTACTATGCACACCCCACTAGAGATGTGAACCTTCACCCTTCTCATGATTATCGATGCATTACAATGCATCCCATAGATTTTTCCACATTTTACATTTTTTACATTTCTGTACATGACATTGGTCTCAAATACGTCAGTATTGAGGAGTTGAGGCTTTGTTGCATCAGGTGAGCACAGACTGAACGCCAACCGTTTTTTACTCCGTTTTCTAAAGCGTCCACATGGACATTCAGCACCAGCATTTGGTTGCCAATCGAAGTGTCAATCGAATGCAGCTACAAAGCGCAGAAAAAATGTGTATACTGTTCATTTTGAAAAACGGAAAATCACCAAGCAAAACCATAATGTTATATAATCCATTATGTTCTGCATTGCATCAAAGCAGAATTGTGGACGCCTGCATCCCGTTGCATTGATTATGAGATTCATTTCAACAACCTTACAAACCCACCAAAGTGGGATTTGACTCTGATAAACAGAGAGGTGTAATGGAGCCATGAAGATGACTGAAAAAAAAAAAAACGATCTCCAGACAATTATCATCTGTTTTGATCCATTTTTAGTGCTGTGGGGCTGGGGTGGGGTGTGGTGTGGTGGTGGTGGTGGTGGTGGTGGGGGGGGGGGGGGGTATGCAGTATGCCTTCAAACAGATGGAAGATGGGGCTTTTCCCAAGTTTCGCACAGCAGGTTCCTCTACTCATTAAAGCAATTTTTGTTTTTGCCTGCAGATCTGTTTTGTAGTTAATCTAATTTAAATGTTCTCCCATTTAAACTTTTAATCTGCATTCGGCATTAAGGCCCCCCTCGTCTCTTTTTTATACCTCAGATTAAAAGCACTTTTGTGGGTTTTTTTTCTCTTTAATCTCCTCAGTATATGTTGTACAAGGAACATTTTAATTGTGTGAGGGCCTCTGTTTGCTTACTTGAACCAAATGTCTAGAAACCTTGAAAGTACGTTTGCTTTTTAAAACAGGGCCGTGGCATCTGAATTATGTGAATCGAAGCAAACGAGAAACTCACATGAAGTGTTACTTTGAAATGTATACATTGCTGACAGGCCTTCAATGTCAGAACGCTTTTAACCCCAGGTGCTTCCAGGGCGCCGCTTGAAACTTTCGATGCAGCAACAGCACGCTTTGTCTTTTTCTGTCGGCGGTGAACACGTTGCTCTTCACTGTAATCTGTGTAAACACTTGTGGCTGTGGTGTAACCAGCCCTGTCTCCCGCAGATGTCCAGCAGTGTGGGGAGGAGTGGGTGGATGGCTGCCTGCTCTGTCCCCACCCCTCAATCCTCAATCCTATCAGGAGCGGAGCCCAAAAACGTGCCGGCGTACGGGACGGGACCAGACAAATACAAAATCCTCCCAATTGCACCTTGAGCAAGTATAGAGTATAGAGCTTGTACTGTGGAAGCCGCCATCAAAGTAATATGATAGATAGGTAGGGGGCAGTGGTGGCCTAGCGGTTAAGGAAGCGGCCCCATAATCTGAAGATTGCTGGTCGAATCCCGATCCGCCAAGGTTCCACTGAGCAAGCACCGTCCCCACATACTGCTCCCCGGGTGCCTGTCATGGCTGCCCACTGCTCACCGAGGGTGATGGTTAAAAGCAGAGGACACATTTCACAGTGTGCACCGTGTGCTGTGCTGCTGTGTATCACATGTGACAATCACTTCACTTTAATACATCCAGGCAGTTGTATGCACATTTAACACCTTAAACCTTTGCACTGAGATGCCGAGCAGGAACAGACTTACCATGTATTTAATTAAAGATGCTGGTTGGAAACCACTAGGTCTTGAGATGCTTTCGTTTTTATTTAAATAAATACATAGACAAAGATACAAACATAATCTAGATTGATGTTTGTGCCTGTGATGTAATGACAGGTGCAGGTGTAAATCATCCAGAATGAGGAAATGACATGCTGAGATCTGTCCATTATTGGGCTTTAACATTCATTAAAGAGTGTGTTCTGACTTCAAGATACAGACAAGTACCAAGCAGTTCTTTTAAGCAATATCTATTTAGGTAAATCCTGAGGTTGACTTTACACTAGTGAACATGCACCTTGCTTTGACTTTACACTAGTGAACATGCACCTTGCTTAGCACACTATGATGTGATTGCTGTCAGTTTGAAAACCTGTATGAAGGGATTCTCACGTGAAATCATCTTCCAGATTCAGTTAATTAAATTATGGATATAATTGAAATAATACACATTTGAGCATTTAATTGATCTTTAATGTCTTACTACCGTCAACTGCTTAGTCCTACTCAGGGTAGCCCCTGAAGGAGCCCATCCTTGGTTACTGGGCACAGGGCTGGGACTCACCCAGGGCACAAACACACACCATTCAGTCACTCACTCAGACATACAGTCAATTCAGATTCACCTATCCACCTAGTGTGCATGCCTTAGGGCAGCGGGAGGAAACCGGAGAACCCAGAGGAAACCCGCGGCACTAAGCGCTGTCAACAATTACCTTTTGGTTACATGCATAATCTACATTTGTAGACAAGGGAACCATGTTGGAGAGCCTTCATCAGTACACTAATGTTAATAACAAACTATGAAAATATATTACATGACAGTGTAGGCAAGTGATATCTGTTGTGTCGCTTGCAATAAAGTATACATCTGTCCTCATCTGATGCCGCATCGCAGTCTGAATCCTGCCCAATCCTTTGTCAGATATCTTCACCCAGGTCCTCCTGCAAGTTCTGAAGGCGCAGAGTCTATCAGGCAGTGGAGGGGTGAACCACCATGACACAGTCTCTATGTTGATAACTCCACAGTATTACTTTCTCATAAAAGACATTGTGATCTTTGCCAGCGGTCATTCTCTCTCTCTCTTTTCTCCTCTTTTCTTGCTCTATATTATTTTTTTTTTTGTTTGGTGGGAAGGTTGGAGGGGGGTCTCTCAGGACATCTGAGGAATGTTAAAATGAAATGGTGCGTTTCTCAGAGCATCTGGCAGACAACCAGCTTTTCCTTTTGTTTCTGTTGGACATAAATCTCCTCTTTATCTTATCCCTGCGTGCTGGAAATGCCCCTTCCTTGACCTGCTCTGAATAATGCCTTCGCATTGGGGCAAAATAATGGAGGAGCCTCATTTGAGACTTCCTGATTCTGCACACAGCGTTGCTTATGGTTTCGATAACAGACAAGTGATTTTTTTTTTATCTGTGTGCAGCTGCTCCAGCACCTCTGCACATGACAGTGATAGGAACAGCTTCTGGCAGGAGGTGTCTGACGGTCATCTGTGTTTACTTTAACATTTACCTCCCGTCACCGCTGACATCCTTGTTTGACTCAGCCACGGCCAATTTAAATTTCTAAAGGCGCAGAGAAGATGTCTTGGCATTGGACAGGATATTTACATCATATATGTGTGCCTTGTTCTGATACTCAGTGAGGTTAACAATACAGATTTATTAATAATATCCAAACTTTACATACAACTGAATGATTAATTATCTATTATGAATACCTTTATTGTAAAATATTATTTAATTGTACATGCCAATGTCTTCCTCTTGTAAGTCACTTTGGAAGTAAAGTAAAGTAAAGTACTAGAATTATACTTCAAAATATTGCTTTATTTTAAAAGTGAGAGTAAAGCCATATTCACAGCCATAGGGAAAAATCACATGCATTACTTAGCAAAATAATTAATTATACTGATCACACTCCTCCTCTTCATCATCATCAATATGGTATACACCAATAAGCCATACCATTAAGACACTAAACTTAATATTGAGTAGCCCAAAGCAACACTTGGCAGTTGGCCTGTGGACTTAACTAGAAAGGGAAAGTGAAGTGATTGTTGGCAACCTTGCAGGTCCGCTTCCTTACCCGCTAGGCCACCACTGACAGATACCAGCATTGATGGTATCCTGTGGTTAGATGTTCCACAGATCAGACAATACCATTGTAGAAATGTTTAGGTCTTGTAGGTTGCGTCTGTGAAAGTGACATAAGCATGAATTCAAGACCCAAGGTTTCCCAGCACAACATTAGCCAAAGCAATACACAAATCACTGAGGTGCCACTGAGCAAAGCACCGTCCCCACACACTGCTCCCCGGGCGCCTGTCATGGCTGTCATGGTTAAAGGCAGAGGACACATTTCGTTGTGTCACTGTGTGCTGTGCTGCAGTGTTTCACAATCACTTCACTTTCACTTTCCTCTATTGGTCTCCTTCCCTCACCCCTTAACCAATTATAAAAAAATTACTATAATCACATAGCCTGTTGGGTCATTTTATTTTTTTACACAGAATCTGGCCTGTCCAAGTCATGAATGCCAACTGCAAATGTGAAAAGTACTGTTCCTACGGGCCGCGGTGGCTAATGGATGGCAGAGGCGACGGTAGCTGGCTTGCACCATTTCTCAGTAATGTCACCACAAGCGGCGCAGATCTTTAATTTGCGCTTATTTAAGTATTTATCTGAATCCCGCTAATGCATTGGAACAAAGCGTTGAGTTCCATGGCATGGAAGGCGGCAGTAATTGCTGATAATGTTCTGATAAAAATGAATCAACATCGTTTCTCTTCCCCCTCCCACTCGCCAATGGCAGAAAGCCTTTAGTGCGGTTTGCGCAAAGAGGAAACCTTTATCTCTCCCTCCCTCCCCCCCTTCCTCTCTATTGATGTAAAGTTTTCTTTCTTCCTCGCCAACATTGTTCTGAGGAGCTGAAAGTTAGCGAGAGAGGACGCGCGGCTCGTGGAGACAAGAGGAATGGGTTTGATCTGCTCCCTGTTGTGGAGGCTTTAATGAAAGGTGCATGTATCCACTTGGGAGTGTTCTCTGATGTCGGCTCCCTGGCATCCGTCTCATCAGCCTCCGCTGCGTCCGCCCCCTCCATTCAAGATCAATTATGACTGGCACTCGGCTCCTGCTAGCGGCCCTCTCTCCGATTCTGCTCGCTTGATCCCTGATTACGCACCGACTCCCCCGTTCCCTCGTCGGCAGGAACGCCGTAGACGGCAGGGACCGAACCTTTGGCTTCGTTGTAGAGCCTGATGTGCAGCAGGCCCGTGGGCTCTGTCGCCTCCACCAGTAAAATGTTTTCATGCTTCATCCATTAAGAAAGTGTGCCAGAAAACATAGACATTTTCCCTGTCTTCTGTCTCCAGCACGACAAGCAGCTCTCCAGTATTTCTCCGGTAAATTCTGTATATTGGACTAAATTGCTTTGTCCCTCACAGGACTTCCCTTGTTCCACATTTATATTGACTGTTGCTTGACTATCACGTCCAATTAATCTGAAAAATCCATCTGCATACAAACAACATGCATACAGATGCACTATTTCCCTCTGGATAAAAGCGCGTATTTAGTGGGCTGATTGAAAGAGGGCAGCACTGCGGCACCAGACTTCCAAGGTTGGGGGTTTGTTTTGGGGTCCCTATGTTAGCATGGGAGTTCCCTGGGTTCTCAGGTTTCCTTCCAACATCCTGCTGCTGGGGACTTGGGAGGAGCTCCGGTTCCCGTGACCCACGTGTAAATTACGTGTGACACAGTGAGTGTGATCTACAATGCTCTCCATTTTCTTTTGGTAAAGATTGGTCAGCATGGTCTGGTCAGCTATCTCACCACTGGCACAGAATCTGTGGAATTTACAATTTCTATATTAATTTCTCAGCTTTTTTTGACAGTAACAAACCATTTAGACAGATAAAAGTACTGCACATAAAAAAATATATTTTTAAATGTAACATAACATTTAAAGATTGTCGAGTAATGAGCTTTCAGCACAATATTTGGCATTGGATGGTGAAATCAGATGTTATATTGTTGACCACTGGCTGACCTGCAGATCCAAAGCTTCAGGCATGTTTTATAGATGGCTATAGATGCTGTTCCTGCTGTTCAGGCGGATCCTGACCTCCGTGCTGACTTGAATAAAAAAAATCGCACCATAAGTCATGCTGCCATTGATTTTCAGCCTCTTTCTTGTATAATTTGGTATACATCTGCCTTTTTTCATGCTGCTGAAAATAAAATATTAAAGAAATGAGGGGGTGAATGTCTTTTTGGAAGGAACTGCCTTTATTAGTTTCTGTATGATTTGATGACCTCTCCTTTCCCAGTGAAGGCTGTAAGGCTGTGGGTGACAGAATCAAAGTGAAAGTGAAAGTGAAAGGATTGTCATTGTGCAGCACATCACTCAGTGACACAATGAAATGTGTGTCCTCTACTTTTAACCATCAGCCTTAGTGAGCAGTGGGCAGCCATGACAGGCGCCCGGGGAGCCATGTGTGGGGACGGTGCTTTGCTCAGTGGCACCTCAGTGGCACCTCAGTGGATCGAACCGGCAACCTTCTGATTACGGGGCCGCTTCCTTAACCGCTAGGCCACCACACAAAGGAGTGACGACGTCAGTCATTGTACATCTTCTGAAACTAACAAAATAATTCAGATTTAACACACAAACAAATGATCCATGCTGCAAAACACCCACATCGCCACTGTGACAAACAAACCTTGAGGAACTTTTCTTTTTTCCATATTTGGCCCAAATTCCACCTCAATTATCGTTAGGGCTTGAGGAATTCTCCCCCCTCCAAAAAAACGATAAAAATACAACAACAAAAAAAGTCAGTGTAGCGACAAGCTGTGTGTTCTGCTAAGCTGCCACTAAGGCCATCCGCCTCGCTAATCATTCGCTGCCAGCTTGGTCTGAAAATATAATTGTTTTGTTCAAAAAAGAACAGCGAAAAAAAAAAAGTCCAATTCAATGGCATGCTCATCTCCGAGGACGTGGTGCGCGGTTGATTCGCGGTTGGAGGAAATTGTCGGGATTGCATGCGTTCCCTGTCTTCTGCCCAGGGAGCTCTCTCCATTTTTTTTGCTCTTGAACCTGTCTGTCCTTTTCCAGTGGCTGCTTCTGTTTGTCTTCTGTCAGCCAGTTTGTGATTTAAAGTATTGGCCTGGTTGTAGACAGGAGGACTTTTAATGTCTGCGAAGACACACTCTGCTGTTATTTTTTATATTGCATGGCGATTGGAAATATCACAACTTCACCATATCTGGTCGACATTCGATAGACTATTTATAAAAAATGAAATGTTTCCATGGCTATTTGTCTCTGTAGATGCCTTCAAACGTTTCGATTTCATTGATTTTCTGGGTTAGAAAGATGTGCATTTTCCTGCATGACATTTTTCTGAGGGAAGTCAGTCTAAATTGGGCGTATCGCACAGACTCAAGTGCGGGTTACTGATTCTGGCAATAAAATGTCAGCAGGAGTGTGTCAGCACCGGGCCCATTTTCCACCGTCAGGCCTGTCACTGCCCCCAATTTACCAAAGGTGGACGAGGGACCTGGCCCTACACAATCATAAGAATATATTATTGGGCACATTTTCTGGCATTCAGCAAAAAAAATAAAATAAAGTGTTGTATTAGAAACAAAAATTGGTCACAAACAAATTACATTTAGGGTTTTATTTCAGCAGTGAAAACTTTTTATTTTATTATCTTCAAGAAGAAACATTTCATAGATCGTTTAAAGGTTGGTAGGGTCAATGATATTCAACAAAGTACATAGCATGACATTCATCTGTGGAAAAAGGAGGCTACACATGATTTCATTGGCACTAAAACAGCTGTATTGTGTGTGGAGGGATGTCACATCAAGGATCAGGGATTTATAGAAATAAACAGGTACAAACAGAAAATGCCTGATTGCTAGTTTTCTATTGAGGAGGATGTACAAAACCACCCAGTCCTTGTTGCTGGTGTGTAATTCTTTGGTACAACCAGACAACAAACTTTAATCTTTTTTGTTAACAAATTAAAATGTGGGAGGAGCCAATGGGGTTGATTGACATACATTATACAGTTTGTATAATTATTTTGTTCACTATTATAAAACCATGACAATATCTCTGTAGATGTGCTAGAGACAGTATTACTGATTATGATGATAGGGTTCTTAATATAATTATCCAATAAAAATAATAATACTGTTGTCATATAATGCTACACTGCTACATTAAATATAATGCTGTACATCATATTTTTGACATATTTCTTGATCTATTAAGAGAAAACAAAAAAACACAGAGACATACAGCAAAGTATGGCTGATTAAAGCCAAGAAGTTTGTGTAATTTCACTCTCAGCAGCTCTGAGAGCTTCTCTGCATCCTCATCCAGCCATCAGAGCTGGACAAAAATCTCCTGGAAACAAGTCACTCTCTCCTTCTGACACGGACGTACCGGCGTGGATTCAAATGAAGCCTGTCTGCCGGTTGCTCGGCCCCCCTCTCCTGCCCCCGCCATCCTCTCTCTTCGCTAAGCAAGGCAAATGGCAGTCAAATGGCATGGCCACATTTCCCTCGCCATACTAATGGTGCTCTCTGTCACTCTGACACGACTCCGTGGGTAATGTCTATTGAGTTTTATTTTCAACAACAACTATTAAACCGAAGTCACATCAGCAGCAAGCTGGAAGTGCTGCCTGCTGCTGGAATCTGCTTAAAAAAAAGGGAAATAAAAGAAATGAAAAGTAACACAAAAGTGGGGGAGGGCAAAATTTCCAAATGGCTCTTAAGGATGTTGGTCATGGGTACAGAATGCGCTCCAATATTGCCTCCAATGAAAATAAAGTATCAAACTCGACACCCCTGGCCCCCGTCTCTTGCCATTATTTTAACATAATAAACACATTAGGTTCCTCCCCGCACGTGTCCCGCTCCTGAGATGAATTCTTTCCCACTGTATAAAACAATTTAGCCACATTATCTGCCCTGATGAATAATTCACAAAAGGTTCACAGAGAGTGCGCCTCCCGTCCGTGAACTTTGCAGTGTGGTGAACTGACATGGCCACTGCCCATGTGTCATTATGGCCACCTTCTAAGGATAATTAACATGACTCAAATCTCCAAGTTGAAAGAGTCGGAAAATCAGATGATTGATGTCTCCAAACTTTCATCCTGAAATCACCAGTTGAACAGACAAAAAAAAAAGGTGCAAAAGTTAGGTACTGGCATTTGATTCACCTTCTGTCAACCTGTTAAATTAAATAAATGTGTGATGCAGTTCAGTCACTGTTTCATATTGAGATTCCAACTAATGTGTTAATATTTTATAGACTCAATGGGGAAAAAGACTGCAGGAATGTAGGGCATATTCACTACACTACACTAGACTTTTTTTAAACATGATCACACATGCAGTTTTAAATTACCACTCATTCAGGACCTGTAAAATAATTGAAAGAAGGACAACATTTGAAGGGATTGAAAGCATTTTTTTTTTCCATAATTATGTCAATGTAAAAAAGCCAGGACCCAAATGGAGCCCGCAGTGCTCAGTGCAAGACCACAGTGTTTCCCACTGTGCCACCAGTGTGTGGAAATAGTGTATTGTAATTATGCAAGTGGTGATGAAGGTTAGTTGACCTGATTATGCTCAGCCCTTGTCCTGTCCATGCAATTCATCATAATTTTTCTTGAACAGACACCAGTACCCCATGACCAGGAATTGAATAATCGTACTATGAGGTTGATTGATGGGTTAATGTCACCCATACCTGTCTTCTTTTCATTTCTGGTAATATTACGTAATGTGGGCTGTCAGGCCCAGAGGCCTGGGTGTGGTGTGTTGAGGGATTCCGTCTCTCTCTGTGCTGCGGTTATCATCCTGCCACCCCCAGCTTTCTTCGGGCACCCCATTACAGAACACGTGTTTGGAAGCCGGAACCCAAATCTGCACGAGCGCCTATTCCTGGACACTTGCTGCGCATATCAGTGATGGCAGCCTGGAGCGATCTTTCACTGTGGCATTACCGTCCCCCACCGCACACACAGTTTCCCTGACACGAAACAGAATCTTCCACAGGAAATTACATGCGGTAACCAAATCCCCACGGTGAGGCTGGGATAGAATCAGAGCCTAACAGCGCCAGCCTCAGTCCTTTCCTGGAGATTCAATCGAATTTATGGCCAAAAAAGATGGTCTTTTGGAAGCTGAACTTTGGCGGATATTACTGTACGGGATGTAGGTATATGGATATTCCTGGAATATTATTATAAGGATGGCTTGGTGGTCACTGCCATTTGTCAGAGCTGAGGACTGGTTCACAGCTCCCGCAGGAGATTCAGGGACAGCAGCACAAAATATTTCAGATGAACAAAAACCTACAAAAAGAGTGTGTGAATGCCAGAAAGGCATCCTCCATTAAACATTTAAACACATGTGAGTAACGCCGTTGCTTTTTTGAATATGTAAGACTTTCAGAAGTACATTCTGTAATACATCACAAGACAGGAACCCTCAGCAGATATGCTTCCTGCTGTTGACCTCTAGTTCTGCCAAAACGTCATGTTGGCAGCACTGCAGTTCGGCCCCTGTAGGGCCCGTTTGAGGCCAACCCTCCTGGTCCGAGATGCTCATCCCCATTCCCTTCAGCCAAGAAAACATAATCTGTTATTTGGCATGAAGGTAAAGGAAATATAGATACAGTGATACCCCTCGTTTGGATTAAACATCCTCGTCTAGGGGTTGGGAAACATGACAACGAAGGACAATACACATGGAGCAGGCCGAATCATCACCATGAGAAGTGAACCACCAACCAAAACCTATAGTTCTGTACATAATAACAACAACTGACCGGAGGAGGAACAACACACCACAAATGGAGAGGCTACAGTCATGGCCCCTGAAATTAAACTCATATGGGGCAAGTAAAAGGGGTGGGCAATATAAATCTCACCTGAAAGCAGATAAAAAGGAAAGAAGTCTTTGCATTGTGTGTCTGTGTGTGCCACACTAAGCATGGACAACAGAAAAGAGAAAAGAAAAGAGAACTGTGAGAGGTCCAGAGAAGAGCAAAAATTGTGGAAAAATATTAACAATCTCAAGGTTCAAGTCCATCTCCGAAGATCTAGATCCACAGTGCGCAACATTATCAAGAAGTTTGCAACCCACGGCACTGTAGCAAATCTCTCTGGGCGTAGACGGAAGAGAAAACCTGATGAAAGGTTGCAACGCAGAATTGTCCGGATGGTGGATAAGCAGCCCCAAACAAGTTCCAAAGAAATTCAAGCTGTCCTGCAGGCTCAGGGAGCAACAGTGTGAGAGCGAACTATCCGTTTAAACATTTAAATTAGATGAAACGCTATGTCAGGAGAACCATAGGGCTTTTTGGCAAAGCACATCAGTCTACTGATTACGGAAAATGGAATGAGGCCTACAAAGAAAAGAATACAGTACCTACAGTCAAACATGGTGGAGGTTCAATGATGTTTTGGGGTTGTTTTGCTGCATCTGGCACTGGGTGCCTTGACTGTGTGCTAGGCATCTGAGGATTATCAAAGGATTTTTTAAGTTAAGTGAAGTGATTGTCACATGTGATACACAGCAGCACAGCACACACAGTGAAATTTGTCCTCTGCATTTAACCCATCACCCTGAGTGAGCAGTGGGCAGCCTTGACAGGCGCCCGGGGAGCAGTGTGGGGGGATGGTGCTTTGCTCAGTGGCACCTCAGTGGCACCTTGGCGGATCGGGATTTGAACCGGCAACCTTCTGATTACGGGGCCGCTTCCTTAACCGCTGCCACCACTGCCCCTTTGGATTGCAATGTAGGGCTTAGTGTCAGAAAGTTGGTTTTGCGTTTGAGATCTTGGGTCTTCCAGCAGGACAATGACCCCAAACAAACTTAAAAAGTAGTAAGAAATGGATGGCAACAAAGTGTAAGAAATGGATGGCAACAAAGTGCTGGACGGTTCTGAAGTGGCCATCAATGAGCCCAGATCTAAGACCCATTGAACACCTGTGGAGAGATCTTAAAATTGCTGTTGGGAAAAGGTGCCATCCAATATCTGAGACCTGAAGCAGTTTGAAAAGAAAGAGTGGTCCAAAATTCTGTGTGAGAGTTAAGGGTGCCAATAATTTTGTCCAGCCCATTTTTGGAGTTTTGTGAGACATTATGTCTAATTCGCTTTTTTTACCTCCTGTTTTTGTTTTGTTCCAATACGCACAAAATAAGTGTTTAGCAAACATGTGTTTACTTTTCTGGGAAAATTTCCAGGGATGCCAACAATTTTGGTCATGACCGTATATACAGTTACACTATATACAGCAAAAACCACAAATAACACAACGCTAACTTCACTAACACTCAACACAGGCTTTTCTCCAACACTCCCAAACTCTCCTCTCTATCCTCCACCACTCCAAAACAAGGGTCCAAAACATCTGGTGGCTGGAGTTGTCCTTAAATACTCCTGTCTGATGAATTGATTGGAAGACTGATGAAGAGGGAATGGGTAGGCGGAACCATAAATTCCCAAACTCCACCCAGCAATAAAGCATAAAAGGGAAACACACACACCAAACACAGAGGACCAAACTAGTCTATGGCCCAAAGGACATAACACTGTGCGAAATGACTTATACGTTTGTGCAACCAGATATTCTTCTGGCAATACACATACTTCATTGGGCAGTGCAGGCAAGTACAGTCAGAGAGGCAAGACTGCAGCGGACTCGTACCGAGGAGTGAAACCGAGTATCCAAGGAGACAGACGCTGAAGGCCTAGCAGGAGGTTTATGGATGTGTTGATAGAGGACATGCAGATGGTTGGTGTGGAAAAGATGTAGAAGAAGACATAGGCAAGTACATGAAGTCTAAAGTTGATATTGTTGCCAGTTGTTTTACAGACACAGGTATGTTATGGCAAATTGCATTGTATATTTAAGCCTTTACAAGTAAGGACTGTCAAAAGTAATATGTTATTTGCTTCAATTAATTTGAAACATTTAACATTTAATTAATGGTCTTCCTTTGGCTGCTCCTTTTAGGTGTTGCCACAGTGATCAGCCAATCTGATTGTCTGCACAGTTGACATGGCAAATGTTTCCTGACATAGCCCTCACCATTTATGCAGTCTTGGGACTTAATTAAGAAATACACTGACATGTGTGTCCCCAGGGACTGGGTATTTTTTTAATGAACACTAATAACACTGAGGCATTTTAATTGCTTTCTAGTCAACACTTGAATGTAGGTGCTGCAGAGGGATGTTGTCCAACCAATAGTTGTTTCATAGTCAGTTTAACCTGGCAGACTATTGACTGGCTGGTGTTTTTGCAAAATGTGAGATAATTTAGTTAAAGTTTTTAATCGATTGACAGCAATTGATTAAATGTGTCATCATTTGGTCTTTTAGCCAGAAAGTCTCATGTGTTGAGCTGGCATCTTGACAAAAGCCATCAGGCTTTCTTGAGCACCCCTAAATACTCAATCCTATGAATCAATTACAGGCAGATTAAGGGGTATTACATGAGTAGCTAAAGCCATTTAAATGAGAAGCACATCTCACATCTGCTAAAGGAGTTTTGGGAAGCCTCTGACGTGTATGAGATGAAAGGTACACCAGGCAATGCATCACTGAGCCAGATTAACCCCCACAAGTTTGATGCTGGTCACTGAAAGCAGAACTTTCAATGACAAATGATTCTAAAAGTGCTGAGTCGCTTTTGAAATTTGAGGAGATGTAACCTCCGAGGTCTTGGCAGTGCTATAACAAAGTGGCGATATCGCACCTCACTTATAGATGAGGGTTATAAAACTCCAACTGCTCACATTATTCCATCTTTGGCACTTGCCTTTTCCTGCTGTAATCTAATCACATTCCCATAACAAAGATGAAGCCGAAATCAAATTAGAAATAATGTAATAAAGGCAAAATGATTTGATGGGCAGCCTTTTGATCTGTGTGTGATAAACGGCTCGGGAACAAAACCAAGTCGTAGGATTAGTGTGGCACGTGGCCTGGAACATCCCATTTAATGCCCCAGCATGCCTGACGAGCCACTGGGCCTGTGCCATCAGCCCTGGACAATGGGTGGAAGGCTTGCCAAAGGCTTGAGGACAAGGACAAACACTGAGCAGCTAACAATGAGGGCCAGAACTTCAACTCTCCTCTCTCTTTGAGTCACTCCAGTAGAAAAAGGTTGGCTGTCAGGCCTTTCCACTTCACTGGTGCTGGTGCTGTTCTGGTGGGGGTCTCAAATTTGGAATATGTCCAATGTCATTTAGTGCCGGTGTGCAAATTTGACCTCAAACCAGCTCCAAAATGTACTCTTCTGTGACAGTAACATATGATGTTTAAAATCGATACAACATAAACCCACATAAACACAAACCTTGAAACAAAAACAGGAAACATTGATATTTAGGGTTTATATGGCTAATTTTGCTGTCAGGATTGACTGCAGCTGTGCTCAACACCGGTGGCCAATCCTGACAGCGCTTAAATGCCGGATGTTTCCGCCCCTTCCAGGTCTCCGGCATTTTCGTGAACTTCAGTTGGTAAGTGTTTGTAATTTGAGTTCTGGCAATCGCCACACACCTACGGGTTTGTTTACGTTCTTCATTTAAGTTAAATCGTTTTCGGCCACCGTGCCATTCTTTATTTGTGTTTATTGTTTATTTAATAATAAAAACCCCTTCCCAGCATGTCAGACCTCTGCGCTTCCTTCCCCCGTAAGCCCGTAGTCGTGACATTTGCTATTTTTAATTATTAACTATTATTAATTCTTCCCTGTTAATTGTCCAGCCAACACCATGAAATATCACTTGAGATAAAAAACTCTAAATCCATCTACAATCATCTTCTACTGTTGATTATTACTGATGTTGAGTGGTAATGGGAATTAATCTGCATTGTGCTGCGATAAAATTGGAACACATCACTTTTATTAAAAATGTTTGAATGGTAATATTTTTACAGACTATGAGAACATGTCAAGGCCTGACTTGTTCTATATTCCAGTCTGAAGATTTATGTTGTCTATGCAGTCTCCCTGATTTCATGATTGTGCCCAGCATTAAGTAAGTCCATTATATGGGCCCATTAAGCCCATATATATATATTAAATTTAGATTTTAGAGAGGGGCAGTGGTGGCCTAGCGGTTAAGGAAACGGCCCAGTAATCAGAAGGTTGCCAGTTTGAATCCCGAGCCACCAAGGTGCCACTGAGGTGCCACTGAGCAAATCACCGTCCCCACACACTGCTCCCCAGGCGCCTGTCATGGCTGCCCCCTGCTCACTAAGGGTGATGGTTAAAAGCAGAGGACACATTTCTCTGCGTGCACCATGTGCTGTGCTGCTGTGTTCACAATCAATTCACTTCACTTTCAGGTTAGTGTCATTGTAGGGCATACATTGATTATGTTCTGTTCCCTCAAGAACCGGATTTTATTTAAAGACATTTAAAGACCAGTCAGTGGTTGTTTTTCCCCTGTATTGTATCTGTATTGTGTCTGGCCATCGTGCCACCTTATATTATTATATTCCCTCATCAGTCATGCATCTCTGCCCTTATTTGCCACTGTGACAGAATCACCCAAATGTATACATACATGGGTACAGTAAGTATTCAGACTCCCTTAAATGTTTCACTCTTTGTAATATTGCAGCCCTTTGCTAAAATCAATTAAGTGAATTTATTCCTCATTAATGTACACACAGGACCCCATATTGACAGAAAACTACAGAATTGTTGACCGTTTTGCGATTTATTAATAAATAAAAGCTGTTCTCACTGTATATGTGTGTTATTATGCAGAAATACATGATAGCATGTTCTCTTAACAATGTCTGGTGGATTTGTAATGTCTCTCTTTTGCCCTCGCCACAGAAATCTGAAGCTAATTTGACTAATTGTGTTTCAGAAGTCTGGTTCTATGGCAGCCTGTTGTTAGACAGCCCTGAAGAGGCACAGGAGACAGAAATGAGAGGCGCTCTGAAGACTCGCCGGCTTCCCACGCGCCCGCGGCGCCGCCAGCACCTCCACAGCCATTTACCACGTGTGATGTAGTTAATTGTTTGAGAGTCGACAATGAAGACCTCGGGCAGCGAAGACAAGGGGACAGAGGAGCCGCTACATCTGAAGCTGTGCGAGGGTGATGCCTGAGTGCTCAGATATCATCCCACCTACACTGGGAAACCAAAAAAAAGCGTTCTGAAGTGAAAAGGGCCGGTGGAAAGCGCAACGACGAGCCACATCAAACGCAACTAATTAGCCCACAGTGCGGCCCAGCACTCCTCCTGCCACAGACGTTCTCCGTGATGCTGAGCCGCTCCTTCAATTTGTCGGTGAGAAAGGATGGGTTGGGGTGGATCTCGGCGGGCGAAAGCAAACCCTCTGCACACGGGTAACGCCAAATGCCATTAGCCCGCCTGGCCTTGCTTGAACCACAGGGTGATTGATGTTGTGGCTGGGCCGGGGGTCTGTTGGGGGCAAGGGGTGAGAGGTGGATGCAGCTCTAGAGAACATCATGAACTCACGCACAGCGCCACCCAACATTAGAGGCTTGTGACCTCCTTGGAGATGTGGAGAGGAGGTAGTTGCTTGTGCTGAGCTCCAGGCAGGGACTCACAAGGTCAAGCTGTGCCCGGGGTCTCCGTCACAGGTGGCGACGGCACGCGCCCCGCCCCCCTCGCCTCGCGGTGTCTGCGGTTGTAGCACGCGACTTGTTTATCACACCTCGCTACAAGACTAATTAACTTCCCACTGCGCGAATCCCTCATACTCTGGCCAATTAATCCTAATATAATTAGAAAGAGGTGCGGTGCACGGGGTCAGATATTTATATAAAAATCGCACGCCTCTGTACCCCCGACCTGCTGCTCTCTTCCTACCAACCTGTCCTGGTGCTCATATTAAATACGAAAATCACAGAATTGCTTGTTGGCGTTGTTTCAAGGAGATGTCCTCTGCTAAGTGATGAAGCAGAACGGGCCGAAGTTTCGGGGCAGGAGAATTACGCCGGGATGGGTCCGTGGTTGGCGAAAAAATTAGGGCCTTGTCAGAAACATCTGTGGATGGCGCCTCTCCTCGCCGCATCTGATTACTTCCAAATATTTATTCTAGGCCGTGTTTGACCAAAGCGCTAGGGTGGCGTGTATGTACAAGTTAACGTTAATTGACGGCATGAAATATTCACCGCATTTTCAAATGGCAGGACAGCAAACAGAAATCGGAATAAATGAGAGGTGAATTGGAACTTGACATATTTACACAGGACTGGAATAATTCAGGAGGAAATTACAAGACCACAGCCTGTCCATTTAGGTTTTAATATATATTTCAGAATCTCATCTCTCAAAGAAAAGTGTTTGCATGGCCATTTATTCAGGGACACTTTCAGGAGCCGGGCATGCATGTGCAGACATTTGTACGCATTTTCATTGGGATAAACGTGCCTGGCGGGTGAGGAGAATTGGCTACATGCATCACATGCAGCCTACCTTCTCCTTCACCTGCTAAGTTTGGTGGATGCTCGCTCCCTCCAATGATGAACAATTGATTTGAAAATGAAATATAGGACTCTATTTTCAAAGTGCTTTAGTAAAAGCTTGCTATTGATTTGTATTTGGAGGGGGGGCAAACTGCCCTTTCTGGTGGTGTACAGAATACAGATTTTAACTTTAAAATGGGAGAAATGCATAGTGATAAATTATTATGTCACACCTATATTTGTTTTTGCCGGCCTGTCTTAATTTTAGTTTTAGTCTAGTCTTTGCGTCAAGCTGTCTTTTTAGTCTTTATTAGTCTAAGTCACGTCATTTTAGTCTAGTCCAGTGTCAGTCGGTTATAATGATTGTTCACCACATAGATATAGATTATCAGTTAAATGGAATTAATTATCAATGGAATTTTATTGATTTATTTTTTATGTGTAGGTGCACAGTTGCGCACTGGACAGGTTGTAGAGGTAGCTGGATTATAGACAGATGGCTGGGATGCCTGTGTTGCTTTGGACTACAGAGGCCGAATCCGTGGTGCACTCTGTCCCCAGAGAGTAAAAAACAAAACAACAACGCACTCTGTGTGCTGCTTTTCTAATTTAATCTGTCAGTCTCACCCATGACTGTGCCATCTGCCCAAGCACCGGCATGGACTTAAGCCGTCTCTACTAGGATGCTTTGGTAGCAGGGTCGCCTGGAGATGGGGGTTTGCTCTGAGTCTCACTTGCAACAGGATGTGGGCTGAGGAGAGAGACCTTGGTACAGCTTGGCATCTGCTCACAACCAGCTCTATGCCTCGGGTTCCTTTTTCTATCTCGTTAACTATCTATTCCTCTATTCTATATCTTTTTACTATTTTTTCAAATTTGTAAAAAATAGGCCTCTTTCTATCTCTCCACCTTTTCCCTGCTCCAAGTATGCGGTTTTGGTCCACATGTTTCCCCTCATTTGAACTCTCTTTTCAACTCTCTGAGTGCCACCAGCTTCTGTCATCTACTTTGACTTCCTCGACACACCACTAGTCCCCCCTCCCCACAGCTGGATGTCCCTTAAGTCATTTGTCAAGCTGTTTGGACCCCCCCCGACAAGTCCCTTGATTTCCAATTAAACCTCCTAACTGAGAGGTTAAGAGCCAATTTCATGCAACTTACTCTTAATAAATAGGCAATGGACACTCCTCCCCTCGGTTTTCTTTACATTCTGCCCTTTTCTCCCTCGACCTCTTTCTCTGTCCATCCCTGCCTCTGATTTTTTACAGGTTTAAAAGGTATGCTGTCTGCAGGCATGTTGCAGCCCATCTGCAAGTTTTTTTTAAGCCTGGCTATTTTAAAGAACACATCAGTTAAATTTTTAATGGACCTAAAAATGGGCATTTATTATTATGAATTCAATTATTATGAATTTAATTACTTTTAAAATCGTAGATCATGTTTACATTAAATATAAATTGGTAATTTACCATTACTTAAAAGCAACTGCATATAGTACCTGAAAAACATATACCACCCACACTGCCCTACGGCATCTTTACTGGATTTAAGAGTGTAATGATGCATTGATTAAATACATGCAAATATACGCTCAAGCTGGGCTGTGTTGTATGTCAGAGAGCAAGTTTATATACTACTTCTTCTCATGCAATTTGTCTTCAAATAAATTTCAAGTTATTTTTTTTTTGCAGATCATCTCAACATAAACGTTAATGCATTCCTGTGATTCCAAAATGTAATTCATAGTGAGGAATTTCTTATTATCTCCACCTGCAGATGCACCTGTTTACCCTGCTGTTGTGTTTCCTGCATACAGAATAATTTACTAATGGTGACATTTTAAGTCGGATTTCAGCTCATAATTTGATACAGCCACCCATTTTGTATTTACTCATGGTAGGAACCTGAATAAAAGTGTAGAGATGTCAGAAAATGGGTTTAGCGTACTAGTCATCATTAGTTAGCCAGCAGGTTTCACTTTAAATCAAAATGGCTCCAGACCTTTACTCCCTGTTATTCTCCTTTTTTATTTTATTTTTTTTCAAAGCCTGATCAATCCACACTTGTATTTAATAATTGGACAGATGTTCATTCAGTGATTCAGAAACCCTTTTCCTTCAAACATAAATAATAAGTCCACAGGATCTTTCCAAAATCTATCAGGCCAATTTAAATGTTAATGTGCTAACTTCAGATGCTGAATTTGTGGATAGGTTTTCTTCTGCTCACTGCATCATGAGGTTTTGTTCAAGGGCTTGACACACCACATTGCACCAACCCTCCACTCCCTACTAAATCTTCATGAAGGTCCTTTGCTGTCAAACGGGGTTGGGTATTAGGGCTTTACCTGTGGATTCCAAACATGCAGCTTAGGGGACCCAGAGGACCCAACATCAAACCAAACCAGGCCTTTGGAAGGTTAACAGATTTATTGAACTTAAGTGGCAGTTGAATTTCTCAATATGACAGCATATCAATATGAATTATTTTTTCATTTTGTGATGTTGCCCTACAATGAACTGTCTCATTTTTCACACAGCAAAGTAGTTTGCAGATGGTCCCTTATTCATCGGATCAGCCATAATCTTTTTTCAGTTAAAATACACAACGTGTGGTTTGCTGCAGATTAATGGTTGCAGTGCAAGCACATAATCAGTGGTTCTCTAGGACACCCTTACAGCTTGAGGCTCGAGGCAATTGGCTGCTTTGCCCTCCCGGGTTGCAGCAGAAGCTAATTCCAAAGAATAACTCGCATAAAAAAGAAGTGGGAATAATTACCCACAACCACACCAGACTGTAAAACTTTCTGCTGAGTGACGAAAGACACGCAGCTGGATTTTCTTTTTTTCTGGGGGGCATTCGAAAAGCTGTGCAGCCAGTGGCTCCATTACAGTTCAATGCCTGACAAAGTGGCGGCATTTATCAAATACTCACAAAACTCTTGTGACTGATGGTATTTTTCACCCGGGGATTAATTATCATCCATTCCCTATCCCGAAAAAGGAAACAGTGATCTAACCATGTGACAGAGAATGAGAGATTTAGGTTGTGATCAACTTCTGCTTCATTAAGATAGACTCGAGTTTAAAAAGCAATCCTTTTTTTTAGAGAATTCTTCAGCCTGTCAGCTCTTTAGAGACCGCTGGTATTTATGGTTCGCTGAAGCTACTATCTGTGAGGCCACTCTACTCTTGCTTGTGGAAAGGGCACAGGGTCCACCCGGAATTGTTTCCTCCTCCAACATGTATCCTGCCAAAGGAAGAGGAGAATAGCCTGGATTTGCCAAGGTTTTGGGGCCAGAATGTGGTTTTGGAGTGGCTTGTGCATCCAATTTAAATAAATCAGACAGACAGGAAGACAGGAGAGACTGTAAAATTCTCTCTGAAAAGGTGTGTGCCACATGATTCTGAAAGCCACTGGTTACACATGAGTTAATGTGGGCGCTAAGGTCAAATATTGTCAAGGCCCTCTACCAGTTTAGTGGGATTTTTGGCTTTTGGCTGCTGTTTTGTGTTCTGATATGCACGTATAAAAAGCCTAGAAAAAGTGGAACATGCAAAATTGGGATGGTTTTCAGGAAAAAAAAGAAAGCTGCCAAAGTGAAATCAATGAAACAAGATTAATTTGAGCATCTTATGGGGTATTTTCTGGTTCCCTGGCTGTGCCTTGCTAATTCCATCTCCTATAAATCTATCATGGCAGGCATCTGACAGCATTTACATGTTAAAGTGAAGCTAATCTGCTGCCTTTGATATCTGTTTTTGTTGTCTGATGATGATGAACACCCCAACTTCTTTAATACAGGGCAGTAAAATGGGTTGAATTATTGAAAAGCGACACAGTGCTCACTCTTTTGGTTTTACCTTGAGTTTTGAAAAAGACGTATTTGTGCATCATTAGGTGCTATTCAAATTTCCTCCATCCCTCCATCCATCCTCGAAACCCATGGGTCTCAGGGTTGCCATAGAGCTGCAGGCTATTCTGGCAATTATCAGGCACAAGGCAGGAAACACACTGACATACTCCTGGCTCAGTTCCGCCGGCCAGTGATGCACTTTGAGCTCTGTTTTCAAATCTCTATAATAGATGGTGTGTGTGGGGCTTGTTCACTTCTGAGTGGTCAAAGGTGTTTTAAATATTTGAAATAGCTTTCTAGTTATCCATATTTTGAAAAAGAGAAATTAAATCCTTATTGTTGGTGTGCAGCTTCTGTCTCCCAGAGCAGGATCTTTAATAATGATGGGAAGAGGCTGACGATGAGGCTGTTGACAGCTCTCATACATGCTACTTTCCTCTTTTGTGCCCCTCAGTATGTCATTTGTGTAATGTAATGCATGCTGTGTTGGCAGTTGCCTAATTGTTTCATCCCAAACTAGCCCAAAAAATGCACCAACACACCCTCAAAATGGCAAAAACAATATGATACATATTTAAATGACAATAGGTTATACCTCTTTATGAATTCGACCATAATATACCTGTACCACAATCAGCTCTGACTTTGTACGGCTGAGAAGTGTGCGCTACATTTCTGGCTACTGACTGAATGATGTTGCTTAGCAACAATGGCAACAACTTTTTTCATCTTTTTTTAATCTTCTGGCTTAACGCCTGTGGCCACACATCATCGCCAACATGGAATGGAATGGGACTTTATCTTATTTTAAAAAGATTTGCCCGGCAGAATTGGCCTGAATTTAATTTCAGTCTGCTGTCATTTCAGTTTTAAGGGGGAAACAATGTCCAATTAGCTGCTCAAACAACCCAGGACTGAGCTGCTGGATGGTCAGCCTCAAGAGACTCATTCCTGAAGTCCTCAGATGAAATGTGGTGGTGGTCACATCACTTCATGTAAAGTGAACACCACTGGGGTGTTCAGACAAAGAGCACCAATTTTGGATGTTGTGCACAACTAATTATCAGGACAAACATTGAACTCAACCCATAAGACCAGGTGGATGTCCATCAAGCACCACTATGCATTTTAATAACACATTAACGCATCACTACTTAGTCCTAATCAGGGTCGCGGCTGTCAGAGCACATCCTTGGACACTGGGTGCAGGGTGGGGATCACCCTGGGCACGGCAGTAACCCACCGAAGACATGCACATACAAACCTTTAACCCACATCTATAGGCATTTTAAAGTCTTTGGACTGAAGGAACCCAGAGAACCTAGACTAACATTGCAAAATCTGCACACACAAAGCTGGAGTCCAGATTCAAAATTCAATTCTCACAAAAACAAAACAAAATACCATGTCCAATTCCAGTTCAGTAGATATATGTTCAATCTGAAGACAAGACTAAGCCAGTGACAGATATGTTCCTTGCTGGCTAGATTACTTACCTGGGGGACTTGGGCACAATGTTGCATACATTCATTAATTACAAAACTGTTCCATTCACTTGACTGTCCCTTACAGGGTATAGGACAGATCATTTTTGATACCACATTGTACCTTTAAAAGTACATGATTTGGGCAAAGGTACATAATAGTACCCATTTAGGTACAAATTGGTGCAGAAAAAAAAAATTCATCC
Organism: Denticeps clupeoides; assembly: GCF_900700375.1. Lineage (NCBI taxonomy): Eukaryota > Metazoa > Chordata > Actinopteri > Clupeiformes > Denticipitidae > Denticeps > Denticeps clupeoides. The sequence goes on from NC_041725.1 coordinate 9,895,675, forward strand.
AATCAGGTGGAAGTAGCCTAGTGGGTAAAACACTGGCATATGAAGCTATAGAACACAATGTCACATGTTCAACCATTGTGTCCCTGTGCAAGACACTTTACCCTGAGGGTCTCCAAGGGGACTGTCCCTCTAACTACTTATTGCTAAATATTAAATTGCTAAATTATGTCAATTGTAATTTATTAAAACTATAGCATATATTGCATGTACATATATGTACAAATTCTTAATATGCAATTAGAAATTTACTGATAGTAATTCTAACATATACGTATAATGATGTTTATTATGTATAATGATATAGCCCCTATATTATATTTTTGGTGTCAGATTTGACAATACAAATATGATCCTGCTTCATGTGATGATGTCACCTGTGCAGACATACTTCACCATGTCTTTTAAAATGTCACATGACTTAGATGCACGAAAAAACTTGTTTCGACTTCAGTTTTGTGGAATAAGCCTTTTTCAAACTTTTTTTATATGTACGTGGAACTTTTTAGGTTTTCTATCCTGTTTCAGATTTGTGCAATTTGAGGGGCGTTGAATTATATAAATAATTAATGCTTTGCTTTCAAGGTTGATCAAACTTATTTGTGGAGGGCCGTGGGCACAATTAGTCTTTACAGCACCTTATTCATCTCACCAGCTAATTAAACTTGTAATTAGCCCAGCTCTATTTGTGTTAGAGCAGGGGCAATGTTGCGGCCCTCCAGGACTGAAGCACAATACTCTCTATCGTCGCATACGTTTAAATTAAGCCGTCCCGGCATGGGAAATATTTACAGTCTTTTGAAAGCGTGCCGCTGCTTGCTGCTGTAAATTGAAATGTTCTGCCTGAAGAAAAAGAAAAAGGGTAATTTGATGGGGATTTACAGCACTTCAAAGGGTTGGACCGAAATAGCAGGCATGCTAGCTGTGGAGTTATGGCGCAAGGTAAATACTGCTTTCTCAGCCAGAATGACCAATTACCCCAGAGGCCACTGAGAGGGAAAACAGCCGGGCTGCTTTATGCAGAAAAGACTGGACACAAACAACTCCGGCAGCTGGGAGGTTTCGTGAGAAATTTTACCCACTTCATTTCCACCCTAAACATTCCTTTGTCACACCAAGCAAATTTTGAAAAAAATTAAAGTAAAGTGAAGTGATTGTCACATGTGATACACAGCAGCACAGCACAAGGTGCACACAGTGAAATTTGTCCTCTGCATTTATCCCATCACCCTGAGTGAGCAGTGGGCAGCCATGACAGGCGCCCGGGGAGCAGTGTGTGGGGACGGTGCTTTGCTCAGTGGCACCTCAGTGGCACCTTGGCGGATCGGGATTCGAACCAGCAACCTTCTGTTTACAGGGCCGCTTCCTTAACCGCTAGGCCACCACTGCCACCAAGGCTCACATTATCAGTCACACATTACCTCACAGTCACAGTACCTCACATTAATATTTCCTATACTTCATAAGATATGACAAGGTAAGATAAGATGATCCTTAATTAGTCCCACAAGTGGGAAATTTACATGGTCACGGCAGAAAGTGGACAGTACAGAAGAAGAGCAGCAAAACAAAAAAACAAAAAAACAATAGCATAGACAATATACCAACCGTATAAAATAAAAAATTCAACAAAAAAAAAACTGTGGATGTGCGTTGTAAAAATAAAAATCTCAGTATATACATAAAATATATTTGTGAATGCCTGTGTACATGGAACATAAGTAAGTGTACATATGCACATGTACATGTACACACGATCATGTGACGCATCACTCTCACTTTGGAATTAAAGATTGAAATATAATCTGCTGGTAATTACAGATTTCTGACCAAGAGAACAAAAAAGTTGCCACAAAGCTGCCAGGTGTCGTGGGTACCAACTTTAGTTAGATTTCATTCACTGGCTATAGAAAATAAACCATAAACAGCCTTTATAGGTATTATACAGAGAAAGATGTCAAGTTCCACAGAGGGCAGTGCAGAAATGTAAAGCGACATGTTTTCACCGTGTGGAATGGCTCATTTGCTTTAATTTATTAGGTTCTGTGTTGATTTATTTACCCCTCCTGTCCATAAACCATCAAAATGGAAGCAAAGGCTTCTAGGCCATAACTAAGTAGGCAGCCTTGGCCATGAAGGTTGGATGACAGGGCTTGATTTGGAGAGTCAGGCTGAAATAAATCAAGAATCCATTGTCGCTGTATGAAATTCCTTCAGTTATATCTCAGACAGATTAAAAAAAAGACAATGCTACGTCTACAGTATATTTGGCTTACATGGTTAAGGTTTAGCAACTTTACAAATCCCTTGAAAAGAGACTCCTCCCCTTCACCCCAATTCATACCTATTCACACCATTTAAAGCGTCACATATGCACATTCTGATGAAAACTCATTCCAACTTACTAACACTTCTATGGCCTCAAGCTTGAGTGTTATTTGTCATCTGTGAGTTGCTTTGAAAGTGCTTAATGAACGTAATTTAATTTTATGTAGCGACCATGTACACAGTTCACAAAAAGCATGTGTGTTGAATGTCCTTGGCGAGGAATCAACACCAACAAAGACAACATCAATAAACTGAAGAAAAAAAAAATGTGTTGCTTTCACAGCCAGCAATAATTAAAGACTTGATGAAAAATGTGGGTGATCTACAAATGTGTACAAATATAGACATTTCAGGTTCTTAGTGTGTGGGCGCATGTCAGGTCATTGCAGAATCTTCATATTTAGAAATCAATACATTCAAATCAATCATGCTAGTTAGCATTAGCTTTTCCAATGTTATGAAGAAAGACAAATGTATTCTGCTTGATGTGGCATTACGGGCCAAATAAATGGCCTTTTTTGGCAGGATACTAGGAGGTCAAAGAAATGGAGACAACAGGAAGATATGGGGACAAGAGAAATCAATTTACGGATCCGTAGCTTATCGCTTAACCATGGACTCAACTGGCGAAAGGCACCGCGAGCAGGCGGGGGTCTGAAGTGAGGATCACAGCCCAGCGCTGGAGTTTGAACAGGTGTGTGCCGGGCCAGCGGTTCAGATTTGAGCACTCGCCGCCATGTGGCTGCCGCGGCTTTTCAACTTTTCCGCTCCAATTTAATTTTATCTCCAGTCCCAGCTATTTGCACATCATTACAGCCGGGAGTGCGAACCCTAGATTGCCACTAGAGCCGATTCGGCCTTGCGCCGGTTGGTTCGCGCATTCATTTCTTTGCATTATTCAAATCTCAACGCCACTGCAGTTCATTTGGGGGGCTAACGAACTGGTTCAAGGTTGTTGTGCTGGGACGGCCTGTGCTTGGTGGCCCCTGTCCGGCGCCAGCTTGATCCTCCACCATCTTGGCAGCCTGTCCTCGTGCACGTGTGCACCATGTCGCTGTCATATAAAATGCTAATTCCTAAAGTGTATCGTTCCCGGGCTGCTTCGGTGCCATGTCATGCATGGGGGCCAGTGCTGTCAAGAGGGAGTGGAGTGGGCCAGCGTGGCTGAAATGGAGAAGAAAAAAACCCACCGCGACTGGATCCATTGGTGAGCTGCCGAGTGCCAATAGCTGCATTGCGTTCAGCTGTGACTTTTAGGACCTGCTCAGATCCAGCCCGCAGAAGTGCTCTTGTGATTAGCCGATTCGGAGCCCTAAGAGCTTTTCTGGACACAGCGGATAGCTGGCATGAAGCTTCTCCACACAGCACATAGAAAACAGATCCAGTCATTCATTTTTTAGTCATTGCACTTCATTTGCTGGGGCGTCGGTTTTGTTGTACGTTTAAAAGTGAAAGCATATAACCTGAGGGGTTATTCATCATTGTAGCTTCTAAAGGAGGCCCGTGTCTCCATTTGCAACGCAAACACACACTCGGTGACAAAAACAGCAATTACAATCTTTTTTTTTTTTTTTCCCCACCTCATCCATCAGGTTTCTGCGTCACTTGCGAACAGCCAGCTGACAGAAATTGGCTCTGATGCGCCAACTTCTTCTGCATCGCCTGCCAAAACCTGCTTGTTTTAAGTTCGTCCTATTAATGAATGCAATATCCTCATAATGCAATTGATGGTGCTCGCCTGCACCAGGCCGTCATAAATTACATCCGACTGTGAGACAAAGGCGCCAGATGACGCAGCATCTGCTGCAGTACCCCAGTGAAGCACAGAGTGTCACTGTTGTGTCATTAAAAAAATGCCAGCGTCTGGCCATATGGTGGCCAAAAAGAGCCGGGGTGGGGGGGTTCGGGCAGCGGTTTGCAGCCAGGCACCGACTGAGCTGCAGTCTCCTTCCTTTCTTGCCCCCCCCCAACCTCCCCTGACTCTCCATGCCCCAGAAACAAGGTAGCCTAGTCTAATTGCTTTAATGGCTTCTCATCCTCATTAGGCCCTTGACCTTGGCTGTGCATGATAAGAGTAGGTCAGCATGGATTAGACGAGGCCTCCCAGGTCCCATCCTCACTCTCTGTTACAGCGCCGCTGGCTCCCGTCGAGTTCGCTCACGTTAACCAGGGGCCGTGTCAATTTTAGACTCGACGGGCTGCGTTTTGGAAAGACTCCCGCCCTTCATCCCGACCCCCTCTGCTTCAGCTCATTCAGAATTTCCCCCTTCTGCATGTGCAGAGTCCCGTGGAGGTGGGAATTCGAATGAATTCGGAACTACGTGGCACACGCTTGCAACTCGAATGACGAAATAAAAGAAAAACTCTTTCTCGTGTGACACACAGCACTCATCATTTATTCATGCGACAACCCGCTGTTTGCCATGCGGTGGTGGCGTACTCACCATCTTAAAAATATGCTAATTAAGTGTCCGCACTCTGCATTTACATGGATGTCGACTCTGTGGAGGAAACCCATCAGGGCCGGCCTTTGAAGATGGCTGTGAATGACAATGACGTGACTCGCGGGGGGCCCGCGGGGGCCGCTGCGCTCGAGTTGGGGCTCTCCAGCTGCGCGCATCCGAGCTGCCGCGGCTCACACCAGCACAGCCATCGCGTGCATGGGGCCTTTCCCACGGACCACGGCCAGAATCAATAGGGTGGCGAAGTGAAAAAGTTATTTTCTAAGCCAACTAACACGGGCCCCGGACGCCTTAAACGCTGCGGCTGCGGTGGCTCAGTCTCCCAGCGCTGGAGACGCGAGTTGGCATGAAAGGGCTTTACGGCGCCGCGGCGAGTGACTGATGACTGCCCCCCGATGTTTACCGCTCAGACAGATAGCTGTCTGGTAAGACGATAAGCACACAGACCCCGGGGGAAATAGCAAGATGAATTATAACGGCCTTCGGAGACCCCCAGCAACGAACAGACAATCAATACTTGGAGTGAAATCCTCAGCCGTCCCCCTGGAGCACGCGCGCCTCCAAATCACGAGAAAGTTCAAAGCAAAGTTGCGAAAACCTCCTGGCGGCCGTGTGAGACAACTTATTGTGCTATTTTTCTGCAATTACAGAATAATGAACTTAAGCGAGATGGAGTGATACGGTGGTACCACCGGGGTCTGGGGGACGCCAAGTCACAAGGTTAATAGACAGCTGAGCGCTTAACACAAATCCCAACCCTCGCCGCAGCGCATGTACACCCACCGACACACGCAGCGGATAACTATTTCCCCGCCGTGTCGGGTCAACAAGTCCTCTGGCCGGTGATAGTGTCCACGAGAGGAGCCAATCTGACTGTGGAGGCAATCAGACGGGCCCATTACGCCGGCGATGTGCGGCGGAGGCAGAGACCACAGCGCAGTATCAATTACAGAGTGGAGTATAAACAAACGGGAAATTCGCAGCGTGGGAGCGGGGACACCTGCACGAGGAGAGTCCACGCTCCCGACCGTCCCGGAACTTCTGGATACTGTCTCTCTCTCTTCTAATGATATCTTTCAGGGTACAAGCTAAATGTGTTTGCTGGCCATTTCATCAGATTCACTCTGTCCACGTTAAAGCTGAAACAGGTGCGGCTGAGAGCTATGTCACCTCTCGCTGCTTACTAAATACATGACGCTACGACTGCCATTAATTATGTCATTTCCGACCTTTTTTTACCATCTCAAACCATGCATGTTCTATATAGACTTTAATCAGGCAAGATCACAATTTGTCGACCATCAACCATCCATCATGCCATCCGTCAATTTTGTATGAGACATTTACATTTACAGCATTTATCAGACGACCTTATCCAGAGCGACTTACAATCAGTAGTTACAGGGACAGTCCCCCCCTGGAGAAACTTAGGGTTAAGTGTCTTGCTCAGGGACACAATGGTAGTAAGTGGGGTTTGAACCCGGGTCTTCTGGTTCACAGGCAAGTGTGTTACCCTCTAGGCCACTACCACAACATGAGAACAAACAGTTCACAACCTGACTGACCCTGGGAATAAATAATCAGCCCCTGGTCAGTTATTGTTTATAGTCTGTAATGACTCTACAAAGTTGTACTTTTAAATTCAGCAAAATCGCAATACTTTAGATGACTTTTTTTTGGCAGAGAGACGAAGCCCTGGCTGGTTTATGCACAGCATGTCGGACGCTTGGATTAGAAACTTGATTTCCCAGGCCAGCCTGCACATGAGACAGTGAGAAGAGCCTTGTGCCTAAAACACTGATGGACGGCTAGATGGGGTGGGGGTGTTGTGCCGAACATCTGTTGGCTTAGCCGGAGCATTGTAGTAAAGGCAGCGAACACCTACTCTCCGATGTGCCGCCGCACAAGCGGGGTTCCTACATTTTTCCCGGACGCGGCTGCAATCGTCTGCGCTGCCAGGGCTGCGATTAGTCGTGCACACACTTGTCTAATTACGCCGAAGCGTTGGAGCAGAGCGACGCGGCAGCCCCCTCGCTGCCAGCAATCCCACACCCAGCGCCTCGCCTCTTAAAGCTCTTCATTAAAGCCTCAGAGGCACAGAGCCGCGGGTTCTAATGTTCCCTCGCCCTGTCCTCCCGCGTGTGACACCAGCACGCACGTGTCGGGCGAGCTCGGCTTTAACGAACGCCCTGTTCGCGGCGACGGGGTTCCAGGGTAGAGGCTGGTGATTAAACCCACTTTTAGCCCCCCGGCTGTCATTGCAGCGCGTTCCTCTTGCAGGCCCAGATCAGAGAGTGGGGGTGGGGGGTGTGGCGGGGGGAACCATGTGGGCCGACGTGGCTTTGGTCCCTCGGCGGACCTACAGGGCAACTTTGGCCATCTGGAGGACGGCCCCTGTCCGCCCTGCCAGTGTCACCTTACAGACGTCCGCCTGTTTGTTCTGCCCAGGTAGGGCACGCGGCTGAAAGAGGAGCGGGAGCCGCCTCTGCATTATTAAACATGCGCTACTATAAATACCAGAGTTTAATGGGAGCAGGCCGAGCGAGGACGCCGGCGCCAACGCAGCGAACAGGGGAAACAAATACATCCGTATCAACTTACCCGGAAAAAAGTGAATGAACAAGTTTAGGGACGAACTTAGCATTCTTTTTATTTCAGGAAACGATCGATTTACAATATAGATTTTCATCCCCGCCACTGCTTCCAGTAGCCATAATGATTTGAGCTCTTAGGTGATAAATCTTGAAAATGCCCACAACAGCTTAACTTGAAAGTAGTTTTTTTTTTTTGATTATATCAAATTAAAGAATGGAAACAGAGAGGCAGACCGTCTGGGGACGGCCGACTCGGCCTGATTCTGAATCTGACTACACAACTCTGCAGCGTGAGCGGTTTTTAAACCGCCAGCAAGGGACTATAGGAAAAAACAAAAAAACAAAACAGAATCCTGTTATTGGACCATATGCACATATCTTCAGAGGTAAGGAGATAAAGTTAAGCACATAGATATATCTAACGGACGTAATGGTCAAATAGTTCAAACCCAATAGCCAATTACAGCGATCAAAGTTGCAAGTAGGAAGCAGGGCAGAGTAAAAATAAATCAAAGTTAAACAGCAAAACACGCACCTCACCAGAAGACCTCACCTCTCAGAAGATGGGGTTTACATACTGGAGAATGTGAGCCTGTCAGAGCCGCCTTGCCAAGTCTTTTTCATCCCGTATATATATATATATAAACATCCTCAAAAAGCAAAATATACTTCATGTCAACATAGGGAAATAATACATAATACATGTTTTTATGGTCATTATGCAATACTAACACATTACATTAGTAATGGGAGTAACTTTATGCTCCACTTATTTCAACACATATACAGAATATAAGAGTCCGTCTCCTGCGTGAGCACTACAATAAGCACAATAAAACGTACATACAGTAATATCAAACTAAGTACAATTTACACACAATTTATTTTTTACAGTAGTTAAATGTTAGTTTGCGCTTTTAAACTAAGCTGTCTAATTTATGCTTATAAGTAAAAAAAATTTCTATAATTCTGCTGTTTGGTTTATCCACATTACGTCGATGCTAAAATATTAGGTGTGACAGATTACTACAGTTTTTTAGGTTTAGCCAGTGTTTTCTTCAGTGTACAAATCAGTCTCCCTTGTGCTTAGCATACGACAGACCAGGTTGGAGCACCAACTGGGTCCCCTGATACAAACTCTGTCAGGTTCTTGGGTGCTAATCCAATCTTAAATCTTTAAAATCTCGCCACAACGCAACAGTTCAGTGATTTTCTGGCCTTACCTGATTCTCATGTTTGATTTTTTTCAGTTCTTTGTTGTGCAGCATCTTAATTTGAGCTTTCTCATTAATGATCAAAACCAGGAATACATTAAAAAAATGGAGACTATCCTGGGGCAGTTCTCATCATGTCACAAACCTGTCAACATTTGTGCTTGAAACTAGAAAAACAAGACTGCATAAAAACAGTTCATGAAGCTGTTGTTGAATGTTGAAGCATTGCGGAATGTTAGTAGAAAAAGTTGCTTTGATTTTGCCTGATGAGATTAATACCTTGTTCCATTTACTTTCCACCGTCATCTTTATCATCTTTAAATGTGTAGTTCACCTGCTGGTTGTGTTCCAGGAGCAACAGGAAGGGTTTCTGGTCTCTCCTGTTAGTTTTGGTCCAGATTCTTGCTGTGTGGTAGGAGGTTCAAACCCCACTTACCACCACTGTGCCCATGAGCAAGACAGTTGCTCCAGGGGGACTGTCCCTTTAACTACTGATTGTAAGTTGCTCTTGATAAGGGCGTCTGATAAATGCTGCAAAAAGAAAGCGTGCAGCTCTCAATAATTTTCATAGCATCACGTGACACCAATACGCCTCTTCCAAAATTGGAAAATAAAAATGTGTTACTTTGGAACCAGCAAGTGACTGCACATTTGATGGCACTTGATGATCAGCATCTGAGTTTAAAAGCTCCAGCTGATTTCCTGCAGCCCTGACATCCTATTTGCGATGCTATTTAAATATGTGCACCGAGGTGTGTTCCTCCTGCAGCACCCGTCTCAGAACCATCATTAGAGAGCTGCACGCCACTGTGGAATTATTATTACATCACTGCTGCAGCAGCAGGCTTCAAAATGAGCCCCAACCAGACCTCGTTACATATATTAAAATTTCAGCTATGGAGGGAGAGCCTGGTTTGGGCGAAGGCAGGGGTCAGCGCTGGTCTGACAGGATGAAGGGTGTTTGAAGTGGAAATTCTGGACTCTTTGGAGAGTTTCCTTCGCCTACTCAGAGCTTCTGTCTGCTTCCCTCTTCCTTCATCCTGTGTGGTGCTGCCCATCCTATGATAACAGTCCTTTAATATGCAAATGTATGCAGGTGAGGCAACGAGAAAGTGCTTCCTTGGGAGGTTTGGGTGTGTATGGTGCTATTTAGATAGGCAGTTGTGAGTGAGTGTGCAAATATGTGCAAGTTATCTTATGTAGAAAACACTTTCTTTGAAAATGTCCTAAATTTTACACAGCACATTTTATAGCATTTTTTATGTGCTGGCTCAGCACTTAGTGCTGTTTCTGTCATAAAAGTTCCCTGGGGTTTCAATGGGATTACTGGACATTTGGACATCTGGTCTCTGAAGTCATATTCTGATACTTAAATAGAATGCTTTCATTTACTACCTCAATGGCCTTTAAAACTGGACACTTCTACCTTTTTGCTTCCATGGCAATCCCTGGATGCAGCTCACACTGCACTACATCTGTGAAGATTGATGGATATAATGCTTGGACATTCGGCACTTGTTGAGTCTCAATTACAGATAACATTTTCCATTTATCAAACCGGTTACTATTAAATGCATATAATGGATCTCTGATGAGACTTGATTTCTGTCATAATGGATTTGTTTTCTTAGCCCCCTGTGGTGTACCCCAAAGAATTCTGTCTAGGGAACCTTAAAAATGAGGCAAGAACCTTTACAAAAATACCCAACAGTGTCTGTTGGTACTTTGGGAATGATGGATTTGCACATACACCCACTCTCACCCTTGGTGTTCTCAGATGCCGAGTCCTAATGGGATTCTTCATATGCTGTTTCACTTGAGATATTCTCCGGTCTGATTTGTCATGCCGCCGTTTTTCAGTATGTCGCTGTACACTAATGTAGCTCTGCCCATTGGAGTGTTGGATGTGTCTTCGTTACAGGATGGCATAATGACTGCAAACGAGAGCTGTGAAATTACTGTTACAGAGTATTGTATTTGGGCAGTGTGGAGATTAATAAAGAAAAAAAAAATCATGAGACATAAAAGGTGTATGGACTTCTGTTGTACCCACTGATTTTAGTTTTTTTCCTTGTGCATAATGTTATAATGCAAGATCAGTCAAATGTTAATAAAGCCAAAGAGTCATTTAAGACTTAATATGTTTTTTCTTCATTCTAGTTTTGTTATTTGGGGATTGTGAAAATAGATGTTTGGTCCAAGAGCCTGTGGAAAAAGGTTGTTGGTGCTGCCATCACAAGACACAGACAAAGAAAAAATCATTTTTTAAATATAAATAATTTAATAAATAAATACAGAAATGTCTGAATAATAGGATCAAGGATGATCAGCAACTGTCATCGAACAGTTTTCCTTCATGAACAATGTGAAACGAGCAACAGGCGTCAACCTAGTGAGCATCTTGTACATAAGCTGATGGGAAAAGGTTCTTAATTGTAGTTGGCTGGGTTCTGTTGTGATTTACGACAACACTGAATGAATCACAGTGCATACAAATTCTTCTCCTAAGAAAGAATCTTTGAACTGTGATCTTTGCAACCGCTGGCAAAAAACAAAACATAAGACATTTGAATAACCCTGAGTTTATTCATGCTGGAATATTTAGAATGTTCAGACCTTTCAATTTGTGTGATTCTCTGGCAGTAGCTGATTTCATGCTTTTAAAACACAACATAAAAATCAGCTCTGAAAGAATCCTGTGGAATTTAACTAATGCACAATGATACAAACTGATTTAATTTGGCAGTCTATATCATAAATATACAGATTAAAGCGCACATAATAACAGTCTGCTACATATGTTAACTTTATGCTATCCTTTCAAGCTGTTTGCAGAGCATGTCAGTAAGCTTTTGAAACAAGTGTTTCTTATTAATTGAAGAGTATTATTGAAGAGTATTAAACTTATAGTATTTCCTTTGTGCAGAATATGACAGGGTGGCTTTGTATTTGCCTGCATCTTTTGCCTGAAGGGCCAAAACAAATTTGCGGTGTGAAAAATAGGTCACTTGATCATGATCTTACCTATTTATAATCTAATCTCTTAAATGTCGGCTAATTGTAATTACACACAATTAATATTTGTATCAATATATGAGTATTTTATTACACTGACAACCCATTAAATCAACGCCATTGAGTTTCTGTGCTAATACAAATTGCTTTTGTTTTTAGCTATTTTCATTATTTTAAACATTTTGCAGACACACAAAGAGACAGAGACGCATTTACTTTAGTGAAGCTAAGGATCTGTTGTGGTCATTGTTGACTGGACAACAGGAACACATAGCAGCATGTAGTAATTACTGTTGTCAGGAACACAGTGCTGCATGGGGTCTCTAAGCTCCTCCCTTACAAATACCCATACCGATTCACATGCACATGGAAATGAAATGCACAGACCTCATTCTCACATAGCTGTGAATTTTAAACGTCCTTGTGTATGTATATTGCACAGTGTATACAAACCGGATTCCAAAAAAGTTGGGACACTAAACAAATTGTGAATAAAAACTGAATGCAATGATGTGGAGATGGCAAATGTCAATATTTTATTTGTAATAGAATTGTAAGAATGGACATCACGGGAGCCTGTTTTTGCCTTGCATAACAGATGTCTGCAGGGGGAGGTGTGACATTCCTGTGTCGACGGTTGTGGGTGAAGATTCGGCACCCCTGTTTTACATGCCTTTTGTCGTCGACGGTTGTGGGTGAAGATTCGGCACCCCTGTTTTACATGCCTTTTGTCTGACGGCAACGTGTGAAGTATTAGCCGTCAGGACCGCCCACCCTCTTTGTCTTCCCCAGATGGGAGGCACCGGGGGCGTGATATCAAAAACAACAGGTTCTGATTGGTCAGTGACAACTTCCTGTAGGCCAGTGACAACTTCCTGTAGGCCAGGGGTATAAAGGTCTGCTCACATATGGAAAAGGGGACTCTGAGCTTTCTTGCTCAGGGGGTTTTCCATCGGAAGCAGGAAGGCTTCTGAGTCTTTCTCTCCCCCTCTTTTTCTCTTCTCCCTCTTTACTCTTTCTTCTCATTCAATATTCACATGTAACTACAATAATTATTTACCGGTGTTAATAAATTAGAAACTGTTCATTTTTAACCTCTATTGTGCCATGCCTCTTTCTGCCAGGTAACATCAAATTGGAGTGGTTGAATACAGTGCTTTGTTTGGAGGGAGAAAGAGTTTTTCTACACACTCTATTCTCTTCTCCCACACCACATGGTCTTTTTTTACAGAATGTAGATGACAGATCAAACATTTACTCCGAATAAATGTATCATTTTAAAGGATTTCTAAATTTCACGGTGCCAACAAAGTTGGGACAAGTAACAATATGGAAAAAGAAAATTTGAGCATAACGAAGAGCTGGAAGACCAATTAACACTAATTAGGTCAATTGGCAACATGATTGGGTATAAAAAGAGATTCTCAGAGTGGTGTGGCAGTGTCTCTCACAAGTTAAGATGGGTAGAGGATCACAAATTCTCACAATGTTGCACAGAAAGATAGTGGAGCAATATCAGAAAGGTGTTACCCAGCGAAAAATTGCAAAGACTTTGCATCTATCATCATCGACTGTGCATAACATCATCCAAAGATTCAGAGAATCTGGAACAATCTCTGTTCGTAAGGGACAAGGCCGTAAAACCATTCTGGATGCCCGTGATCTCCGGGCCTTTAAACGACACTGCACCACAACCAGGAATGCTCCTGTAAAGGAATGGGCTCAGGAATACTTCCAGAAACCATTGTCAGTGAACACAATCCACCGTGCCATCCACCGTTGCCAGCTGAAACTCTACAGTGGAAAGAAGAAGCCATTTCTAAGCAAGATCCACAAGCTCAGGTGTTTTCACTGGGCCAGGGATCATTTAAAATGGAGGGTGGCAAAATGGAAGACTGTTCTGTGGTCAGACGAGTCACGATTCTTTTTGGAAATCTGGGACGCCATGTCATCCGGACCAAAGAGGACAAGGACAACCCAAGTTGTTATCAACGCTCAGTTCAGAAGCCTACATCTCTGATGGTATGGGGTTGCATGAGTGCATGTGGCATGGGCAGCTTGCATGTCTAGAAAGGCACCATCAATGCAGAAAAATTTATTCCGGTTCTAGAACAACATATGCTCCCATCCAGACGTCATCTCTTTCAGGGAAGACCCTGCATTTTTCAACAAGATAATGCCAGACCACATTCTGCATCAATCACATCATCATGGCTGCGTAGGAGAAGGATCCGGGTACTGAAATGGACAGTCTGCAGTCCAGATCTTTCACCTATAGAGAACATTTGGCGCATCATAAAGAGGAAGGTGCGACAAAGAAGGCCCAAGACGATTGAACAGTTAGAACTGTTTTAGACAAGAATGGGAGAGCATTCCTATTTCTAAACTTGAGGAACTGGTCTCCTCGGTCCCCAGACGTCTGTTGAGCATTGTAAGAAGAAGGGGAGATGCCACACAGTGGTGAAAATGGCCTTGTCCCAACTTTTTTGGGATTTGTTGAATCTGAATGCTCCACCAATCACATTTAACGGAGATATAAAAAGACACCACTTTTTGCCACAAGGTGCTTGTTTGCTCTGATCTGGTCACAGCTAGTAACACCACATGAAATAGACAAATTCAACATTCATTTTACTCACAAAATGACAGAAGCTCGTAAAAATAAATTGTTATTTTAAACTGTTATAAACTGTTATTTTAACAACACCAGTTTTTGCTATTTGCCTCAGTGGCGCATAATTACTAATGTTATCCACAGCTACTTAGCTAAATCCCATTCAATCTCTATATTGTGGTGGCTAGTTTACACTTTGATGTGTTAATTATAACCTGGACACAAAAGCGTTGAAGTAGTGTTGTCATGGTTTAGCCAACAGCCAAGTGCCAAAATGTCTGTTTTCTTCAAGTCCACTGCCATCTTTGTTGATCTCAGCAAATTAACTAAAAAAAAAAAATGCCCAATAATGATCCTGATCGCTGGGACAAAAATGATTTTGGTGTGAATTGAGACCCAAGGAAATGCTGCTGATGGTTTTTCATTTGTTAGACTGTCACAACAGTCAAATCTAGCTAATTGCAGGAAGGCAGAATGTTTGCTCCTCTTGCTCTGCAAATGTGTTCCACAACGCTGCCTGCAAAAACTTTCGTACACGAGCAGGTGTCAGTCTCACGGGTAAAATGAACGTGAAGTGATTGTGATACACTGCAGCACAGCACACGGTGACACAACGAAACGTGTCCTCTGTATTTAACCATCTCCCTTGGTGAGCAGTGGGCAGCCATGACAGGCGCCCGGGGAGCAGTGTGTGGGGACGGTGCTTTGCTCAGTGGCACCTAAGTGGCACCTTGGCGGATCAGGATTCGAACCGGCAACCTTCTGATTACTGGGCCTTAACTGCTAGGCCACCACTGGCCAACACATTGTCAAACATTTCAGGAGAAAATGCTAAATTTGGCTCAAGTAGCAAGGATTTGCACTTGATTTTGGCCTAACAAGGCCCTAGATCAAGTGAGTCTTCATGCTGTTGGTAATTGAACCACTTTTACAAGTTTTTCAGATTTTGTCTTCTTCTAACAACACTAATGAGCCAGAGATGATGCAGCGATGATCTTAGGATCAGATCAGACAGGGAGACCTGACAGAAATCACCTTCACTTAACCTAACAGTCCTGATCAAGCCTGACTGGGATCACACTGGCAGTTAGCAGCTCACTTACTCAACTCAAGCTTGCGCAATCAAGTCTGACACACACTGACACAGAAGCAGCTGACCTAGCACAGGACTCGGTGGAGAGTGCAGCCTCGATTTTCCTGAATATTATTGTCGGAATACAAAGGCTGACAGCAATGAAGTCAGTGCTCCCTGTGGGTGGCTTCATTGTCATTCATTTAATCAATCAATAGCTCAGCTCCACAAGGTGTGACCCACAAATCAATAAGCCTGTTGGACCTTTTTACAGTGATCAGAAGACACTGCCCTGGATTCAGAGACCACTCATGAGAAACACATATAGACCAATATGGACACAGGAGGGATTTCTGCAAGTGATAGTCCATGATATTCAGACCGTAAGGATGACCCTACTGTTTTGTCTTATCAGAATTAAGAAGACTTTGCTTTCCTCACACAGTATATTTTACATTGTCAGTTTCCCACGACCCTGTCACTTGCTGAGTTCGGGGACACATTTGCAGGCATGCTTGGAGCGAGGGGACAAGTCGTTGTATGGGGAGTAGACACTGGACGAGCTGGGGAGGAGGACCGGAGGCGTTCGGTCAGAGAGGGGGAGGCCGGAGGTGAGTTGGGACGGGAGTGTTGCCGTGGACACGCCGCAGCGTGGCGGGGAGGGAACTCGGGTTCCATGGGGGGTAGCGGGGAAGGAGGCGAGGGACGGAGGCTAAACTGGAGGACGTTGGGGGTGGCAGGAAGGTGGGGTAACCTGGGAGATCGTCTTGGCAAAAGGGGCAGGCAAACTCAATGTCAATGGCAATAGAATCCATCAGGAGATCGTCGTAACAAAGGGGGCAGGCAAGGCTCGAGGTCAGGGACAGGCAAAGGTCATGGTCGTAGATTCTAATCAGCTGGGCGTGGGTAAATAAGGCTAGCATCTCTGGGAATTAATTCAACTCAAAGAGCGGCAGCGTCTCCTCTGGGTCACCTGACTTTTATACTCGGTGCTGCCCGCTCTCATTTCCGCTTCCAGGTCGCTTTCTCCGTGGCTGGTCTGGTTCTCTCTGGTGGACTGGAGGTGTCTTGGCCGTGACAGACCCTTATAAAAGGGAGTCTGTGAGAGTGCTAATGAAGCCACCAACATTTATTGATATTATTAGCTCACTGACATTAACCAGCAGGAGCATTTGCTGCTAACACACTACTCATCATAAACCATTTCAGTGTTGCAGGGAGGTCTATACCAGCCATTTTGGGTTCAAGGCCATTGCAGGGTGCAAAATAGGCAGGAAATTAGAAATCTACATTTATAGCATTTATCAGACGCCCTTATCCAGAGCAACTTACAGTCAGTAGTTACAGGGACAGTCCCCCTGGAGCAAGTGAAGTGTCTTGCTCAGGGACACAATGGTAGTAAGTGGGATTTGAACCTGGGTCTTCTGGTTCATAGGCGGGTGTGTTACCCACTAGGCTACTACCACCCTGTGATGATGAGAGGAATGGCATAGTGATGAAGGGAATTGGACATCAGAGATGTGCATTGACCTTGTTAATCTCACTCTGTTATTTATTAACAAATTACTTAAACTCATTGGATGTTACATGGACATACACAAACATGACACAATAGGAGTTACAGGAATTAACAGATTCTAATTAATTAACCGAGGTACACTGAAAAAGTGAACACTGGCTAAACTGGCTAAGCAGAAAGTAATCTGCCACACCTAATGTGAATAAATCAAACCAACCTGCTGCCAGTGGAATTATAGTAAAGCAAAAAAAATACTACATACATAAATTAGACAGCTTAGTTTAAAAGAGCAAATTAATATTTTTTTAACCTCATCTTTAACTTAATTGGCATCCATTCACTGTAAAAAGTGAACACTTGCTAAACTGGCTAAATAGAAAGTGAAAGTGATTTGATTGTCACATGTGATACACAGCAGCACAGCACACGGTGCACACAGTGAAATTCGTCCTCTTCATCAGATTTTCCTTTAATGTTTTTGCTCTGTCCAGAGAGAACCCCCCTCAGGAATACAGTGGTCATCCACCCCCAACAAGACTCATGGCTGGTCTGCTGGCCTTTTGGCACTCTAAATTCTTGTCTGTTTGGGGGAGGCCACAGCTTGGAGAAGCTTCACAACACATGAGAAGTCATGGACCTGTAATTTCCCATCTTAAAAGAGTGACCCACTCAGGCTGCAATTTCAGGTTCTCACCACTGAACACATTCAACATTTTCCAGAAGAAACTGAGAGAAAGAGACTGGAATCCATTTGACTGCATGGAATATAACTGAGACCATGTGACTTAAGGACAAGACATCACTTTGTTAATATAAAAGGCACTGGCAGCCATACAGAGAAAAGCCACAATAGTACAGTCTGGACAACAATCGGCGCATTTCTCTAATGACAGGGACCTGCAATATATGATTTAAACAGCTTCCATGAAAAAACGATTCCAGTGTTTCACAAAGATGAAACAATTTTATATGTGTTGCAGCAATCAAAGCTTTTGTTTGTCTCTGAAACTCTGAATCAATTAATGACAGAGAAACACAAAAGGCTTCACTAAAGAATACGATCAAAACATATAAATGGGAAGTACAAAAAAGAAAAAATGATGCACTGGCTTGTAACACAATGATGCCATTACAAGAACAATTAGAGATAATGATTGCAAGAAGTGGAAAATGGAAGTAATATATTCTATACACAAAGGTCATGTGAATATTTCCTATACAATTCACATCAAAATTAGCACTCCATATAATGATGTGTTGTCCTATGAATACATTAATTCCATTTTTAGATTTTAAAAATTATTTTAACGCTATATTTGATACCAGTAAATGTTCATTGTAAACCACTTTCATAATACACACTCTCTCTCACTCACTCTACAGAACCGCTGAATCCTAATCTGAGTCACGGGTACTGAAGCCCATCAAGCAATGTTTACTCACACCTAAAGCCAATTTAGAGTCGCCGATTTACCTAGAGGGAAGAAACTGGAGAACCCGGAGGAAACCCACATCAACACAGGGGGAGCATGCAAACGTTCTACACACAAACCTGGGAGCCGGATTTCAACTCTCAACCTAGCCAGTGTTGGGGCCATGACGCACCTTAAGCATGGCTGATTCACATGAGCATGGCTCATGTGAATCAGGAAGACCTAAGTGGATGTTGGATGTGACCTGGCAGTGGAGACAAATCTGGAGCCTTCATGTGATGCCTGTTTAAATAATGTTCGAACCTCTCAAGGCACAAGCACCATCTGAGAATCTGACTGACTATATTTAGGTTCAGCTCTTTTCTGACACCTGTCGTTTTGTGATATTTCAATTCTTGATAACTCTTACTGGAGGTATTATTTAGTTTTTGCATTTTGTTCATGTCTTGTTTACCTTTAGTATTATTTTTTTGCACTTTTACAGAAATTGTCACATTTAATCAAAGCGCAGGATCAATGAGCTTGAGTTTGAGCCCATTTGGGACGGAAGAAAAAAACCTCCAAGAGACGTCGACAGTGCTGCCTCATCTCATTATATCAACAGGCAGTAGAAATGTCTGCCTAAATCAGATCTCATAGGCAATGAAACGAGAGCAAAACAAATAAGGAAAAAGGAATAATAAATCCAATCCCAACAAATAGGAAATCTCATTTCACACATATCCCCTCCTATAGGCTGAGGCGGTGTGTTAGTGTCTGTGTGTGTGTGCATAACCTTAACGTAACTAAAAAAAAAATCGAGTTCATAGCCTTTAGCAGAAATTTTGGAGAAAGAAGATTATGATTTGGGTTTAGTTTAATAAAAAATATGGTAAGCAGGGAAATCATAATAAGCCAATGATTTGTGTTTTGAGTTCTCTCCCCCCATCTCCACAATTGCTATTACTGTCTCAGGGGGGCTCTGATCTGGTTTGCCTGCAACAGGAAAGGATATACTGCTGTCACTCTGGGGCCACCCAGTTAAATAAGTCATATATAGACACACATATCTCTAAAAATATATATCTTAAAGGAAACCCAAGATAATAGCTATGGAAAAAAATACATAAAAATGTAGCAAGACATTTCTTGTGCTACACATGAAATTGATCTTGTTCCTTTTTCCCCAGTTAAATCTCAGTTATCTGTGAATAAATATAGAAGCTTAATATGGCTGTATTTTCTTTATGATGATGTTATATTGTAATGCATAATTTGGTGCTGTCAATTTAATTAAAATAAAAAATATATATACTCTTTTGAGGCACCAAAAAAGTGGTGATCTCGACAAAGTATTTTCATCTGCTCACGCCTGATTTTATTGCTCACGTGTTTGGAATGCCTCAGTCGCCACATGTTTCCAAAAAATGTCCAATCTGAGTCAGCCCTAAAACTCCTTCACTGTCCATATCCATCTTTATCTTGAATGAATTTCAAGTCAGTGTAACAGGTCAGGTCACACACAGGGAGTAACAAAACACAACTGCATTAAATTTATTTTGACATTTAACGTATTTATAAAATAATCACAATAATCAACACATTTATTTGGACAGCTCCAGTATAAGTATAGAAAAACACTCTCGTGTGTGCTTTTGAACCTTTGGCTCATTTCCTCCACTACCCCTAGTGTTGAGTCCTGTTCCATTTGTCCTATTTTTGTCCTCTAAGTGTCTTTGTTTTGGAAGGTTACTTGCACTAGATTATGCTTTGCATCTGCTTTCGTCTTGCATTCTGCATGCCTGGGGAGGTACACATAAAATCTTACAGCAAACAATGCTAGGTGAACAAGATGTTTTTCAAAGATGTGGTGCTATGGTTATTAGCAGCAGAGTGTAAATGAGTTGTTAAGTGGGGAGTTTATATGAATGAGCACAGAGGTGAACTACTGAACTAGACACTGTAGAAATAAATAATAAGAGACATACCTTATAATAAGGCTTGTCTCCAGTCTGGGCAAAGTTGTAGGCTCAAGTATGAGCCTGCAGTTAGACTTTTCCACCAGTCAAAATGCATATTAATCAAGTATTAATGGGGTTAACCCAACATTACTTGGGGAGCACATATAACACACTGACTATTTCTATTGGGAGGATTCTTTTGGAATGAAGAGAAAAGACTTTTCAGAAAAATGTTTTACAGATCAGAAAGGGCCTCATTGTCTGGCTGGGCACATACCCACCCCTGCCACCAGGAAACCCAAATACCCAGTTGGTGATCACTTTCAACTCTGCCTTGTTCTGTATCAGAAGGTTGCCGGTTTGGCAAGGTGCCACTGAGCAAGGTACCGTCCCCACACACTGCTCCCCGGGTGCTGTCATGGCTGCCCACTGCTCACCAAGGGTGACGGTTAAAAGCAGAGGACACACTTCGTCGTATCACAATGACAATCGCTTCGCTTTCACTCTCACTACAGCACCTCATTGTCTTTGCCAGCTACCTGCTTTTATATTAAAATAGATTTCTCAATTCTTGAACCTGTGACCTGATACCTGACACATTTATTTAGTTACGGTTTATAGGTAAATTGAGTAAAGGCAGCTCTGCAATGCCCTTCTGTTATAACATGCCAATGAAATTTGGCTTTGTATAAGTAGTAATTGTGACATTTGTGTGACGATTTATATATGTATTTATTTACCCAACATATGTATGAACTGTTCATTTCTAGAGCTTAGGATAGCCATATCTCAAATGCACTAATACATCGAAAGTCACTTTTCACATAGTACCCGTAGGTCGTTAATACATCCGCTGCCAGTAATGCTTAACACTTAAGAGGTAGCAGCTAGTGCCTTGAAATTAGGGTCCATAATGTCACTCCGGGCTGATTTGGCTGCTCTTGCATAACCATTAGTGCCTTGGAAAGTGACAAGACTGCTTCCATATTCACCATTAATTTAATGAACAAATTCAATTATGTCTTCCTTTCTTTTTGGATAAAGGTCCTGTCGAGAAGTGTAAAAAATTAAGTCTGATAGCTGCCAGCCCCATGTAGAAAGTCAAGCCCTGACTGTGGCTTTCTGAGAGATGGCCTGGAATAACAAAATGACATTAGGTTTAAAAGTCAGACTCTAATTAGCATATGCATATGCCTCTGAAACATAAATCATATTTTTTTTTTTACGTTTTTTTTCTTCCACCACCCTAAACATTTCTTCAGGCCATCTTGGCAGCCTTCTCAAGTCTATAAAAAATGCATTATCACAGGGAATGATTACACATCCACTCCATTCTCACATGATCTCTTACAAATTAGCAAAGAGGCAATTCATTCCCCAGCCACGCCGACAAGACATCAAAAACATCCTCATCTGCTTTAATAAGGTTAACCTTTTGAAATGCATCTCACTGCAGAATATTAATGGACTGAATTCAGTAAAGGAGTGGAGGGGGAGAGAGGACAGAGGTAAACAGGGAGGAAAAGAAAAAAAGTTGAAGGATGGCAAATGAAAACAAATCCCCTGATTGGTCGATTCCTCCACAGAACAATGGCGACAGCACTGCAGGGGGAGGCAGATGAAGCAGGACTCTGGGCTCAGAGAGCAGCCCCAGCCCAGAGCTGCATTTATCTACGCTGACAGAAACAATTTACGGCAGTGCCAGCCCAAACGAAAGGGCCCTTGAAAACGAAGGGAAGATTGGGAGGGAGCCAGGCGAGCGAAAAATAGGGTTCAGTAGAAAAGAAAAAGTCTACAGTGGCCCTCCATTGTTAGTGTTTCACAAAAAATGAAATAACCACAAGAAAAACCTCTGCATGTGCTAATAGACAAAATGCCAAAATGATCCGTCAACCCAACAAGCCCAGCAGTGGCTAACTATAGCAGCTCACGCCGTGACTCACTTACCTCCTCGCAGGCCTCAACACTTGCTGAAGGACGAGGCGTGCAGAGCCTGCTGTGTATGCCGTACTGCATAATTAATCCCTGTTTTTTTTTTTTTTCATTCTGAGATGGTGCGTGCTTACTGCAGCTGCACCCTCAAGCTGGTTTTCAATTTGAACCCCTTTAAAATGTCTGGACACCCATTTACATACCTTTGTTTCATGCATTAGTAATATCAACTCATGAATAACGAGAAAAAAAGTGAAATGACAGCACATGGTACACACAATGAAACGTGTCCTCTGCATTTAAACCATCACCTTAGTGATCAGTGGGCAGCTATAACAGGTGCCCGGGAGGTACGGTACTTTGCTCAGTGGCACCTCAGTGGCACCTTGATGATCCGAGATTCAAACTGGCTAACTTCCAATTATGGGTCTGTTTTCTGCGGTCGGGCTCATCCCGGATTTGAACCCAGGACCTTTCACACGCAAAGCAAGAATCATACCTCTAGACAAAATGAGACACAGGAGCTGTTTATGGTGCTGAATTCTGGAGTTTAACTGCAGGTATCAGCACCAGAGACAGTTCTTCCTTGTTTTCTGTCTCTAAAATATTCATTATGACTATTCTCAGAATAAATGCCATTCCTTTTATAGGGGTGACCTGACGCATAAGCAAAATACTTGCTTGATTGACATTTTTCAAAATAATATGCAATTTTTGTCCTGATGCATGAGTCGAGATGGATGCCGTTGTGAGTGAAAGTGAAGTGGTAATGGAATAAATAGAAACGAAACAAACACTCCACCAAGAAAAAAACAATAGAAAGTCAGAAAGCCAAAAGAAAAATCCTCATGAAAGGTGCAGAGCAACAACACGACCCTAATAAGATCACACAATAATCAGTAACATCAGTCCTTGTCCAAAGGCGGCCCCTAGTTGCCAAGACCTGCCTGGCTGAGATGTGACACATCTATAAACTAATTTGTGTATTCATTTCAGGAATAACCTCTATGAGAATCTGTAGCTCACTTACAGTATTTAGTCTAAAATGTGTCACATTTGATAGCTTTTTTGCTCTTCATAGTAATGAATGTGCTACGAAGGGCACAGCATGTATAGCTACAAGTTATTTCCCCAAGTAATATATCTGTAGAAAAATTAAAGTGTCATGCACGTTCCTGCTCCATGGCCAAACATGATGCAATGTGCAAGGTGAATCTTTATCAGCTTGCGGTCTCAGAAAAAAAACTCGGTTTGGCTTGACCTGGTGGCCCTCCTCCTGGTGGAGATATTTCAGTGTTTGTGCAGATAATGTACACTGTGCATCCGCATTAAAATGGGAATCGATTTAACGTAGATGGCAAAGAAGAAACACTAGCCCAGTGTAGCATTAAGCACAAAACGGGCTCAAGGTTGGTGAGGGGGAAAGGGGGCGGGGGTGCAAAATCTCATATTCCACTTGTGCAGCTATCAGATCTGCAAATGAAACCAATCTCTTGTTATTATGAGAAAGCTAATTTACTGCACTGTGACACAAAAAGAGCATGATCCGGATCAATAAGCAACAAAACAAGCACAAATCCTGGCAGAAAATATGACTGTCCCCCCTTGGCTCATGAAAAGATGCTGTATGGTGACCCTTGCTTTGTTTTCACAATGAGGCCACATCCCGGACACCTTCTGAAAGAACTATGAAATGAACCACAAAACGATCATAATTGATGAAAGTAGCATCAAACCCATATTCGATACTCCTGAAATGTTTTGTGATCATTAGACGTTTATGATTATACATCATCAAAACAGTCTGGTGTCTGAACCATATATTAAGCATGGTAAGTTTTGGAAACAGTGCAGCAACAGTGATGTGGCAAGACTAAACTAGCCTAAAGAGTGCGCCAAAATTGTTCCAGGCACAATGTCCATTTGTGGCTAGGACTGGACTGGACAGCCTTTCTGATGTATCTCCACGTGTTACTGTAATCAAGTATAAAATTATTAGTACCAGCCCTACCTACTAAATATCTACTAAATATGAGTCAGGTGATTTGCAGGATGGGTGTTCAGGAACAGTTCTAAGTAATGGACGGAGACTCTGCATCAGGGGTTGGACCCCACCAGATGTCACTGTTCAGCAGTTCACAACAGTTTATTTTGTATATTTTATATTTTTTATGTATATTTTTCTTCACAACAAACTAATATTTGTCGTGCATGTATCACGCACGACCACAGTCTTCTTTTGGTGTGCTTGTGCAAATTGGGCTGGCAAACCAGTGCTAGTGAGCGAAGCAGCTGAGACCTTAATGCGCATGTGTGACCCGCTTTGAAGACTGAGCCGTGGGGCATGGTCAGGATGGCCTCAGCTGATAGCAGAACATGATGTAATGAGTGCTGTTAGATTATAATGTTACATTAGTGTGTATGCCAGATATTTAATTCATGAGATGGATTTGAATTAGGATTCACTGAGCAAGTACTTGTTGCCAAAGACGCCACTGAATAGACCTTTGGCCTAAATGAGACCTCTGTCTGCATTCAGATGGTTAAAAGATTATTCAGCTTTAAAGGTGAATGAAGAGAACAGAGAACAATGAACGAACGGCCCTATCAGTAACAGTAACATCAGCGTTTCATCTGCAGGGAAGTTGACTCGAGTTGGGGTGTACACTCTAAAAACTGCTGGGTTAAAAACAACCCAATTTGGGTTATTTTGGTAACCCAGCGCTGGGTCAAAAAGGGACCAACCCAACGCTGGGTTATTTTGACCCAACAAGTTGGGTTACACGTTTAACCCAGCATGTTGGGTTGTGATTATTAACCCAACTATTAGTTAAAAATGACTACGCTGCTGGGTTGAATGGAACCCAAAACGGGTCAGAAATTTAATATAGAAACTTGTGATTAAAATGACTAAAAAACAATTATACAGCAATACATATTTCAATAATGGAATTTTATTAATGACAAAACATGTAAAAAATGTGTCCATATGAATTTAAGACTTTTTTTTCCATCTCCACCTCAACATTAAGACAATTTTTATGAAAATGTATCAAACTGTAGTCACAGTGTTTCTGGAATAAAGTCAGTAACAATGAATCAGATTGAAGCCAAATTAACTTTAGAAAAACACAATTTGACATGTAAATGTAATGAAAAAAAGTTTTCTTATCATGCATAAACTAAGATATAAGAGTCATCTGTAAGAAACACACAACAAAGCAGGCATTAAGAACATCTATGCAGTAAGGATCAGATTGTCAAAATAAACTTGCAACTTTCCTAAAATGTGCCCTCTGTAAAAAAATAATAATACAATACTAGACACATCAAGCACAAGAAGAATCAGATACAAAATGAACAACTGCAAGCCTATTTGCTCTAATCACTGCAAAGTAATTGTACAACAATCAGGCATGAAGAGCTGTGCTATAAGCATAATTGGGTCTTACCCTGCTAGCTCATTCTTCAGCTTCTGAACCTTTGGAGGTAGCTCACTTCTACCTTAATTTCACATTGCCTGCTGAATAAAGGTAAACGTGTTTTCAAGCACTTTGGGTGCTGCAGGTGAAGTGTGTAGGTTAAGCCAAACAAGAGGCACATTGCTTGAGGTAGGTTGGTGAGTGCTTCCCTTGCCCTCTCGGTTGATGCCCAGTCTTGAGGGGTTGAGTTATGGCAATGCTGGGCTTGCTGAACTGTTGTCCTCATAATAGAGGATTCCCACTGGGATGTCCATGGAGTCTCCATAGACTCTACATAGTGCAAGAAACATGACAAAAAGAGAATATGCAGGTTAACAGCAATTTGTCTACAATCAACTGTATAGAATTATCTAATATTATAGATTTTGTAATTCAATGTGATTTTATTTTAGGCACTGTAAACAATCTATTTTGTGTGTTTATATATAGGCGTCTTTCATGTTGTGACAGTAGGTGGTATATTACACAATTTGATATTTGAATGGTACAAATGGAGGAAGGGTTTACTCACTGAACTGCTCTTGAAGAACATAGATGCGTCATCTCCAAGAATTATTGGAAGTCCTCTCAGGACAAGGCATCTAATGGCTGTTGGCTCTGTGCTCTGCAAAGTGGTATAAAACACACTTGAATGTAGAACAAAGGAAATAAATCTTATATCAGTTTATTTGTCCATATAGAAAAATACCACAAGAGAACAGTTTATGTATTGAACTAACCATCAATATCATTATGAGAAGAAAAGAGAAATATCAACCCACCGTTGTGTTGTAGCAGGTCAGCTAATTGCTTTTCTATCCGACCTGTCTTCCTCTTGAAATTTCCATCAAAATTGGACACAACCCATCAAGAACACCAAAGAACTCTTCTTTAAAATTTCTACCAACAATCCTGTTAAACTCCAGGTAAACCTGAAAAATATTAAATATGCTCAGTTTTGATATTCAGGCAGAGTTATTTATAACACAAATAAACCTCTCTGAACATCATGTATGTAAAACAAATAAGAAAAAAAAAAAACATTAAAGGACACATCCACAAACCTGGTTTTCAGTCAAAAAAGCACTGGTCAGCTTTGGATCATCTGGTTGATGTCAGGTTCATCCTTTACAACCTCCTCTCGTCTAAGAACAAACATGATTCCTGATGCAAGCAAGGAAAGGGCTTAGTTCCTTCTTGCATAAGTTCCATATTTTAGCCTGTAACGTTTAAAAAACTGTGCTCTTCTCGCAGATAGTACTTGCATTTCCAAAGCATATTAAAGTGGCTTTAAACAAAACTAGTAGTGCAAAAAAAAAAACTGGCATATGTTGAAAGTGGGTGTTTACTTTTTCAAACCTACATTGAAATAATTTGAATTCTACAAAACTGTATGTAGATAAGTAGAGAGCTACTCTAAAAACACATTGCTGCAAGTATCAAATGCTCACTGTTCCCTTAAGATGACTTCATAATTAAATGCATGTTTCAAACTACAAATGTTCCAGCAGTTTCTAATTTGAATAGAGAAAACAACTCACCTTGTTCATCCACAAAATGGTCCAAACTTGAGAGAAACAGACAAATGTAGACAGAAAGGTATACTTCTAAAATACAACATTAAACCCCAAAACCCCCTTTCACGTTGTATATGCAAAATAAAGCTTACCTATCTCCGTGTGAGTGAGTACACACAAATTGCTGGCCCCAATGCAGTCGCAAGATATTAAGCATTGTTAGCATAGCAAGTGTTAGTTAACAAGAAAAAAATTCTCCTCTGTCCTTCTACCCGCAGCTTTTGCCTTAGAATTTTTTTCCGCCCGTCTCCTAACCCCGCGGCTTTCCCTCATAAAATTATTTTTTCGCCCTTCAGAATTTTTTTTTTTCGCCCCTCAGAAACTAAAGACGGTGCAAAGACAATGGCGGCTTCTCTCGCTGATGTCCCAGGTAGTTGACGTGACGTGCGTGCTCTCTTTCAGGTCCGCGTTCCCAACCCAGCACCGCTGGGTTACAGATCGAGACCGATTTTCAACCCAAATTGGGTTAAATCAACCCAACAACAGACTCAACCCAGCATTTGGGTTGAAAAAACAACCCAGCGTTTTTTAGAGTGTAAACGTGTGCTCCTGGTATAGGGCTTCCTCTAATGGTAGGGGCTCATGTTAAGGTGCAAAAGCTGTCATTGTAGTTGTACAGCATGAATGTTTCGTTACAAATTTTACACGCAAATGTTTAAAATGCACACAACAATAAAGCTAGGTTGCCACATGGGCCACAGACTCAGAGGAAACCATTTCCTGGACATGTTATTTTGAGAAATAGGAATGGGTTTGTTGAGCTTGAGAACTTACTTTGCACAAGCTGCTATGCTTTCAGGCACTTGTGGAGGTTCTTAATAGATTATTATGAATAATTACAGAAGATGATGCTTAATGCTCTTCTCAAGGCTGAGGGGTTGTGCTTTTCTAAAAGACTCATTTTAAATTCACCACTCCACTATGATTAATGTTAAACAGGGAAACTGTGGCCAAACAACAGTTCTTTATTCAGAGGCTTTATTCAACTTCATTCCCCCTTTTCTTGTTCCGTGCACAGAGCCCCGACATCCATGGATTATTCATGTTTAACTTTGTTGATATCTTAAGTTAAGATACTATATGTAATGCCATGGTGCACCTGCCCCATCTGTTGATGTTCGATGGAGATTGGTCACTCTGTGCTTTTCTGAAGTCAACAATCATCTCTTTAGTTATGTCCATGTCCAGAAACAGATTGTTGACTTTACACCGGTCCGTCGTTGCACCACCTCTCTGAATACGAACTCATCGTTCTTGCTCATGAGACCCACCCCGGTTTTGTCATTGGTGAACTTTATTATGTGATTTGACCTGTACATCGTTGCATGTTCTTGACCACTGGAGGAGGACCCCCATGGTGCGACAGCAGGATCCACAGTGGTCCTGCATCTGTTCCTACCTGTACCGCCTCCCAAACTGTTGCATGTCTCCCCGGGAGTTGTGCATTTAGGGTGGCTCTGTGATGCCATGGTGCACCTGGCCCATCAGGTGGCACCATCTCACAGTCGGGTGCTCCAGATCGTCGCGCGCCTGTCCCTCCTCCTTCCCCTGTGGCATGACACTATGCAAATGCTCTAGCTTTTTCTTTTAGGTCCACTCAAGTCTACACACCAAATACCTGCACAGTCATCATTCATTTTCCAGAGACTGTTTTACAAAACAAAATACTATTTATATACTATCTAATGATGTTTTTTATATTACACAATACTGTTATTACACAATAAATTTTTAAGGTCAGCAATATAATTAAAAAACTGTTTGGACGATTATAATAACATGAGCTGGATCATAAATACAGTCCAGGCATTGTTTGTATTGTAAATGTAGCTGGAAATGGCTGTTAATAATGGAATATCTGCTTACATGTAGAGAGGAACAGCAAAAACTAGTCTTGAGTTCAGATGGAATGCTGTGTAACTATTCATTTTGTAATATTTTCATTTTCCATGATAACCAAGGAAATTGCCAAATGACCCTAACCTTTTGAGCATTAATGCATATATTCCACAAATAAGTCAAAAGAAATGAGAAATCTTAGAGGAATGTCAATGTGAAGGATCAATTTACTTTTTCTAACAAATTGATAAATATTAAGCGCTAAGCTGACAGGGAACAGACGCTCATTTGACTGCCATTGTTTTCTCACGCCCTACCCTTCCTGCAGCGCCTTAAAACTTCTGAGTTCATCCCAGACAGCCAGAGATTATCGACCACAGTGATCTGTATGAATGCCAGTGGCCTGACAGGTTTCTTTAGAGGAGCCGGGAATTTAATAAAGGGCTTCTCTTCATTCTTCATTTCCATTTTTATAACAAGTTGTCAGCTTTGGCCCATGTAATGAGCCTTTTTTACTTCATACAAAAGGAACAGGAAGATTAGAGAATCACAGGACAGGATTATAAAACCTAAGACCACAAAAGCGAGCCAATCACTGGCAGAAAATCCCCTGACATCTTCAGACTCTCCTCTGCAATTTCCATGTTTACTGACTGCACTGTCACTTCCCCAATCTTTCTTTCTCTTGCTCTCTTTGTTCTGGTCACCTTAATATGGAAACAGAAGCATATTTATTCATACCACGCCTTAAGAATGTGAAATGGGGAAAAAAAAAGATTTGATGGGTTAAGAATATGGAGTGAGATGAGGTCGGTGCAGCACAGACTATGCTGTTTGGATGCACATCGCAGCATAGCGTTTTAAGTCCTCCTGGTGGTGTAAATACACCCAACGCAGTGCAGCACTCCAAATGAAGTACTTCAGCATTAAATATGCAGAAAGTGAAGTTCGCTGGGTATCACACAGGCTCGGCAGCATTGAGCTGTTAAGTCATCTGGTGGACCAAGCAAACTGCAAGAAACTATAAGTGATTGAAATCCGCACCCGTCTAAATGTAAAATACACGCAAAATGGGTTAGTTGTAGGACTCACCTTACACTAGCAAGCAAGGCTCATGCTTGCCGTGGATTTGTGTGTTGTCTATTCTTTTTTCACAACTTTTATGTGCTGTCATGTGTCCCTAGTGGATTGTCGAGTTTTTGTCTCCACCTATGGCTGACTGATCAGCCCGGCGTACCTACAAGGCCAATTGTCCATTACAGAGACAACTAAATGAACTGAATTGAAATGACTCAACTGCTTTACCCAATAGATTTAATGCCTAAAAGTTGTAAAATAGAATAAAGTAATATCTTATGGCATGTCTAATATGCAACATTTTACAATATTATATTATAAAAAAAAAATATTACAATATTTTTTCTTTTACAATATGCAGGTAAACTGTTGCTTCAGCTTCATTCCACAGGGACGGGGAGGTTGGATTTATTCTCATATTTCTTTTTGTTTGACTGTGGCAAGAAACAGTACCCACAAAAAAAAAGTCCACGGCCACTGAACCCATCTAAAAAAAACCCCCAAAAAAACAATATCAAAGCAGGTCCAGTCTAAAATTAAACTGCCCCTCCATATGGTTTTCATGGAAAAGATACAATCTGAGAGCAAGCGCCTGGAGAAAAGGTCACTGATAAGACTCAGGACTCAAGCTCTTCATGTTGAATGCCATTTGCTTCTGTATAGAGATTCACTTTATTGTGACAGTTATTATCTTTTGTCTCAGCCTCTCTCATCTCAGAGGCTTCAGTGGACAAAGTGGATTCATTTTGGAAAACAGAGACATTCCCTCCATTCACCTTCGCTCTCATGACAACTCTGCATAGAGCGCATAGAGGTGCATATGAAACTGTCACAGTCGGAGACAGAAGGCACACACACACGCGTGTGCA
Organism: Denticeps clupeoides; assembly: GCF_900700375.1. Taxonomy (NCBI): domain Eukaryota; kingdom Metazoa; phylum Chordata; class Actinopteri; order Clupeiformes; family Denticipitidae; genus Denticeps; species Denticeps clupeoides. The sequence continues at coordinate 9,926,618 of NC_041725.1, forward strand.
CACAAAAATAAAATTATTAATGCATGCGATAAGCACGCTCCTCCTTAGAGAAGCAAATGTGATAATGAGGCCCAAAATAACCAGATGAAAAGATTATTTTAATTATTGCCAGGGGCTTCAACTGAAAACAGCCCAACAGGTTCACAGACACTTTTATTAAGAATGCTACTTTTGACAAAGAAATATCCTTTATGATGTGACCTTAGAAAAGTTTGTCCTGAAATGTCTGTCAGTGTGCAGAGAAAATGAATCTTCCCCAAAATGGATTTAAAGTGGACCTGAATACTTCTCATCAACCTGCCAATACAGAGGCCTTTCATGGCTGCCCACTGGTGATGACTCACCAAGGTGATGGTTAAATGCAGAGGACACTTTTTGTTGAAAAAGTGAAAGTGAAGTGATTGTCATTGTGAGGCACTGTGCTTTGCTCAGTGGCACCTTGGTGGACCAGGATTCGGCCGCTTCCTTGACCGCTATGCCCCTACTGCCTTGTTGTGTGCACCATGCCCTCAATCACTTCACTTTCACTTCTAATATAGACTGATCTGCCACAATATTGCAACAAACTGCTCAACAAAACCACTTGCAGTCATGATCTTGGCAAAAAATTTGAAGAAGGGGAAGCAATCGACCAGGAACAAGCTTTTGGACAGGGCACAAGGTCACCTGCATCAGAACCAATCTAACCTTCACACGCTGCCCTTTATCGTTATTAACACACATTATTTTAGGAATTATCCTGTGAATCCCAGGCATCACCCCGAACTCTAATGAAAGTATGAGATCAAGAGTGATGGCAAGACTCTTTCCGAGGTGTGACTCAGCCTGTGACTCACACCATGGTCGTGTTGTGGAGCGAAAGGCGTTGCAGAAAACCAATCACTTTGTAAATGAGATCAGTAGGAGGCTAATAATATGCCCGCCACTGTCACTGTTTTTGTGAGCTCACCCCACCCTGACAGCCTCAACTTTCTGTCAGAGAGTAGCATGAGGTGTCTTTGGGTTGTTTTAAGAGTGAAGATTTTAAAGAGAGGAATTAATTAGGTTGCACAGTTTGGTCGTACTCCCCATTAGACCAAAGCTATACTGATGTAGTTACTGATCTTTTTTCAACTAATATAGCATAACACATTTTCAGCAGGAGTGAGAATCCACAGTACCCTGTGATTATTTTATTTTTTACATTTAAAATTCAAAAGTAAAACCAAAATTTGGCAATTTCAGGAGACATAATGACAGGAACAGGATAAAAAATACATTTCTAGAAGACACTAATATATGTGTGTGCGGAATTTGCATGATATCCCCATCTTCATATGGGTTTCCTCCAGGCTCTGCTGTCCAAAGGTATGTACACTCGATGAATTGGTGACTGAGTTTTTGTAGGCGTGAGTGTGTCGGGGGTCCATGATTAGAGCCCCGTAAAACAACGCTGCTGCAATTATGTGTACAGGGACTGAACTTGAGTTCCCTTCCTCTGTTCTGGCAATCGCCACATGCCTGCAGGTCTGTTTAAGTTCTTTTCCCTTTTGTGTTATCCTTTAGGACCAAATGTGGTTTTGTTTTTTTGTTATAATAAATCCTTTTTGCCCTGATGTTCTGCCTCTGCGCTTCACTCTCGCTCCGACCCCAAAACTTGGCAGTGCCCTGTGGTGGACTGACACCCCACCTTGTGCCCAGTGTCCTGGGATGGGCTCTGGCAGCGCGACCCATTGGATGAAGAGGTTATGGAAAGAGAGTGAAAGTGAATAGGTAAAAAAGGTTAACAAAAGCTCACAGGGTTATGATTATGGAGTTAATATGAAAGTCACTGCTTAGGTTGATGTTAAGTGATGGTATCCTGTTTGACTTAGGCAATACCAACAATACTGGACTAATATACTCAAATTTACGAGTACCAAAAAAAAAGTGCGCAGTTGTATTTTAAAACAGCTGCAGCTGAGAGAGTAACAATGTATTAATATTTATTGATTTATTGATATTTAGTGTGCTACAGTTGTGAAATCATGAAGCTTGACATACCTCATCAAGTCCTTCTGGATACTATAGTCACATTATAAATACCAAATATACATGCTTTCCCATACTGGCACCAATTGGTAGAGCATTTTACAATAAAAACTGACCTTCGTTCTGCCCTAACGTGGCCTTCTTACAGATTCCACTGTGATCAGAAGTGAGGTTACAACCCAGCATAAACATCATAAAACATTGCAGATGGTCACCTGCTCTGTCACACATGCAGATCAGCCTGGCATGCATGGTGTAATGCCACTTTGGGAACTAATGTGGAATCAAGACAAGATATATATTTCATTTATCCTCATTAGCAGCTGTAATGAAATCTGACCACGTGCACTTGAACAGGAATAGCATTTATGGCCACACAATAAATTTTTCACCGGTCTTAGGTGCACCTGACACTTGTCCCAATTCGTGACGACGCGTTAGTCAAGGCAATCACCGAAGGCGTCCCTCAAGCAGTGTAATCCTGTCCCTGAAATGTCAATGTGTGCATAGTTACAAAGCTGTTGCGGTGGCAATGAAAAGACTGGTTGACGTGTTCCTGTTCACAGGCACTGAATTGGATGGATTGTCAAACGAGTACAAAGGAAGCTGTCCAGCCGCACGCTAGGCATTGTGTCTCAATATTTCAGTCCCGTGCCTTTCGCACCACCTCAAAACCCACTTAATCTCAAAAGATTGAGTTTGAGAAGCCACACCAGATCTTGGTAAGTGTAATGAATAGCTTTCTGGTAAGTCCGGTTAACCTGATGCTGTGTGCAAACAGGAACTGCAGGAGCTGCAGGGTTGGCCGTGCTTGCATCATATTCCTACAGCAGCCCTATATTTTAACATATAGAGACCAAACAAAAAAAATCTTCAAGCCTGTTATTTTTTTTTTTTTTAGTTAATCTGGAATTTGGAATTTGACAGACCTAACCCAATTGTCATCTAAATACCTCCACCTGTCACAAGCCATAATTTAATTTATAGCCCTTGCCGCCATGTCGTACTGAGATGATAATTTTCAGAGGACTCGATGAGCTTGTAAAATGTTCCCACTCACAGCTAATCCCTCTGAATTCAAGGTCAAATGTACACCAGTCGTTCTTTATTTAATGTCAGGTTTTTAAGAAGGGATTGGCGCTTGTGCAGTGCACTGCTCTGCCCATGGCCTATTAAGAGTTTCAGCGGTTAATTAGAAAAGGTCACAGGAATACCATTCCGCTTTCATTCTCTCTGAAATATAGGCACAGCTTACCTTTTCTTCTCCCTCAGCAGCGGCTCTTCCAAAGTCAGACAAATGCCAGCGGAATGACTGCACTGCATTATTGAATTCGTTGACAGAGGGTAAAGTAATGCATTGACTGGATAATGGGCAAATCAGTGAAAGTTTACTGTGCCCCTTGTGAGTTCCCTTACACTGTCATTAGTGTAGTGGGGCAGTTTTTGACATTTCATTTTTTTTATATTGAGGTACATACTTTTTAAAGTTAAGGTTGACTTTGGGGGTGCAGTGCTAAGTATGTGGCTTGTTCACACCTCCTCAAATCCTTAAAGAATATTTGTGTTCGATTTTAAAGCGGGGTGGATCACATGCCTGAAAATGAAATTGTGTCTTTAAAACATTCAATATTTTATCCCAGATATACCCAAAGATTATTTTTTTTTAATATAGCACAACTGCACAAAATTACTTTACCGTCCCACTTTGTAGATTAAATCATATTCACCCAATGTTCCCATCTAGTTTTATAATGAACTGTGATCAGAATTATGCAACATTACTTGTAAGATAATCAGCAGACAAATGCCATGTGCCATTGCTACACACATATTCTTTACCCTGTTTTACAGCATTTAAAGGTCCCCTATTATGAAAATTTCACTTTGTGAGATTATTTAATATCAAAACGAGTGGTCTGTGGTCTTGCAGTGGCTAGAAATTGTGATTGTGTAAAGATTTTTGATGTTTTTGGCCATTCTGCTTCGCCGTTCAGAGAGCGGCAGCTCAGACAGTATGATCTGTAAGGTCTCCCCTTATGTTGTCATAAGGGGAAAGGTTATCTCCTATTTCTCATGCTTTGTCCACCCAGAGAATTTCCTCACCCCTCCCCCATAAAAGTAACTCCACCGACTGTCATGGTTTGAAAACATGGGAAGCATTGCAGTTGCTCGGTGATTGTAACTAAAAATGTGCAAAAATGCGAGACTCTGAAGAACCAGTGGGTTAATTATTTTTTTTAGGAAAATCACCGACATGACTTCCTGTTTGCACCACACAATGACGTAATTTCTGCGAATGCCTGCTCACTTCTATAGGCCGCTCTCCTCCACGTCCTGCCTCTGTCCTCCTCAAATAGACTTCAGATACAGTATCAGGGGACCACTAAGACCTAAATAAATAGGGGATTATAATAGGGGATTTTCAATTCATGTTGAAATCAGACCATTGCAAACACAAATTGTTCAGCATCTCCAGTTCAATCAAAAAGATGCTTCTCCACCTGTTGGAGATATAATAAAAAAAGTCAATCAACCAAGCCCTCTGAGCGATTTCCAGTTTAATCAACACAGCAAATTTATCTTTGCCACATCTAAGTCCATTATTGGACTAAAACTAACAACATCTATTTTCTTGTAATGGAAATCTTAATTACAGACATTAATTATGCACAAAAGAATGCAAATTAACCATATATATAAATCATTGTCATCAAAAATCATCTGAAGCACAATAGTGTTCCTAATGGACACTGGAGCACAACTGAATTGTGTGCACAGGCCAGCCTGTGCACCAAGTAGATATCCCCGACCAAAAGAAGCTCCATCAGTGAGACCCCCTGTGAAGAGTGCAGGAGTTGAATGCAGTGGCCTGCTGTGGGGATCGCCAAGTTTTGGTACGGACACACGCTTTGTGTTTATCGGTTCTCGCCTCAACACATGATGGGATTTTTATCAGCAGGGCCTGGGGGTGCGATTTGTTGGAATAGCATCCAGACAACCACCACGATAACCCACTATTACTCGCTTACATATCCACCACTGACCATCAATCTTTGCTGCTCCCCTGTTTACCAGCATGGTGGCAGCTTTCATTGCATGCCAATAGGGTGGAAGTGGGGTTGCCACCCATTCCCAGTTGTAAAAAAGAACCTTGAAAGTGAAAGTGAAGAGATTGTCATTGTGAAACACTGCAGCACAGCACACTGTGCACACAACAACAAATGTGTCCTCTGCTTTTAACACATCACCCTTAGTGAGCAGTGGGCAGCCCTGACAGGCACCCGTGGAGCAGTGTGTGGCACCTCAGTGGAACCTTGATGGCTCGGGATTCGAACTGGCAACCTTCTGATTGCACCACTGCCACACTTGCTGAACCACTTGCTGAAAGCAACCTATTGCGACCTTTTTCTTGTACACTTAGAATAGCACCAGCAGTAAACCAGGTGAACTTACCAAAAGTATTTCAGTTGGCACTTGTCTCCCTCTTTGTCACATGCAAGGTCTCATTCCCTCATTCATCTGCATGATCACTGGCCACTCCTTCCATTCATCGATCTCTCCTGGACCCCCAATAAGGATAATCGCCAGGCACTGTAAAGGGCTGTAATAGATGTAGAGCTTGAGCCGTGTTTGCTAAAGTCAAGTGTGTCCTCTGTGTGGGACTTACAAATAAAAAAAAGATGGAAACAAAAAATACATTTCAAACTATTTATAGTAAAACTAAATATTCACCCATTAACATTTACATTTAGATTTACATATCCAGAGCAACATACTTTGTTGTCCATATCTGATCTTCATACCTGAATAGCTAGACTTAAATAAACAACAGGTACAAGCCCCATTAAAGGGCAAAAAACATTAAATTTAAATACATTAAATACCAAAAGTATGGAGAAAACATTTTTAGATACTCCTTGATCACTAACCGTCACCTAAAGTTAAGAAAGGACTTTTTTTGGCAATTTTTAAGGTTAGAAAGGAAGGAGCCCCTTTCGGGGGCTACCAGGATCCAGTTCAGAGTCACTGTGTAACACAATGTAGGTGTGCAGGCATTCACGTGTTTAGGAATATTGGAAGGGGTGGCTGGATAAAACACACACACAAGCTCATAATGAAATAACCAAGCAACAAGCAAAAATGTAGAATTACAAACCGCAAAACGTGAAGAGGCTTCCAGGGGTCTGTGATGGTCCCACTTTATAGTTTAAGCACAGCATGGACCACCTGGAATGAAACAGAGAAAACGCAACACAGGTACACGCACATTAACATCGAAATTGGCTCTTCTAAAAAGGACAGGTGTTTGCACATGAAGGGGAGCACCCACTTTACCGTTCCTCTGTCTAACCTTACACACGTGTTATGCATATTCAGCGGGAAGAGAGGGAAAGCGAGAGAAAAAAATTACGTTCCATGTTTGTTCCCTAATTACATTGACAGGATGGTATACTTTCCACGTGCTTTGGTGACGCTTTATGTGTTTATATCCCCCACTGTATTTTCTAACAAGCCATCAGATGCACTTCCACTCGTTGATTTCCCTGCCTGGCTGTGTTGCCATCCTTCATTTGCCATACCCGACCCCCCGACTGCCACCTTAAGCCACGGTAATTCAGGTCACCGTGAGTTAAAGCTGATTGGAATTCCGTACGCAGGCCACACAGAGAGATTCTGTGGGTGCACCCATGTCACAAACAATGAGCATTAACACACATGTTGTCCTTTCACTGCAAGCACCCATAATTCAGTGGAAGTGCTTTGCAGGCATAAATAATTGATCAGGACATAAGCGGATAGATCACCGAAGGGGACCGGCTGGAGCACAAACAGGGTTTTAAGGAATACCTGACCAATTTGGGTTGAAACATCTGGTAATGAGGGGGCCTTGACAAGAGTCTCTAACGCATAAGGAGGTGGACTCATAACCAAAGGGTTGAGGGTTCAAATCCCCAACTGCTAAGATGCACCTGTGGGGACCTTAAGCAAGATAACATCCCCACACCCTGCTCTCCGGGCGCCTTTTCACAAAGAAACAAAAAGTCAGTCTTGATGAGAGGGTTGTCTTCCAGCATTCCCAATCACTGGAGAATCATTGAATGGCTGATGGGTTCATGAAGAATTCCAGTTTTATGACATGACCTTTAATCAACAGATCTTAGAGGGGATGTGTTTTTGAGATAATGGTGTTGATCACTTTAATTTCTTTGGAGAACCTGGTCCATAATGGTCTGGACTTTGTTTTGAGGTAACTTTTATGGCAAAAAAGAAAAATCCCCGCAGTGAATTATGGGATAGGCCAGGGAAAAGATTGATGCATTTGTGGGATTTATGTCACATCAGGTTTTCAAATGAATCTCTGAAGGATTCAACCTGGAAATTTAGACAAACCGATACAGTTCCTGGTAGCAATTAAATAATGTCTCGCTTTTTAGGCCTCCAGACCTCCATGCAGATATTTTGGAATAACGAGACATTTGGAAATAACAATAATTTCTATTCTACTCCCATTTTTCTCTTTTTTTTTTAAATAGAAAGTTGAAGGGATGTGTATCCAAGCAGCCAGGGATCCAGCTGTGTCTCATGGGCACAAAAAAAATGAGAATTGGCCCATTTAAAACGGAGACGAGACGTCTGACACAGTGCCACCCTGACTCCATTAAACTCCATCCAGCCAGTTACGGTGTCTCTTTTAAGCTCCCACCACAATTTAGTTAGGCCTGAGGCATGTCCATCTGTTAATTATAATTTTCCTTTTTGCTTGCAATTAGCCATGAATCGCTAAAGGCAAAATTTAAAGTCTGACTTTTTTAAATTGATAACATAAAACCCATCTATTCATCATCTGTATGAACGTGACACAGCAAAAACCTTTGCTGCTGTTTTCCGTCTCCTCTTTCATTCGGTGAGGGAAGAAGCCGCTGAATTATTCAGAGTCTTTAAACACACACTCATCGAGGTGCAGGCGGGCTGCGGGAGCAGAGCCGCAAAGCTGCTTACACACTAATCACTTAAAATGATCCCTCTTAACTTTGTTTTATCACGCACAATCAAAAACTCAACTCAGGGGTCTTTCACCTTCATGGGTGATTTTTAATTCCACCTTTTCAGAGGGGATGCGTTGACTGGATCAGTCCCACCGCTTCCCTTCTTCGCTACCAGTAATTAATGACAAAAACTGTCTTTTTGAACATTTGAAGTTGCTGCTCTTAAGAGAAATCGCTCATATCTTTTTAAGGCTTCAAGTGGATTAAACTGGACACTCTGTAGCAGTGTTCATAACACCTCCAGGGTCATCCAGGGCAGTGTTGTTTTTGACAACCATCCTAGATTTAGTCTTAGTCTTAATCTTTTGGACTAAAATGTTTATTAGTTTTAGTCAAATTTTAGTCACTTCTATATGTGATAGTTTTAGTCCAGTTTTAGTCGACAAAAACTCAAAAAAGTTTTAGTCTAGTTTTAGTCAAAAAAAGGAAAAAAAGTATAGTCTTTTAACAAATTAATTTAGGTCAATAAGTATTGGGGATTTCTGCTGGGCAGTGTCACACATAAGTTGTGAAAATAGAAGCAGATCTATAAGTTCAACACATTGTGAGCTTGCAGATCAGCTATTTTCACCAATAATTACAATAATAAAGGAATGGTTTTAGACGTATAAGGTTTCCACCCAACTGCAAATACTTTCTGATCTAATGATTGTGCATTACACACAGATAAAGTGGTAACAGTGGAATCAATGTTCATTACTCCAAAAATGTCCAAAATATGAGTGATGGATGAGGAACACATATGCTCAACTTGGCCTTGTCTGCCAGTGCAATTAAGATGCATATTATTTGTAAAAACAGACATCATACAACCCCACTCTATCTTTAACTTGTGCAAACAATGTAATAAAAGAATTAAAGATTCCAAAGAGCGATCTCCTGTTCTTTGGCACGTTGTTCCAGGGAGTCTGACTTATATTTGGATGCTGTGGCGAAGGCTGCTGGGATAGATGACTGTGCCCTGTTGTTCTTTGGACCACCAGGTTTCTCTTTAGAAGTTCTGGTCTCTTGGATCTGGTTGAGGAAAAAACAAAGAAGGGATACAATTACTCTATCTCTGTATACAACGTACATGTCCTGTAAAGGTTTACAGGTGAATACAAAACAATCAAATGTAGGTATAAATATACATAAAAATACTTAAAATACTATGAAAAATACTCAAAATACTACCATGTTAAGAAAATCTTAAGTCTCAAACAAGCAAAACAAAAATACATAGTTTATTAACTGGCCCTGTACTAAAACTTTCTGATCTTTCATTCTGAGCAGCAGCCAAATTATATTGTATCTGTACTGTGTGTGTGTGTGTGTGTGTGTGTGTGTGTGTGTGTAACTTGACTGTGAGCGCACAGGTCATGGTTAGGCCTGTAGAGCGTCACTTGTGGCTTTTAGACTGAAGCTAGCAGACTTTAACATATCAAGTTACACGCTGACAGAACATAGACACACAAAGAGATGACCACACCGTCACTGAATGTAAACATGGCTAAAGTAACACACACACAATGAACTGATGTTAGCGTAACAAAAGCTAACTTTAGCCTGAAGTTAGCAGCCCATTTGCGGCAGGAGTATGTGGAAAACGTACTAATTTATAAGCTTACTATAAAATTTATCACGAGCCGATTGTCGAGTAACATTGTAACGTTACGTAGGCTAAACGATATGTTAACAGAACTTGTAACTTACCTTCGAAAAAATATCCTTGTGGTGAGCCTTCAGGTGCCGCTTAAGGTTGGTCGTATTTTTTCCGCCTACTTTGTGGCCACATTTGTCACCGTCTTCCTTCACAATACACTCTGTTTTATTATATGCTGGGTTATATTTAAAATACACCCATATGTCGTCTCTACGTTTGCGACCACCAAGCCCCTGTGTTGAAACTGCCGCCATTGTGGTCCATTGTCTGTGATGAGTGACAACAGTGTGACGTGTTGAGCACGTTGTGCGCTGCATGCCAGGTGATCAGATACTTTTTGGGTGTACTCTTGGCATGAACCGGGCCCGAGTACGATTGTCCCCCCTCGCCACTCCCCCTCTGGCCTGAACTCACATATGCTTTCAGCATTCGTGCCGGAGCACGCTTACGTCATTATGGTGGGCGGGGTTTCAGCATAAACAGAAAGCGGCGCTCTCGCTGTTCGCAATGGAGTCCATCGTTTTATGCGTTTTGTCCAGCTGTTGTTGTATGCTCTCATCTGCCCAAATTTCCAATAAACATTGCACCTCTGCAGTAGACCAAAGCGACCCTTTCCCCGCCATGTTGGTTTTGGAACGTCGCAAAAACGTGACATCACGCGTACTGTTCCGTGCTTCAGCACGGTTAGCTCTCACACTTCATACGAACCGCGCCCGAGTCCAACTGAACCGCACCTCTTCCAACCGGGCCAGGGCCGGCTAAACGAACCGCGCCCGGGCACGGATCGGAGCACTCACACTAGCCAAACGAGCCGCGCTTTGGTGGTCAAACGCACTCGGGCACGGTTCAAACCGCCTAGTGTGAGTACACCCTTAATTGACACACACAATACGCAGAAATGTCATGCATTTTAAACGTCTGACAGACCACCCACTAACATTTTCGTCCATTCTCGTCTCGTCAACGAAAACTCACACAAGTCTCGTCATGTTTTAGTCATCAAAGAGCAGTGTTTATCTCTTCACCGTCTCGTTATCGTCATGAAAAAAAGTGACGTCAACGAAATGATTTCGTCATCGTCATCGTTGACGAAAACAACACTGATCCAGGGTCAGGCTGCAGAAGGAATCTGAATCATCTTTAGGGAAATGGCATCGCTGCACTGTGTCTCTTTTAATGTTTAATCAGAAAACATTTTCCATATCCAGTATATATAGTAACCAACACATGACAAATGCTCTTTCGTCTCCATCTCTGCTCACGTCCGAATTATAACTTCCACAACAGATATGACAAAGACTGATAAGGAGCTGATAACGTGTCCATCCATCTTCTAAGCCCCCTTGTTCATGTCAGGCTCTCAGGAAATCCACACACATGCCAAAACATTTACATTTACAGCATTTATCAGACGTCCTTATCCAGAGCGACTTACAATCAGTAGTTACAGGGACAGTCCCCCCCTGGAGCAACTTAGGGTTAAGTGTCTTGCTCAGGGACACAATGGTAGTAAGTGGGATTTGAACCTGGGTCTCCTGGTTCATAGGCGAGTGTGTTACCCACTAGGCTACCACCACCCCCGCCCCAAAACGCTGCCTGCTCATCTTACATGCAAATAGGACAGTAGTAGGAAACTGGATTTATTGGGAACATGAGGAGAAATGGAAAATCCACAGAGAACAAACTGATAATTTGCTGCTGTGCTATCGATGCAGAGCATTAGACCCAACATATTTATAACAGGCTTTTTCCATTTTTTGTTGATCACTGCTGATCTAATATTATATTATTTTATGTCTAAGTTCAAAAAATCTTTTCATGCTTCAGAGTAGCAGTTCATGGTGACCAACTGGGTACCCCAGACATCCTTTGGTGATCTTCTTGAGGTCGTAGAAAGATCCATGGAATTCCTTCGGCTAGGACCAAGGGATGTACTGAGGCCCAGGCTAAAGCCGCTATGGCTCTTTTCACTCTGGCCTCCCAGCTATTCCCTTCTGCAAATTGGCAATTTCCCTGACCTCCTTTCCACCTCCTGGCTTGTGTGTGGTGAGTGTAAAATGTCTGTCATCATCACAATATCTTTGTTCTTCTACTCAGTGAAAACAGAACAGTGCATTTAGACTGTTACAGCAGACTATACCGTCTACAGAAAAACATTTAAGCTAGTTTAGGAAAATGTTCTTATGGAAAGATCCTCCATGTCACTTGATAGCCCTGAAAGTGAATGCCTGAGCTTTTACATCATGGTCATTACAACGCTCTCTTGAAATGAAGCTGCAGATAAGGGTACAAAAACCACACACCACATACGCTTGGTAAAGGCATCAGCATTCATACCGTCTGATGTTATGGCTGCTATCACTTGTATGTACAAATATAATCACAATCTATGGTAATGATGCATCTGAATGGCGAGTGTAATGAGAAATTTGAGTAACCGATGGCTTTTAATTTTGATAGGGAATAGTAAAAACAAACAGATTAGAATGGGCTTCAGCTGTCTCCACCAATGTGTGCACTAGAATGAAAGATGGATTGCTGTTTAGCTGATAAGCAGGGATGGGAGGCTTGCCAAAAGTGCTGGATTCATTTACCAGCACATGGATGGATTAGAAGGCTTCTCGCCTTGGTCATTTGCAATGCAATAATTACAGCCATTAATCAGGGATAAAGTAAGACCCCTGGAGGAGTGCAAACAAGACTGGGGGCATGTTGGGTTAATAGTCCTATGGGCTGAATTCAACTTGGTTCTGCGTAGGATTGCCTTGTAGAATTGAATGTGTGAAGCAGTGGTGTTTATATTCATTGTCTTATCACAAGGTAGACAAATTACAAATTCCCTAAATGTTACAAATGCTAACTACATGCAATGGTAAAAGTAGTGATCATACGATCACTACATTTCAATTTTTGAACAAAAAACTGAATTTCTCAAAAGGAGATGATATCAAGGTGCTATATTGTGACCTTCTTTTAACTGGCATGAAAAATGCATGAAAAAGAAAGTTTAAACATGATGGGTAGACCGCACACATACATTAATGTGAATTTAAAATTGAGCTAGAGCTGTCAGTGTTTACCTGATAACTAACAATCGTGATTATTAGTTATTAAATTATCTTTTTACTGGTTGAAAACTATGACAGAAAAGTAAAACTTCATCTGTACAAATTAAGACAATTGTGGTCAGATGAAACAATCATAAGTATACAATTATGTAATAATCACCACAGGCCTGCATTGAGTAATACAGGTTAAATTCTGAAAATTCACTGTTCAATGAGGTCTTTCACTTATATCTCCAAAATGCTACACTTGTCGGTGGCAGAGGTATCAATAGCAGAGAAAACGCTGCTCTCTGCATACAGCAGCAGGTCATTGTAGCTCCCTGGCAAGCTATCAACATTGCCCATGGCAGCCATTATTGACGCTTCCACCCTGCCTCTGCTAGGCTGTGTAACAGCTTCAGAACTCTCGATGCACACAAATAATTTATTTATGCTTAATCTACCCCTAATCCTGCCCTTGACACTACTCTGTGACCTTGATCGCAATTTCTGCTCTATTGTCTATTGTCAACATCTTGTTATGCTGTTAAGTGCCGCAAATTATGTACAATATCATCAAAGTTCAATCTCAACACAGTGCTAAGATACTGTACAGTCCGGTTGTTGCACTTTACAACAGTTAAACGTTGCATCGTGGCCATAGAGAAATGTTGTCATGCAACTACTTGTGAAGAAAATCTGCTCATCATATCCTGATGCTTTGGGAGTAGTCAGTTTTAGCACGTGATCATTTTGCTATGCCACCTTGAAATTAACCACTCAGTGAGTAAACGTACCATGTGTAGTGTGATGCTGCGAGAGAACGAGCCTAAATTTACCATTGATTCATAGTTGGTACATGACGCCATGTCTATAATTCTATTCTTTTTCCAATGATGAAACAAGTTCATGCCTTGTGTGACAGCTTGAGGAACATTACACCGCACACCACCACCAGATGGTGACCAGATTTTTGTCTTCGGAAAATGAGGCCATGGGCGACAGGAAGCAATTGTTACTTCTGATATGTACATGCTGTACCGGGGCATTTGGCTGGTGAATCATAAGGCAGCACCGTATCTTCGCAGTGAATCATTTAGCCTGGTTAGGGTTATGCTGTTCACACATTTTAAAACATTTAGCCTCTTTAACTACATGGAGCCATGACATGGAATGCACATAATGCCTAAGAAAAGTCTATATTCCACATAGACCCCGATTTGTGAAGGACCAGTCTGTTCTCATCCATTTATTTCATTCAAAAAGTCACAGACTCACTTTCCATAACCACTTAGTCCTAAAGAGAGTCCTACTGGTCACAGGTTTGGGACTGAAAATCAGAAAATCTCCAATTGTCAAATGTTTACTTAAAATAAAACTAAAAAAAGTATCGATTTTGAATTTGAATATGTTACTTCAGTAGAAGTGGCTTCAGACTAGAAGTTGAACTCAGTTATTTGTAACAACAGACTCCAACCAAAAAGTGTGTTTTGTTCACACCATTGCCTGAGCGGAAAGTGGGAAAGGAAATTGAAGAGCCACGAGGATCGGTCACACACAGGTCCGCACTTTGTTATTGTGTCTCCCATTATCAGTTCTCATATACGAAAAACAAGCCTTGTGCAAAGAGAAATATGTCTGTATTTTACAATGCTGAACAGGCGAGCAGCCCTTTGCCACCCTCGCCCCGACTTCTCATTATCACCGGGTCTTGTTCGGAATCTGTTAATGAGCACATTTTTCCAGTCTTCACAGACTGACAAGAATCACATAAAGACTGGATGCATTATTGCTTTGGCCCTCTCCTGACACTCTTCCGAGCTGAAGATGTAAAGTAATACTCCATTATGTTTTTCTCAGATGGCAAAAGAGACCTTCCTTCTGAAGCACTGTTTTCTGCCAGTAGAGAAAGGAATAAACTGTCACAAATGAGCTTTTGTGTTCCTTGTGCTGTGTAATTGGTGCGTTCTTTTGCTGGCGTTTCTTCACAGCTGGGGTAAGGCAAGTAAAGCAGCCAGCGACAGCCATTCCAGGCCATCTCTTCATCTCATTAAGGTGGAGGCATGCAGCCGGCTGCGTGAGTTCGGGACAATAATTCCCAAGATTGTGATGTGTTGCAGTGACTGCAGGGGATGTCAGTGTGTGCGGTTTACTCTAAACCAACAAAAGGCTGGGGGTGTGGAGGATGAAACGAGGCTCTCATTAGAGGCACGTGTTGTTAGTGGATAGTGGCTGTTTAAGCTACAAAGCGCTGTGTGAACGTGGTAGGAGACACTCCCGACTTCTCGTTGCTGACTGCAACCTGATATCTAACATACTAAGTGTCTGGTCAAGTCATGACAAGCTACAGCCAATGAGAGACACAGGACAACAGATACTCTCTGTAGAAGAGACAAACCATACTGGCAATGTGCTCATAATTTCATGACGGAATGTTGTTGTGGCTTCCGAATGTATAGCTGTAAATCGTGGTCTGTCCAAGTCGGATTCGGACTCAGTTTTTGTCATTTAGTCAAGCTTAGTGGAGTCCGGTTGGGTTGGGTCAAGCTTGCGAAGTAAATGAGAGGTCAGCAAACATGAACGTCCGGTCTATATTACCTGTCCTTTTGTGACGCCCCGGGGCCATGGGGCACCTGATTAGGGAGTCCGGATCCATTGCACCTGGCACCAACTGGGCTTAATGGATCAGGACTCCCATAAAACTGGAATGCAGCCGGCAGACCAGGGCAGCGACATTAAAGTGGGCTCAGTAACTGTTCCCTCATGGTCTAGTGTTCGTAGTGCATCAAGAAATCCGGGCGTTTAAACATCTGATGGGAGTGAAAGATTTTTTTTTATCCATACATTGCTGACCCTCTAAGGTAGAATCCAACTTGACCCCCTTCAACCAAAGTGTTTGCACATTTCAACTTACGTGTACTCTTATATTGATAAAAATAATACAGTCTAGATTTTGTTTAGCTTGAAAGAAAACAGCATTTAATAGAACACTTTAGCAGTTCAACATGTTATTGATTCTACAAATTGGTGGAGCTACATTTTGGTTGAAAACGTGAAAAGGGCGGCTCTCCAAAGAAGTTTCAGGCTATAAATATAATACTTTGCAAACTGGATTTGTGAAAGTTCATTTCCTCGTGGTTGATCTGTGCCAATTATGCATATTTATTCTCTGTCCCAGAGCCCAGAAAGACACCTACTGCATCATGCCTGGCCTGAAGTGGCACGACAGTGCTCTGATTCACACCATTTTCTGCCACTCTGAGCCACTTGTTACTTGTATTTCCACTCATTCAAACTCTTGTATCTGTGTGTGCGAAACACGCCGGTGGCTATATTTCAGTCGGGACACTCGGGTGCTAATTATGAATACATTTTTGATGAAAACTAAGACATTTATTCTAAATTCTTTGTGATGACTTTCCTATGCACATGAGTTCCATTAAGCCACCTTGTGAAGAATTGGCCCAGCACAGCAAAATCATAAAATGCTGCATTGGCATAGTGTTTGACTGAGTGGGGAATTAAAAATTGAAATTCTGATGGATACTTATGAGATATATCAGTCTTTTGAAATTAAGTATGCAGCAACTCTCCAAACCCTGGGTTTGCTTGAGGTGTAATGCAGTCTCGGTCCAGGTTTTTCAATATCGCTGATGGTTTCCCTGTGACTGACTGCTTCAATAAGAATCTAACCAAACAGCTATTATGATTAAATGCCACTCCGCTTTGGCCATTTATAATGAAATTTCCATAGTGTCATGGTCTAATTTGCTACTTTTCTTTTTTTCCCCTCTGCCCCAGTCCACGTTACTATTTTGAAACCAGCCCCATCTGGCGGTCCTTGACAACAATATTTCCCAATGAACTTTTCATTTCCTCTGTTGTTAAATAGAAATGAGACTGCCCTCCATCACAGGTGGGAGGCACATCTAATTGACTCCTGTCCACATCCCTCCATTCCGCTACACCTGGTCTCTTTTCTCCACGTTTATTATCACATTTCATTCCATTCCGCCGGTAAACGCTTTTCTCCCTGAAAGTCTGGTGTAAAGTACAGTACGGCAAATGACTATTGACATGTGTGGCTGAGGCCTATGGGAAAAAAGACCTCTTTCTGAATGGCTTTACCCTTACAGTTTGAATTATAACAAAAACGAATTAAAATCATTTTCTTTTTTCTTATCACAAGAGAAGAATTCGTGTTTATTGGTGAGATGAGGGGGGGACCTTCTATTTGTGTTGTATTTGGAAGAGCAGAAGGAAAGAAAAAATATATAGTTTTTTCCCGTTCTAATCACATAATCCTTGTTTAAAACATGATTGGATAGCTCGGAGCATCAATCACTTTTCATCTTGAGCCTCCTTTCATCAAAAAAGCAAAACATGCATCAATTTCAGTTCTGGCCTCTGGGGTGGAATTGACTTCCTGTTACCATCACAACAAACAGTCCCTTCCCATCTTCAAGCAACGATTAAAGACACACTGGGCTAAATACACAGAACTTCTCCATTCAAAAAAAGGCTTTACTTATGATTATTCTCCTGACTGTACGTTTAAAAAACAAGATTCTATGCACTTTAATAAGACTTGTGGCCTTTGGTTAAGTCTTCATATACAGGTATGAAGATCAGATATGGACTACAAAGCACTGACGTACGTCACTCTGGACAACACAGATTTTGAAGTAGCTCTGGGTTCAGAATATCAGCACTTTTGATGTCCATGTCACAATTTCTTCCCCACTGTTCCTTGCAGCAGTGAATCTGGAAAGAACAAACTTGGTTTTCTTGTTTATAGACAAATCATGAAAGAACCAAGGCGAACCAAAGCCTCTTCAAGCAGGTAAGGCTGGTGATTTCTTAGAAACCACGTCAAGGACCAGATGTGGAAAGTTTGATTCAGAGTGATTCAGCAGGTTTAGCAGCTTGTTTGGACTGACCGATGATATGAGTCACATGTGATGGTCACAAGAGGTCTCTAGAAGATCTGGTGAGAAATCTTTTTCAACAACACACTGTGGAAACCAAACCCTTGTAATTACAAAAATATTCATATCCCAACAACTTTTCCACACAACAATCTTAAGCAAATCATATTTTTTTGGTTTTGGAAACAGGCCACTGCTGATATTTTGAGAATGGTCTTTTCCCCCCTCTGTCTCTTTTATTGCCTTAACTTTACCTTCCATCTCTAAATCTGAAAAACAACCCCATGACATTTTTCCTGCTTATATTTCCCTTAATTGTACAGATAGTGTTCTCAGGATGATGAGGCTTATGCTAAAGAAGAAAGGAGCTTAACACAGAGGCCAAGAAGCTCCATTTTTGGTCTCATTAGACAATAGGATTTTTTCCTCACATGCCTTGTGGAAATCTCAGACCAGAACTCAACCTTTTTTTCTGTCAAAGTCTCCCCATTGGTCACCTTACCTGTAAACCCCAGGATTTGCGAATCTCCTGGGCTATTGTTACCCACGTATAGAGCCTCCCCCGTCTGCCTTAACTCACTTGAAACTGCTGCGGGTCTCCTGGGAGCTTCCCTGTCTGTTGTCCTTCTCACACTTTTTGAGGTCAGCTGGATCTTGACAGACTCAGGCATGTTGTATTCTCTCGGCTTCTGGAGAAAATGGAATGTCTCAGATATTATTTCATGTCTTTTTAAACATTTTATGAACTTATTCTATTAAAGGTTGTCATTTTTATAATACTGTTTGAATAAGTCAGGAAAGCCAACTTATTGTCCATGTGGGTGATACGTTTGGTGAGAGGTTTCATTGCTCCAGACAATTTAAATGTCTTTCCTCCCCTCATAGCTTGTTTGGAAGCTTCTAGCTTTGATTCTTACTTGTTAATTGGTTTGGAATATGGAGTAGTTGTCCTAACTGAAAAAATAAAGTTGAATGTGAGATGTATGATGTTTCAACTGGACACATGCAGTTTATAATAATTTTATATTTTATACTATACTTTATACAATTTAAAACTATGGTTGTTATCTATAGTTTCAGAAACAGCTTTGTTCTAGACATATTTATGCCTTGTGCAATTTCACTTTTGGAGATGTGAGTAAAGTACAATTGGACTGGATTAATAACGATAAATGCCAACCCTGTCACTCGCTCCCCAAAGTCCCTCAAAGCTCGTCACTCAACCTTAAAGCAGAATCTGGTACAATGAAATCTACACAAGCCTTATCAATAATGCATGGTGTTTTGCATCATTTGATTGTTTCTCTTGTGACAATTTCACACTCCTTGGTTTGAGGAAACATGGGGAAGCAGAAAAACATGGCTGTGTGTGTCACGGCCCGCTTCCTTAAGCATCAGTCAGTATGACGGCTGACACGGATGGCCACCGGAACGACAGTAATGTCCCTATTTAAATGTATCAACTTAACGTCTATGTTCCACATCACTGCGCCAGACTACTGCTAGACACACTTGGTCTCACTCAGACAAGAGCGAGAAAGTCTGATAATCCTCCAGCTATTTAGCTGTCCAAATACGAAGATGGATACAGTAGGTAGATTGTCAATCACCTCAGCTCAGTCTAGGGACAACCTGTCCCTTTTCAGGAACATAAAAATATTCTCCTCCTCTGGGTTTGTGTGATGCATAAGAGTTTTTTATCGTTATATATGTAATAAAAATGAAACTAATAACTGAAAATAGAGATTTAGTGTGAAAAGACAATATAAAGGTTGACATGATGTTCCAACATTGTGTAAACGGACAATAATAAATTGAGAGAATAGAATTGAGAGCAGAAAAAAAAGTGTGTATGTGTTAAACTTATTATTAAATCATTAAAACTTTTTCACTAAATTTAAATCGTAGCACTGACAAAGTTTTAATAGTGCAATATTGCATTCAATACATTTTTGTTCCTGTGCTGTATGTATTATCTACCCAGGTGTAATGCTTCCATTCTTTATGTTTTTTTACAATGAGATCACTCAGCAATAGGGTCTTCCTGATATTAATATAAAATTATATAAATAGAATTACTGTCGTAGCTCACTCCAAGGTTGTCAGTACCAATGTTACATAAAAACCCAAAATAAAAGAAAGGAGAAAAAAAGCCTTAAACCAAGCTCAGAGAGATCACATGATCCAGGAGAAAAATAGGTAAAGAGAAACTGGTGGGAAAATCCCTCAGTTCCCAAAGAAAAGGAAAATTGAAGTCCCAGTGTCCACAAGAGAAAATTATTTTACACATTTGACTCCCAGGAACCTCCCACAGACCAATCAGAATTTGTTGTTGGGGTGTTGCCACAGTCCAACAAAGACACAAGTGGAGGACCCCAAACCAATGGTTGGTATTTCACACCTCTTGCTCGGGAGAGGGCCATTTGCCAAAGATATGGAGAACAAAGAGGTGTTGAACCTCTATGCAAGACAAAACTACCCAATATCATGGACCTGCAACTTCCCACCTTAGAGTTCGATTCTCGGCTCGGACCTTGTCTGTGTTTAAGTGGGTTTCCTCCGGGTTCTCTGGTTTCCTATTGCTATCCAAAGCATGCATACTAGGTGAATTCTTGACTCTTAATTGTCCGTAGGTGTGAGTGTATCAGTGAATGAGTGTGTGTGTGTTAACCTGTGGTGAGTCTCTGCCCTGCACCCAGTGTCATGGGTTTGTGAGTGAGAGAGATTTGCTGTTATTAGAATTTGTGTCTTTATTGTCCCCTGATTACCATTACGTAATATGTTCTTTTTACAGTAGAAATTTGAAGATGGCAAGGTCAAAACTTACTTCCAGGTTATGAATGATGCTGAATTCTCAATATTTTTGTTGCAGAAACACTGAATGAGTTAAAGGAATGCTTATTTTGGTTTTTGTACATGTTCACTTCAAAATGTTATTTTATGTTGAGCACAAAGTTTTGCTGTGTAGTATTTTAGAGCAATATACTCTGCGGTCTATGGATTCTTGGCTGCCTCCATGTCCTCTATTAACACAGAATAATTATATTCCCATACCACTTTACTATCAACTCCCAACTCTCTGGACCCAAGACCCGGCACAGACCAGCCGTCAGGTTCCTGGCTGACCTCAGTGCACGTTGCACTATTAACAGCATGTGCCTGACATGACGCTTAAGGAATTTTATATTTTTCTCTCAGACCCCCTTGTGCTATTAATCAAAAATACAGCCTAGGTCCTATCACATCTCCTCTCTGCTGAAATAAACAGACAAGTCCCTAGCTGTTATCTTGAAGTGATATAGAACATGAGCGAAAGAAGAAAGGTTAATACATAATAAAAAAAAAAACACGTTCTCTGTGGTGTGTGTTGGACTCATGGCTGTCCTCCATAAAAATGGCAGCAAAAATTAATCTTGAGTCAGAAATGATAAACAGAAACCTGCTTCACTATATGTCTATATGTGACATTATGGACGCCTGGCTTCATGTTATCATCTGATAGCTGTTATCATTCGATCATTTATATTAAAAAAGGAGTTTTTTTTATACAACAACCTTGAAAGGGCAGACAAACTGGTAGCAGCAATATCCTGACTTCCTGATGCAGCAACACGTCATCTGAGTTCAGCAAGAAACAAAAGACGAGGAAGGAATTGAAATTCATTGGACGGTTGTGTGTAATATGTATAATACGCAATGCTGTCTAACCACTTTTGCAGCAAGACAAGCATTATATCCCATGGGATAGACTTTTATTTAAAGCAGCCTTGTAACAAGAAGCTACGAAGAAAAAAAAAGTACCACTTCAAATGTGCCCACTTCATAAACAGACTATTTTATACTTGTTTAAATCTTCTAAAGACTGTAGCAGGAAACCAAACCAGAAGCACAAAACACTGAATACTTCATTTCACTCCACACTGCTCTGAAGAGAAGTTAAGAGAAGTTGTTCAAGGTCCTTTCAGCCAATTCACGTAATGCCGATACAAGTCATACTTACAATAATTACAGTAATCAGAGGCTAACAGTTACAGTCTTACAGATGTCATAGGTAAGAGATGTCATGTTGACATTTTCCTGCAAAGTCTCACGAGGTGATATGATGGCTGTGTATAGAGCAGCCAGGCACAGTTTCATGTCTCCCTGCTGAGCCTGTAGCGTTTGACTGACTGTGGGACTGTTCAGGAGATGCATTAGATTGAAATGCTGTTCAAAATAGCTGCTGTATGTACAAATCGATCTGCCTCATGACAAGCAGACCGGGGGTATGAGCTGCTTTGGGTGTATCTGTGTGTTCACCCAGAGACTCAATCTGTCTGTATTTTTCATCCAAACAGAAGATTTTGCCACAGACTCTATTCAGATTCTTAATTACTCTTTAAATTAAGCCTGAACCAAAAAATTGTATTAAAAAAAAGATGTTAGTAGAAATATATGCAGACTCCAAATTTATCCATTTGGGCACATTAGGAACCAAACTATAAAGCATGTTTATTTCACTTACATGTTTCAAGCTATTATAATTATTCACGCCATCTATTAAACCATATGGACAAATATCAAAATTGTATGTTTTTAAAAATTATTTTTAGGTTATTAATTCATCATTTTTTATTTTACATTAGGTTGAAATACACAAGAATCTCCCCAATTAAAAAACATCCAATGTAAAATTTCCTATTCAAATGCATATAGAAAATTAAGTTTTGGTACACTTCTATTGTTTATATTTGCTTTTCCACTGTATAAAGAAGAATTTCATGATTTTAGATGCCATTTACAGTGCCTGTTCTGCCTTCAATGTTCTTTATAAATCAAAGGTTTAATAGAGGCAACATATTCCACTGGTGTTTTCTTAGACATTTTACATCATATAGACAATGTACACATGTAAACATATATATTCCATGTAAAGTAGCAGAGAACAAAATACTACATGATCTTGATGAAATGCAAAATTGCTGCACCATAAACCAGATCAGCTACTGGAAAAGGGACTTGTCTTCTCATTCCAGTTGTCTCCAAACATAGAACCACAAACAGAGCCCAAACTTCCACAATTGGTTCCAGTTCCTGGTCATTGTGCATTGATACATTTTGCTGTGAACCTTTTTCAGAAGAGATAAAAAGCAGCTTTGGTGGATCAGTTGGCAGCGTGACAGCAATGACTGATGAAACAGAATCCCTTCCAGCTGTGGATGTCCTGCTGGATGAAACGCCACCTTCCATAAGGAGTCTGCAGCCTTTGCCGGTTGGTGTAATAACTGACTAATGCTCCTGCGACGTCTGAGGTGCTGGAGCTTTGACTGTCACTCCCACAGCTCTGATGGCTAGGCTCCTTAGATACCAGGTGTCTTCTGAGATTGCGGTGACAGTCCTTTCCTCCAGGGCCCCTGGGTGTCATGGAGACCTGAGTAGAAAGGGTGCTGCCACAAATGCGGCTTCACTTGGTTTGAAGCCCTCAAAGGGGTTAGGTGAGGATGCCTCAGGAGGAATTCTCTTCCTTGTGGTTCCAGCAGCATAGATGTGTCTTGGGCTCCTTTTTTCTGTTCTGCGGCATCCTGTAGGCGTGGGTAGGTGTGAAATGTGCTTTTGCTGCATGGCTTAGCTCTCGGGTTGCCGCTGCCAAAATAGAGTATTTCTCTGGACCTTAGCCGTATTTGAACAATTGCTCGGCATAAATCACCATGACCAACATGAAGCACGATGATTTTTTATATTTATTTTCTTTGCTGCACGTGACATGGAAATCAAAGAGGTGGCCATCCGAGGAACAGATTTGTTTATTATGCACTGTTGGCACAGTGGTGAAGCTTAGCTCAGCTCTTTAAATCAATGGAATATAATATACTACCTAATCACGAGCAAAACATACGGCACTTGTAACAGAGATTTTCTTCTTCCATTTACAACACTGTCAGCCCAACTGAATGGTTGATCACGAATGCGGGTCCAGAATCATTGGCACAGACACAACACAGGAGGTAAGTTCAACAGTTCATTGGCAGAATGATCAAGAGTGCAGGAACCAATGGAAAAGCTGTTCAGTTCAACGAAGACACTGAAATATCTTTTTCAAATCCAAAAAGTAGGCGTTCAGAGACGCAAGCAAATCCAGCAGAAAGTGTAAAGCAATAGGCAACCACCGAATTCAGAGCCAATAAAGGGTAAGTCACTTCCAAGAAAAATTCACAACCAGAAATCCTCATCACTTAATCCACAACACTCCACAGAGATGTCCTCAATCCGGAACCCTGACACCCGGTAGGTTGTTGAACCACAAATTCATATCTTGTGACCTTCGGTTACCAGATCTCAACCAATGGCAGGCAGCTGCAAAGCCATTTTTTCCAAAATCTTTAATCTTTAATACAACTGTGGCGGAGTGATCTAAGATTTACACTTCCAGACCTTTTCTTTTGACCCTCAGTGAGGGGTCAGCGTGTATTTATGTTTTGTTGATCCTCATATGATGTAATTATGAGGGTATGAACCCACTGACTACCATTTAACAGCGTGAACAAGACATTTAGTTCTTTAAAGAGAACAGAACATCCGAGATTCATCCAGAAAACGGTGAAGTTTGGTGGCAGAAAAATCATGGTCTGGGGTTACATCCAGTATGGGGGTGTGCGAGAGATCTGCAGGGTGAAAGGCAACATCAATAGTCTGAAATACCAAGAAATCTTAGCTACCTTTTATATTCCCAACCATGAAAGAGGCCAAATTCTGCAGCAGGACAGTGCTCCATCACACACTTCTATCTCCACATCAAAGTTCCTCAACACAAAGAAGATCAAGATGCTCCAGGATTGGCCAGCCCTGTCATCCCAGTCAACCAGTCATGAACATCATTGAGCATGTGTGGGGTAGGATGAAAGAGGAAGCATGGAAGACAAAACCAAAGAATATTGATGAACTCTGGGAGGCATGCAAGACTGCTTTATTTGCTATTCCTGATGACTTCATCAGGATTCATAAATTGTATGAATCCTTGCCAAACCGGATGGATGCAGTCCTTCAGGCTCATGGAAGTCAAGATATTAAATTTGGATCTCACAGCACCACTACTTAAAATAATGACATATTTTTGCATTTGCAGTAAATTTGTTCAATTTATGTATAGGCGACAAAACTTTTGTCTTGCCAAAATTTGACCTTTCTGTCTTGATTAAATGATCTTTTTTTCAGTGATACTAATTAATTTCAATGCATTAAACATCATTTGGAGGGTTTTTCATATGAGCTATTTCCAACACCAATTGATTAATTAAAAGTCAGGTTATTAGCAGGTGTTTCTACAAAATAGACTTTTGTCAGGGATTGTAAGGTCACAGTGACATTAACCTTTGGTCACAAAAATTCTAATCACTCCCAATTTGAATGTATGTGAATGTTTTTCTGCAAATTGAAAGAAACTCCCTACAAATGTGAAACATTTTCTGAATAAAGTGTACATAAAGTCACAGTGACGTTCTTGAGAAATTGCATTTAAATGATATGACAGATAGATGGAAAACTTGAAAACATAATTCCTGGCTGTCATTGTTCTACAGGCATTAACAGTAAATACTGGACTGCTTTCTGAACTGCTCATCTCATGCAGCTCTCTGGGGTTTCTGTTGAGCAACCCCAAAATGTCCAGTTTTGGGCTGAACATGTATTAAAAAGACATAAAATGAGTGGAGATGATTTAGGATTCCAAGAGATCAACTTGTCTTCTCTGCTTGCCAATAAAATTTTCTGCTTCTTTTTTGTACATCACTGCAAATTCTACTAGAAGTGGGCAAGGTCAGATACTTTCTACCAACACCAACCAACAGACTGTACTACATTTTAAAAAAATTAAGAACATATCTTGCTAACCATGCAAAATTCTCATGCACAACTCCTGCCATATCCTGTATTCTCAGCCCTAGCTTATGCTATCTGAGAGTGCGTGGCTGACCCTGGTGCCACAGAACCTGGAAGCGCCTCCACCTGATGACGTCCATTGCGTCACATCTGCTGTAAGCCTTTTTGTCTAATTCCCATTGCTCCACACCAACTGTTTTGCCCCTGACTACTGTCTTTGGATTGCCCTTCTGATTCACGTTCTGATCTTGACGTTCTGATGCAGACTTGCCGATCCACTCTTGACCAAAATTCTGCCTCTGGCACTGTCTCTGCCTCCTGACCTGACCAAGCCTGTCCACTTTGTCTACTTCGAGCTTCCTTCCAGGTTCAGTACTCCATAGTCTGCTACTTCTGCTCTCTCTGCCTGCATTGCTCCTGCTATGGAGAGATGACCCGGACTGTACTGTGTTCCTGAATGTGCCCTATATAATTTGCAGGTGAGTCCCAGTCCCAGGGACATTGACAATTTACTGTTAATATTAGTTTTCCGTAAATTGCCAGGTCATTGTCCGCAAAGGTAGGGTGTATTTTTATGGACTTAAGTATATAACCGTACAATAACCATCACCATAAAGAAATCATCTTTATAACTCTTTATGTTACCAATGACATAGCTATATGGAACACTTGAAAAAAAATGCTTTGCTGCAAAGCTCAGTGACAAAATATGTATCTCTGCAGAGAAGACAGCAGCCTTACATTTTCATATGGAGCCAGTAAACACAATGTTTATCACAGCACTCACAGTACTTATCACAGCATCCTAATCTCCCTGCTTCTGTGGCTGCAGACATGAAGCCAGCTTGTGTACTAAATTAGATGATGATGATTGTGTTTGTGTGTGCACATGTGTCCTTTTCTCAATAAGGACCAATGTTCTCAAATTGGAGTTAAAGTGTGGACATGTTCCTGATCTTCATTCATACATGTATGTTTTAGAAGAACTATATAGTAACACGACATGAGCATGTCTGCTATGGCCTGACTCATCGGCTAAACGTGAGAGTAGCCTAGTGCCTTAAACTGAAGGGTGAACAGTGAAAGTGGAACTCCTGAAGGAAAGCAATAGAGAAGAATCACTGAGGAAGAGGATGAGTGGCATTTGGTGATTTAGAAACTTTTCTTCACTTTGTGCATGTTCCAAATGGATATAATTATACACACGTTTGGAAGTAAAATGTTGTGTGTATATAAAGTTGTGATTCTGCACCACTACTGGGCAGGATCTGGGAACTCAGCTGAGGCTTGTGTTTGGACACTCTACGGAGGAGCCTGTCAGGTCGGACTAATCCTGTCGAGAGTCTCGGAGCATCTGTGTGGAGAACACCGAAGATCAGGGGCTCACTGCATCGCTGAATAGCCGATGAGAGATTTGGCCCCCTCTCTGCATAGAACCCAGAGACTCTGACATGCCATCATCAACCCCTCCGGAACCAGGATTTGCATGGAGACAGACCATCTCCTTTGAAGTGGAATCAACTTGTTGATTGGACTCCCGGTCAGGGTGAATGTCCCGGCTGCCATTTGCCATTGTTTTATGCTTCTCAAATCCTCTCTCTTTGTGCATTGCCTGCAGCTCTGTCATCAAGACCATAATAATGGAAAACAGAAGAGTGGACGAAATGGCTTTTAAATGATTCCTCCTTTATAGCACTTTGCGCCACAAAGGAGATATATGTTTATATTCCGGCTTTCATGAACATGAAGGAGATTGTGTTAAATTGCAAAGGATGTGCTGATTTGGTCTCTTGTTGAAAGCCCTACACTCTACTGATTTCATGAGTGGCAGCTGGAACCAGAAGAGGGGGTCTACCATCCTGGCACTGATGCAATTTGAAATGAGCAAACACAAAACAACACAGGCACTCATCCAAAAAACCCCCCCCAAAAAACCCAGACATTGATCAAAATAAATAAATAAAAAGGTGCACTCATAAATACTAAATCAAATGTGAAATGATTTCTTTTTACAGCCAGCGAGCTGGTGCAAAGCTGCCCTGCCTGAGCGCTGCGACAAGTTTTCAAAGTGAAATGAGCTGCCCTGCCAGGAAGGAGTCTTTCCACCCTGAGAGATATACAGAGAGAGAGAGAGAGAGAGAGAGAGAGAGGGAGGGAGGAAAAGCGCCGAGATCCCACAGGACCTGCAACCGCCAACATGGATGCAATTAAAGGGAAGACACCTCATCCGCATGCGATGGAATGCGACTCATCTGTTGTCACAAAATACAGTTAAAGAACCTTTCAAGGCTGAGGTCTTTGTTCATATACACGTATTTGAGGATTTTACCCTCGAAATTTGTTTCAAGAACAGATAATTACTGCAAAAAGTCATATATTGGCACTATTTTATCTAAAAAACAAACACCTCGCCTGCTCCACAAATGCCTCCGCCTAACAAAGACACCCCTGTCTGGCAGGTTATTAGAGCTATGCAAATGAGGCGCTGTAAACAGTGATTGCCGTAATTCTGCGAGCTGACACCTGTCTCGCCGGTGAGGACTGATTTTTATTTTCCCGCCTGTTCTCGGCTGCATGCTTCCGTCTCGGTGGGTGGTTCGGGAGCCGACGCCGCAGCATTTGGAGTGCCGTAAACACACACACATTCACACACATCCACACACGCCTCGTCTGCTGAACTGTCGACCGTTCTGTTGTTGATTGTCTAACATTTTCATGCCCTGCAGCTAAATTGAGATGTTTTCGTGGTTTTTCCCAACAGTTTCCCAACGGTTGCGGAGTTGCAGATCCCAGGCAGTGTGTGGGTGGAGGTCACCAGTCACTAAAGCGCTGCATTTTAAAGAACGGTGTGAACGATCTCGGACCCAGCGCTCCTGCACACCTACCGTTCGCCACCCAAAATGTTCCTTTTTTTTGTTTTTAGTTTTGGTCTTGGTTCTTATTAGATATGTAATATTTCCAGGGTTGCAACGCAAAACTGTGGACCATGTGCTGAGTCTCTGTATGCACGCTGTGACACAGATTTGGCCGATTTTGAATTGCTTGTTGAGAACAGAAATGGAGGAACCAGTTTCTAGGTTTAGTATGTCACAGCAGTGTAATGCTTGTCAGATTTTGTGGGTACATTTTGGATTCTTCTGTGATTTAAGCGATCATGTAGTTGCAGAGCCAGTGACAGAGAACTACTGGCACAGAAGTGTTTCACCGGTAAAGCATACAAACAGCCTTCTGTTCTTCCTGATTAACACACAGGATGATCGAGTCAAGGTCTTCAGCAAAATCCGCGAAGAAGAAAACAGGAATCTTAAATGAATCTAGATACGTAACTTTACTCACAGCTCATTTTTAGACTGAAGCAGAGCTTCATCATCATAATTTTTTTAGCATGTGTTGTGTTTGTCCCAACTACACATTTGATCCTCCTCTATTATCTATCGGATTGGTGAGCTGAACCTGTGTTAGAAAAAAGGAACGTAGAAAGTCTGATTTAGACGTAGAACACTGACATAAAACAAAGAACCACTACTTTAATAGAAGAATGTTGGCGAATTATGGCGTGGTGGGAAGCAACCAGAGAACCCGAGGGAATCAGCACAACCTGAAGTAAGAGCCTGGATTCCTTCCAGGTGTGAGGCCATGTTGCTTACTGCCACACCGCTAACTAATAATAAAAAAACGTAACAAAAGTACACGTGAGGCTAAAATGGATTTTAATGCCATCAATGATTAGTTTACTTCCTGCTATGTACTGATTTTGAATGGCAGTGAAAAAAGCACGTATAGGGTTAAAGGTACTGACATTTTTTTTTTTTGCTTTTATATAGATGCTTTTATACAGTCTCCTAATACTGTATCTGAAGTCTCTTTCCAAAATTCAGCCGTGGTGCAGAATTACAGCCACTTTGATCCAGTCGCACAATGAGATTTCCCCCGATGCACCGTTTTGATGTCTGTAGCTTTAAATGTTAATGAGGAGGAGGGAGGCGGGATGAGTAGGCGAGCGGCCTATAGATGACATCATCAACACCATTCACCAACCACAATGTTTGGTGCGAGCCATCACGGTCAGTGGAGCTACTTTTTTAGTAAGGGAGCTAGGCAAAGCATGAGAAACGGGAAGTAATGGGAAGTCTCCTTATGTCAACATAAGGGGATAAATTCCATAACCGACCGTCTGAGCTGCAGCTCTCTGAACGGCAAAGCAGAATGCCCATAGCACTCTACACCTATCGCCATTTCTAGCCACTGCAGGACCGTAGACCGGCTAGGGGAACTCGTATTAATGTTAAATAATGTGAAACTGTAAACAAAGTGAAATTTTCATGTCATGGGTTCTTTAAATGTTTTTTTTATTTTACACAATTGCAGCAGGCTGTGTAATGGTGGGGTTTGTTAGCTGGCTAGTATTACTGGTTTGAATGGTCTTTTTGGCCGAGCTGGAGTTGATGTTGCCATAGCAGGATATTACAGTGCAGGGGCAGAGATGTGCACATATATTTAACAGCTTTTGTGGAGCGTGTTTGATGGCAGCGTGTCTTTAGCAATGCGCTGTCACTTGAAAGCAGGCCCAGCGGGATCTGTGCAGAACTGGAGGATGCGCTGCTGACCTCTGCCGCGATTGAAATGTTAACATGGGCCGTGACTGATGTGGACCTCATTCATTCCGTCAGAAGCCCGCACCGCGAGGCACAGCGCTCGCCGTCGGCCTCGGTGCTCGTTTGAATCGGACGCCTTGAAATGCAGCCCGCCGCTGCTGGCTAATCTCAAAAGCCGAGGCCGCGGAGGGGAGATCAGGGGGTTGGGGAGAGATTCGGTGTGCTAACTACCATTCCTAGGTCCCTCGCTCCCTGACAACACGAGCTGAGTTTCTGGGATGATAGAATATTATGCGCCACAACCCAATGGAGACACAGGAGCCTATTCTGAGAGCTTCTATTCTGCTGATGCTGGCGGGACGACTGCATTATCCCTCTGCTCTGCCTCGCCTCCACGAATTACACCTGTCCTTTATCACTCCTCCTCTAAGGACATATTTAACCCATTTATGGCCACTGTGCGCTGGCTGCTTCTGCATATTTGGTGTTCTGAAATGTTATATGGAGGCTCCAGGCAGGTCTGGAATACAAACAGAGCTTAGAAATACGTAGTGTGTCCTGACCTTCAAAGCCCTCAGCCCTGCACTCCATGTAGATTTGATATCTCCATCCCACAAGGCTCTAAAGTTTCACTGTTGGTCTACTGTTTTAGCATAACTTCAGTTAAAATTTGGGACTAAGCCACTAGAATACCTTTTGATGTTTTTTATTCCATATGCTGAATTTACTAGGGGTAATAATACCCCAAAATATATATAAAAAAGTAAAGTAGTTTCACAACATTTTGTTGTGTCACCTTGTCCTGTGCTGTGTCTCACAATGACAAAATCACTTCACCTTCAAATAGAACAGGACAATCTGAACAAGAGCAACTGTAATCAATCTTCTTAGTTAATCAGTGTTTACTGTGATATAAACGTATGACAGGAAACTTCACATGTAATGTAATGTTAAATTTCAATGTTAATTTAAACCTTAATATTGTGGCTTTATTGCCAGGTATGTTTACACATACGAGAAATTTGTTTTAGTGACAGAACTCTACAGTGCAAAAAAAGAGACAGTGACAAGACACGGCTAGTAAAAGTAGTTATGTACAAATATGCAAAATATACAGAAGTCACTTCTTTTCTGTTTCATTCAATAACTACATGTAGATTCCATGGAACAAACACATGGAATGGAGGGTAACTGCGCTCTTTCCGTTTCCCAGCATTTGCTGAATGCATATCAATCAGGGACATGTGAGACACAGAGAGTGGTCAAAGTGACACATTTTACAGCAAGTAATTGTTGTGGACACGCAAGCCTACTGGAATTCGTCCCTGAGGTCTCCTTATAGGATGATGGATTTCCCTGTTTTTTTTTTTTTTTCCATCACTACTTTTTATTCCTGATGCTAAGTACCTCTTACTGTGCTTCTTAAAGCATGCGATCAATCTTTATTTTAACTTGTTCCAAATTTTTATTTATTTACCACTCTTAGCTGACACATAAATGGGCAATTAAATTGCTATTTAAATATGACACTTCATATTTCAAAAGGAGGCACATGACAATAAAATTAGCACGCTTTTGCCACTTTGCAATTTAGCAGCATATGCATATGTATCTGCAAGCAATTATTTCCCCACCCCCCAAAAAAAAAAAATTACTCTGAATATCCACTGGTCTACTTAACATGTGTTAACACTTAATCACATCACTTATAATCTATAATCCATCTGTAATGCCCCAAACAGATGATCCTGGTATTGTAATTTCACGTGCTGCTTAGGAGCTGAATTGCCTCACATCTAAATTCATAGAGGGAGATTAGGGGGCGTAATCAAATGAAAGATGCTAAATGATTTAGTGCGGAGTTTTGCCGAGACAGAGTGAGTCCAACACAAAAGCCAGTGCCGAGCGGAGCGGCGGTGCCCCCAAGGCCGGCCCATTACGACTGGATTATGAGAGGCGGCCAGTCATCACGATCTCATCCCTGCAGCCTGGCGCTTCTGAGACTGTCAGAAACTGAGACGAGAATGGATGGAGTGGTGAGCTTTTTCACCAGGGCTGATAAGAGGGATCCGGACAGAAGGAGCGGGCTGCTTTCGAGGGATGCGGGAGGGAAAAGAGGAAGGAGGAGATGGAGGACAGGCAGGGTCAGAGCCAAATCGAGAGAGAGAGAGAGAGAGAGAGAGAGAGAGAGAGAGAGAGAGACGCTGCTCCCCGGGTCATCAATAACCCACCAAGTGACTGCAGCAGAGCTGAAATATTATCTCCCGGCCAGCCTGCAACATCCGCTTCAGAAAGTGCTTCACCTCTTCTCCGGTCCGAGTCGATTAATATTGATTCGTCGTTTGTACAAGCATGTGTGCCTTCTCAGGTGGAACCAAATTACTCTGAAATGATCCAGGAGGGCCTTCTGCCCGGAGGGAATTCTCTGCTGGAGAGCATTAGGTGGCTCTTCGTTAGATATGGGGTGAGAAATGCACGAAGAAAATGTGAAAAATGAAAAATAGTAAAAAAATACCAAATTCCTCATGTGTAGTGCTGACCTTTAAAAGTTCAAATGCAATTCTTGTTTTATATACTCCTCTCCATACAACAAATGCATCTGTGCCCACAAATACCCTCTATGAGGATATGTTTTCAGATATGGTGCAAAGTTAGGACCCAAACTCAGTTCAAAGGTTAAGTTCAACGTGATCTCAAGTATCGAATATTCTACTGAACCCCAGATGAGTGTCTTCAGATCTTTTTTGGACATACTTGGGTTGGCTCTGCTTTGCGTGGTCTAAGGTCAAAACCAAATTCGAGGAATTCCAGACATGGTCTAAAATGCGGCAGCTTTCGGGAAGCCACGATTTATCACGCTGCGGCACTGGCTTGTCGAAAATGAATAAAGCGAATCGGGTCACATTTTAATCTGGTCACCCTGCACATACAGACGTGAATACACGCCATTAAAAATCTGGTGAAAGACACTCATAGAGGACAACATGTTCAGAGAATTTCAGGCCGTATTCTTGTATCCAGGACTGTCTGTGTTGACGTTTTTCCCGACTCCAAGAGATCATGAAAAGGCGCAAAACTAATGCAATCAGAAGGTTGCCAGTTGGAACCCCGGTCCCGATCTCAACAACATCAAAACTACATAGAACTCTAATACACTCCAGCACTTTCACTTTCACTCTCAATCACTTCTGGACTCAATTCCCCTAGAAATTCTTGCACAAACTTTTAATAAAATGTTTAACTTTTTTTATCCTTGCACATTTACCTTTGTCACTTTATACTTTGACTTCACCTATTTGCACACCTTAACCCTACCTGTTACACATATTTTATATTTTAGTGTAATATTTGGTTATGTTTGCAATATTTGCATATTAGTTCATTGTTTACTTGCAATTGTAAGAATGGACATCACGGGAGCCTTTTTTTGCCTTGCATAACATTCCTGTGTCGAAGGTTGTGGGTGAAGATTCGGCACCCCTGTTTTACATGCCTTTTGTCTGACGGCAACGTGTGAAGTATCAGCCGTCAGGACCGCCCACCCTCTTTGTCTTCCCCAAATGGGAGGCACCGGGGGCGTGACATCAGAAACAACAGGTTCTGATTGGTCAGTGACAACTTCCTGTAGACCAGTGACAACTTCCTGTAGGCCAGGGGTATAAAGGTCTGCTCACATGTGGAAAAGGGACTCTCTGAGCTTTCTTGCTCAGAGGTTTTTCCATCGGAAACCGGAAGGTTTCTGAGTCTTTCTCTCCCCCTCTTTTTCTCTTCTCCCTCTTTACTCTTTCTTCTCATTTTCTCACTTTCTTCTCAAGGTACCTCTGTAACCTTGGTACCTTTTTACATTCAATACTCACATGTAACTACAATAATTATTTACCGGTGTTAATAAATTAGAAACTGTTCATTTTTAACCTCTATTGTGCCATGCCTCTTTCTGCCAGCCATATCTACATCCTTCCGGCTTCCGATGGAAAACCCCCTGTGCAAGAAAGCTCAGAGTCCCATTTTCCACATGTGAGCAGACCTTTATACCCCTGGCCTACAGGAAGTTGTCACTGGCCTACAGGAAGTTGTCACTGACCAATCAGAACCTGTTGTTTTTGATGTCACGCCCCCGGTGCCTCCCATTTGGGGAAGACAAAGAGGGTGGGCGGTCCTGACGGCTGATACTTCACACGCGTTGCTGTCAGACAAAAGGCATGTAAAACAGGGGTGCCGAATCTTCACCCACAACCGTCGACACAGGAATGTCACACCTCCCCTTGCAGACATCTGTTATGCAAGGCAAAAACAGACTCCCGTGATGTCCATTCTTACACAATATTTGAATTAATCTGGTCTGTAGCAGTCGCTAAAAGCATTTCACTGCATATCATGCCGTGTATGACTGTGTATATGACAAATAAAATTTTAACTTGAATTTGAACTTGATCCGCCAAGGTGTCACTGAGGTGCCACTGAGCAAAGGGATGGTAGTAGCCTATGGTACTTGCCTATGAACCAGAAGGGGTTCAAATCCCAATTACTACCATTGTGTGCCTAAGCAAGACCCTTAACCCTGAGTGTCTCCAGGGGGGGACTGTCCCTGTAACTACTGATTGTAAGTCGCTCTGGATAAATGCTGTAAATGTAAATGCAAAGTACCGTCCCCATATACTGCTCTCCGGGTGCCTGTCATGGCTGCCCACTGCTCATCAAAGGTGATGGTTAAAAGCAGAGGACACATTTCATTGTGTCACTGTGTGCTGTGCTGTAGTTTTAAAATTCCACAAATAAATATAAGGGTATTCACAAATATATGGTGGTTTGTAAAAGCAGGTTTATCAATTTGTGAATAAATGTAGCTGCACTGACATTTGTGCATCAAGTAAATTTTTTTTTTGAGTCAACAATTGCATTTTTGAATGGTGTTCCATTTATTTGTAAGTCATAAATTGTATTTGTTAATCTTGTTACATTTGTTGCTGAATCAAGAAATATATTTTGTGAATGGTGTGATGTTTATTCATCAATTTTGAAACTAAAGTATCTCCATAGCTATGTGAAAAGCGTCAGAAGATAATAAATTCCAATCTTGTTTAATTAGTTTTCAAGATTGAAATTTCCATTAATTATTTAATACATTTCCTGGTTGTTAAAATCATGGTGCATACCTTTTAGAAATGACATTACATGTACTTAGTACATTCTAATAACGCATATACAAGACAACAAAGTTTTGTAGATTGTGAGAACTTTTAGGTCATTAGGGGTAGCTGCAGGGTTAATCAGACACTCACACACATGCGCACACACACATGCGCACACACACACACACACACACACACACACACACACACACACACACACACACACACACACACACACACACAGTGTAATGAGGTGTAACACACCTTATAGACAAGCACTCTGTTTGCCAGTGACCAGCAGGACAATGCTTATCCTAATGCTAATTAAAGAGCAATTAATTATGAATCCAGCACAAGTAATTTGCAACGCAGCCTACTTGTTATTTATTTATTTATTTATTTATGTTTTTTAAGGCATATGGAATAGCTGCTCAGAGACATGTCCTGCTTTGCAATTATGAGTTTTTTTTTATTCTTTTCTCATTCATACTTCTGCCTACCGTCTCGTGGGACCCTAAAATTGAAAGCTATTGACATCCGGCACTGTGCATGGTGTCGTGTGTGGTGAATAGGTCATCTTGAAGATTGATTTGGACCCCACACTCAAACAGGCTGATGATCAGAGAGAGAAAGAGAAAGAGACCTCCAGTGTGAACTGGCCACCAGTCAAAAGTGAAACCACAGATAAGACTGACGTGGGGTAGGCTGCTGTATCCCTGTCATTAATGCAATTGGAGAGGGAGTTGGAGAAAGGAGCTAAGTAGACGCAGACTCGGCTGTGCCCTCAGACGCCGTTTACGGCTGCAGACAACATGCAAGGCCTCAGCAAATAATAATGATTTGCCTTTGATCAGCCACATATTGTTTAAAATGGTTGATTTTCTCCAACCCACCAGTATCCACCTCAGACTGCAACTTCTACAGTGTGTTCAGAGCATCTTAATGAGTGTGTGCACAGCCTCCCGCTGGCACACCTTGCCGGCAGTGGGTTCACACAGCCAGCCGGGCTTCATAACAACGCACTGCTGCATTTAACACTTTGTGCAGAAATGTCAGAAAAGTCGAGGCTGCATAACAGAATGTGTATAACAGTGATTCATTTTTAATTTTTTTAATATCAAGCATGCGCAGTCTACACTATCATAAAATCACACTTTTAAAAGTCAATAGTTTGACTTTTAGAAGGGAACTCAATTTAGAGAGCAGCATGTGGAGATTGTGGAAGCAAAGCACAATAAGTGACATTTTGGCAACATTTTGTAATCTTTTGTATTTTTTTGAGAGCTGCTCTGTTTAAGGTGAATAATAATGTTCAAATGGTCAACCTTCTATCATAACAAGTAATGTTGTCTAGATTAACATTTTAATGATATTACTGCTTCTACACGTATTTCCAGGTACTGGTGAAAAATATACATTAATACTTTGTTTAGGATGTACATTTTCTAATGTTATAAAGATATAATGTCTGACATGATTGAAATGAGTTAACCTTAACAATAATTTATATAATGATATTTTATGAAATCTTGGATTAAAACGGATCTTGTATTTTTTAAGATCTAAATATGCTGTTTAACATTTGACAATTCAGGATTTCCAAATCAAGTATTTACCCAAATCTATCATTATCAGTCTAATAATCAGTGCAATATTCAGTTTATCATTATCAATACTCAACTCGTGAAGACTCAACTTTTTGATGGAAAGGAGGCCGTGGCACTGTCAGCAATTATTTTCTATCTTGCATGCTCTGTTGCCTATGAGTCAATGCATACGGGTGTTGGGGACAAAAATATTTAAATGGATGAATATTGCTGCCAAGAAAAAAAAATCACATTGTATTTCTAATAATTGATGCAAGTGTGGAGAGAGTAAACTATGTTCTGCTGTTTATTTTCCTGCAGCCCCTTCTTCCACACTAACCCATACGCCACAACCACCCACCCCGCCCCAGGGGCAACAACTTGATTTATCTGCTCTGCGCAGCATCCTCTCTTTTTGGGGCAATAATTAATCCCTCATTTATAAGAAATAAAAACTGCCAGCAGATAAGGGACTGCGGTCTGGGAGTCATTTGGTGTAACCTCCACTTCACAGGTCCTTGGGCTTATTGTTGTGTCAGATTTTGCAGCTTATCATTATTTTTTTAAACTCTCCTGCGCCTACTCCACTCGGTGCATCAGTGCTGAACAATTTTCATCTGTCTTTTAGCCCTGTCTGCTTGTTTTATTAAAGTTTTTTTTAAATAATAGAATCTATTCCTTCTAACCCTGCAAACATTGCCCTGATTCTTTATGAAATGGGGAAATAAACGAAAAAGGAAACATTTGAATTTGGTTTGCTTTTTCTTTTTTTTACATTTCTGCGCTGCTAAAAGGCAATTTATGTTCTGAACTTGACATTGACCTCCAGAGTGAAACATTAAACTGTTACTTAGCAAAATTTCGGGTGCAGCGAAGTATAAACAGACTGCAGGAATCAGCCATGCAACGTCTGTCAAATCCAAGTTTGGTGACCCTCATGCCTCTTAGCATAGGTTCGCTGATTGAGTCCAGTCGGCCGAGAAGTCCTTTCCACGATAATCTGTGTTTAATAAATCGGATTGGCCGGATATGCTTTAAATCCTGAAGGGATGACAGTCTGACTCTTTTTATTTTCTTGTGCCGCTGATGTATGGCAGATAGGCACATGTAGGGCCTAATGGTGCCGTTCCAGTGGCATCTGTTAAGAACGGTTCAGTGACCTCACAATTACCAGGAGCCATGGCTCATTGCAGAGGCCTGTGGCAAAAAATAAAATAAATAAATAAAACTCTGCTGCCACAACATGCACTTATCTAGGATCATCAGACATTCAACAGCATGAGGCACAGCGATTACTCTGGCTGCTGAGCTTGTTAGAATCCAGCCTGCGCAACATGAAACTCCATTAGCTTGACCGGGTGCATCTTTGGGGTTTGTAGTAGTTGGCAGGTCATGTGGTCGCTAGCAACAGAGGACAAAGTGCACGCACACAAATAAAAATGTGCTAATACCCACAGCATACCAATCCCTCCCCATGTCGGCACTCCCTATCTCCTTCGTCCTCCATGCTTGCGTACCCACCCAAGTGAGTCCCCCTCTCTCCACGCCGAAAATCGCCCATTGCAGACCATTCATTATCCAGGCCCGTATCATTATTACTTGATTAAGTGTGATTAAGAAAAGATCATTAACAGCTGCATGTCCTGTCACTAATGATTACCCTGATGGGCCCGTCATAGTCTGTGCCACCGGCCGTGGGCTGGAACTGATTTAATGACTCAGGAGGCATTGTTCTATCATCGACCCGGATGCAGGGAGGATATCTCAAACTTGAGGCTTGGGTACATGACACTGATTTTAATGTTTTATTCGAGGCCATGCTCTGAATCACATGTCTCCAGTGGTTGGTTAAGACAGTCATTGCATGTCTTTGTTCAATGTAGCTACTGAATTAATAATTTTTTTTACAGAATAAAATAATAATAAAGGGGAGTGTTTTGATCTCTGGTGTCTCTCCTCTGATACGTGACAAGTGGATACAAAACAATAAGACAAATTCTGCCAACAAAATACTCATTTAATGAAGTTTTTTCCCTTGGTGTGTTCCCTCTCTCCTCCTGTGGTGGTACACTACTGATCACTGCACTTTTATTTGCTGAAAATCCAACTACAGGCCACAATCCAGGTTACATCTAATTAACACACATTATTAAATGATCTAATAATGAAGATCAACATAAGATTTGTTCACTGATCAAAACATGATGAAATGTGATGAAAATGTGAAATATGATATGAAATCCACAGCAGTGGTTCAGTGCTCAGTGTATTGAAGGTGTGTTTAGAAATTCCGCAAATGGATAGGCTGTCAATTATATAAAAAATATATACAATAATTTTCACACAGTCGCATACATACTGAAAGTTATTATCCTAGACACAGAATGAATTTATTAATTCTTTTAGAGGTTCAAGCTGCATACTGAAGTCTCAAGGAAATAAAATTTAATACTGTAAAAGTATCTATTGCCATGTTTTAGGAAAGAAAAGTGGCAGGTTGAGTATTCGTGGAAAAATGATTAAAGACTGGAGCCTCTGCCACTCAACCTGGACTAAGATGATTTGAGGAGAGTATGAATATAAATTTCATCCTAGGCTGTGGCGTGTCTGTGGAAATGAGGAAAGAAAATACGTAATGAAAAAACTCCATAGCCGTGTGTGGCTCAAAAGCCTATTAGCTCAACCCAATCGCTGAAATGCTCAAGGATTAGCCAGGACCTGGTAATTGAGATATCACCATAAAAGAAAAAATAAAATAAACACCTTATAAAGATGAGATAAGATGACCCTTTATTAGTCTTACAAGTGGGAAATTTAAATTGTCATGGCAGAAAGTGGACGGCTCAAGATATATAAAAGTTCAATATACTAAATAGTCTGGAAAAAAACAGTGGATGTGACATAAAAATATATTTGTGCCTGTAAACATTTGTTCAGAGTGGGAATATATACACATATTGCACATAAGAAAATGGAAATGGTGCATTGGTTGCATGTGTGTTAGTATGTATGTGTGGTCAGCTGTTGTAGATCCTGACAGCAGTTGGCTGGAAAAGACCATCTAAATCTCTCCATTCCTCATTGTTGGTGCTGCAGCCTCCCACTGGAGGAGCTGCTCAGTGCTATCAGCGTCTCTTGCATGGGGTGGGAGGTGTTGTCCAACAAGTGTCCAACATGGGCCACTGGGTCCAGAGGACATCATAGAACAGACCTGACCCTTCGGATCAGCCTGTTCAGTCTCTTACTGTCCCCAACAGAGATGCAACCTCCCAGCAGACCACACCATAAAAGATGGCTGAGGCCACCACAGAGTCACCCATACCTTGGATGTTCAGTGGTTGCAGTGAAGAAAGACATTCAGTGAATCAATTCAAGCATATTTATTTATGACAAGCATTTTAATTTCTCTCATCTCTGTTGTTTGTTTTCTTACAGTATTGGGGTAAAAAAAGGGTTAACTATTTAGTTCAGCCATTACTTCTAAACTAAATTCAACAATACAAGGGAAACGTTTAATTTTATGTAATTTTCTGAATCAGTAAATAATAAAATCTATATCTTGCACAGTTCATTTTCCACAGTTCAAAATATACTAATTCACAGGACACAACTAGTGCTAAGCATGGGTCTTGTTAAGAAGTGTCATCATCATCAAATGTGTTGTTGTCATTTATATAAATAGATAAAAAAAAAAACAGCAAATCTGTTATTACTATTATTATTTATGTGTAACTATTTCTGTCAATCTTTAGTACAATATTTTTGAACAGCTGAAAATGATACGTCACATGCACAAACATCATTAGAGTTAAATAAATCTATGTAC
Source organism: Denticeps clupeoides (assembly GCF_900700375.1). Taxonomy (NCBI): domain Eukaryota; kingdom Metazoa; phylum Chordata; class Actinopteri; order Clupeiformes; family Denticipitidae; genus Denticeps; species Denticeps clupeoides. Next base: position 9,967,285 of record NC_041725.1, read on the forward strand.
TTGGCATTGGCATTTCAATTGTGAACATGTCCCCACTTTTAGCACTGCACTTAAGGACAATTCTAAAATAGTATCCTCAATGAAAACTGGGAAGCTGTACATTAAAAAAATGCATTAATAGGTTTTAGATACACAATAAAACTAGTGATAATTAGTACATTTAATGAGGTTATACTGCATTACAGAAGGTACAACCATCCTGTATTGTGTTTGTTCATGTTTTATGATATAAAGTACTGCAGTGTAATGCACTTCTAAAATGATTTGTGCAGCTTACATTCTGCCAATGTACAAAACAAAATGATTCACAAATCTTACTTAAAATGTAAGTGAAAAGCTTGAGTTCAGAGTGTTGAACAACATAAACATGCAGATGCCTGTTTTGTTGGAAAGTACCATCAACACCTCACCATTAACCCAATGCCCACAAGAAACTCATGGAATACATAATGAAGGATCAATGAGGACAACAAGATAAAACTACTCAGGTTATCGCATATTAGTTGTGATGCTCATTGTGTGTGAACTCAAAGCCCCGGCAATAATCAAAGCAGCAAAACAGAGGCAACAAAAGCTTCAGGTCAATATACACGTTGAGGAATGTGTCTGTCAATCTATTTGCCTGTGAACCTATCGATCTGCCACCACTTCAGCATGACTGCAGTGTTCAGACTGCATAGCAGTTTGTTAGAATGAAGAATGTAAACAGTTTACCCATGTTAAGGGTCCAGGGGGAGCAGGTTCTGAATAATGGATGAGGCTGAATCTTTTGGGACCAGGGACAAGTCATCAGCATGCAGAGCAATTTCTCCAAACATCTTCACTAGATGAATGGGGAACACAGTGACATGTTTAATTAAACATGTATAAAGTTCTCGTTCCATTTGGCTCTCATATCTGTGGGCCGGCAAAAGCAAGAAAAAAAAAATTGTAAATCATATTTCAGATGTTAACAATAAACAAAAAACTCTCACATCACACACATGATTTAGATACGTGATTTTATTTCAGATGTTAAACCAAACGACAAACCAACTTGAATAAAGTGATATGATCCTTGTTTACAATTATCTATCACTTCAATTTTTTTCTAAACCTTTCTGCAGCATTTGATACAGTTAACCACAAGACTCTCATGTCTATCCTAAAGAGACTTGGAATTTGGGGCTCTTGGAATTTGATAAGCGGTCTTATCAAGTGACATTGAAAGGATCCAAGTCTGCCTCATGCAGACTCCACTGGCATCCCTCAGGGCTCAGTACTCGGTTCTCTCCTTTTCTCCCTCTATACAAGATTACTTGGTGAGGTCATTTTCTCACATGGGTTATCCTACCACTGTGATGTCCTGTGGCAGACTGTGTCTCTCTCTTTCTGTAATGTTGCAGGGAGGCTCCTCATTAGCCATGATTGGACCCACTTCCTGCCATGATTGATAGGCTGTAATAGGGAAGATGAACCAAAATGGCGGCTGCTTTGGGACAAGAAGAAAATGTTGTTGGTGAAGAGAGAATGTGGTGTGAGGAGAGGGTGTTGTGTGAAAAGAGTGTTGGTGTGAAGCAAGAAGGAAGTGCTATGAAGTGAAGGATTATGACCAGAAGACAAGGCTAAATTAGACTGCCCAGACCTGTTTTGTGTGTGTTTTGTTGTTTCAATGTCCTTGTTTGTAATAAACAATTAGCCTTACGTGTTGTCGCATCGTTTTGGAGTTTATGCTCCTATGTCCCATTTGTTATGTCCCTGACCCTAGACCAGGGACATAACAACCACTGCTATGCATACAACACACAACTCATCTTCTCCCTCAGATGTACATGTCTCTTCCAAAATCTCTACCTGTCTAACTGACATTTCATCTTGGAAGGCAGCCCATTTAAAACTTAATCCCAACAAAACCAAACTAATATTCATTCCAGCAGATTCTTTGCCGCATCAAGATCTTGCTATCTACCTGAACAGATTATCCTTCTGCAACTGCACACAACTTTGGAGTAATTATAGACAACCAATTCTCCTTCTCGACTCACATCACCAATCTTTCTCGCTCATGTAGATTCCTTCTCTACAATATCAGATGTATTTTCCATTATCTATCAACACAAGTCACCTAGATACTCGTTCAGACCCTAATAATTTCACAACTGGATTATTCTAACTCGCACACCACCCCTCTGCTACGTTCCCTCCACTGGCTCCCAGTAGCTGCACGCATCAGGTTCAAAATACTGATGCTGGCCTACAAAGCCAAATATGGGGTAGCGCCATCCTACCTCACAGCCCTTATTACACCTCACATTGCACCTCGTATTCTCTGAGCCTCCAGTACTGCTCGCCTGGTCACTCCACCCCTGAATGTACAAGGAAGACACTCATCTAGACTCTAGACCCTTGATGAACTTCCCCTCAAGGTCAGAACAGCACAGTCGCTGAGTATTTTCAAATGTCAGTTTAAGACCCTCCTCTTAAGCAAATATTTAGACTAATTTATAACTTTCTTATGTCTCATTTATGTAAGAAAAAGTACAACAGAGTGAAATAAAATGATTGGTTTGAGTACTAGTGAACCAGAAGTGATTTCTGAATTGATGGAAACATGAAAGCATGTTGTAAGTTGGTCTTGATAAGGGTCTCTGCCAAATGCCATAAATTTAAATGTAAATTATCCAGGTAATTTACATTCAGATCAGAGGACATAAAATGGAAGCAAAAATACAGGGCATTAATGATGCGCATGACAATTACTTCTGTCAGATGAGGGACAGACATTACATTAAAGTAACATGATTACTCTTTAAAATGCCAATAAGTGAAAATAATAACACAGAAATGTTTGACACACAAGCACCAGAAACAAAAATGTGTTTTCATTTTCTATTTTTCTTTCAAAGAAAGCGACATTTTTGTACATTGAGACAACTTTGTAACATGCTGTGTCACATTCCATTGTGAACATTGTCTTGTAAACCCATCACTGTCTGTCTTCAGAGCCTTGCTGGGATTCGTGCTGGGAAAGCTTGCTGTAGCAGAAAGATGAGGAGATGGATTTAGTGCATCAAGCAGGTCCGACAACATTCAATAGAGATGCCATTGTTACAGAATAGCCTGGACTCTTCTCAAACAGACGGAAAGATTGGCTTCCAATTTCTTTCATCACACAAATTGGGTCCAATGGCCAATTATTCCCTCTGCCAATTAACCTCACCGCCTCTCCCCTGTTTCAGACCCACTCCGCGATTCAGCCCGTCAAATTTGCTTTTGCCCGTCACCTCCAAGCAGCTGATGAGAAGAGACAGAGATGCTCAGCGGAGGGCGGTGCAAATATCATACCTTATTCCACTCAGTGCTCGACAATCAGCTGCTCAGGGTGAACCCGGCCAACTACGGCAGCGCTGATGAAACCCACACACCTACTTGTTTCTGTGTGTGTCCTTGCTGCTCAAATACAGGAAACTGACTGCAGCATTCAGTTTCTTGCTTCCTGATTTATTTTCAAGATATGGCCCATTTATTGTGTACCTGACTTATTAAAAAAGAAGAAAAAAAGTAAAAATCCACTTATTCAGCTAGTAATTTCCGTCCGAACTGGAAAACAGCAAGGAAAGAATAATTAAAGGATAAATCCAAAGGAAATTAACGTCCATGTGTGATAAATAGCGAAAACATGATTGGGGTTTTTGATTTGATCCTTAAAAAGCTTCCTACCCCACACGTTTATCAAAAATATGGAAAGCTTCAAAGCCTCAACTAGATGATCCCCGCAGTACGTGCTCAGCGTCAATTTGCTGATCGTCTGAAGTCCGTCTCTGTAATCATCTCCTGCCAAATGCATTCGGCTGCATTTAAGATGCTGAGGGTGCTGCCAAATGCTAAGGCGATTTTGCACTGGCTCAGGAACAAAGATGTGAAGATGTCCTACATGGGCTTGATCTTGCTGCTACAGTGTAAACGTGTCCATGGCCTCTGTTCAGACTGAATGGTGACAGATTCCAAAAAAAACAGTATTGGATTGAATGGCCAAATGACATATTCACATTCTGATCTAAATATTATTCGGGTGGTGCGGTGCTGCAGTGTTGAGTGGAGTTCATCCATCAATAGACTGGAAGTCTGGATTATTAACAGATGTGAAAATATATGGATTACATTGATAAAAAAAACTTCTATTTAAAAAAATAGAATAGCTAAATTAAGTAATAGATTTTAGAATTTAAAATTGGAGTGGGGTTTTAGGCCCAGAAATACGCCTGAGGGCATGTTTATTCAAGCGCTTTCAGCACAGATCATAAAGTTTGGTTCTTATGATTTGGTCTAAAAGTTTATTTTTCCTCCCCAGTTCAGATGCAGTTCTTTTGAAAATGGCCTGCCTGCAAATGGGCTTGTGTGAAATGCAACACGGTTGACTGCGGGTATATCAGCAGTCTGGCCTATTTTCAGCGTTTTTGATGGAATACCCTGATGCTTTTCTCTTTTTTCTTCTTTCATGAAATGCACACTGGGTTTGCATGGAGCCAAATCTGGGTTTGAGTTTCAGACTGGGTGCTCCAATTTTTCGCAAGTCTCCAGATTCCAGTTGGAGAGATTACTATTGGTGGTCCCGCAGTAATATACAGGCAGGTTGCATTAATCCGGTGTGTGTATTGGAAGTGGTGTCTGTGTGTTCACCCTGTAATGAACTGAGATTGTTGAGATAGATACCCCATGACCCCTTAGGCATGTAGTGCAAGTGGAAAAACTAGTAGACTTTACAAAATGGCCTAAAGAGGAACATAATAAGCAAACTTCAGAGGAAACTTTAATTCCCTGTGCAAAATAAGTGTCAGTATCTCTTGCATACAAAAACACTGAATCATCTTTCAATGGCACACAATAAGGTACAGACAATTTTTTTTTCAAAGAAGAAATATGTTCAAAACGTTCTCAGTAATACCCAGGAGTAACACTAATTCCACCAAAATAATGGTCTATCTTCAAGCATCTTGAACAGAAGTAGCTATTTAACGTGATGTATGGATTTCATTAAATGAATCTAATGTAGCAAGGGGAGCTCATTTGTTCAAGCAGCGAGCAGTAAGTCTTAGTTTTCTGGCGAGCTTGACTCAAATGGCTTCAAAATTGGTCGTGAATGACCCTCCGAAATGGCTCCTTTGCAGATTCATCAGAGTGCGCATGGATTTTGCGCACAATCATTTTGGTGATTTGCCTTTGCTGCTCTTGAAACACCTATAATTTGATGAATTTCCTTTTGGTTATCAGCACCCATGGGTAGGACAATGCACAAACATCTCAGAATAGTTTAAGCAAAGAATCATTTGTGCTTGTTTTGCATTTGAAGGTGAAGAACAACGTGAAGAACAAAGTCCCTGTATCTGATAAGGTGTATCTAACATAGCATAGCCTTAATAGCCCATTACGTGAAACACGTACAATGAGTTAATTAATTGTTGTTAAACTGTGCTTTGTCTATGGCTCCTCCAATCTAACATAATGAACACAAAAGCCAAGCGGGGCCGGGACATGAAGCCTGCCAGGGCCTTTGTCCCTTCACAGCTGGGCTGTCATTGTGCGTGTCTGTCCACAGAAAGGAGGTCAGCAGGTCTGACCACCTACTGGTATTATCTTGTTCTCCAGATTGTCAGGGCAAGGCCAATAGATCTTAGGCATTGTCACCTCACATGCACTATAATGGAATTAATGACGAAATTCTGGTCAGAAAAGTGCTGCTGCTATTCTCTGCTTTTTCCTATTACCTCCAAATAATCACAAAATAACCATCTAATTGAGTTTAAAATGAGCGGAAGTTAGTTTTTAGACAGAAATTCTTCTCTCATGTTGTGATTTAATTAAACACTGTGAGACTTTCTCTGAAGGTCATTTCAGACTCTAATGCTGCTACTGCAGAGACGTCAGAAGGATTAAGGAAAGTTAGACAGCGTCCTCAGAACTGTGATTCACTTTTTTAACGACTCAACTAATACGAGCGGCTAAAGCCTTCTAGAAGTTCTAGACCAACTAATAGAACTACACTAAAAAAATCACACATCAGATAAAATATTTAATAAAACTGCATAGACAAACACATTCCCATTCTTGAGAAATCTAATCTTTCTTTTGACAGCCATTTCAAGTCCTTCTGCACTGATCTGCCAACAAAGCTGAGCAAAGCTTTTGTTACAAGTCCAACTCTGGCTCATTTTAATTCAGTCTTTGAACTTGCTAGATCTTCTTGTTGGTGAGAATCCTCCAGGAATCAGTTTCCAAGGGCCGGGAAGCCATACTGCTGCAGCCACACCAATAAATTAGTGCTCTGGGCTACCTACTGCCAGCCTTGAAACACATTAACATGAACTTGAAAGGCTGCATGAGGTGTTCTGACAGAATGTTGATTGGATCACATTGACAATCAATTAACTGAGAGGGGAGAGGGCTTTTGCATATTACAAAGCCGTGTTAAGTCAATTTTCGTTCCTGAACACCAATTTCTGTTTTGATATAGCAAAACCACAGGGGGTTTGCTTGTTGTGATGCAACGTGAAACAGTACTCCAATCAAAAAGCCATGACCTCATTTTTGAAAGTCAATACAATACCAAAAAATGTAATTATATCAGCAACGCTGCTAATCCGAACAGACGCAGCACCTTAGGATAGATACAACGCTCCACATGTAATAGTATTTTAATCGTTCGCTCACTCACTCACTCACTTTCCATATCCGTTTAGTCCCAGAGCACATCCTGGGACACTGGGACACTGGGCACAGGGCGGGGAACCAACCAACCACAAGCTGTGCACACACACACACACACACACACACACACACACACACACCATTCATTCACACAGAATCTCAAAAAAATAATATGTTATTCTACTGTATGGAATAAACAGCTGTATTATGTGTATAATGGACTGGCATGGTGCATTGAAAGAACTTTATTTTAAGAACTTTTAAGGCACTTATGTAAGTCGTTGTGGATAAGAGTGTCCACAGCCAAATGCTGTAAACATAAAATGTGTCATGAAGAGCCAGTTTCCCTGCATTTAGGCAATTTGACTGAATGAGATTTCATAAAAACAAATAAGTTAAGGATTTAGTTCTGATTAGGTCTGAAATTTTAATGGTCAATGCCAGCAGAACTGATATCTAGACCGCAACTTGAAGAGATTTAGCTCTGTTTTTCACTTCCATTAGCTCTAATGGAAGTCGTGCTCAAGTTGTGTTTTTAATGCTGGTCACAGGGGTCTGCCATCTACGACCAGCAAGAACAGACCAACAAACAAACAAAAAACAAGCATTATGCTGCCTTTTTCAGCAGGGACTTTTTAAAGCAAAACTATGTTTTCATCCATAGGTTTGATGCCTTCAGTGAGAATCTACCAATGCAAATGGTCATGAAAATAAAGAAAACACATTGAATGAGAAGGTGTGTCCAAACCTTTGGCCTGAATAAAGTGTCACCCTTAGTGATTTTGGAATGGCCCAAATACAGTGTAAAACAAAGATGCAGGGACACTGTTTCCCAAGTCATGTTGCTTTTTATTTGTTTATTTGTACTGAAACTATGGCTAAGTGCACATTTCTTGCCTTCAATTTATTATAACCAGCTGTAAAAAATACAATCTGCAAGCTTGTGCCTTTACCAATTCACCCTGAAAGGTTTTGTGTGTTTCTTTAGTGGCTTGGCTCATTAGAAGTAATATGTACTATTATTATGTGTTATTGAAAACATGTGTTGACATTACATTCATATTTCCTTGGCTGCACTCTGTGTGTTTGATGAATGAGGCATCCTCTGTGACAAGCTGCTTTACAGAGAACCGGAGCCTGAAACCTGGGCCTGAGGGTGACAGTGACGAATGAAGAACAGAAAGGAACTCAAGGCAGAACCTGGCTCAGAGGGGGAACCCATCTGCGTCTGGTCTGCTGATGCACCTAGGCGGTCCAAAAACCGATGGCAAGCTTTTGGAAGCTTTGGAAGAGTTTTATAGGAATGTGGACAAATAGCGAGCAATTCGAAGGAAAGTAAGGCACAATAAGGGTCGGCAGGAGCTTAGTAATGGTTATGTTGTCCAAGAGAAAGCTTTTCAGACCAGAGTTTCAGCTTCAGTCAGTTTGGTGTGATGTGAAAGAGGGCATTACGCAGAGTTTAGTGCTTTCTTGAATGATTAGTTTTCGACTGGAGTGCAGTTTATTATTTTTTTCACTCACACACTCACCTTTCCATAACCACTCAGTTCTACTCAGGGTTGCAATAAAACAAAAAAAAAAATCATATTACCAAATTCTGACAGGTTGCCTGTAAGCACTGGTGTAGTATTATGTTCAGTTTGGCAAAAAAAAAAATAGGCATATGCACATTCCTATCAATGCAAGAACTAACATCTCACTGCCATGTGGAGGTGATAAATCAGGCTAAATTCAGACTAATGCTTTTTTCATCAGAGAGTACAGAGAGTGGCTGGACGATAAAAAAAAAGACAACAATGACAGCAAACAGCCTGATTTGTTTCGGAACAATAGCAACTATGCTCAAATGGTTTCCATTATGCAAATTCCCCACTTGAGGGATTAATAAAGGTGTATCTTATTTTATCATTAGTATGCTGGTGCCTTTAGTCTAAGAGACCTTATCTTCTCAACTGCTCTGAGCTGGTTGCATGTGTTGGAATGGAAAGCTATGAGTTAAATATTTAGCTGCAGAATAAATAATCTTTGCAAATTTTTATCAATGCCACATGCATCAGAAGGAGTTTAAGCAGAAGAGAGCATTTCATTCCAAGAAGCTGTCTAAAAAAGCTGTTATTGTTAAAATTGTCCAGAGCAACATGTCCACCACTATCATCGCTTTTGAGGAGCATCTAATTGAGCCATCAGCATGCGTATGCCTGCAGCCATTCTTTCCACAGTTGGAAAAGTCAGATGTTTTGGAAAATGTCCAACCAAGTTTGGCAACACAAGCTGTCCAGATCCACTTCACTTTTTTTCTATTTGTTAATTTCGAAGTTGCTGAAAGTGTATATGTGTGTCCAGAAGAGTACTGGACAATGCTGTTAAATTTTAAGACCTCTTTATACATTCTTTTTAGTGTACTGTATATCTCTACCGCAGTGTGTGTGAAGAACGCATCTATCATGCATCTGCAGATGCTGCAGTGAACTCTTTTGCATTTAACGTGCTAAGTTTGAAAATAGTTGAAACATGAACGCTGTCCAGACGATGAATTACTACAATGAACAATATAGTCGTGCCCTGCGGGACTACCTCCAAGTCCAAAGACTCTTGAACCCTGACTTGTGCCTGTTCCCTGGGTAGTATTTCCACGCCTTGTTTTCTCCTTCATTTTGTAATATAATCTTATGCTTCCTTCGGGCTTCTCCCGTTAGGGGTCACCACAGTCGGTGTTTGTCCTCACAACTGATTGGCAAAGGTTTTATGCTGGACGCAACCCTCACTATTTACCCAGGCTTGGGAACGGCACCAGGAAAAACACTGTCACGTGTCTCCCCACTTACTGGGTTCCTTTTGGAATCTAATAATAATATTATTAATAACACATTCAGTGAATATAGGGCTTCACACGGTTAACCTCTTCACCATCAATGATGTGCAAGATTCACCTGGATTATATGCCTGCAGTCAACACACACTATTTAAGAGGTGGATAATAGAGATATCGCTTTTTTTTTAAAATTAATTCCGGAAACACGGGAAGCTGTGATGTCGAACACTTAATTCCTGAACTTTCCTGATACTTGAAGTAGTGCGTATGCGTGTGTCTTACCCTGAAAGAAACACTGCCTTTAATGATGTGTCTACAATCCAAAATATCACTAGGAAGGTATTGCAAATTAAAGTCCAAAAACAGCAGAGTTCTACAGCCCTTATTGGTCTCACAGTGTTACTTGTCTGAACACCAATTTGAATGTTCTGAACACCAATGAATCAGTTCTCTGACCAGATTTGTTGCCCATTTAGCACAAGCTGTTTTGCCAGTCAGCTGAATTTTTTGTAATATTTTTTGAACAACAATAAAGATAAAGTGAAGTGATGGTCACTTGTGATACACAGCACCACAGCGAAAGTTGTCCTCTGCATTTAACCCATCACCCCTGGTGAGCAGTGGGCAGCCATGACAGGCACTGACAGTGCCGCTGAGCAAAGCACCGTCCCCACACACTGCTCCCCGGGGCGCCTGTCATGGCTGCCCACTGCTCACTCAGGGTGATGGGTTAAATGCAGAGGACAAATTTCACTGTGTGCACTGTGTGCTGTGCTGCTGTGTATCAAGTGTGACAATCACTTCACTTCACTTCACTTAACCGCTAGGCCACCACTGCCCCAGCAAACTTTGCCAAAACCCGGGATTGAACCAGGGACCTTAAGATCTTCAGTCTAATGCTCTCCCAACTGAGCAATTTCTGCTCTCTAACGCAATCTCAGAACTATCAATCTCAATGATACAGTTGAATAAGATGCTTCTGGATGTCATCATATTGGTGGATGAAGTGAAAATGGCTCCAAGGGTACTCTTTAAACCACTTCAAATGTTTATTGTGCAAATTATGGTAATATCTGAGCGGACAGCCAGATGGTGTGTTTGCGTCATTTGACTTAATGGACATTAGCAGTCTTATCAAAGAAGTGTATTTTTTATAATTTACACAAAGTATACATTAGTTGGAAAAATATGTCTCACCATGGGGCGAAACATAGACAAAAGTGGGGCCATTTTGCTCATATGGAAATCTCACACTTGATTGTGTCTCTTTGCTGAGGCTGAATGTGACTGTAACAAAAAAGTTGAAAGCATTTTTTGATGTTTTGAATAGTTACTACTATATTTCCTGCTGCTCTGTAGGATTTGCCATAAGAAATGATTCATAGTTCAGAAACAGATTCATTCTAATTCATCAGAATCATTACAAAGCTTTTGTCATTAAAGATATAATTTTATGTATCTACCAAGTGCTCACAGAGCCTGATGCTCATTGTGCCTTGAGAGCACTCCTCTACAGCTCTGAAGCCCTATATTCACTGAATGTGTTCATTAACTTGATGTTATTTTGGGGCAAGGCCACTGAGGTCACTCAGCACACAATTACCAAAAAAAGTGGACACAAAACTTCACTAAATGCCAGATGATGAGTTATATTAACAGTAAATATGTTCTGTTTTCATCTTAATTTTGCTTGGCCAAACCTTAGATAGTCTAATGGTGAGTAGGTGAGTATTTATATCAGATGTGAATGAATCATAAGATGTGAGTCTTTTAGGGGAGTTTAGAGCATATTAACAACAAATTGGGACAACCTGTACAAAACCCAACCGAGACTCGCCGACCCGAAAGGAGATTGAACCCAGCAAGCCGGCAAGTATAAAGGGCCGCTCACACCTGAAGTCACCGCGAACTCATTGTGGAATCTTTTCACATTGCTGTAAGCTTTATTCTGAACTGAACACTCCCCGTGACAACCGCTTGACACCGACCGCGGTTCTTGGTTGCTCCTTACCTGCTCTTGTTTGCCCCCTTTGAACTTCACTCCCCTCACAACGCTGCTCCTGTTTCTGCCTCTGATGCCCCAAGTCCTCCTGGCACCCACCGTTTCCCTCTGACTGCTCTCCAGCCTCTGCCCCCCCCCCCCCCCCCCCCCCCCCCCCCCCCACCACCACCCACAGCACCACGGGAGAGCATGGATTCTCTCCCAATGTGGAGACGACGCCCAGACGATGTGCAATCCACCAACGGCAACGTGCGAGCCGCATCCCACAACCTGCCGCTCCGGCGACCCCTGCAATTGCGCCCCAGGTCCTGCTTCCTGATACAACCACGTATACATGTTGACAGAATATTTAATCTCACAGATGAGTTCAAAAGAAATTTGAATATGAAGCATTCGATGAACTGAAGCATTCGATGGAAACTTGAAAGCACGTTGTAAGTCGCTCTGGATAAGGGCGTCTGCCAAATGCCGTAAATGTAAATGTAAATGTAAATGTATATAATTTAATCCAAAAAGCTAATTAATGTTCTGAAAAATTATTTTTTTTTAGATCTGAAGTGTGGTAACACCAGCTTCTGTGCAGCTACGATGATCCTGAGACAGACAGCACAGTGCTTTGAAATCCATCTAACTGGAACCTGGTGACCTGACACCGTCCCTGTTTAATGCAATGCACAGTTGTGGCCCATACAAACTCTTCGGGTCAGAGGAGCAGAGAACTCACAGTTACTACCATGAGGACTGTTGGTATAAAATTTGCTCAGCAAGCCTTGTTCTCTAGCCTATATCAGGAGCACCCCTGGTCAGAATAATTGGAAGTCATCTTGAATGTTGTGGTAATATTTGGTTTTGTCAAAATGTAATGACTTCTTGGTGAATGTCTGCTTTGTGACGGTTACAGATCAAGCTGTGCAGGGGAATGGTGATCTGAACTGTGTGTGGTACCAGTAGATTGGGTGTGTGGCAGTTACTTCTTACTCTGCATACTGTGGAAGGGGATGTAAGAGTTGCTTCAGAAGGACAATTATTTGCATTTTGTGTGTGTGATACCCAATACATTGGTGCATCCCTAGCTATGTATGTAAAATACAATACAATAACCATTACGTTTAATCACTACATTTAATATGGTTATAGTTATTTATTGCATTACTTTCATGCATTCATACTCAAATGATGTAGAGTGGTAGAGCACTGTCTATGAAGTTGATTGTTCCACTCAAACAAACATGTATATACCAATCCATGCATTTGTATAACAAAATAACTCGATCAAGAAGCCTCAACAAACTGAAGCATTGATGCACATAAAGCTAAAATGACTTGCTTTCAATGTAATTGTTTTGATTTGTTTGACTTTCTTCAAATGATGTGGAAAAAAAGTTATCATATATGGAAGGACCTGTGCAGAAATATTATAAATTATATACCGCACGAGAACATTTGATTGATAATAGATATTAATGGCATGAAAGGAGTATGATTATGTTGGACAAGCCAACATAATCATGCTGTGGGCAAAGCCCTGATAACGGTCATATTGAGGTGGGATCAAGTGTCCAATTTGGCCCTAATTAGGTTGTGCACCAAAATAAAATCACTTAAGACCAAATTAGAGAAATGCTTGGAATAAATTGCTTTTTATTATTTCATGTCTCAGAAACATGTCTGTTTAATATGGTTAAATGAAATGTTACCCGAAGGTCAGCCACTGTACCACAATTAAAGCCTTATTACCCATTCAAGGGCTCAGGGGAAAGTGCATAAAGAGGGGAATGTGTGCAAAGAAAACTGGAAATCTGCTGGTATAGAACTTATTGCCTTCTTCAATAAAACAGCCTGTGCAGGTCACAATGATGGCTGATGCTATCCTTCACAAGAAACATGACAAATGCCTTCATCAAGATTCAACAGTCCCTGCAGCTCTTCAAGGCCACTTCCTTCACCAAACGGAGGCACTTGTGGGTTAAGAACTTTAAGTGACTCCTCCTGTGCCTTATTAACAAGATATTCTGTTTCGACCTGTGCAATTATTTCCTTGTTTTGACCAGTGTCCCAGCTGATTGTGTGTGCGAGAAGTTCTTACGTAAAACGACTGTTCCACAGGCACACGTGCCTACATTTCCTTCATTTATTTGCATTTTCTCACAAATTAAATACTCTTTTCACTCCCAGGATACGTTTGCTATATCCACTTCTTCCAGTGTGAAGCACAGCACATGGTGCTTCATTAAAATGTGTCCTTTGCATTCAACTCCATGAAAGGCCCACGGAGAGCAGTGTGTTTGGACGGTACCTTGCTCAAGGTTGACCTCAGTGGCACATTGATTGTTCTGGATTTGAAACCACAACCCTTCGGTTATGAGTTTGATTTCTTACCCACTACCCACCACTGCCCCAAGTGATGTTAGCATGTGAACCTTGCAAAGAAGCTTCCCCAACACTGCATATGACAGCGCAGAGTGTGCAGAAAGAGATGGAGGCAATCCATCGCTCGATATGTTGTCCGGAGGAGGGGGAAGAAACGCCGGCAGCACGCTCTTACCAAATGTTCGATCCTCAGACAGGCTGCGCCGCCACTCATTACCGGCAGAATCTCACTGCGCCGTTAATCAATAATGACACAAACAACATTTTGGCGAAACTCTCATGGAGTTTTAATGGCTTTTGCTCACACACTGACAGGCAGATTCCAACTACGATGTTAAAAAGCTCGAGAAATTAATTATTAGCCAGCCGACCATGCGAATCCAACCATGCGATGAGATTTGTCTTTTATCTTAATTAGGTGCTATTGAAGAACTATGGGAAATGATCGGAAGATGGGAACGATGGTATGATGGATAGCGGCAGGGGATGTTCACTTGTAGGAATTAATAGGATTTTGTACAGGTTTGCTGCGTGAGGTGATTCCACTGCATGTCTGATCCGCTGGATGTGTAATGTGTATTATACCGCTGATCTGCTGTCGTCAGTGAATACAGCTTGCTGACATGTCAGATAGCATTTACATATGCTCTGATACCCAATCCCCCCCAGAGATGCCTGTTTACACAGCGGCCTGTGACGAAGCCCGCGTTCTATTTTTACATCGGGTCCACATATGCTCTCGCAGACTTGCAGCATTATCCAAAAAAAATGTTGTCTCAAGCGTAGCACAGCGCTTTTGTCTGAGGCGATTTGTGGCTTTGCACAAAGCTGGCAGCTACCTCTGCTGACCTGTGGAGATCTTCAGAGAATGATACATGCCCCCCCACCCCACCCCCACCAAAAAGAAGAAGTCCTCTGCATCCATTCAGTCTGTTTAATAGCTTACATGTGGCCGGGCTGAACTGCTGCATGCTGCCTCTCTGAACAAAGCCTTTCAATAACAGCGCCATTTGCACAATACACATTTATGTGGTTAATAACGCATGCAGCCTTCGCCACCCCTGGCCATCCACAGTGACCCAGATGTATTGATATAAATCTGTTTCACAATTCTGCATGAAAAATAACTTCTTGTGAAGCCTGATAGAAAAAATCTGATCTAATCCACTTATAAGATACAGTCTCTTTCTTTCGGCCATTACCAGACCGCAAGAAGAGAAGAAGCTTACGGTAGAAAAACCAAACAAGGCAGGATAATTGCAAAAAAAAAACAAGCAGGAACTAGTCAAAGCCCAAAATACAGTCGGTACGGGACTGAAATTTTAAAAGCCGTTCCAACACATACACTGCCGAAAAAAAATTCCGAGCACAACTGGCTCAATAGGAAATCCCACATCACAGGGAAGCAGGTCAGCAGCGAGTTTGGAAAGGTCCTTTTCCATCTCCCAAAGCCGCTTTGCTTCCTGCCAATACCAGGAGACATCAGACAGCAAAAGAACAGAGGTTCTTCATCACACAACTGTTGCCACGGTGCCACTGTAAGCCCACAGGAGCTCGGAGAGCCTGGGGCGAGGGCCTTCAATACGTCACTTCTGCGGCCGAAATTTAATTGATCTGTTTTGGTCTCTGGCCCGTGGTGGGGGGGAAGGGAAGAAGAGCGTACTAGAAATCAGTAAAGTGGGCCAACCAGGTGAGCCGATAATCCCGGCATTTGCTCCGAGCCTGATGACTGACAGATTGACTTTGCGAAAGGACATTCGCCGACCGTGCAGGGACTGTGGCACCTTTGGGTGTTTCGCTCATTTTGTCACCCCTGACCATAATTGACAGGTGCAGACACTGACTGACAGCATCACTTTGTGTGCTTTAGTGAATTTTGCTCTCTTTGGTCTGCACTATACTTTACAAGTGTGTCATATTGATGAGAGCAGGTTTACATCATTCAGATGTGAGGTCACAACAGCATGTTTCTTTAGGTCCTTTTTTATTGACTAATACAAAGTTTAAACTGCATGACTGTTAAAGTTCATGACTGAACATTTACATTTACATTTGCGGTATTTGTCCAGAGTGACTTAGAATCAGTAGTTAGAGGAACAGTCCCGCTGGAGCAACTTAGTGTCTTGTTCAGGGACACAATGGTAGTAAGTGGGATTTGAACCTGCGTCTTCTGGTTCATAGGCGAGTGTGTTACACACTAGGCTACTAGGCTACTAGGCTACTGCCACTAGGCTACTACCACTCAAATTTCACATTACACAACCTGTGATCATGACGTAAAGGTCTATTCTGCAAAAATGATTGGCAAGGGCGGTCGTAGAGTGGAGGGTGGAGGGTGGAGACACTACTGGACATAATATTTCACATCTGATTTTTCTGACAAGTCTAGAAAACAACATTCCAACATGAAAGACCTGAGAAAAGATAAGAAGGTGCAAATAGATGTTTGCATAAGTATTTACTCCAAAAAAGCATGGAAAAAGAAATAGGAAATAGACCGGTAAACATCAGCAATTTGGCCTGTGAGGTCCTGCACTCTCATTAGCTGTTGTTCATCAGTTTGTGCGCATGCATACTTCCTGGTCCCCCACATGGTGTCCAGAGCTGCAATGACAGCTGTGGGGGCTGTCACCCTTAGCAAAGTCATGCACAAACAGATGTCCCCAGACCTGTGCTCAGAGTCATGGCGCTGATGAGGATACGCCCTTTATTGCTGTTG
Source organism: Denticeps clupeoides (assembly GCF_900700375.1). Classification (NCBI taxonomy): domain Eukaryota; kingdom Metazoa; phylum Chordata; class Actinopteri; order Clupeiformes; family Denticipitidae; genus Denticeps; species Denticeps clupeoides. The sequence continues at coordinate 9,983,872 of NC_041725.1, forward strand.
ATAGTCACAAGTTTCAGCAAAAAAGCAGGCCGTACATATACACAAATATCATATTGGGGATCAGGAAGACAGGGGATGGGAAAAAAGAGAGGAGAAAATGGAATCACATGGGGAGAGAGGAGGAGACTTAAAACAACAGCCCCTTACATTGGATTACATTGTAGGAACTGAGGAAAAAACACCTCAGCAAAATAAGCACATACTACACAACAAAAAAAGTCACTCAACCCCCCCGTCCATGCTAGGGGTATGAAGCTGACGGAGACCTTGGATGGGGGAGAGAGTCTCGTTGTACCCGCCCTCCGGGGGGTGTTTTGAAACAGCAACGGCCAAGGCCGAGGTCAGTGCTGATTAGGGGAGGCCAAAAAAAAAAACGATAGGATGGGTTGTTTGGATTATTCGTGCGGAAAAAGATGAGAATTTTCAGCTCAATATCCATGTTGGTCTTCAGCCAACAATCTATGCAGAGCTGTGACTTTCTTTGAGATGGTATCCAGTTTTTCAGTCAATAGTCACAGTAATGTTATCCAATCTGTGATCGATCATCACAGTCCGAGCGCCAAAAGCTTTGCCCACTCCTTCCATCATCCCAGCCAGTGGGGTTTTGAGAGGCTGTCACCGCTTTCTTCAATATTTGATAAACCAGGGCTGCGCCTCATCCAATCAGCACAAGACCTGTGGTCATGGATCCGAATATGTAGATATCCTCGATGTCCTCCACGGAAAGAGCTGCAAGGTACACCCATGATGCCAAAACAGAATTCTTCCCAGATGTGCCTTACTATGACTTGTGCGCAGCACAGAAACAAGCACTGAGGTTCATTCATTTAGTGACCCAAGGTGGCAAGAAAATGACAGACCCCAAAACAACAACAACAACAACAACATTTATTTCTTATATAGCCCAAAATCACATACAGTATGTCTCAATGGGCTTTGACAGGCCCCCCACACTTGACCCTTCTGCACACAAGGAAAAACTCCACACAAAAAAACTCTAGGAGAGAGAAAAAAAGAAAGGAAGAAATGTTGGGAAGGAGTGATACAGAGAGGGACCCCCTTCCAGGGTAGAGTGAGCCTGCAAATGGTGTCAGTGCAGGGTTGGGGATGATATAATAATAAGTCCTACAGTTGTAGGGTTGGAGGAGTCCAGGATGTAGTCAGTGTCATGGTCTAGATTATGTGTCCATAATGATGCTACTGGTCCACTTGAAGATCCCTGAAGCTGTAGTTGTAACGGTGATGGTGGCTGTGGTGACCCTCTGGTTCGTTTCATGGTATGTCCTTGTTTAGCAGTTGTCAGGAACCAGGATTTATTTGCTGGTCTCTTCACTGGGGTCTGTCAGTAGTCTGGGTGCTTGATTCCGTGTCTCGGAGAAAAACAAACAGAAGCAGCGGCAGACGGTTGCACTGTGCGACCGATACTGAAATATGTGGTTATCTATGTTGATTTTTATCTAGCTATAATAAAGTTGTTGACTTTAAATATTACACAAGATGTTACAAGACAATGCACCTCTTAAGCCCAAGGCCCTTTTCAGAGACCCCTGTTTGGAAATAATAAAACTAAAAATAAACTAAAAATATCTCAGTCTATTAGTCTGACAGCCTGGGACAGACACCCTGGAGCAAATAAGACTCATCCCTTTGCACCAACCTCACTAAGCCCTTTTACATTTTATATGCAGTACCAACTTTGGATGCACCTACCAATTTCTTGCATTTTTTACATTATGGAAAAAATGAAGACACAGGACTATGAAAAAAAACTAAAAAAAAAAACACTATTTGAACATCTGAGTCTCTCCAAAGCAGGGAGCTTTTGCTGTGATGGCAGCATTTCACGCTCTTGGCTTCTCTCCACCACCTTAAATTATACAATGGGGACGGTTTCCAACAGTCCTGAAGGTTTATGCCAAACTCTTTCTCATCATTCACTCATGTGAAGCAGCTTTTGATGATGACAATAGTGATTAAAGAAGCTGCGAAGTTAAAAAGAGGCAGATTCATGAAAAATACTTCACTTTCTCCTGCTACAAAAAATACTAAATATGTTTCTTGCACTGGATTCTGGCACAGGAAGGTCCCAGATGCAGATTAGTTACACATAATTATTATACATTTTATTACATCATACTTAGACTAGCATTTGGATTGTATTTATTTATTGTTGCACTGTAAATCTGTTGTTAATTGGCAATATAATAGGGAATATTTTATTTATTGAAAAATGGAAATTGACTGTAAATGCAGCACAGTGCCCTGAAATCTTTATTCCCATCACTGACATTTTTCAAGCCACTTTCAAATCCAGGGAAATGCTAATGTATCATTTAAGGCAGATAAGGGTAGTCATATCTGCAAAGGATATTCCATATGTGACAACATCACTATATCAAAGACACCATAGGGGCATGCAGCTCATCTTACTCAGCATATTGTCATACATATGAACTTACAGTAGTTTGGGGTGGCTTGCGGTTGGCTGTGATAAAGTAAAGATTGAAGCTAGAGACGTGATTTTGAATTTTTCCATTAATCTGAAAGTTTGAGATTCTGCACATTTTTAGCAGATCGTGACACTGGCCATATAGTCTCTTAGACCGTGACTGAGTCTGGTAGACGTCAGACTTGTTCAAACGATGTGTCACAAGCACTAAGAAGCAGAATTTAGAGCATTATTAAAAAAAAAGTTGTCAGCAACTTTGACCAGGTTTAGTTTTTAATGTTTTTTTGTTGTTGGCCATTAAGGTTGCCTCCTCATCATCATTACAGGCCATGACCTGCATTTCATTTGTGTTGAGGGACAATCCAAAATAAGATTTAAGACTGATTCATTTCAGCCCAGCCGTCTTCATGTAAACTGACGGCAAACACTGTGACGCGACAAGACACTAAGTGCAGATAAACAAACAAAATTATGAAGTACCGTCCCCACACACTGCTCCCTGGGCGCCTATCATGGCTTCCCACAGTTCACCAAGGGTGATGGTTAAAAGCAGAGGACACATTTCATTGTGTCACCATATGCTGTGCTGCAGTGTTTCACAATGACAATCACTTCACTTTCACTTTGTCTGGCCACTGCAAATCGGTTCCTTATATTATTGGAAAACACCGTTAAATCAATGCAGCATTTAAAAAAACTGTAAAAAAGAATGCAGAACGCACGTGTTCTATACTATTTAATGCTAGGCTGAGATCATGCCTCAGAGTGAACATGTTCATGCCTCTTCATTTCTTTACGTGTAAGCACAGATGATGTCTCTGTTCCTCTCGCTGGAAGGCGAGATGAAAGGACAGAATATGATCAGAGAAGTAAAATAAATAAAAAATATATATATATACCCCACCTCAGGAGTCCCAGTGACCGAGTGCCAGTGCTGCCGTGTTATAACAGAAAAGGGGACAGGCTGGGAAAATAAACAGGCCCATACACAAGTGCGAGCGGGACACATCATTTCAGATGCACTGAGCGAGACAGGATTCAATTTCCTTCTGACTGCTGAAGCGAGTCCCTCTCGTCTGTCACTTCTGCCATTTACTCCACTGCACGAGTGCGGAGGTGCTCTGGACCGGTCCTCCATCAGTGGCCATCAGTTACAGCTTATGCAGAAGTACTCACACACACAAACACGCACAGACACACACTTGACTCGTCTTGTCAGCACAATGATGCATACTGATGTGGGTTTGATGGAATGCTTGTGTCCGGTTACATTCGTGTGTCAGTTTATTTTATGAACAACATCATCAAAGGGTTACTTGACACCATCTGCTTTTATAAAAGCAGGCCAGCGGGCAAACGATCGCTTTTTTTATGGTAGAAGTTGTTGAAAAAAAGAAAGGTGGCAGTGCTGTAGAAGGTGAGCAGAACAATGACAGAGCTTAAGAGAGAGACTGAACAATTATATATAACAGTCAAAACTAGTTAAAAAATCCATTACATAATAAACTGGCCGCGGTGGTTGACAACCCACAGGCCATAATTTTTGCCCTTGATGGCAGCTTTAAAGGTTCCCTGACATTTTTTTTTTACTTTTATAAAGATCTTAGTGAAGCCTAATACTGTATCTGAAGTCTCTTTATGAAATTTGGCCATGGTTCATAATTACAGCCACTTTGATCCAGTCCCACAATGAGATTTCCCCAGGACGCGCCGTTTTAGTGGCTGTAGCTTTATATGCTAATGAGGAGGAGAGAGGTGGGACGAGAAGGAGAGCAGCCAGTAGAATCACATCATCAATGACTATTCACCAACAACAATGTTTTATGCTGACAAGAAATCGTGTCAGCAATTTTCCAGAAAAATTAAACCAACCCACTGGTTCTTCAAAGTTTCGCATGACGGAACTAAATAGATTTTTGCAAGGCACATTTGGAAGACATGTCAGAGTTCTTTTCTTAGGGGAGGGGTGGGGAATTCTCTGGGCGAAGACATATGATGACATAAGGGGACAAATTCCAGATCCGAACATCTGAGCTGCTGCTCCCTGAACAGTGAAGCAGAATAACCAAAGCAGTCTTTACACAGCAGCCTGGCCACTGCAGGACCATAGACAGGCTAGGGGAACTTTAACTTTATTAATGTTAAATAATGTTAATGTGAAATTTTCATGATGGGGGACCTTTAAGTAGAATAAAAGCTTACTTATACTAAATCCAAAATCTTGTTTTATTTCTATTTTCAATTTGATATTAATCACACCATTATTTATTAATGGTTAAATGTAATTGGAACTACATTTTAATATCTACATCTGTTCTGCTCTTTTCTTAACTACTTATATTCAAATTTAGTGTACTGCATTTTCACAGAGTCAAGTCAAGTCAAGTCAAGTCAAGTCAACTTTATTTCTAAAGCACTTTAACAGCAAATCCACTGCACCAAAGTGCCTCACAGGCATAAAAGGACACACGGAAATACATTAGAAGAATACAGTAAAATACAATGACTGTAGAAGCAACAAATAGGCAGAAAATAAAATAAATAAAGAAATAAATAAATTACTTAAAAATATAATTATAGGATTAAACCTTTACATTTTTAATGTTAAAAAAATAAAAAGTTAGGGAGGGCTGAAGAGGACAAAATAAAAACATAAAGCTTTTAAAGCCAATGCAAAGGCTCTGTCACCTTTCTGCTTAAGGCGAGATCTGGGGATGTGACTGTATTAGACAGCCTTAGAGCAACAGATCTAATACAGATCTAATGCTGTATTAGACATGTATTTGGATATGTATATAGTGCATCATACAGCATTCATTACCTGCTCTGGCACTGTGATCAATATTCCTTTTGCTCTACCTCCATTATCCTCTTTATAGTAGAGCTGGATCTATTGGCTCTGTAATCTAGACACCTCACTCCTGTATATTGTGTTAATGTCTAAATGTTTATGTTTGCCTGGATACCTAAATGTCCCTTTGGGATCAATAAAACATGCATCTATCTGTCTGTCTGCTGGATGCACCTACTGAGAGACTAAGACAGGCAATTTTGGGGGGGGGGGGTTTGTAGCAGGAGAAAGTATGTTTGTATGTATGAAGTATGTTTGATGAATCTGTTTTTTCAGAGTCATCTCTTTTTACCTTCATGACTGCTTTATTCACTATTGACATCAGTTGCTACATGAGATGTTCATTAACATGAGTGAATGATAAGACTAAGAGTTCAGCATAAACCTTCAGGACTGTTGGAAACTTAAGCCAAGCCAACCTTGTTTATTTCATAACCTCAAATGTGTTATTTCATAAACCTGTGTCTGCAGTTTAATTCTGTAATGCAACAAATGCTAGACCCATGAATAAGTAGGTGTATCAAAAATTTTACTAGTAGTAATATTATTACTTTATATATTACTTTTTAATGGAAAAAAAGTTATTTTACTTTCTAAGCTCACAGCCCCATAACAGAGTGGAGCACTTGGCTTCTTAAATCCATTTTATTGGAACAATTAACCTTGAACATAAGAAGTCAGCAATCAATCAGCATTAACACAAATATTACAGCTAAAATGAAAAAATGATAAACACATAAATAATTCAATAATTCAAATTGGCTCGCTACTGTTAACACCCACGGCGTCTGCAAAAAGCCTTGGAGTTTGGATTGACGACAAACTGAGTTTGAACCATCACGTTGCTGCGATCTCCATATCCTGCAGGTTCACTCTCTACAACATTCACAAGATTTGGCCTTTTCTCTCGCAACAGGCTACGCAGCTCCTCGTCCAGCCAATGGTCATCTCCAAACTCGACTATTGTAACTCTCTCCTGGCTGGAGCCTCTGCAGTCACCATAAAACCCCTCCAGATGGTCCAAAATGTGGCAGCCCGTCTCATCTTCAATCAGCTGAAATACACCCATGTTGCACCTCTTCTCACCTCTCTCCACTGGCTGCCGGTAGCTGCTCGCATTGAGTTCAAATCCTTAATGCTGCCTACAGGGCTGTAAATGGAACTGCACCCTCTTATATCAACACACTACTGGCCAGCTACACTCCTGCACAGCTTCTCAGATCGGCAAATGAAATGAAACTGAAAATTCCCTCTTCATGGGGCCTCCGATTCCAATTGACTCTGTTCTCCGTTGTTGTCCCTGGCTGGTGGAACAACCTGCCCTCCTCCACACGACTAGCCGAGACTATCACCACTTTTAAGAAGCAGTTGAAAAGTAAAGTAAAGTAAAGTAAAGTAAAGTAAAAAGTATCATGTTCCATGGGGCTGTCAGTGGACAAGATGTATTGGGATGTTTGGGAACAGAAGGAAAGAAAAAGGAAAAAGGACAAGAATGTTATCTAATCTAATCTTAATATAGGCACAGCAGTGATAACCATAATAATTCACAATTTTCTGATTCCCTGATCTCTTCATTATTCAAGTCAGAGATGAAAACCATACTTGTACATGAAATGTGACAAAAACTTTTGCACCCATTGCCATCAACCCTCTTTTATTCTAAATATTTTGTGGATATTAAACCATTAAACCATGTTTTGTCATTTGTGGCATTCTTTACATTTACATTTGTGGCGTTTATCAATTAGTGATTTCAGGGACAGTCCCCCGGGAGCAACTAAGTGGGGATTGAACCTGTGATGGTGGGGTTTGTTAAAATTCCTAAAACATGTTCAACAGCAAATGCCTGTTTACTATAATTAAAAGTTATTGTGAAGATCAAGGGCCTTACACTTTATAAGAATTACATGTTATTTCCAGTCATTAACTCAATGCTGTTTGCCCAGAAAAAATCATAATTTGCCATATGTATAGTTGGCACTTATGACTCGATTCAGAAAGGACCCATTGTTTCAACAATAACTCTTATTTATATGTATATTATAATTATTTCCTTGTGCTAGTCGTTGTCACATGATTCCATCATGTGACCGGGAGTAACACGGAAACGAGGTAACGTGACTCCTATATATTAGGCTGGAGAGCAGCTGCCAATTGCTCAGTCATTGAATGACGCACGCCATTCGACTCGGCTCCGAAAACCCGCTCCCAGTAAGACCGTACCTGTCCTCTCTGTTCTCCCGATACCTGAACTCCTTCCTGTCAACCTGTCCTGCCCTGTCTTGTGTCTTAATACGCGAACGACAACATCAGTGTGGTGTTGCGGCTCGCGCCGTCCCCGTTCGCAGATTAACGCGGAGGAACTTACCTGCCTCCCTGCGTCCCGCCGCACTGAGGTCTCTCGTTTCCTCCTACACGTCTCTCTCGTTCTGGTCCCGGTTCGCGTGTCAGTCGTCCTCTGTTGCTCTTTGTATTTATTCTCTGTGGAATTTTGCATATCAGCCTCTTCCCAGCCAAATACATTGTATTTACTGCTACAAAAGAACATTTCTGATTTGGAATGGATGAGATTTTTAATTCAATTCAAACAACAAATCTATCTTTCTAACAGTGGTTCTGGTTAAATACTCATTTTTAAAAATCATGATTTCTGCAACTCTCCTGAACACTAGAGCATTTATATCAACACTTTGCACATATTCACAGCTGACTGCCACTTAAAGAAAATAAAGAAAATAATTAATTTCAGGGCATAAATTATTCATTACCAGAAACATCATTCAGACTGACTTTGATTTGCTCAGTACACTGTACATTATCTGTTTGACTGGATAACATTGTTCTGCCTTTGAAACTGAGATTGAAATGGAACAGAATGCAACTCTAAAGAAAAAGTGGCGCCCGCAATAAACTAAAAATATATATAGGGGTTCATGCTGCGACACAGCTGGGAGTCTGAACAGCGTAGTGATAAAATGACGGGAGATCTTGAGTCCAAATACGAAAGCTACTGTCTGCAAGCGATCAGGAGTGGGCGGTTTGCGTGTGTGGTGTGTACGAGATGGGGGTGAAATCCCAAAATGATGGGCACAAATGCTAATACCACCACAGGGGGAATAATTCAAACAGGGCAATGTGGTGGAAAATTTATTCTATAACTATTGATTACCATCGATGTAAATCACCCGGAGGAATGAATTTCTCCCCAGACAGCATGAATTGAATTTCATAGCAAGAATGAAATGTAAAGGCGGGGAAATAGAAGGGGAGATGTGAAAAATAGACTGCGCCAGTTGAAACAGTGTGTCTTGCATATTTCATTGGAAATTGCACTTGACTTTTTGTGACCTTGAAGCCTTCATATGTGGAAGGATGGAAGTCAAAGGAAAGACCGATATAACCATCCGATTTGGCCACTTTCCCTGTTCCTTAGCATAAGGTTTATGTGGTTACCATGGTTTGTTAATCAACCTTATTTTTTCCTTGTGCATTTTCATATTGTAGTTTTGTTTTTATTACATGACAATTAGGGTCATTTACAAAAACTGACAAAGTTTGTACCGCTGATGCACTAGATACTCTACTAGTGTGAATTTGGCCAGTTGTATTGCTTCTAGCACCCATGCTACTGTTTTTCTACTAAAATAATTTAAAATAATCAATGAATGTTATAAATTGACGGGTTTGGGTTAACAAACATATCATTCATTTTTGACTCTAACTTTTGCTTTTACATTTCCTCTCTACAACAGCAAATTCCAACTAACATAGTCTTGAACAACATGAGCAATGTCGGAACAGGAGTTTTCACCTTGTGTGTGTTAACACACCTGGCCAGTATGCTAGATTCTGAATCTAAGACAGCTTGAGAGCAGGTTTTATGTTTGGGAAAACTCCATTCAGTCCTATAATGCCAATCCTTGTTTTTTTCCCACTTTAGTTCCGCTTAGTATTACTAGTTCTTTTCAACCTAATCCACACTTCAAATGTTTATGTTCCACTGACTTTAGATATGTTTTTTAATTCATCAAAAGAACAATGTCACTGCACTCAATTAGCAATACACTGGCTATGTGCCCAGTCAACGTCTTCAGCCATTTCCTATTAAAGAAATAAAGTTCTACTCTTATGAGCATGACTTTCGTTATTTTGAAGAAAAATGCAAAATATGCAAAATATGCAAAACCACTTGTAGACAGCCCACGGCAAGGTGGGAAAACATGCGTTAGATTGGCAAAATAGGGTCCAGAGTTTTAAGAGCATATTAACTTCATGCTTGCTTTTGCAGAGCTTGCATCAGTTCCATCCTTGTTCCTAGTTCGTCTCGATATTTCTAGCTTCCTTCCACCCCAGTCTCAAACAATCCTTTATTTTTCCCCCTTGTTCCTACTGTCTTTAATCCATCTTGTTTTCTCAGTCTGAGAATCTCCTCATTTTTAATACATCTCTCCAGACTATTCTAAGTAGTTTCAGCCACACACATCACTGTAGAAATGCACTGCAAGGCATACATCTGAAGCATGGTGATGTGAGACATGAATCCCTCCCCCGTTCTCTCGCATGTTCGCAGACCTGATGGGGAACAAGGGCCCGGACAGCACATACAGACCTGGCAGACAGTAAACAGTAACAAGGGATAAACAGACACAAGACGAGACGTGGACCAGAGTAACTACTGAATACGTAAAGCTTGTTTGCAGAATGGCGGCAGAGACAATACGGGGTCAGCAGTACAAGACCAGACCATGATCACAGACATGGGAGGTCCTTACAACAGGTACAACACAGGTAAGATGAATGACTACTTGACTAGTTTCTGGGAGACGCTGATTGAGTGTAGGTGACAGGGGGGCCGGTGGGAAAGTGATCCTGAGGAGCAGCCAGAATGGAGCTTTATTTTTCTTAATCTTATGGAAAGAAAACATTCAAGCATTTTTTAAATGGAAATCAAATATCAAGATCCAGAACTAGCTCTATCATCAGGTCAGACAAGTCATCTACCAAATACAGCATTTGGTGGACAGATTAGTCTCTGTGAGAAATGACAAGACGGACAACTGAGTATGAGGCCAGTGTGGTTAATGTCACAGCAGTACTGTCATAAGTAGAACATGGGCCAGAAATGTGATAAGTGATTCACAGTGTGAGACTTGCAATCCCTGATTTAAAAAAAAAAAAAGATCCTTACAAGCACATGCTGTGAGAAAAGAAGATAACCCTACTGAAGCAGCAACAGAACATCCACTCATAATTGCTATTTATATGAAGGGGTGAACAACGTAAAATAAATTCTCTTCACCATTTTATGCATATTTATAGTTGGTTCTGTAGGCTGTCATTGATAGCAGTAGTTTTTGGAAAGTGTCAAATGTCCTTTTTTAGCTGTTTTTTTCCCCCTAGACTAAAACATTTATTACACTAAGACGTGTGGATTATTTATTTATTACATTGCTTTTGATTAAATGGGAATACAAATTTGTCACCCTGTTGCTTTTAGAGGACACTTTGACTTTCTTCAATAATTAAATGGCATAAGCATCTTGGAGATAACTGAAAATGTAAATAACGAAAAATGAAGACAGTCTTATTAAATGCACTGTTAGTATGACAGCGCTCAGTGCTTTTCCATTCCCACTAATTTGGCTTTATACTAAAGCTCAAATGCTACTAATTAAATGGTTGAAGGGGAAAAAAAACTATTTAAAATTCCTTTTGGGATGAGGACATTAGTACCAATTAACATGTCAGTGATTTAGACAGTTTGACTGTAGAGTTTTTTTTGTCTTCTCCCATCTAGAAGCTGAGATGCATAAAACACAAAAAAAAATAAAGTAAACACTTAAGTCTGAGGGACATGGCAAATATCTTCAGACTTCCAGGAACCGAGGGCCTGATTGCAGCGAGAAAGCACCAGCAGTAAAAGATTGGTCCCCTCCCATCCCTTAATTCCAGAGTTAATGGAGAGGAAAGAAGAGCACAACAAATTGCAGTTTTAATTATTTATTTTAAATTAATCTAAATAGGTTCTCGCCAAAAATCAATTCCTAGGTTTATGAACTGTTTTTTTTTTTGTGTAGCACTGGAGTTAGTAGCACTGGAGCTCTAATTATTTGAGACATGCCTGAAATTCTGTCATTCATACACGTTTGCCTGTTAGAGCCCACTGGCAGTGAAGTTAATTAAAAGAGCTGCGGTACAAAAGAACATGGTGGCATAAAAGGATTGGTACAGCATTATTATACATCACTTGTAAGTAAACATGTCCATGCAGAAGTAAAAAGACTGCGCTTTCAGTATTCAGTATTAACATGGAATTTAAAGTCTGAATGCTCTTGTTGAAGGCAAGGGGCTGACGTGTCAACTGTTTATGGGGGTCTGTATGAAGTCAGAGTGACGCCTCCACCGCCAAGGTGCTACTTATTGTCATACCGTGTCACACAATTTGTGATAACAACACAAAAAAAAAAAATCAACGGTTATTATGGAATCATTGTTCAGACTTTCCACTTGGCTCTTTAAACAGGTCCATTGTGACATGTAATTATGTAACTGTACTTTACTGTCAACAACGCCTGTAGGAGGACTCACTTTCTCTGTCCCCGTTGTTGCAGTGTTTAATGAGACGTGCTTTAACTTTCATTTTTCTTTTATTTTACTCCAACCTGTACTTTTGTGGTTTTGTCATTATTTATTTCTATTTCAATGCAAATATGTAGAACACCTGTGTACATTGAGTTAATAGACAAAGGGAGGGCTTTGGTGTCTAAAGGCTGCTCTCATCAACAGATGAGAGGGGGGTGAAATTCAGTGGAAAACTCGTATTGACTTTCCTGCAAATACAATGCAGCATAATCATAGAATGAGGTCATTTGTGATAGCTTAGTAATTGAAAACTACTTCAAGATTGAATTGAAATTAACAGCTCACTCTCCTGCAGAAAAAGCAATGACACAGTAAAATGAAGTTTACATCCTGCATTGTGGTTTGTTTCTTCCTTCTGCTGTGACTCCATAGCTGGCCTACTAGATGGATGGATGGATCAATAATGGGAAGCTTAACAACCTAAATGGTCAATTATTTAGCCGTAGGAAACAAAGTCATGCTAATATGGGTGCTTAAGCAACTCAAAAAAGTAGCCTACCATCCTGTGAACTAGTTTTCATTTTTATGAACGTGTCTATGTTCAGAGACGAACACATGGCAGTTGCCACCTCTCTACACTAGCATGGATCTTATGTATGCTTGTCTCTGTGTGTGTATGTGTGTGTGTGTGTGTGTGTGTGTGTGTGTGTGTGTGTGTGTGTGAGTGTGTTTATGTGACTATGAGTAGACTCGTCTTACCCATCTGTACAAATGTTTCAAAAGAGTAGAACTTTTGAACATAGGGAATTATAATGAATAGCATCTTGAGAATTCAGATATATGACCCAAATGAACAGCCATTTGAAATTTGTCCAGATGTTTGGACACTGGGTGTGTGGAATGATGTGAATTGGATGAGGCCACAGTATGTGTGTACTGTATGTCTGAAGCTGAAGACTGATTAAAACTGAAGACTGATTAATGGCTCAGGAAACAGAGCTAAACATTTAAAAAATGAACACCCACAGTTCCTTCTTTTATACATTCCATTTAATAATAAAAAAAAAAGATCAGCATTAACCTTTTATACATGTTTTCATGTTACTGAGTTTGCTTATTCAAATTAATACACTGACATTATGTTTTTCGTGGTCCTGGTATATTTTCTTGACTTTTGGTGAACTATGTATTAAAATCCCTTTGATAGAGACTCTGAAGTTGAAGGTCCCTTAAGTAGACAGGCGTGATTAAAAAGATTCATATCGTACATCCTGATTATGAGCCGTGATATGTTAAATTAAAACTGGAACAAATCAAGTGGGAGTCCTGTTGGATTTCCATTGAATATTAATTAAGGCAATTAACTGAGATAAATTGCCATTTAAAACTTAATTGGTGGCTAGATGACATTGGAAGTTTATGCAAGACGGAATGAAAAGCAGTCACCCTACCTTTTATGCTAATAAATGACAACAAATGGACACTTCATTTAGCAAGACAGTTCAGTCTGTTCTTGATAGGAGACATTTGGCTCTAGGAAAACAGAGTGCTGCAGCAAAACTAATAAACCATAATCGTGTAGTGATAAAGGCCTGCTGCAATATTTTAAAAATGGGAGTTAAAGTCACTTTGAAACGCTAAACTTTGGAAGTTCATTAAGAGATTGTGAACAAAACAAAATAAGGATGAATTTAACTGAAAAAAAAAAAAAACAATTGAACCCCTTTTTGTCAATATTTGAACATTTTAGGCAGCCTGGTTATCAAGCAGCTACCACTGCAAACAATAGCAGCTAGTAATTCTCATCATGCACCCAGAGCAACACTAATTTTGTGCAAATGGGAGATGATGCTTGATAGGAGGACTGCAGGTAAACAAACATTAGAAACTGAAATGATGGAATATGCATCTTTGTCATGAGATTTGCAAAAACAGCCACTTTTGTTCTTATCAAAAGAGGAAAGCAGGAAATTATAGTTATACAGCTATAGCAGCAGCTATAAAGCCACATTGTTGCATGAATCTTAGGCAAAAATCACCATGAAAGGGCTGCATAAAAGGAAGTATTTGTCCAAGATTACTTTTGTGTCATACTTCTTACGGTTTACACATGGCTAGCACACCATTACCCGGTTAGGGTTATAGTCAGTACTCGAGTTGAGAGGTGACGAGGAAAGTGACAATGCAGTTGATGGCAGGATGGGCCAATGGTATGCTCAGGGCACCATTCCATCCAGGGAAAAAAAAAGTAAAAAAAAAAAAGGCTTTATTAAAATTACTTTGTATTAATATGAAAAGACCACATACACTTACCTGCATAGCAAAGCCAAAAAAGTAGTAATAATGATACATAATAATATGCAATGGGACAGTGGTGGCCTAGCGGTTAAGGAAGCGGACTCGTAATCAGAAGGTTGCAGGTTTGAATCCCGATCCGCCACTTAGGTGCTACTGAGCAAAGCACCATCCCCATACACTGCTCCCCAGGCTGCCCACTGTTCATACAGGGTGATGGTTAAAAGCAGAGGACACATTTCGTTGTGTGCGCTGTGTTTTGTGCTTGCTTTGTCACAGTGACAGTCACCTTACTTTATTTCCTAGGTGGCCACCTTGGTGCACCCACCCAAGCCAACAGGGCTAATAATCGTCAGGTTCACAACACATTTGCGTAAAAATGCTGTTCAATCCTCAAGGATGCAGTTTTTTTGTGACTTAGTGGTAAAACGCCGGTCAGTGTTCATGTGTAAAAAGTGCCGTTCTGAACATGCCCTCAACTCTGGCGGTGTTGAAATGATTTTAACATCATGGCCAAATGGTACCGACAGCTCAATTTGATGGACTTTGGATATAAAAAGGCAAAGAGTAACTTTTCTGGTAAGTCAAGAGTCAGAAATATGAGATCACACTTTTTATAAGCCTACTTTTATACTACCAGAGGTGTAAACTTGTGGACACAGCAATAACAACACGGCTAATGATGTTTGCTTGGAGTCAAGCTTACGAGTGACATTCAAGGCAGGTAGGCTAAAATAAACGTCGCTAGCGTTAACATCATTAATCATATTGAAGTGGAATCAGATCAGCAGAGACAATTTGGCTGTTGGTGTTAGAGTAGGCAAGCAGAGGGCAGAAACTGGTTTTTGATTTTACATGTGCTCCCCAATTTTTCCAGTTGCCATAGAAATTCAACTCAAATGAATAACCTGTGATGGTGCAAAGCTAAGTGGTGAACTACCGAAGATAATTTACATTTTAGAGAAAAAGCTGACAAGAAGTGAGTTACTGACATAGCGGTTCTGCAGTAGTTTGATCAAGTCTTGAAAAATGGTGCCACCAATTTATACATGCGTCACAACTTATTTTGTATAGTTATATCTTCAAACCTTCAAAAAGCAACTCAGAAACAGAAACCCAAGTTTGACAGGACATAGTACAGCAAGGAAGCCATTGCTAACACAACAGCATAAGAAAAAGAAACTTGCATTGGCCATGAAACACAGCCAATGAAAACTGAAGACTGCAAGAAGGTGTCATGGTGTCAGGAATGTTAGGTTAACAGAAGGACTCAAACACTCAACCCGCAATCACAGTGTTTTAATGAATAAATTAACGGGACATGTGGGCCCACACACAGACATGAACATGCACATATGAAACAAGTGTTTGACGAATGATGACACAATGAGGACAGGACACAGAAAGGATACATTTAAACTTGAAAACAACAATCAGGGGAACACAACACAAGAGAACACAGAGCAAATACAGGACTCCACTCAGGCAGACGTGAGACTGGAGCTCCAGGAAGTATCCGGAGATTTGGACTGATGAATCAAAATTTAAATCTTCAGTTCATTAGGAAACATTTTTTTACACAATCCAGCAGAAGAAAGGATGGTTGCTCAGTGTGTGAAATCAACTGTCAAACGTGGAGGAGGAAGTATGATGGTCTGGGTACTGGGTTGGTACTGAATAAGACACACCCTGGACCAAAACGGATACCACAGCATTCTACAGTGCTATGCAGCATCCTATGGTACGTGCCTTGTGAATCAAGGGTTCATCCTTCAGCAAGATAATGATTCTAAACTTTAGTCCAAGCTATGTCAAAACTACCTTATGAAAAAAGAAGAATACGGTAAGATTGAAAACATGCACAATCTAGCACACCTTTTTGGGATAATCTGGACAGGAGAGTGAAAGCAAAATACCCTACAAGTTCCATGCATTTTTGGGAAGATAAATACAACAAGCATTTTATATTTATATATTTTTAAATATTATTTTTTAATATAGTGATTGTGAAACAGTGTAGCAGAGCACACAGTGACACAACAAAATGCTTTTAACCATCACCCTTGGTGAGCAGTGGGTAACCATGACATGCACCCGGGGAGCAGCGCGTGGGAACAGTGCTTTACTCAGTGGCACCCTGGTGGTTCGGGAGTCAAACCGGCAACCTTCTGATTATGGGTCCGTTTCCTTACCCGCTAGGCTTTCATTTGAGAAAACAAAGAGACATTGCTTCGTAGCTACATGTAACAATGGTGCTGTAACATGAACACAGTATAGTAGTAAAGTGCTGCGTGCTGTCATTTTGATGATGTGCTGTGAAATAAGATGTACTGGAATAAAAAAAAACCTGGGAGAGATGTCAATACCAGTTTCAGAAGCAATAAAAAAAAGTAACGTTTGAAATAATGTAGTTGTAGTGGTAGTGCATCACCCACAAGTACCACTGTGGAAAAAATGTCTGGTTAAGAGTGATGTTGCCAGTCCGTTTCAAGCTCCAGTCCAATCACAGTCAGTTACAGAAGTCACGTTGTGCCAAACACATCGCACAAGGCATGCATCTAAATTTGCTCTCGGAGATCACAGCAGACAACTGCACTTAGTTGGAGAGTTTAATGAGCCAGCAAATCATCACTGAGCTAGTAATATTCTGGGGTGGTGATACCTACTGATTAGACTTATGATTTTGTATTCCAAAGACGCAAAAGTCTCTCAGTGGAAGTAAAATTACTTCACGGTCGTTGAATACATATAAAACCCTTGTTAGAGCTTTTCTGCTGGGAGTCTGAAGCAGGGAAACATGCCATTCATTTGGAAGCGCTCTGTAACGGCAAGGCTGTTAAGTCAAGTCAAGGCGAGGCCAAGGCTCGCCGATAAGGGTTGTTAGTCTTGCACAGCAATGTGGCAGAAGACTGTAACTAAACGGGCTGTGCAGTTTTAAGCGTAGCAGGAGAGAGTACTTTGGGAATAACAATGTGAGGTGACAATAAATACATATGCAAATGTAACAAATGTGTTTCATAATGGGTTTTAATGTTAGGCTTTGTTTATCCCTTAGGCCTGGCAAATGAAATGTGTAATAAAATTTGTAATTATTGAGGAGGATAAATGTGCAGTATAATTGTCAAGGTAGCAGAACCAGAGACATTGAATTTGACAAAATAACAATCTTTTGTGCAGCCACCAAGAGACTCAAAATGGTAAATTGTGCCAATATGGTGCCGAATAAATAAGGCTGAAGAACCACATGTACACAAAGCAGCTGTATTGGCCAGCAGCATCTGGGTCTGTTGGAGAAGTTCCTCCTTTTCACTGCTTCACGCCCACGTTACATGAGAGAAGAGGTGGAAGTGCAATTTTCTCTGGGACAAGTTGATAGCTAATCATTATTGGAATGGCTCTCATTGACCCCAATCTAACTCTGTGATGACACTGAGAGCTGAACTCGGTGGGCCAGGCGGTCAAAAGAAATCTGTGCACAGATAGCAACGGGTCACTGCCGACAATGAGCGATGACTGGATTTTTGTGGGATAATTAGCTGCAGACGGCAGCAGGATCTTGCCACGCACTGTGCAGCCATGTTCATGCATTTCCAGGCCAATGGTGGCTTCAATGCAGCTGCCTGTCCGAACATTACTGATGCAAACTGCATTGCACAGCCTTTGGGTAAGGGAATGGAAGCTGTCATTCTTCATCAAAGACCATGACATACTGGAGCAATGCTGTTAATGGGGTGTACTGTGTACATGAGAATATGCTTTGGACGTGTGAGAGCCATGCATTTTTATGCATTTAAAAGCAGTCAGAGCAGATCTGACAAAACATTTTTGTAATTTTTTTTTACTCGATTAGACTCAATCTCTAAATTTAAATATACATTTCTAGAAGGCCTCATACAGTATCTACTTTACAACCCCTTAGCTCTGTACTTCATTTTGTACTACATTGAACTACATTCATGCGTGCAATTCTGTGGTGATTAACAAGGTAGAATTCCATTAGAAGTGGTCCCTTCTGTAGTTGTACTAAAACCAGAGCTTACATTTCAACCAACGAACTTCCACTTGGCACTTTCCAGAGCTTCCCAACTGGCAGTTCTGGCTGTGGCGACATTCTTTCCTGCAATCTGGCAATGTACAGTACATTGGAATCTTAACAGTGAGACGGCTGGAGCTGTGGTGCTACTTTAACACAACACATTACTGACTTGGCAGCTAATTTCTGTAGATTTACAAACACTTATTTTGGCATATATTTTGTTTCTCCCCATTTTCTCTTTTCCTCTTTAAGATATTGGCTGCCAGGGAGAGTAGCTTAGTACACATTAGTCAGATTTGGACTGTGGAGAGCATTTGACTCGAAATCTTTAATGCATTTTTTTCACACCTGCAGAATTACGTGCCAAGAGTCACGTAATGAAATGTGGTGAAAGCTCTGTGGAGTAATCCCATTATAGTGGTGAATCTTGGACGCTAATAGTTACACTGATTTAATGCTATAGGGGGAATGTGCATCAGACCTCCAGAAGAGATCACCTTAATAGCCTGTGTGACAAGTGGAGGGTTCAAGCTGCACAATGGCTCCCACAACTCTATATTCTTCTGGTCTTTGTTTTGCATAAACAGTTTGCATTGGAGCTTGCAATGGTTATTGAAATACTTTCTGCTAAATTTAATTCAAAAGGCCACCCTGTCTAGCTCTTTTTTTTGTAGACTGACCATGGCTGTTGATCTGGTTTGATTTTGCATTATCCATCCTGTCTCCTAGACGTTTGTGAATGTAGCACAAGTACAAATGCACATATTTGGTTGCTGAAAATGTGTGGACCGTACACTGTAGGGACATTGATGGGAAGACTTACCGTTTGTGTTTGCATTTCAGTTCCTGGCCTTACTGCCACATGGCTTCAGGTAGATTTATGTTTGTTCCTTTTTTGTTCTTTACGGCCCTCGTGCCTTGTGTATTTTGTGTAAAATAAATAACCTTATTCCCAATGTCCCGCTTCAGCACCCCCTTCTCACCAGAAACAATAGGACAAATAGTTAAATGCTAGATAGAAATCTATAAAATTTAGATCACTATAATTATTGTAGTTACTTGCTTGGAAAAAGTATTTTGCTCAGTTAAAAATGTTTGGTTTAGTTTATGATTTGTGAAATAAGAATATATGACAGGTAGCATGAGTACAATTAACAAAGAAAATGAAATGTTCTGCAGGGAACTTTCTGCCGAAGCTACAACAACATTCAAATTCAAAATCTAAAAAGAAATGAATTCAATCAACATTCTCTCCATTTCAGACATTTGTTTTATGCTTTCAATTTTAGGGATTACTTCTGACAGCTGCTTACTGCTGTTTGCGAGAAAAGTGTTCCTAATTTAGCTTTCAGATTAGTCTTTTCAGCAGTGCCAAGACAACCTATGTAGATATGGAAAAAAGTGTTTATTTTTTGGTTACTTTGGTAACATAATACCCTGCTTAAACCAGTCTGCCACAAAGTGGTAGTTTAGACTGAAAAGATCTGGCATTCTGAAAAGATCTGGCATTCATTCAAATGAAATGAACTGAAGACATTTTAGCCACATTTTTATACTATAACAGAAAGCATAAAGTGATTTGTTGATTTGCATTTGTTCAAGGATTGTGTAATGACACATATATAGATTTATGTATGGCCTGCAGAATTATCAACAATAACGTTAACAACCTATAAAAATATCTAATGTAATAATAGAGCCGTGAACAGCACAACGCTGATTCATTCACTCCTTGCTTTGTCTGCATTTTACATTTAGAATGTGCTTCTCTGACAGTGCTGCGTTGTCAATTGCAGTGCCTAATTAAATTGGACGTTTTGTAATATCGACTGGTTAACTTGCCATTGCTGACATTGCTATCCAACAAATCAATATAATACCATATAAAAAGCAATTACTTATTTCACTCAATGATGCACTCTTCACCAACTCCACCAAGTGCAGACATGTTTTTTTTTCAATATGCATTAATGCTATTTTTAATACATTCTTGTATTGAATTAGAAATCTGTATTTCTAATAAATCTGATAGACACATGTTCATATGAATTAAGGTAATGTCACTGAGTGATTTGGGGCATCCTCTGTACCTCATATCTAAAGTGTATCTTTGAACCGGCTTTACCAGGAGAATTTTATTGACACCGTGACCACATGACTGCACACTGAGATGCATTCTGCTCAACACTGACCGGGTTAACCAGGAGGCCCAGACTATACAATGAGGTTTAAAATTCTATTACAGTACCACTCAGTATGCATAATATGCCTCTGGGCAGGAGTTTCATCTTTCATTGCAGCCAGACAAGAATTCTGGAACCTTATTGGTCACAGCCTTATGGAGAAGGACTGTGAGACCCACATAGTCATTATTCTTATTGTTTAAAAAAACAAAAAACTGTCAAGGTGTGAGGTATGGTGGTATGCTCAGTATCCTAATAGCCTGAAGATAGAAACTCCTCCTGATTGTGAGCCATGATGATTTTGAGACTTTTTGCCGATCATAGGTGCTGTAGCAGGCTGTAGTTTGGGTGTGTTTTGTCCTTAATAACTTTGACGGCCCAGGTCATACATCTCTTGATGTAAATGTCCTACAGGGATTGAAGAGGTCACCTACAGCAGCTTTCCGCTGCATGGATCACCCTCTGTAGGGCTTTATAGACACAGGATACAGCTGGGTTCACAGCGTTTCCCAAACCATGAAGTGAAGTTCTGTGTCAAGATGCTCTCCACAGTGCCCGTGTAGAAAGTCTGATGTTCAATTAGAGATATACAAACAAAGCACACAATTCTGCCACAATTCTGCCAAGCCCTGGGCCTGCAGTTCTGCATTCTCAGCATAATCTATGTGTGGAAACGATTAATTCCTAGTTTAGACATGAGTTCATCATCTCAGGAAGAAAAAAAAAGGTATGTCATTCTTCCATTCATATAGACCCTGTAAACAGATATATATTGTTTATCAGGAGATCATCTATGGTTTCAACATGCTCATCTTAAGATACAGGATTAACTGAATTTGCAATAAAAAAAAAATCTTATTTATATTTAAACAAATTTTATAATCACTGCACCAAAACATGTGATTAGGTTATGTAGAACTGTTGTTGCATGACTTATTTATCCATTTTTCGAGATACTATGCTCAGAACACAAAGACTTTTCTGAAATTGCCTGCATGGTTGACCGGGAGGGACATATTTTTATTCCATTGAGGCCATGCTCAGAACTAGCGGTCCGGCAAATGTGCACCACTTAAATTCATTAGACGTTGCCTCATAAAGAGAGCAATTATTTGGAATCCTGTGCCTCCATCTAGTTAGCATATGAGCCAATTAGAGTGAACAACTGAATGTTAACTGGCTCATTAGATGGTGGGAGAGTGAAAACAAATGTCACATTTCCATATGGGTCCTGCTACGTGGCTCAATGGGGAAGCTGCCAGGACAGGAGATGGAAGACACAGCAATAGGGACCTGCAGGATTCACTGACACAGGGCAAATGGAAATGCTGTGGTTCAATTAAAAGCCACTCATCTTAGCCTGTGCTGGACTGAGAATAAGGGTGATCCCCTGGGATCCCACAGCACAGCAATTTTAGCAGTTTATGAATGTTAATTGGTTGCTAGCCTCGATGTATACATCATTGCATTTATGTTTTGTACATAAAAAAGGTTAAAAATTATGTCACATGTAGTTGGTGGTCACCATAATGAAAGCTTACGTCCCATAGCCAACTCCTTTTGTATGTTCACAGATTTATTTTGCTGATTTGAGATGATATTTGCTAATTGCCCTTCAGTTCAATGTTTCTTTCTTTTGACTGATTCAAAACCAGAGGTTTATGGCCTGATTTTATGATTTTATCTCTTACATACATACATACAGTAGATGTTTATGATAAAATTTGTATAGTTAAATACAAGGAATAAATGAAATTCCAATTCTAAATCTTGCACACATACAGTTCCGTTCGTAAGTTTCAGGTCATTTAAAAATGTTGTTGTTTTTGTTTGGGGTTGTTGTATTTGTCTGGCCAAAACTCCAGACAATGCTCATATTGTAAAAGATAGCTGGAAATGATGGAATATCTTCATTTATCAGATCTACTGCCCATTTATTAAAATCTTTATATGCCTAACAGCTTATAAAACCTTTTTATTAATCTTACTATGACCAAAAAACAGTTTCACAGATTAAAAAAAAAACAATAAAACTTGCCATTTATAAAACTTGCTTATTTATTTTTTTTTGTATTTTTCTATTTTCTATTTTCATTTCTAAATAAGCCTACGGTTTTAAACTGTTGTCTATTACAAAAGCCTCACAACGCTGGAAGAAATATGCCATCACAGATTAAAAGATTGTTTATAGATCAACACATTCTGTAATCAAAGCTAAAAGTGGTCTGACTTTTTTTGCTTGACAGGGCGATTTATGCCTGTCTGTCTGTTTTTTTGCATGAACTTTGATGGATCTAAAATCCAAAAAGCTTTGTTGAATATCATGGGTTCTGATTTGGGCAGACAGTGAAATACTGAATAGGTTCTTTTATTTGGGAAATACATTATAAACACAAATAAATGTCATCGAAAATGTTTTACAAAAACTCACCAGATGTCTTAAAAGTCATTTTCTCTTTGGGACATGAAGTTTTTCTGGAAAGGCATGTGCAACACACTCTTGTACAGGCCACGCGATGTGAACGCAGCCCTACCAAACATGCATGCTAAGCAACAGGTACCATGTTACACCAAATTAAAACAACGCATAATCATCCCTGCCAGCTTTTGCCAACGGGATTTAAACTGAGGCCTTGCAGGAACCTGTTTTCACGAGCTAAGCTCTGGAGGCTCACTGCTGAGAAACTTGTGACATTTTTCTGAGGTTTGGGATTAAGCTGTGATAATATCATTTTTTTTTAAGACTGACAGAGCCTGGATTTGCCTCTGGATGTGCTTGGCAAGCTGATGGGAGATGCCCCTGGAAACGTAGACACGATTGCAAAAAATCTTAATAAAAAAAATTTCTCCTGAGACTCAGACTTGTGGCAGTGCGATCATAGCCCTGGCATCCATTCCATCACAGATGGCAAAGCAAGTGGTGTTGCGTTTTTACCTGATTCATTTGTAATTGTGTCAGATAGTAACTGGAGACTCGCCTAGCGTTAAACATACGACACGGATATGTTCAATTTAAGGCTGAGGCGGCATTAGCCGCGATGACAGCATTTTCTAATCCCCGAAGAATCTGTTGATCTCAGCCGTTCACATGCATGCATGCGCATGGGAAAACTCGCACACGCTGAAACAGAACGTGGCCGAATCGATGAAATGCCCTGGCTGCCTGCCAAAACAACAGAGCAGCGGGGCAGCCATAAAACAGAAGCAATCACAGCAAACCGGTCTCCACGACAGAGGAATTTCATTTTCTCGCCATGTGGCGAAACAACTGACACCAAACAACCAGTAATCTCGCTCAGATCTCAGGAGGCCCACGACCACCGCATCTCTGCTACACCATGTCTTGCAGATTCCTAACCATCAGTCAAACATAGACCTGCAAAGACAGATGAGCTGTGCTGCAGTACGTTTCTCCTATTCAGCTGTGGATGTTAAAATCGGGTACATGGACGCCTATGAGAAAAGGAAGTTTCAAAATGGTTAGACTTTAAAAACATGAGCAATGTGACACATTTGCCTTCTATTCTACAGAAATGAAGCAAAAAATGTATATTCAATGTGTCAATTTTTTATCTGCATTCTGCACAGTAGAGACAATAGACAATGTCAGGAGAAATGTTTACTCGTTTCGGATGATCCGTCCTGTGTTCCAGCGCTGCAGCTGCTCTGTTCCTGTGATGTCTCTCAGTTATTTCATTCCCAAGTGTATTTATTATCTACATCTTATAATATACTGTGCCCACTATAAACTCATTCCTGTAAAGCATCTGCAAAATTCAGCAAATGCTGGATTATAACCTTCTGGGCAGGCAGTCCAGGAGTAGCAAAACACTCAAATAATCAATCAATTATGACAAATCAGAGATTAGATGCTAAATTACATTGTATGTATTCCCAGTGACAATTGTACCCGCCCTTATCAACTTACAATCAGTAATTACAGGGACAGAGACTGTGGAGACACAGGTGTCTTGTTCAAGGATGCAATGTTTACCCTGTAGGCCACTAACAGTGGTTATGAACACCTTTCATACAAAATATATACAGATCATTTAATCTAAAAATTGGTTCATCTGTTTATTCAAAAGGCACACAGCCTGTGAAATATGCATATCACTTGTCTACATATCACCGTTTGTCCCTGCACTTCAAGTCCAAAACTGTCTTTGCATACCACACCCCAACCATCATCCTTGATGGCACTTGTGCTGCATGTTTTTCATTCAGCTTCTCTGCTATGTATCTATTTTGTATTCTGCCGTGGAATGTAGTGTGGTGGAACAGGAAGAGAACTAAGCTGTACAGGGATGGTGCCTTCCAGGACGCTCTCCAAGATAGAAAAGTGTTATAACAATATCAATAATTAAAATATTGGATGGAATCGTGAATCAATTTAGGCTAAATAGCCTCAATACTGATTAGTTAGTTCTTTACCTGGCATCTCTACCATGTGTTTCACCGTCTGAAACACTAAATGTCATATATTTTTCACTTCACTTCACATGTCCATATACATCAAAAAAAAAATTCTCGGACCATTATTTGTCACATAAACATAACACAAGCACACACATTGGGTCGCTTGTTGAAATCTATAAACCCGTACATCTACACGCCTGGCTGTGTCACTGCAGATGGGTTTTGACCGACAAATCCAATTTCAATGAATCATGGCTGGCTGCACCTCCCCAGGAATTTTGCCGTTTTCGCTTGTCCTCATTATTTCTTTTTTTTTTTTTTTTTTGGAAAATGGTTGCCTTGTCAGTACGTAATTTAGCTCACCTTTTGTCACATTTGTACTGCCAAGATGGGGCAGATAGTAAGTAGGGAGTAAGCAGCTCAAACCTACAAATGAAACAGGTAGTTTGTTAGCTTGGGCAGGAAATATCCAATATGGCTTTTGTGCAGAGAAGCTATTTTTCTATCTGTCGTCAAAGTCAAAGGCAATTTGAAGAATAAAAGAACAGTGTACCTTTTACATAGTGTCAGTTAAGTGGATTTTTTTTAGCAACTCCCAGAAATCAGATAATAGTAAGGAGCCTCCACTCCACATTGAAGAGTTAAGGCGCGGGGGCAAAGAATATTATTCACTTTCAAAGCTCATCTATCTTTCCGTGGTTATTCCCAAGGTTTAGCTCAAAAGTGTTTTCCTATTGGCAAATGTGGCAGAGCTCAGGCTATAAATCATGAGTGAAAGCCATGACCCCCAGCTCGACGGCTCCACCAAGACGATTCCCAACAATTGGATTTCTCTTTCAGCACATATGTTATTTTGGCAGCTGTGCCCACCAAGACTGTCCACTCTCTCTCTCTCTCTCTCTCTCTCTCTCTCTCTCTGTGTGTGTGTGTGTGTGTGTGTGTGTGTGCATCAAGCTGATCAGTGCCACCCCAGTGTGTAAACAGGGTTCACTGACCTTGTCTATCGCTGGTCTGCTCAGTGCCTATATGAAAGCAATCACTCAACTTCTCGCTCTCAGGCGTGCAAGGTGCCCACCTCCTATCAGTTCATATTCATAGCAGGGTATGAGTGTTTATTAATTTTTTTCATTCTCTAATCTTTCATATTATGGTGTTTGAAAACCAAAACACATTTCCCATCCATTTTCACACAAAATACTCTGCATTCTGTGTGAGTTTCTGTCTCATTTAAAATGTCAATTAATAAAGAATGGATACATTACAAAACAGCTAATCGGGGGATGGAGCAAAATTAATCTATGCAAATTGCCGCATATTTCATATTCTCAGACTTATCCTGCCTTGCAAAAAACACGGCTAATAGACTGGCAGCGTAAATAACAATTGGACCTGCAAGGAAGGTTAAAGATTTGCAACAGTGCTCCCAGCCCGATTCGCTTTCTCCGCTCTGTCCAACAAATATGCAGATGCGTGTAGTGGGAAGAGACAGAAAGCAAACATAGATTAGCTTAAATTGGATGGAGGCCAGCGAGGAAAATAGTATGTGAAGGTGCAAAGAGCTTTCAGCCAATTTATAAGCTGCCGTGGCTATGGAATGAATTAGGAATGAAGCAGAAATAAAAAAATAACAAAAAAAACATATACATATTTTTTCTGTGTTTAGATGTGTTAACGGACTTTGCTAATATTTATGATTTCACTTTTGTGTTGCTGAAATGCCCTGAAATGTACACATCATGAAGGATAGTGAAATAATGCTAAACGTTTTCCACATTTCCGGTTACCAATTTAAAGAACGTTCTGCAGTTGCTAGACAACAGTTTTAATTTAGAAAGTTTCGGGCATGAGAAATGAACGTGGGAGTTTTCAGTCGTTTCTCATATATCAAATTCATGGTCAAAACTAAAAGAACTGAAGAAAAAAAAACTATTTAATTATTCCATCTGTTATTTTTTGACATATATGCCATGCCAGACATCAAGTAAAGCCGGCACCTGGTGCTTAAATGTTCACTTCTGTCAAATTCTGCTCAGCATGTTTCTTTTACTGTGTGAACCGTTTGCAAGTTGTCTTGCCCTGATTCCCATGTCTACCTGTCGAGGGAGTCTTGACTTTTTTATTTTCATCATTTTAAGATCTGTTGCTGTGCTTTAACTGACGAGGAGCCTACAAAACCCTGTGACTTTCATCGTAGTGTTCACGTTGTACGTGTAACAAGTAAACCACAGAGTAACCTGCGTAGGTTTGCGATAATATATCTGCTGGTATTCAAGGACACAAGGGACACTGAGCTACCTGGGAATTTATTTGGAGTTTTATCTGTTAATTAGTTGTTCTCATTGATACTTTAAGAGGCAGGCTTAATAAAATTGTCAATTAAATGTTTGTGTGTTTACACAAAATATCAAGAATTCACAAGAAAAAAACAAAAATAAAACCCTTTCCGACTGGCCTAACTAGTCAAATAAACCAGCAGAAATTCAAATAGGTTGAAGGAATGAAAATTAGGATGAAATCCAGAACAACAATTATTTAGATTGTTCTGGTGTTTAAATCTGATTAAAGATAATAAAACACAAACAGCAACCAGGGAAAATTATTTTTTTTCTCTATGCGTCACAGTGCTTTGAATAAGATCTTGCTGCTACTGTCCCTGTGTGTATGATGTCCAGCAAAGTGGTTAAATTGATTATCTTTCTAACATTATACCTTTTCCATAATTTACTGTGTGAAAAATGACCCATAGAGTGAACTGCAGGTAAGAGATATGGCTGCTTGAATAGAAAATACTATTTCCACAATCCATGGTCAGCATGTCTGATACACAGGCTAGACAGTGTTGTGCAAATGTAAAGTTCCAGGTACTATGCAAATATGACAGAATATACAGTATATATTTTTAATAGGCACCTCATTGAATCATGGGGCAGTGTTGGGCAGTGGTGGCCTGGCAGGTAAAGAAGCAGACCCATAATGGGAAGGTTGCTGGTTCAAGCCAAGGTGCCACTGAAATCTCCATGAGAAATGTACCATCACTGCGCCTTTCATGGCTCACCAAGGGAGATGGTTAAAAGCGGAGGACACATTTGGTTGTGTTCTCTCAAGTCCTATGCCTGCTAATCATTTTTAAATGCTATTATCTATTAAGCAGTTTGTCATGGCCAATACACCTCCAGCCCACCAGAGAGTGCCAGATCAGCCGGGGAGACGGCAACCCGGAAACGGAAGTGAGAGCGGGCAGCGCCAAGTATAAAAACTAGGTGACACTGAGGAGACACTGGCCGCTCTTTGACGAATTTATTTCCATAGACGCCAGCCTTATTTTCCCACGCCCAACTGATTGATATCCATGACCATGACCTTTGCCTGTCCCCGACCTAGAACTTTGCCTGCCCCTCTTGTGACGACGATCTCTAATCGGATTCTCCAGTGTGACCACGACCTTCGCCCGCCATTGACCTTGAGTTTGCTTGCCTCCTTTTTGCTAATACGATCTTCCCCGGCCACACTCCCGTTCCAGCCTTATCACCGGCCAAGCGTCTCCGGTCCTCCTCTCCCAGTACGACGACTACTCCACCCGCTCCAAGCATGCCTGCGAATGCGTCCCCGAACTCGGCCAGTGACACAGTTATTTATTAGCTTAGAGGCTGCAGAACAAAAAAACAGTACATTTGAAACTATGTCTCTGTTATGAAATGATAATTGGGTATGTTTAACCCCTTCAGGGTGTCAAAAGCAATTGAAAATCAAATCATGTACTACTTTTTCGTGCAGTTTTAATGAAACGGCCTCCCATCTGTCTAGGAAGACTAGGAAGGTTAAAAACACTCTGTGTGGATAATTCCTTTCTTTTTCCCACTTTAGACCACCTGGTCACAGACATTCTTCATGAGCAGAAGGAGGGTTCTGGGCGTACATCGTGTGCAGAGGGGCAATGTTTCCTCGGAGAGCCCACCACTCTTACAGCGACAGATGGGGCTCGAGGAGCTCCGTCTCCCAGCAAGATGTAGCAATAAGGTGGAATTCAGCTAATTATGCTGAGATTTTATTTTTTTATTTTTGTGGGGGTGGGGGGATGTTCATTAGATTTTTTATTTTTTTGCTTTTTTATTGCCAATAAACCCAACTTGCTGGTCACACATTCAGCTCAAGAGGTTGGAATATGCATCATCTGTGATCAATGTGTTTAAATGTAAGGAAGAGGGACGTGACAAATGTGTTAATCAGAATGAAACGATGAAGTAAGAGAGGAAGGTGTAAATAGAAGAGCCTTCCAAAGAATATTTAAATTAATACTAACACAGGTTTTTCCTTTCTCTGTCCATCACCATCAACTTCCATGTGGATCAATTAATCTCTCCTGGAGAGCATCCTGGTGCAGATCACGTGATATTGCTTGGCCCTTTCAAGTCACCTGTTGTTACCTGCCTAGAACTATATAATAAAATATAATACCTCAGCATAATACAAAAATGGACTGCAATAATCTCACTAAGATGGCAATTCCTGGATGTAGTTCATACTTCACTATGACTGTAGCATGACCAGAAGTGCTGACCAGAGATGGATGGGCTTTTCCTATTCATCTGTTACTCGCCACTCTTACCTTTGGCTTGCTCAATAAGGGCCTCGTGTGCTGTTCTAATGTGAGGCGCTTAGTGGCAATGTACATTTTAATAAGCCCTGTACAAATAAAAATTGATTACATTGATTTATTGACATGCTGTCAGGATGCACTTTGAGGCATGGTGGTGGATGGATAGTGTAGTCCATTTGGGGTCAGTTTTGTTTTGCTGGCAAAAGGGGGACCTACTCAAATATGGCGGGTGTTCAAAATGTTTTGATGTGTTGCATGTGTTCATGTTCAAAATTTGTGTTGCTGTTCTTTCTTGCTAAACCGGCTTTATCCCAGCTTTTCTGGGTGTGTAGCCGCTTGCAAAGTCCCTCTCATTACTAATGGCCTTCAGAGAAATGATGCCAGATGATGCAGCAACTGTCAGGGTGTCAGCAGACAGTGGGAGAAGAGCAGCTTCAGGCCCAGAACAGACCTCGCTCAGCCAGCAGAGGGACCGCAGTCTGGAGGACTTTGATCCATGCGCTGCAGAGTCTGTAACAGCCAGGAAAAGTAAGAAAAAAAAAACCCCATCATCAGATTCTGTAATGGCGATGGAGGCTTTCATGGCTTTCTGACCATTTGCAGTGGTGGAGGAACAGACAAATGGTCTGTGAGAGACTCTCCGTAGCCATGCAGGCATGCGCCATCAGGCAGAGTCTACACAGATGGAGGAGGGATAATGTTGGTGCCGGGAGACAGGAGTGGAGGAGGCAGGGACTGCTGGTATATCTAAAAGCAGAACAAGAGAGAAAATTGTAGAGCGATGTGAAAGGAACTTCAGAAATGGAAATACACACCAATCCGCCACAACATTCCACTAATAATGTGTGGGTCTTCGTCCTGTCCCCGAAACAGCTCTGGTCTGAGGGTGTTATATGGTGTTTTGACATGATAGCAATGGTTACTATAATGTTCAATCAGAGAGAACACATTACCATGTCACGGCTCTGATGATGTGTTACTTAATTAATGAGGTGGCTAGTGATTGGTGTGAGCCTGTTGACCCTTCAAATGACTGCAGACGAATTATTATAATATTTTTTTCTTCCATCTCCTCTTTCTGAGCAACAGGAAGCGCACGTCCGCTGCCGTGATGGACAGCTTTCCACTTCTCAGCCGTCCTGCTTTATTTCACACCCATGCCCTTATCAGCCCACTCACCCTGGGGCTGCCTTTTAGGTGGTGACCACACTCCAAACTCGTGTTACTTTTGTGCTGCATCCACTGATCATTCTGACTGAGCATAACTCTTTAGAACAAAGTTCTGCCTGTTCTCTGCTACTCGGAACCAGCTCTGCACTGTGTAACGCTTTTCTTCTGCTATGGGAATTAATTTAAAGGATGTGTTGGCCAGGGGTGTCATGCAAAATTGTGGGTCCTACACACAAGCTGTCACTGTGAGGTAGAGGTGTACAATCCGATCTGATTTCATCAGACGGCAGGACCTGGGGTGCAATCACAGGGGCGGAGCTATCTGTGGGGAGTCCATGGTTGTGGGGCTGCCAGAGCGATGGCACTTGGTGGGGAATTCATGGTCCGTCGGCACAGCGGTCGTGCTGGAAAACCAGAAACTGAAAAGTAGTCAAGTTGAAAGGGGTTGAACTGGGAGAGCAAGGATCGTCCATGGAGCTGGAAAAGGCAACATTGTTGGGAGCACGGGGGTCGAAGATCATCGAGGTCAAACACAAACAGCTAAGGAATATCCAGAAGTCAATGTTGGGGTTAAAACGGCTTACAACTACATGGCATGAATCAACGAAGAGTATGCATTGTCGTAGTTTACGAATCATCCTTTTGGGTCTGTCTTCTTTATGGTCTTCTCCTGGCCAAACGGTGCCGCGGGGGTCCACACCCCACCTGGTGGTCTGGCGGAGTAGCAGCAGCCGTGACAGTTTTGATTCATGGCCTCCTGATTCAACTTAAAATTGATTGTCATCATTGTCATGGATGTGTGAATCAGGCTGGGTTGCCAGATTCAATATTTTGGGGAAAAATTGCTTGCCGTACCAGGTATTGAGAAAGCGTTTTCTCACTTTAGAATGTTACAGTGCTTCATCACAGCAGATAAATACTCTAGGATAGCACCATGCCGAGGCCCAACCACGAGGCATCTGTCAGCAGAACAAAGTTGAAATTTTCTGTTCACAGTACACATGGCTGAGGGCTGAATTGTGACTTGCTTACACATTTAACATGACCTTGCCCCTAACAATTTATCGATGTAAAAGCTAGATTATGTAAGTTGCTCTCCTCTCAATGACAGGTTATTCCACTTGATTTTATATTACACAACAACAACATTTATTTCTTATTCAGCCCAAAATCACATGCAGTATGTCTCAATGGATTTTGACGGCCCTGCAGCTGACAGCCCCCACACTTTGACTCTTTTTGGACACAAGTAAATATTCAACTAAAAAAACGAAACTAAACTAAATAAATAGTAAACTTAAAATTGACACAGCATGGTTCTTTTTTTTTTTTTACTTTATGATAGCAGGTCAATAATTTACTTGTCAGTAAGGCATGCTGCTAACTTGCCAAAATAAAAAGAAAAATCATAAAGAGAGTGACAAGGTTGATTTTCTGGAGAAATATGGTCTGGCTTTCAAACAGCAAGGCTTTACTTGTCCAATGAGAGAGAATTAAATATAAATGTATTTGGCGTGGTTTTAGCGCCTTCATAGCACACCCAGCGCATGCTGGAAGAGAATTTTTGTTTCCTGGTTTACCAAAATAAGGATATATAATCTTTCTGAATGTTCTTAGCAATATGTTTATGGTTCAGTGTTGCCAGGTTTTGAAATCAATATTTTGAAAATGTTTCTTTCTTTAGAATGCTACTGGAGTCACAGGAGTTTTAACAGGAGTTCTGGGCTAGCACCCTGCAGAGGACCAAATGAAATAACACACGTTGAAAAGTACCTATTTAAAGTGTGTTGGCCTTCAGCACCATGGACAAGTCCTCACAAGTGGTTTTAGAGATCTTAGTCTGCCAAGGCACTGTCAGTAGAGATGCCATATGCCTTTGTTCATTTTCACCCTGGAAGTCGGGTCAAGGGTGATGCGGGACAATTATCTTCAACACTCTCCCATGCCATGAAGCAGTCACCTTGAGTGTCGGTGAGAGCAGCAGCGCATAATTATTAATTGTTTTTGAGCAGTCTGGACCAGGGTCCACTTAATTTTTAATTGCCTCTCTTGGTCCACTGCCCCTACTTTGGGACTCCTGTCGGGACTCATGCTGTTCGACGTGACCCTCCCTGTCATCCATGAGCATGTCTTCCCAGTGAAGTTCTCAGTGTTAAAAGAACACTTTTTAACATGTAGCCAATGTTTCTATGTTCTTGGTTTGACCAGTTGTCTTCTGGCACTGACCTTAACCTTGACATAATGCTGCCTTGCCTTGATGCTCTTCTCTACATAACTATATCTGTTATGTACCTGTAAAGTCGTGAGATGAGGTGTGAGGAACCATTGAGGTACATAACTCCACATGTGTTCATTCATTGTTTTGATGCCTTCAGTGAGAATCTACCAATGTAAATGGTCATGAAAATAAAGAAAACACATTGAATCAGAAGGTGTGTCCAAACTTTTGGCCTGTACTGTGTGACACACACACACACACACACACACACACACACATTATGAGAAGATGTGTCCAAACTTTTCGCCTGTACAAACACACAGCATATATATATTCTGCCTTATACACTATTCATAATCAATATGTAAACATCTGTAGTAACATTGTAATGGTTTGAAATAAGACAAATCAGTTAGGAGTTTTGTGAACTGACATTCACTTTTCATGCTGAGAGATTTTGGGGATGGAATTCTGCTGCTGTTGTAAGAATGGACATCACGGGAGCCTGCTTTTGCCTTGCATAACAGATGTCTGCAGGGGGAGGTGTGACATTCCTGTGTCGACGGTTGTGGGTGAAGATTCGGCACCCCTGTTTTTACATGCCTTTTGTCTGACGGCAACGTGTGAAGTATCAGCCATCAGGACCGCCCACCCTCTTTGTCTTCCCCAAATGGGAGGCACCGGGGGTGTGACATCAGAAACAACAGGTTCTGATTGGTCAGTGACAACTTCCTGTAGGCCAGTGACAACTTCCTGTAGGCCAGGGGTATAAAAGTCTGCTCACATGTGGAAAAAGGATCTCTGAGCTTTCTTGCTCAGGGGTTTTTCCATCGGAAGCCGGAAGGCTTCTGAGCCTTTCTCTCCCCCTCTCTTTCTCTTCTCTCTTCTCTTCTTCTCATTTTTATTTTCTCTGTAACCTTGGTACCTTTTTACATTCAATATTGGAGTGGTTGAATACAGTGCTTTGTGTGGAGGTAGAAAGAGTTTTTTCTACACACCCTATTCTCTTCTCCCACACCACATGGTCTTCATTGTTTTTACACTGTGATAAAGGGAAGGGGTGGTTATTTAAATCAAACTTACTTGAAATAAACTCAAATCAGTGTTGGATCACTAGCTCAGTACACGTGAGTCAAATATTTATGGTCAGAGCCTCTCATCTGGCATAATAAATAACATATGCCAAACAATGGGAAGAAACATGAAACTTACAAGGTGCCAAGGTGCCAAAAGAAGAGCAACGACAAAACAGCACTGTAAAAAAAAGTAGGAAAAACTTAAAAATTGTATGCAAAGTTCTGTCAACCTCTTTACACTCACTGTTGACTATTGATTTGTGTTTCTGTTCTGTTGTGTTATATTGTGTTGCATCTATGGTCCGGGTGAACGATGTATGTACTATATGTATAGGGTTGGGATGGCAACAAAGCTTTACGTAATTACTTATAACTTGAAACAACAAACACTCCACTCACACCTGCGGACAACTCTGAGTCATCAGTTCCCCTAGTACACATGCCTTTGGATGGCAGGAGGAAAAAAGAACTTGGAGGAAACCCATGCCAACATGCAAATTCCCCATGTCTGTTGTTAATGTGCAATGTGCAATAAAATTGTAAGCAAACATACAACAGACACCAGAGGTGCCTAATGGTATTAAGTACAGGACAGCAACAGCAACAACAACGACAACATTTATTTCTTATACAGCCCAAAATCACATACAGTATGTCTCCATGGGCTTTGACAGGCCCTACAGTTGACACCCCCCATACTTGACCCTTCTGCACACAAGGAAAAATTTTATTAGAGAGAAAAAAAGAAAGGAAGAAACCTTGGAAAGGAGTGATACAGAGAGGGACCCCCTTCCTGGGTAGAGTGAGCCTGCAAGTGGTGTCAGTGCAGGGCTGGTGATGATTTGTCCAATAAGAAAAAAAAGTCCTACAGTTGTAGGGTTGGAGAAGTCCAGAGTGTAGTCCAGTGTCATGGTCTACATCACGTGTCCATTATGATATTACTGGTCCATTAGAAGATCCCTGAAGCAGTGGTGGTGGCTGTGGTGACCCTCTGGTTTGTTTCATGCTGAGTCATTGTTTAGCAGTTGTCAGGAAACAGGGTTTATCTGCTGGTCTCTTCACCGGGGTCTGCCGGTAGTCTGTGCTCTTGATTCAGTGTCTTGGAGAAAACAAACAGAAGCAGCGGCAGACGGTGGCACTGTACGGCCGATACTAAAATATGTGGTAATAGTAGTATATTGGTGCTACAGTGGCCCAGTACCCTAACCAGGACAGCCTTACTAGGGTGAATTTGACACTGTCTGTGTCTAACAGGGTGACTTTGTAATAAAGTGGGTTTTATAATTGACACTGTGTCAAAGTGAAGTGAAATGAGTGTCTGGGCCTTTAACAGAAGGCCCGAGAAAAAAAGATAGGTTTTCAGTTTGGATTTAAACTCTGAGACTGTGTCTGAGTCCCGGACACTGACTGGCAAGCCATTCCACAACTGCGGAGAGGATCTATGATATATGAGAAGGATCTGCTCCCAGCTGTGACCTTCTGTACTTTGGGTACCAGTAGTGACCCCGCACCTTCTTGATCAAAGGGGGCATGCCGGGTTGTAAAGAACTAAACGGGTACTGTGGGGTGAGACTATTTAGATCTTTATAGGTCAAAAGAAGGATTTTGTAGTCAATCCTAAATTTGATGGGTATTTCTTATTTTTGCAATATTTCTAAGGTATGCTATCCTAGTGACATTATCTACATGTAAATCAAATGAGAGACCTGCATCAATGATGACACCTAGATCCTTTACTTCAATACTTGGTGAAATAGAAAGGCTATCCAGAGTTATGATATAGTCAGCCAGCTTATGTCTGACTGCTTGAGACCCAATTACGAGAGCTTCCGTCTTATCAAGGTTCAACAGAAGAATGTTGGTGAGCATCCACTGTCTAATGTTCTTCAGACAATTATCTATTCTGTTCAGCTGCTGCCTCTCATCTGGCAAGTTGTACAGGACCTAGAACAGAACCTTGTGGAACACCAAACTCTACTTTACTATGTGAAGACGAATTGGTGTCCATTCACCATTGGTGTCCACAAACTGATACGATCGGTCAAATATGATCTGAACCATACATGGGCTGTTCCCTTAATCCCCACATCATTCTCTAACCTGGCAAGGAGAATAGCATGATCGATAGTGTGCACTCAGATCAAGCAGGGCAGGCAGCGAGATGCGTACCTGATCAGAGGCCAACAGCAGGTCATTAACCACTTTAACCAGCGCTGTCTCAGTGCTATGATGAGGTCTAAATCCCGATTGATATACTTCATATTGATATACTTGTTACTGTCTGGGTATGCGCTCAGCTGCTGGGCTACGAATTTTTCAAAGATTTTTGATAGAAACGGAAGGTTGGATATCGGTCTATAATTTAAAAGCTGACTGTGATCAAGATTCCATCCTGTGATCAAGGCTTTTTAATCAGGGGTCTGATGACTGCTACCTTGAACAAACTTGGTACGTGGCCGGTGCTAAGCGACGAGTTAATCATTTTGAGGATGGAATTTATAATATCAGGTGCTACTTGTTTAAGAAACCTTGTAGGAAGCAGATCCAAATGCAAGTACATTGATTTGAGATTAGTTTAATTAGTTCATGCTCTTTAATAAGGTTGAAGCGTTCTAATCGGTGGTCAGCTATTTGAAGATTATTTTCTGTAGAAATATCAACGAAACTGTTTGTTGTGTTTTTAATCTTATCTCTTTTCGTAACTATTTTAGTTTTAAAGAAATTCATACTATGCTACACAGCTACTAAGATGATATTGAGTGGTAGGATCCGTTTCTGTGTTATTCCTGGTTAGTTGGCTATAGTGTTAAACAGGAATCTGGGATTATTTTTGTTTTTGTCTATTAATGAAGAGCAATAAGTCAATCAAGCTGCACTAAGAGCCTTCATATAAGTAAGTAGGTTCTCCTTCCATGCTATTCGGAATACATTTAATTTACTTCGATGCCATTTACGTTCTAATTTCCAGGCAGTCTTCTTAAGCAAGCGGGTGTGATCATTATACCAAGGAATTCCGTTTTTATCGCTTACTATCTTTCTTTTTTGGGGAGCGACATTATCTAACGTACTATGCAGTGTTAATCCTAGACATTTGGTCACTTGGCCGATTTCAGCTGGGTCTGTCGGTGAGTTTATCAGCGATGATAAATCTTGTAGGGTGTTAATAAACCTCTGTACCGTAGTTGATGTAATTGTCCATTTGTCTCTATAATGAGGGGAGTGGAGTTTATTGTGTCTGAGATATATTTTAAAAGAGATGAGGAAATGATCTGAGGTAATTTCAGATTGCGGAAGAAATGTCT
Source organism: Denticeps clupeoides (assembly GCF_900700375.1). Classification (NCBI taxonomy): domain Eukaryota; kingdom Metazoa; phylum Chordata; class Actinopteri; order Clupeiformes; family Denticipitidae; genus Denticeps; species Denticeps clupeoides. The sequence continues at coordinate 10,021,050 of NC_041725.1, forward strand.
TCTATATTTAAACCAGAGGTCAGTACAAAATTGAGGGTATGACCACCTTAATGAGTAGGTCCAGTTATATTTTGGTATATTTTCGGAGTCTAGTATAGACAGGAATGCTGTTCTTAGTGAGTCTTCTAATTTATCACAGTAGAAGTCACCTACAATTAGGGCTTTATCCACAGATACAACCATGTTGGAAACAAAATCTGTAAATTCACTAAGAAACTCGTAGTAAGGTCCAGGGGGGTCTGTAAATGATAATCAATGCAATTAACTTATGGTTTTTGTGAGACTACATGGGTTATGTTGGTATAGAGAATCTCAAAAGAGTTAAATCCATGTCCGGTTTTATGTGTTATACCGAGGTTATCATTGTGAACTACTGCGACGCCACCTCCTCTTCCAGTTAAGCGAGGTCGATGTACATAGCTGTATCCAGGAGGACTGAATTCATTTAATGCTACAAATTCGTTTTGTTTTAACAGGTACAGTACAGGCCAAACGTTTGGACACAAGTGCTAAACACCTCTGGGAACTCCTTCAAGACTGTTGGAAAACCATTTCAGGTGACGACCTCTTGAAGCTCATCGAGAGAATGCCAAGAGTGTGTAAAGCAGTAAGCAGAGAAAAAGGTAGCTATTTTGAAGAAACTAGAATATAAAACATGTTTTCAGTTATTTCACCTTTTTTTGTTAAGTACATAACTCCACATGTGTTCATTCATAGTTTTGATTCTTATGTGAGAATCTACCATGTAAATGGACATGAAAATAAAGAAACCACATTGAATGAGAAGGTGTGTCCAAACATTTGTCCTGTACTGTATGTAGTGCCAGGAGAACATTTGAAACCTTCTGGATCAGTGTTAGTGTTAATCTGTGGTGTTTTGGAAAACAGATGGAGGATGGGATGGCTCTTTCTGTTTTTCATTAACATCTGTACATGGATGTTTTTGCAGAAGGCCTCCATTAGACGCCTGCTTATCACAGCTGAGGGATGTTTGATTAGAACACTGATAGCCGAGATATGATCTGCTCTACAGCAAATTAACCCCCATTTAACTGGAACGAGGAACTCTTTGTACCATATTTTGTAATCCACTTCACAGACATTTTAATGCACTGTCCTCTTTCATCCCACCAGAGGTCCTCAGATCTGATCAGATCCATTTTTTCCTAAATTTACAGGAGCCTTTTCGTCAATCAATTGGGGGGTGGAAACACGATGTTTTCTTCTGTTTGGAGCATAAACAGAGAGCTGTGAAAACACAGCTCCTGCTAAAGGTCTCCTTGCTCATTAGCGCACAGGAAGGTATCTGTGATCACGCGTTAGGAATAACAAACCCGCTGCTGTGCTCAAATTGTCAGCAAACAATAAAAGTATTATTCCTATATTGTGATCTCCACGACTTTCCGGCATTGCTCCCTTTTGAATTGCATTCAAGCGTGTGTGCATCAAGGATCCTGTAATTGTATAGACACCAAAAGTAAAAAATGTTAATTAGGCGGAGTAAAGTACGAGCATAAATAGCGGGCAGGGCTGATGCTGCAGAAGCTTGTGAGGGCCTGCTGACATTGCACACATTGTGTTGCAGATACCTAGAGCCAAGAAATAATGCAGATACACCGCTGATACAATCTCAAAACTCCCTCCAATCCCCTCTCGCTCACTGATATTCTTGATGCTCAGTAGTGGACTAGCAGATCTGGCCATGATGACCTTGCTCATTCTAAAATATCTTCCAGAATGCATAGCAGAGAAATGCTATCAGCTACAGTCTGAATAGACAAATCTGAGCCTTACAATTAGTGCACATTACATGTGAACGTGGATATGTTCCGGATTGTGAGAAGCACCACTGGAGTTCTTGGCACAAGGGTGAACAATTTCCCAAAAGAGACCTTAATAGATTGTGGAGACTCTGATGGTGTGTTACAAATTCACACATACTGTGCTGGTGGAGTACATAGACGACTGCACTAAAAGGCCATTAAGGCGTTTGGATGAACTCTGCGACACTGGAGTGTTTACGCAGAAGATTTTTACAGAGCCAAGCAGAGAATAAGATCATCCAGGTGAGGAAGCATCCTCACAAATGCTAAATAACATTCATTAAAAGGATGCAAGTCTCCTTGCACCCTTCTCCCTCCGAGGGCAAGGCAGGAGTGTTGCAGAGTCTAATGACCAGTTTGTTTGCTTTCATCATAGATGGCTGAAGAGCTGTGGGAGAATCGGATCTATAGTTTGGTGACCTTTGTACTGGGTTTTGTGAGCTATTCTGCTTCCTCATTAAAGGCATAACTCATCCAGAGAACAGCAAGAGAGGCATTTAAAAAAAAATATTTATCAAGTGTCTGAATGCCGATTGCAAATTTACCAGTGATGGATCCCAGAATTTGTCAGCTGCTTAAACATGTTCAAAACCCAGCAGCGTTACAACTGTGGAGATGTAAAAGCTCTCCCAGAAAATACAAAAGCCCAGTGGTTGCATGATTTGAGGGGAGGGCAATTTTCATGCCCAAATTCCAGATAATGCTAATTCAAGGCTTATACAATAACACACGTTTTCCTGTTTCAGTAATGATGTTACAGCATTATCAGCATTTATCATCTACATCAACTTGCAAATGATCCAATAGTCAGCATGTCTCTCTTTGAAACAACATGTTATTTTCTTGGAATCCATGAATGGCATTTTTTCCTCTCTTCCTGTTTACTGCAACCCACAATGAAGGCCTTTGTGGGTGAGGTTTAGCTGTATTTGAATAGATTATTACAGAATTTTGCTGTAACTCCAGAGCAGCATTCTTGGGTTGAAAAATTGTGCCACATTAATATTACATTGCTCATGAATAGTACATCGCAAAATCCAGACAAACTATTTACAGGTACCCTTATTAACAATGATTGTTGATGCAGGGGCAGCAAATTTGGACTAGTTTTATTTGTGTACTATAACCACACGTGCTGAATGGGGCTGTGCTTTGAAGCTTATCAGTGGTGCACAGTGATGGACACATGCAGAGACATACACAGAAGCATGCCCACAGGCACTTTGTGAGAAACACCGATTTTCCAGACTTCTGATTCTTTGAAATGTGGATGAAAACCTGAGGAAAGAGTGGAAATCAGCACAGAAGTTATACAGTGTGTGTATCATGTATGGGTTTAACAGTACACAGATTCATGGTTTTGTACGTACCTTCATTTTAAAGTCATGGTCTGTTTCGGTACAGTATGTCCCCCCCCCACACTGGACCAAAAATATAACATACAGCATATTTTACATAACATTTTAATGTATTAAACAGTGATTTAATTCAAAATATGGAGCTTAGAAATACGACTGCTTGGAAAAAAGTTAAACCAAGCTATAACAAATCGTCACAAAAGAGACACTTGGGAGAGATGCTTGGTAGCTTAGCAGTTAAAGAAACGGCCCCGTACTCAGAAGGTTGCCAGTCCCGAATTGCCAAGGTGCCACTGAGGTGCCACTGACCAAATCGCCGTCCCTACTCCCCACACACTGCTCCCCGGGCGCCTTTCATGGCTGGGTGAGGGTTAAATGGAGAAGACAGATTTTGTTGTGCACACCGTGTGCTGTGGTGCAGTGTATCACAATGGCAATCACTTCACTTTCACTTTTCACAATAGCACATTTGGCATGAAATGTCGCCCAAGAAACCACATCAAGGCATCAAAAGAACAATTTATCATAAGAGTGAGTAGGAATCAAAAACTTATCAAGGAAAAGGCTAATTACCAACATTCACAGCAGCCCCAGTCAACCAGTGAGCTTCACAAGCCTCCACCCTGGATCCTATCCAAACAGCACATCAATATGAGCTTCTAATAATGAGCTAATTACAGGACAGCTTCATGAAATCTACAGTCCTGGACAGTTCCGGGGGTCAGTTGAGGCTTTTTGTGCACGTTTCAAGGCTAACACTAGGACTGTAGTGAGACGCAGTCCCGTCAGGGATGAACACATGATCACCATCCTGGAGGATGAGGTTCGGAGGCTTCTGAAGGGAATGAACATGACAAAGTCGGTTTGACCCAGACGTAATATTTTCGGCTTGTCTGCTCTCTGGGTTGTTTACCCCAGTCTGTGGTCTTCCACTGCTTTAAAAAAAGAAATCAGTAATTGCTTCTGTGCTGAAGAACAATGATCCCTCATGCTCGAATGGCTATTGACCAGTAGCCCCCATGTTGCATGTGATGACTGTTGTTTGAGGGGCTTATTAAAAACATCATCTCATCTGCCCTCCATCCACAGCATTATTGACCCACTGCTATTCGCTAACAGTCTTAACAGGTCCTTGCACACACAACGTGACACACAGACGGAGGACAAGGAACTAAGTGAAGCTGCCGTTTATTGATTATAGTTCAGCTCTTGACTCCACAGACCCACACACGCTGGCCTTCAAGCTCAAAGACGTTTTGGCAGAACGCTCTCCTCTCTGGCTGTTCTCTGGACTTTCTTATAGACAAATTCCGGCTGGTCGCACCTAACACCCTCACCTTGAGAACAGAATCCGCAAAAGGTTGTCACTTGAGCCCCCAACTCTACTCTCGATACATGGCTTTGTATCCTGATACCTGTATCTGTTCAGCAAATTTAACAGTATGTGTGTTTGGACTGGAGTGTTTTCTTCTGTACGTCACACAGAAGTTGTGGCCTAGCGCGGGGAAGCGGCCCTGTTATCAGAAGGTTGCCGGTTCAAATCCCGACCCGCCAAGGTGCCACTGAGGTGCCACTGAGCAAAGTATCGTCCCCACACACTGCTCCCCGGGCGCCTGTCATGGCTGCCCACTGCTCACTCAGGGTGATGGGTTAAATGCAGAGGACAAATTTCACTGTGTGCTTTTAAGCTTAAGCTGTAGGGTGCAGGGCGTTGCTTTTGATATTTTCCGAAGCATTGCATGAGTACTGTTTAATAATGTCGTATGAATTTACCGAAATGAATAGACAGTTTTCTGCAACAAACTACCCACCCGCCACGTTGTGCTGGTGTGTATATATTTCCGAAACCCCAAAGACAAACGTTAATGATGTTTTTAGGCTTGGTTGACAACTCTCACGTACCCAATTTAATCCTGATCCTTTCAACAACATGCCCAGATATTGCACAAGGTCCTCTCTCCTCCTTACCAATTCCTCCACTCTCTACTCTGGTAATTCCCTCTATACGCACAGGTAACGTATTACCTTACCTGCGAGATCTCTGCCATAGTCATCTCATGACCACAACTGTGGAGATGTAAAAGCTCTCCCAGAAAATACAAAATCCCAGTGCCTGCATGATTTAAGGGAGGACAATTTTCATGCCCAAATTCCAGATATTGCTAATTCAAGGCTTATACAATAACACACATTTCCTGTTTCAGTAATGATGTTACAGCATTATCAGCATTTATCATCTACATCAACTTGCAAATGATCCAATAGTCAGCATATCTCTCTTTGAAACAACATGTTATTTTCTTGGAATCCATTAATGAAATGTTTTCTTCTCTTAATGTTTCCTCTCTTAATAGTCATCTCATGACCACTCCAGTAATGTTTAGCTGGAATACTGAGACGTTAACCCAAATCTGGGACATTACTTCACAATTCAATAAATTAAATAGGTAGTGAATTTAAATTATTGTCTGATGCACAAACGTTGGATTTGATTTATTTTTTTTCTGAATAATAAAGACCACATTTATGGAATTAATACTTAAATTATGTATTTAAATGTGTAAGTGCAGTAAAACTAACAGTGACTAACTAGCTTTTACACACTAGTCATTAAAACATAATAACAATTAAATAGTCCATTCACACTGATGTCTTTCCTCTCGGGCCTTTTGATATGTAATGCTCATTAACTCAATTTAGACACCAATTGACGTAGAGAATTTCCCCATGAGGTCCTACAAAGTGGCAACTTCAGAGCAATGAGCATTTAGTGCTTTTGAATGTTTCCTCGTGCCTTAAGACCTCGGCAGCTGTCCAGAGACCAGAAGGAATCACTGATCTTTGCAGGACTTCTTCAAAAATGGACGACAGGCCAGGCTGAAGCACCAGCCATGGAACAAATGGAATAATTTATTGGAGTAAAATATTTATCTGGGATCTCTCAGCATGCTTGATGCCATGTCACATTCTATTCCACTGAAGCACAGGCTGCGATGTTTCCAGAATATTAAGTGCAGATTATTCATCCGCTACTCAACCACTTTTATCGTCTCATTTAATGAGTTGGGCAAACACTACAGGCAGTGTCTGGCATTGCCACACATCAAGCAATTAAAGCCAAATGCAACCCTGTGTCCTAAAAAGCCGGTCGCTCTGATCCTCAGTGAACGAAGCTGCAGCCGAAACCCACATGACGATGTGTGCTTATCCCCCCGAGCCTACTCCATCAAACAGGTCATGAAAGCTGAACGCCACACTGGCACAGATAAAGTTCACTGCGGCGCTGAGCCTTGCAACAAACATTTGCTCTGTGCTGCATCTGCACTCAGCAACATGCTATCATTAACCCTGACGTGATAAGATTGTCACAGTTAACTGGCTGGGTAAACTAGGATGATTGCGTGTGCAAAGCCCACATCCTCCGAAGCCCCACAATGGTTAAACAAATACACACAAAGTGCAAACTATTTATTTACTTAAATAGACAACTATTATTTTAATAAACGACCATTTCAAACATTTATAACGCATTATCCTCTGAGAAACCACGGGTAACTGTGACTTCAGGACAGTGAAGGGAGGTTGCTATGCACCACACAAAGTGGCTTTGATAATTAAACAGATAATTCTAATTCTAATTATGAAAGTAATAATTAAAACATTTTTTTCCACCACGTAGTTCTTTAATGGGTTGTGATCACTTAGCAACATTACATTTCATAGTGATCTATAGAAATCAGTAGTCAAATATATATTGTAAGATCAGATTTATCATTTTTTTATGTGCCCTGATGAATGTCACGGAAAACTACTGCTCTATACAGCAGCAGTGCTCTCTATATATTGTCCCACCTATGCCAAGCGTTTGATCCATGTGCATGACAGAGCTTGCCCCACCCCCACCGTTTAATGGAAATCCTGCAACTTCCCACGGATTCATGACCCAGTGTCATTTTGACTCCAAGCAAGTCAATTTCCAGTTGAAAAAGCCTTTGTGGCTTTCATAACCACTCGCATGACGGAACGGGCCATGGAGTGAGCCAGCAACCTCTTGGCAGGCTGCCTCAGGAAGGAATCGGGGTGAACGGGCCGTCACGGACTATTTCAATCTGATCACTGTCAAGAACAGGTATTCTCTACTGCTACTCAACGTGCCGTTTGACCGACTTACCACCATATGCACCAAGCTTGACCTGTGCAACACTTATCGCCTGGTCCAGATCCGAGAGGGGGGTGAATGGAAAATGGGTTTCATCACCCAACTTTTGAGCAAAATCCTCTATCAGTTACCTTCTAGGCAGATCTCTCCTCTAACATTTCCCGTATCCATCAAGTCCTGAAGAATTGCCTATTCATCAAAGTTAATCTTTCACACAACTCACATCACATACCTCGGTTTCAGTCCCCAGGGCCTGGCCATTAAACCAGGACAGGCCTCAGCAGTGGTTGACTGGCTTTGCCGCACATCTATCAAGCAGCTTCAACAATTCCTGGACTTCACCAACATTTATCAGTGTTTCATTCAAAACATTAGCCTTGGGAAGAAACTACACCCCTTTGCTTTCGTAAACTAAGCAGAGCAGAATTATGACATGGGCAATCGGGAAATGCTTGCCATCAAGATGGCGTTGGATAAGTGGCACCTCTGACTCAATGGCTCCACACAACCGATTATAGTTTGGACAGAGCACAGGAATCTGGAGTTCTTCTGGGAGACTCGTTTCCTCAACCCCCCGCATCGTTGCTCCAGTCCATTCCCTTGGCCACTGGTCTCACCCCGTGTCATCAAAAGGGAGGCACTCATCAACAAATACACATAGATTACAGATCTGATAAACTATTCATGCAATGAAAACAAAGGAGGTTTAGACCTTCCTTAACTTCTATTACCATTTCTTAGCCAACAGGCTACAACACGTTTCAGGGTGGTTATAACCTACCCACTGAGATTTTTAAAAAGGACTGGCTCATCACCGTTCCAATGCAAACACACCTATCTGGAACAACCCGGCCATACTACAAAACAATCATTTGAAAATCTTTCCAAATTTGAGCTGCAAAGGCATTAAATACATGAAATATATATTCATATTCAAGACAACACACCTGACAATTACATCCACGCTCTTTGGTTCTGTCCACCTGTTCAGAGATTTTAAGATATTCTCCTACAGTCTGCTTGTTGGAATTAGATGATATCACCATGGAGATTAATACAATCCACATGGATTTTAACGATTTATACATTAAAAATAAAAACAACCTTAATGGCAACCACTATAGAGATCATTTGCTGGACTATATTAGTCATAACGTAGTGGGTTGTGGGGGTTTTGGATTTGTCCTGCTTTGGTCATTGACATGATGTGGTGTATGGGCTTGGGGCATCTGGGGGTCTGCTGGGGGTGGGTTTCCTTGGGGGTTTGGCGCTGGTGCTGTGGTCCTGGCTGGGATGGAGGTTAAATAATAAAAATAAAAATATCATAATTTAATTAAAGAAAAAAAAGGCAGTGAAAGATGAAACACTTTAATGTGTCAACTGTGTTACTGACAGGCTGCGGAGAAAAAAGAAAGATTGACTTAGTTACATTACTTACACATCAATTGGTTGGTTGGCAACAATGCAGCAAACCTTTTTTGTCCAAAACCTCAAAGCTATATGTGGAAACCGTTGGATTTGAATGATCAACATGCACTTTCTAGTGCCTCTGTATAAAGTCATGAGGACAGGAGGGGTGTCGTTTGGGCTCCTAATTTGTTGCAGGAAACAAAGACTTGCCCTCTTGAGATGGAAAATGGGGTCTGCTTCCCCCAGGAAATTGTCACCGACTCCAGAACATGGCCATGGATTATCAGTGTAGCACATGTTCCATGTGCTTCCAGTCATCACTTTCATTTAGTTGACATTCAATGACAGGTTGTTTCTTGTCACATTAGACAATGAGCAACTCCCTCTCTGTAGACCAAGATGTCATTGTCCCACATCTGTTTGATTAGGTGTACTTGTACATCAGTCATGAACAGCAGCAACCACAAACCATGGAATGAACCATTGCAATGAGCAGGGACAAAAAGAAAACCTCCTAAAACAAAAAAAATGCTCTTCTTCTGTGGATATATTAAAATATATAACACCAACATGCAATGTTAACATTTCAGCGGGATAAACCTTTCTTTGGAAATGTATAATGTTTGTGCTTGATGCCAATTTGTTGAACATTTCGTGTGATTTGTTTGCAATGCACTGAGGTATCTGAAGTGGAAACAGTCACAGCATGGCTCTGTAGATGAAGACGCAGCAGGACACCCATTCCATGCAAAAGTCCTGTGATCTCATGAGGCTGGGGGTGCTGGAAGTCCTACTCAAGACAGCATGGGAGTTGTCCTTTCTCCAGCACCAAGTTCCAAATACCACACGAGGATCTGCAGCTCGGTGATTCCCGCACTCACCACGTGTCCAATAACCTGATGTTTTTCAGAGCCCCCACATCGTCGAATTTACCTAATCCTGCACAGCCAGTGCACAGGAGCTCATTTTTGCTAGACATCAGCATCGTCTGGTTAGACTTTGTCACAGCGGGGCAACACACCCTCATCATTAGCAGGAGGAAAGGTCAAAAAGTGCCACAGATGAGGTGTAACCCGGAAATCAATGAACCTGCAGAATCTAATAAACCATAAATCTCCATCAAAATTTCACTTCATCACCCCTACATTAATGTTAGTCACATTTTACATTGGCTTTACACACCAACTATTTTATTATATCAGTTGTCCAACTGATTTGTGAACATTAATTAAACAACACATTATATAGTTATGTAAGTGCTGTGACTGAACAGGGCTGCAGTTCTGGAGCATGCACTGTGCTCATCTTTGCTGGTGTACATCACCATTCAGGTGAATGAAATGTAAGGAAGAAGTACAAGAAAGCACTGCTCAAAAGCTAAAAGGCCCCAAGCTTTCGTCTGCACTTTTGAGATCAAAGAGATCATTTTTCAAGGCTAGACAGCAAGAGTTCATTTAACATTCACCCCATGTATTAATTCCACTTTTGTCAGTGCGTACAGTGAATATTACAAGTGTACACAATTACCAATGTCTCCAGTTCATTAGTATTTCCTTCTACCATTTCCCATTTCCACATTTGACTGAGAAGAAAAAGCTCTAACTTGTATGAATATTAATATATTATTAATATATAAGCCAACTACAATGTCAGGATTGACTGCACGGATTAGTTTCTGTTCTCCCCCTTGTTCCCCTGTTTTGCCCTGTTTTTTGATTTTTTAATAAATCTTGTTTCCCAGTATGTCCCGCCTCTGCACTTCCTTCCCCCGTCAGCTCGTGGACGTAACATGCAAGGAGTCTTTGTCAACACACCTCACAGTGGATTAGACCACAAGGCACAGTATGAATATGAATTGGAATAAATGTGGGGTATTTTATAAATTAATTATAAATAATTGATTCACCAAAATGTTCCTCTTGATCCAGACTTTCTGTTTGTTCTGCTGGTTATGGATTAATTTGATTCCATTTCTATTCAGTAGAGCTTATCACAAAAAAAAAAAAAAATCCTAGGTTCTAATTTTTAGAACCATCACCTTTGAATTTGCTTTAACTGCATCATTTATTAGTGATAAAATAATTTGATATATGATACCCAATGCTAACTTTAAATCATTAGTATGCAGTCATGCAAAGACAAAAAATTGGGCATGTCTTCACACTTACAAGCTCCAGATGTGCTGGACCAGACGTCTGTTCAGCTGTATGCACCTTTTTTCTGTAATTGAACACATTACAGAAAATGATGCATCAAAAGAACTTGAAACAGAACTTAAGCAAAATCAGCAACATTCTTTTCTGAATTGGATTTGGATCTGAACACTTGAACAGTAAGGCAAGACACATGTCAATATATCTTTTTTTTCTGTCTGATTTCAGAAAAATTGCTGGATATGTGCCTCATTTTGTGGAGTTGTGAAACCACTTATCTGCAGATTCACAGTATCTGACACCAAAGCTTTTTGTAGTGATGGCAGAAGGCAGCCTGTCTCAGAAGATCCCAGCAGCAGTTCAAAAAGCAGCAACAACAGTTCTCCATTGAAGCCTTTATAAATATAAATTGGGGACACGCCGCCACTCCACCATTGCTATTGATGGTGACATGTGACAACTCAGGCATTTGTGTGGGAACATACGGCTCCTACCTGTCTGCTTCAGGAAAGAAAATCCTTCTAAAGGGTGTCAGATGGTGCTTTGGATAGGAGGGTTATCACAAATGATCTTTTATCGGGATCTTTTATATTTTCCACACGAAAATGTGAAATTCATTAATCACTCTATCATTTTGGGAGGATTTAATATGTGAACACGCACACACATTCACACACCCCATTCCTTTATCTTTATGATGATAAAAAATATATTCAGTCTTGTAATTTAAAAAAAAAAAAACTGTAATGAGTTCTATACTCCTTTTCTTACTTATAACTTTTAATTAACTGCAGTAGTCACATTATTGAATGAGGATTTGGTGATGGTGTCATCACTGGGATAGGACCAATTTTCTTTTGTCACCACAAGGTTGGGGATGAAATTATTTGGTTGTAGGTCTTTCAGCATGATAGCCCCAACACCATCTTAATAATTGCTTCTGTGGCTTCCTGACACCATTACAAAGAACATTTTCACATGTACAAAAAGATTAGAAGATCACATTCGTGAGATGACTGTACAAGAAGTGAGGAGGAGGAAAATGAAGGCCGCAGAGTTCTGTTTGCTAATGGCTGAAGGAAAAAGAAAGAAAATGATGTAAGTTTCAATTAGAATTACGTTTGAGTCAGAAAATGATAATGTTATGTGAAAACCTGCTATTTGTTGCTGTCAAAATTCAAGAGCAATTTGTTAGTTCTGTGACTTATTTATATATGATTTGCTCATAAATAGCAGAAATTTTAAACGATTAAAGGAGCCGTCTGGTAAAGGGTCCTGCTACAAGATATGCTGCAGATCTTTGAAACTTTATTTACAGCTCACCTAATCTTCACTATTGTCAGTAAAGACACTAGTATGAACAAATGAATGTACCTTGTGTCACCCAGGGGCCACTGGGCTCACACAGCGGCTGCTGTTGCATATAATTTGTGGGTACTGATCACTTACAGCTTCTTCTCATGTTATGTTCCCGAGTTTTAGACACAGCAAACTATAAGCAAGAAACATGTACTAAGTCTAGTCATTTCAGATTCTTCACTGCACAGCCTTGTCGTTTTTGTCCACTTAGTCACAACAGCCTGTAGTGACAATGCAGATTGATCGTTTCACCATATGGTAGAATTATATACCCCATTAAAACAGAATTCATTTGGTCAAACAAACATAGAGGGAAATTAATGGAAATAGCAGGTGAGAAATAGAGAAATTTCAATTATTTGAAATACAACATCTAAATATATACAGTACAGGCCAAATTTTGGACACACGTTCTCATAACTCCGCATGTGTTCATTCATTGTTTTGATGTGTTCATTGAGAACCTACCAATGTAAATGGTCATGAAAACAAAGAAAACACATTGAATGAGAAGGTGTGTCCAAACATTTGGCCTGTACTGTATAACGGTACTTTTATACAGACCACACTCTCTCAGAGGGTCTGCAAGATGTAATGAACCAATCTCTTGTCTTATTTTCTGCAAGTTTATTGCATCTTGATTAGAGAAAGTCCACTGGCATGAATTCTCCAGTGGTAATAATTGCCTGAAGCAGCGAGGGAGTCAGATATCATAAGAACAAGCAAACGGCCTTGGCTGATTTGCTAGATGACCAGCAGAGGAAATTGATTAGAAAGCTGTGGCGATAAAACAGATTCACTCTCAGCCTGATTAAAATCAACATGCACATCTTAGGAGATCAATATGCGGTGGAGGTAGTCATCTCCGCCAGGCTCTGTCTCCTACTCCTTTAATGTCTTGTAATCCCCAGTATGGGCTCCAGTTAGAATGATGTCCCAGTTTTACGAGATGGTACGTGCTTTGGGAAAAAAAATCACATCTCGTGACTGGAACAAATTTCATCTGGCCAAAAAGAGTGAATTGTTGTGAGCATGTGCGGCCAGTTTCTTCACCACAGTTTCGTTCTGGGAATGATTTGCACAAAGTATAAATATTCAGAAAAGTCTTAAAAATATCTGCATTCATCAAAGCATAAGCAGTCCAGTACATATTAAATACATTCAAGAGTCTAATATGATCTGTAACAAATCAAATAACTCCTGTATTACTTTCTGCATTAAGTAGATTTTTTGGTCTTTTTTTTTGCTGTACACATTTGGGTCAGTCCAAACAGGCACAGAGTAGGTGTGGATTTAAGATGGAACAATCCTTTCCCATAAACCCATTATCCCGATTTGTCTTTGATTGTCTTAGAATTTTTCCTAATTGTTTTAGCAGGTGAAACACTACTAATAACTACTTCTGGTTATTAGTTGCTATTACCAATGTGCTTCTGGTCAACCTTGCAGGTCCACCAGCTCTACCATCTTCATATAACCATGCTGTATTTTAAGGGAGGGTGGCTGTTGGACTGTGGGAGGTAGTGAGACCTGGGATATGGGATATGGGTGTGGTGTTGCACTGGGTGCAGCATAAACATGACTAGATCTGTCCGGGATGCTGACTCAACCTCTCTATGTATGCCTCCCTAACAGAACTGACGTGTTAGGGCTGATAACAAGGTATTATTTACTGGGTAAACTTGCCTTACAAACACCTGTTTTATGTAATATGCTTGTCACATGTAATCCTTACAAAAAAGTTAATGCACGCCGCTTACAAGTAAATTAAAATGCATGATCTAAAGTACTTGATTTTCATAATCTGATTATGCAATGCGGATTACATGTAATCTATGACTTTCTAACCCTGTCAGATCAGTCCGCCATACAAGTGTTGCGATCTCCCATTAACACAAATGCAGGGCTTGTTTGATTTGTTGTGTGTTCCACCTGCCAGGACAAAATTGCCCTTTCAGTCCTATAGCAGCAGCGCGCATCCGCGCACAACACAGTGGCCCGTTTTTCGTGGAGAGGGGAGAGGTGGTGAAGGCAGACCCCCATCTGCCGGGGCCAGGCAGTACAATCTGTTCACACTGCCTCCTCCATCCTGAACCCGGCCTGTCATTAGCAAGCAGAACCTGCATTGTTCCACTCTGTCTTTTCCTCTGTTTCCCTCCGTCCCCTGCTTTCCCTTCAGCACAATCCTTCTTTCACAGAAAACATAAGCTTCCCATTCGAGCCCTGGCGTTCGCCAAATGTCAGCTAAATTCTCTGAAGGCCCGCGGGGCGGTTGAATTAAGCACGACGCGCAAAAATGGACTTCTAATGAAGTGCATCAACCTGGAGTAGACAGTGTTTGTCTGCCTGCCTCTTTTTTTTTTCCGTTTTTTGAGAGATGATGGCGTGTGTGTGTGTTGGTGTTTTTGGGGCGGGTTCTTTCCTCTGAATGGAGTGAGGGGGGAAAAAATCATTATTCCGCCGTCTGCTGATGCATTGTGTGATGTTTTTCAGGGCCGAAAAAAAGATGAAAAGGTTTGTACCAAATTATTGATACTGGACAGAGATGGAAAAAAAGGAAATGAAAGAAAAAGGAAAAAAAGGAAGAAGATAAAAATGACAATTTTATATTTGTCAGTCCGAAGCCATCAAAGTGCTCCCAACCTCCTTGTCAGAACAAGACATTGTGTGTCCAGCCCTTGAAAAGATTTTGAAAGCGCATTTTATCTTTGCCTGCATTAGCATCGGCGCGCTGAAAAGCGTCATCGTGCCGAGCTGCAGCTGCACTCTGCAGGGATGTAAACACATGTCGGTGTCCTCGTCCACCGAAGAAGAAGAAAAGGTAAACACTCGCAGAAATGGGCACGAATGAGCTTGCTGTCAGAGCGTGAGCATAAAGGACGGCGACCATTGCAGGCCTTGGCTGGACCCCGTATGCGAACGGTGCCTTCGCTGGGGAAGAAGCCTCTCAAGAGCCTTCGGACATCAAGTCCCCATCTCAGTTTTGCCGAGCCACCAAGGACAGATCAGCTGGGCGGGCAAAACAAAGGCAGCACCCTCCTCGTCCTGCTTCATCCAGACAGCTGCTTGGAGGCCCTGAAGATGCCGTAGGCAACGTTGCTGTTGCTGCCCCAGTCCATCAAGGTCGAGTGACTGTCGAAAATGCTTCCCTTTCTTGTCCAATTTTGAATGTTGAAACAGTGTTGATACAGCGATGCGATGCCCATGTCTGGTGGGTGGTCTGGGGCGCCTGGACTCCTGCCACATGAACTTTGAAGGCTTCCACACAATTCACATAAATAAAAAGAAACAGCTTTGTAAAGAAATACTCACTAGCAAAAAGAGTGGTTCATTTAGTAAAACAGATTACTAACGGGTGACTCTTTCTTCTTGTCTTTCTTTGACCATTCACTAGTGATCTTAGACAATAGTGTTCACCTTTGAATTAAGGTGTGCTAAGAAACAACCATAGCATAAACATGCACTATTAACACATTTATTAACATAACAAAAGCATACACATTTTTACAGAATATATTTTTGTGTGTCGACTGGTTCAATGTTCATGTTTTGGTGCATTTTTGATGATTTCTTTTTCTGTCATCATGCAAGAAAATCTAAGCAGCACTCGCAGAAATTGTTTCAAAAACAAATTCAGTAGCTTTGAATTGAACTTTTCTGTAAATTAATTATATGCAGCACATTCCATTTTTCTAAATGTTTCATTTTGATCTTAAAAAGTTGCTTCACTTACAAGATCACTTACATTCGGGGTACACTCTCTAAACTTAGAGTGTGCACAAACGACATCTATCCACATATGGCTCATTCATCCTTACACTGCGACTCCCTGTGGCTTTGGAAAAAAAAAAACTGAAGCGTATTTTATTTTTATCCATTGTTTTTGTTAATTGTAGTTTGAAATCTGGGTGGTAGTAGCCTAGTGGGTAACACACTCGCCTATGAACCAGAAGACCCAGGTTCGAATCCCACTTAACCCTAAGTTGCTCCAGACTGTCCCTGTAACTACTGATTGTAAGTCGCTTTGGATAAGGGCGTCTGATAAATGCTGTAAATGTAAATGTAAATCTGAAGATTAGTGTGATCTTCTGTTATTAAAATGCAATGTTTTAATTTCTATATATATATAGGCCTTTACGGCATTTGTGATGCATATTTTGAGCGTTCAAGAAATTATATATATATATAGGCCCACCACCCCACCTGGCCACCTCCACCAGAGCTGTTATTCAATTTGATCAATTAGTGTTTCAAAATCTGATGCCTCTTAGAGACAGTAAACAGTTGATTGCAATATTTAATGTTAAATAATTTGCATATGTTGACTAAAAGTTGATAAGTAAGTTGCGTAGAGTTAGCTAAGTTAGGGTGACAAAATCCCCGTATATATCCGCTGGGTTTATATATTTGTCTGGATATATTTGTCATTGGTTGAGCCGTATTGTTTTGGTACATAGTGAAACGAAACAACGTTTCTCCGGAACCTGGTGCTACATGTAACATTTAAACGAAGACAATTAAACCAAGTTACATGCTGACATAAAGTGCAAACTGGGGACACAGTCAGTGCAAAACTAACATATATAAAACTAACATATGTTCAGGCCCAGCAGACTCAGATTCTCGATCATATGCTGAGGAATGATGGTGCTGAATGCTAAACTGAAGTCTATGAACAGCATTTATGGGCACGATGGTGGTGGCCGTGGCACAGCACCTGATCACTGGAAGAAGGGTTGGATTTCCGTGCAGTCACATTGTTCTGTTTGACATTCAGCAGACCTGGAAGGGAGGGGTCACTGTCACATGCAGAGGTTTTAGTCCTGTAGTTTGTGACGGCCTGGATGCCCTGCCACATGCGCCGTGTGTCACCGGTGTCCTGGAAGTGGCTTTGCTGCTATAATGGCTTCACCCCCCCGATGGTACAACTGTACTGTAGAAATATCATGCATGGTGTACTCAGAACAACTCCCTCTTGATAGGAGTTAAGACGTCTCTATGTCTTTAACCTCCATTGATTTCCATGCTGTCCTCTGAGATACTTTGAATGCACAGCATGTTTTCTGCCTTCCATTACAAAGACGGGGCTTAATGATTACTCAATAACTCATAAGGAAATTACAAAATTAGTCACACATTAAAAATTAATTATTGACTACTTTAAAGTGTGAAATTAAAATTTGACAGCTCTAAGCCATCAGAATAAAATGAAAAGGCAACCACGTCATCGAAGTGGGTACAATTAATTCAATTAAGAGTTGATAGTATTCTACAAAAGTGTCTGACTGAACCCATCCCATCTGTGAAGTAGTGATCGTTCATGAGGTTCTGGAACAGGGTTAATTGATGCATAAAGCTTAGCTGATGGCATCTTTCAGACTGACGTACGGTCCCCCTTCGCAGATTTGTCACGATGGCACAGTGAGTGGTCACAGTACGGGAGGCAGACGAATGGGAAATTGAAAAGTGTGTCTATCCATCAATAGGGAAGTGCTGGGTTGGAGAATTTCAAAAAGCATGAAATATGTCTGCCTACTGAAGTGTGTCGTATTTTTTATTTTGATTTTTTTTTGAGTTCGTGTGAATGTGTGTGTTTGTGTGTGCACACACTCGTTTGAGGTTAGGCAGTATGTTATTGCTGGGCTATATAACTCCTGTTGTGGCTCTATGATTCATCATCTATGCTTCGTTGGAAAAAAAAAAAGTTTTGGAAATTTTGCATAGCATAGCACGCGACACACACCATTTATCATTCAAAAGAGATGATGAAGTGATATCACTGAATCAGGATGACAATTTCCTTACATTCTTATTTCAGTGAGCTCAGGACCTCCCATGGAGGGAGAATAAGACATCTTGATTTGGACAGGAGGGCTTTCGGCTGGGCTGCTAAGGTCTTATGTCTTATGAGCTGATGAAAATACTAGGATTAGACTGATGTAATACTTTTATCAGCACTTGATGCAAATAGCTGTTTGTAACAAGAAGACTGCCCCTGGCAGAGAATGTTTTCTTCACCATCGCATCTCAAATATTGCTACTTCAATAAGGGGGGAAACGTAACATTTATTCTAGTTTCTGGTCAAATTAAAAGTAGAAAGCACAGCAAAGCATTCATTCCCTTTTATCCCTTTTTTGTAATTCAGCGAGGAAAGTGCATGCAGCAATTAAATTTAATAATTCTTTCAACTGCCCTTTTCTGTGGCCTGGCCACATCGCATGCATCATAATTCTGACCATGTAAACAAATAATTCACCCAGGAAAGCAGTTTACTGCGTTATGATTCATTTGGGGTGCAGGGATGGTCAGGGGTCAATTGATGCAAATTGCTGGGAGATGAGCTCACCTTTTCACTGCTGTGCATTATGAATATTGTCCAGTAAAACATCTGAGAGGAAAGAACACATGTGAGCCTGCTCACTGTTATGGACAGTCTCCAAAACAGCGACGTTTAAAATTTGAGATTGGACCATAATGTCAAAATAAGGACAAACTGTCAACCAGCATGTATTGTTATTGTGGTTTGTCAAAATGACTCAAAATGGATGTAAAACTCACAGGACACTTGATTCATTCCTTTTAAAAGGGAGAATTCAGGAAGCAGTGCTTGACTTGACGTTGGCTCTTTTATCCAACTTTTAAGTAATTTCCAACAGCATTTCACCAACCCTTTCCCAATCCCTTTACAGACAGATTTAGTTGCCAGGGTTTTATTAAATTCATTTTATGTTTTACATTTAGCCCTGCCTGAAAGGTCACAGCTCTTTTAGCTGCTCTCTAGCAAAAGAAATAACATCACTTTCAATATTACAAAAAATACCTATAGTTTCCACAAGCAACTTTGGACCCAATGGCAAGTGTCAAAATCCTTTTATACTGTAACTGTTTTGAGGAGAAGTAAGAAATCTAAAGAAAATAGAACTGCATCACTTTGTGCACCAAATCAGAAGCACCAGGCTCATATGTTCAATTCACATGAGTGTTTGGACCCTTCAAAAAGGGAACCTGCATGCCACCCACCTTTCACTTGCATTGATCTCAGTATTTGCCAAATATATATAACATATATATTGTTTGCAGTGCTTACATTGAGAACAAACATTTGGACATTTTCTTCAAGAACAAGTCATACACAGTTATATTATGAATTATACAATTTTTCACGAATTGACTGGATACTCTGATGTGTTTTTGTGCTTAGCCTTTACTCTGTTTCTGCTGTCCAGCATTTTCCATTTCCTAAATAAAAGGTTTCAATGATCTCTCTACCCCTCAGTGTAGCTGAGCGGTTTTGCATTCGCACATGGCAATTGGGATGCAGGCGTGTTCCCCACTTTCAATTTCCATTGAAGGCCCTTCGTCCCAAAGGACAGTTGTTGATATATTTTTACTGAGTGGGTCTCCAGTTGAATGCATGAATGTTTTGCTCACTACTGGTGCTTTCCTTGCTGTCCCTCCATTCTCTTACATTTTCCATTTTCATGGCAAAGCTTTCAGTGGTTTCGCTGTACCTGAGCAGATTTTGCGCATGTATAGCAATTGAGATGCAGATGCATCCCTACCCGCTTTCAATTTCCCCCAAGAGGGCTCTGTTGATTTGTGTTTTTATAAGGTAAGATGCTGAATGCTTTTTCCAAGTCTCCTTAGAAACAGCCGTGTCTTCCCTCTACCTCCTCTTTTTGCTCTGCCATTTTATCTGTTTTCTTGCTTCATTCCATGCATTCAATGGGAAAAGTAACTTTCCAGGTCAAGCGTCCCCCTGGGTCTTCTCATGGCTGGCGAAAAAAGTCAAGGTTGTGGTTTGGTCCTGACCATTCTTATCGGCCTGCCACAGGAGTGCCCAGTCATGCCTTTTTTGATTAGACCTAAAATTTTTCTTTTCTGCATCCTTTATCAAATTTGACATTTACCCTATGGTTCCTAGAAACTTTTTTCAATCCACGTAAATGCATGTTGGAATTCCATGTATGAAATGTGGCAAGGCTCCTGAAGATTTCCAGAAAAGCCTTCCCATGAACACAGCCCATCTGATTCTGATTCTGGTTTTTGTGCAAAGCACTTCCAGCCAGCAGTTTGGATAAGACCATTGCAGCATTACAACACGCTACTCAGGATATCCTTGCTTTATTAGTCAAAGCTTATCAGCATCATCGCTGCTGAAGTTAACTGGCCTGTGGGAACAGTACACAGCTCCAGCCTAAACCAGCCCAAGCGTGTAGACCTTTTGATCTTCAAGGCTTATCGCTTCATCATCTGCGAGGCTCCAAGAGAGTGCTGAAATCTTCTGCCTCTCCTATGAATTTCTTGTTTGCACCTCATCTGTGCCTTAGGAAGGGATGAGAAGGTGCTCAGTCCACACAAAGATGGTTTAAGGCAAAAGATTTAGTGAGGTACAGTCAAACATACAGTCTCTCGTGTTTTAATCTCCATACAGCTCACAATTCCTGTGTTAATTATTGTGAACACGCTAAGGCACACTCACAATGAACAAATGTTAGAACAACGTGACCAAACAATTATCTTGGCAAGCTACCAAGTGGATTCTGTTTATAGCATTTTACCCATGCATAAAGGTCATTTTTATACAGGACATTCAGTAGAAGTATATAATACTGTGTGTGGCATTTGAATGTTAAAATAAATAAGAATTTAAATGGTCTGTTATACTGCATAGTGTGCACATTGAAAAGGTTGCATCTTGTGAAATGTTGCTGGAACCCTTTGACCTGTCTGTTTGATAAGAGATTTAGGCAACTTGCTGAAATTGTAGCTGCAGAACATTCTATGGACCAGAAAAAAAGATCTGTTTCAAAAAACATTTTGTGTTTAACCTGAGGTGTGCAAGGGAAATGTTTGGAAGGTAATGCTACTGAAATGGGGAAAATCTGATTGATACACAACCTATATAATAATAAAGATTGCCCACTAGTTGTCAACAAAGGGAAGAGACGTGTATGGGTTATCTTTCATCTACGCACATGTAATGTAGACCAACTTTTTAAACCACTGAATTATTCACATAGGAAAATAAACCTTATTTTTCTTGTTATAACAAGAAAAAGACATTCTGCTTCTAGAATTGAATTAAAAAAATTTGAATGTACTCCATGTTCCAGTAAACCTTTGTTAACATATGTTGTTAGAACATGAAAAGTTCTAGCCTCCATACACATTTTGTATATAACCTCTGAAGTTTGTAAGACAGTATGTGAAAAATGTCTTGTTATAAGTTTTTCTTTTCTCTTTCTCACTCTTTGAGCTCCGTGCCTCTGTGTGAAATGCCCCTTAGGGAAATAAAGTGGATATTTGTGAAAAGTTTAAAAGTCTTATAGGCTTGAGTCAAGGTTAGCATCCCTGTTGCTGGGGAGAGGAAAAAGAAAACTGGATCATGGCGAAGCTGCAACTGTGCTTTGACTCATGGAGCCTCGAATCACAGTGCTCAGTCACAGCCAGCTAATGGGATGGCTATTTGACTGAAGCCACACTGTGAGGGCCCCATACGTGGATGCCGGCAGAAACTTTGTAAAAATCTAAAGGGTATTAAATCAAACATGCTTTTCCATTTCTAAAAAATATGACTGGACGTCTTCATACCCCAACGACAAGTAAACTCATGCAGCGCTGGTCTCTATCTTTGTGGATACCTTAATAAAATATAAAATAAGACAGGGCCGAAATAACGGGCTCCGCGTGGGGGGCCATTTTGCTGGCATTAAAGGGATAACGGGGCTGCTTGGAAGCCCCTGAATGGAAACCCCCTATTGCCTTGCTGGGCCAAAAATCTAGTTACAGCTGGTGCATTTCACCCCATGCAGCTTCCTCTGATGGTTTTAAATGGATTAATTTTGCCTGGAGTGAGCAGAGTGAGAGGAATATAATGTTTTTCCTTCTGCAAGCTCAGGATGATGTCATTAGAAAAGGATGGAACGTAATTACCCCAGTTTGACACAATCTATGTAAATGTGTCGGTGTGTGGGTAAGTACTCTTAGTGGGGACTGCATTTCTTCAAGAACACATTTTATTCCTAGTAGTACAATTAGTAGATGATTTAATTAGGAAGACGTACATGGAAAGAATAAAGCATAGGTTTGCTATTCCAAAATGAATGAGCCATATGTTAATATCCAATGTTCTTACAAAAATAAAACCGCAATCATGTCAGTGTGCTATGAGTTGTGGGGAAAGATCTGTTTCAGCTGTCTGCACACAATTAAAACACAGTTATACCGTAAAGGTGTATAATAAAGCGGCGAGTAAAAGTGCAAAACGTGAACAGGGTTATCTCATCCAGCTCTAACATGAATTTGCAGGTCTCCTTGAAGGCAAATCACATCTTTTGTCACATCAATTCATTTGTCATTAAAATCTCTTTTGTATGCATAACGCACACTGACCCGAAGTAATTAGCTGAGGGATATGTCACTTTTTTACCATTAAAAGACCATAAGCTCACTGATCATGAGATACGTAGCGGTTGTTCGCAGCTATAGAAACCCTGCACTGCCCATGAGGAACCAGAAACTGCGCACAGAGACAAAGAGAACATTTCTTTTGGCTGTGGGTTTGGCTTTACATTCCCCAGAGGCTTTTCTCTGAAATGCAGACAGTGCCGCTCCAGCCACTTTGGCTCCAGTGCTGGGTCATCGGAGGTCACATCTTCACTGCACAGTTCTGATCCGCACCATTTTCTCAGAGCCTAATCCTGCAAGAGGACTGGTTTCAATAAGAAGGTAGATAAAGTTATAGCAAAGTCTTCTGGATAGTTTATCCTGATGTTTATTATGTTGCCCTCATTTGTCACCCTTTTACGTGCAAAGGGAAAAGATTTAAATGCACATCATGTATCACAGCAACTGCATTACAAAAAAAGAAGAAGGAAAAAAAAACAGAGGTTCCCCATGGAGGTTAAAGGGCAGCTGCTATTTCATTCAGAGCAGCCAAAACCAAAAGCCAAGCTATTTCGACTGGTTGCCAACAAGAATGCGGGTAATCTGAGTTCACACCACACATACAATTTTACTTTGGCAAAACACTTGACACATGACAAAAAGAACATGTTTTAAATTCCAGCTGGCAACAATTGGAAATATATGCGGAAAAGAAAAAAAAATTGCTGCAATTTGCCTCTCGCCTGTGCAATCATTTACTAAATGCATTTCCCGGCAAAAGTAACATTTCACCCCATGCTCTTTCTGGATGTGTGTAACCTCGCAAGATAATGCCGAACCTGAGGCCGTGCTGCACACTTCCCTGCCAAGGGGCTATTAAGACCGCTTCCGACTTCCTTTCTCCGGGCCTCATCACGGGGGTCATGTCTGGGTCAGGATGTTAATGAACAAATATACCATCATTAGCTCATTAGCATGAAGCTTACTGAGACTGTGACACACTCCCAGTCAATTAGAGTGTAAAAGGGATGCAACTCTTAAGGAAGTTGTATTTCCTTGCAGTGTGAACAGGGTTGGGTGACAAAGAGTATTTTTCTAAATGTAGCATAATTCTTTTAATAATTATAGGAAAAGAGATACCTAATGCATAAATAATTGCAACGACACAAGAATAATTATGTTTTATAGAGCTCTTGCAAAATTTAGCAAAGTTATGGCCTGTGGCATCTCTGCTCTGTGTGCCTTTAAAAGATAAAGGACTGGCTTTGGTTTACGTAAATACCTAAATATGAGATTGGATACGCATTGCTGTTTGCTTCACATATTAGTGCATTTAACATTTTAGGGTACTTTGACTGCCTATGCTCAGTTGTGCTTTTTTGCTATATATGTAAAAAACATCTCTAAAAATCTATGTAAGCTCAATTTGCAACTGTGTTTAAATGGGCAATGATATACAGTACAGGTCAAAAGTTTGGACACACCTTCTTATTCAATATGTTTTCTTTATTTTCATGACCATATACATTGGTAGATTCTCACTGAAGGCATCAAAACTATGAATGAACACATGTGGAGTTACGTACTTAACAAAAAAGGTGAAATAACTGAAAACATATTTTATATTCTAGTTTCTTCAAAATAGCCACTATTTGCTCTGATTACTGTTTTGTACACTCTTGGTATTCTCTCGATGAGCTTCAAGAGGTCATCACCTGAAATGGTTTTCCAACAGTCTTGAAGGAATTCCCAGAGGTGTTTAGCACTTGTTGGCCCCTTTGCCTTCACTCTGCGGTCCAGGTCCAGGTGACTGTGGAGGCCAGATCTCCACTTTTTGTTAAGTACATAACTCCAAATAGTTTTGATGTCTTCAGTGAGAATCTTCAGTGAGAATCTCATAGTTTTGATGCCTTCAGTGAGAATCTACCAATGTAAATGGTCATGAAAATAAAGAAGACACATTGAATGAGAAGGTGTGTCCAAACATTTGGACTGTACTGTATAACGAATCGTTTCGATGGAGGATATGTTCATATCACAGTGCAATATCTAATCAATCTATCACCCATCCCAGAGCGCAACTGTTTTTCAAGCTGCTGTGAGCTGAAACCAGAGTAGACGTATTAATAGCAAAAAGAAGCTGAAAAGCACCTCCAGCTCTTGTCCTCCATATCTGTAGGGACCTTTTTGTGTCATTAGAATTCACATCGTCACTTGGAATTTATTTCTATTTGTACGAGGCGTTGAATCAGTCAATTTCATCTTCATTTCCTCTTCTTTCTTCCTATGCATTTCAATGAGCCTGAGGAAATATTAAAATATGGCAGATAGGTTATGAGGGAGAAATGAGTCTGATGCCCATCTCCTTCATGCCTGGCTCCCAATGCTGTGTCCCACTGCTCAGGTTGGCACTGCCATTGTCTGCGAGTGAATACTTGCACGCATGCGCATACACACACACACACACACACACACACACACACACACACACAGACAGTTGCAGACCCCATTAACAAATGCATCTAATATTCTCCCCGGGAAAGGTCAAGTGTTCAAGGAAAATAGCTTTCCTTAAATTATTGGGAAATGTAATGAGGCAAAATTGTTTACGCATCTGCGGCGCGCTCGGCTGTTGATACGTCAGCCGCTCTCCGGGTGCCCAGCAGGAGATAAAAAAAAAAAAAAAAAAAAAAGACCCCCCTTCCCCCCACCCCCCTTCCCATTTCATTTTCTGGCGGAGATCGCAGGCCTTGCCTGTTCTGCAGACGCTGTTAAACAGGGGCCATCATCGCTTCATTTAATCCCCTCGCCGCATTAACGGAATGACATCATTATCATGTGAGCCAGAAAAAAACAGACCAAAACCAAAAGTGCTTTGTTGGAGGAGAACGGCGAAGGTAGCCGAGATGACAAAAACATCACCGAGCAAGAGCCAGGGAGCGGCACGCCGATGGCAGCGAAAGAGGAGCAGTCTGTTATATAAGAGTGACACGAGGCATTTGTTCCAGAAGAATTCACCCAATCCAATCAGCTAGGCTTTTCCGGATGAGTTCTCAAGCAAGCCCTTCATCTCTCTGGAGCAAAGGCTCCAGTTAACCTGTCCTCTGGCATCCAGAGAGGAGATTCTGCGCTCGCCGTTCATTCCACAGCCTCTTTGACATTAGCATGTTTGCTAACCGCTCGATAGCCGTTTTACGCCCTTTCCATCTGCATTCCGCCTGGAGCATCAAGCGTTATGGGAGGTCCGCGTGTCAGTGCGAACTTCCCTAGTGTGAAAAATGAAACTGCGCCTCCTGTGACCCCAACGGCACCCGCCGGGCTGGGGCAAGCGCACCTGCGCTAAACGTCCCTCGCATCCAGAGGTTGGCCGGGCCGTGTGGTCCGTTCGGGAACACCGACGGGTGTCTTGCTGCATTTTAAAGGGTTTCTTCTCAGGTAGTGACATTTACCATGTCACTCACCTGTCTTCTCCCCAAAAACAGATGTCAACTCCACTCCACCATTTTCCACTCTTTTCATTTACATACAATTTACATACAAGCGTACAATGTGTCTGTGAAGCCATAAACAAGGTGGCCCAGTCCAAAATCAGCATATAGAACCACATTGTAATGGTACAATGTGCAATGTGAATTAAATATGTTACACAAAATTATGAAAGAATGCAATTTTTGAAACATATATGCATGTTTAGAGAAGTTAGCATTCTAACCAGCCTTTAACCACCTGCTCTGCGTCGAAGTTCGCCTCTGCACCACAAGAGGAGGTAGGGAGTTTTTGCAATAAACATTGAGTCACAAATGATCTGTTGCATAAAATGTCAACATTTAATCAATGGCATCTCATTATGTAAAGAGACAGCTTTACTGTTGGATGAGTGTAAAGCGCATCAAGTGCTTTTAGTTTGGTTTCAGCACCGATGCATCAGTGTAGATTTAGTGCGTCCTCATTACAACATTTCAATATTGTTTCAGTCAGCCTAACATCACTCCAAACCAGTTAACAAATCAATTTGCAAAGTGAACCTGTCTTTTTGTTTTGGTCACCAAGTGGTGGCAGTATGGGAAAGAATTTTTTCATATCTGTTCATTAGGAGTGAGTTGGGTAGATGGGATATTTTAAGACAGGGTTGGATACCTTGCTGACTTGCTTTTGTATGTTTGGTGGGCACACATGGTCAAAAGAATTGGCCAATTTATTCCATATTGCACCTTTAAGCACCTCAATATGGCACGTGATGCACAAGTTATTGTGCTGCAATCACAGCCTGCTTCCTACAAATAGGTCTCTATTGTCCCTGTGTGAATGGTGCTATTGGAGGTGTCAGAGAGTCGAGTTTGTCGTCGTCCCTCCTCCTGTCCCTGAACTTGCGAGATGCATACATAAATATCTCGCAGAATTACTTACTCCCCCTACGCCGGCGTTTCTTTCCTTTTTCATCCCAGAGAGGCGCTTCAGTTTTTGCGTGTTTATACCCCAACATGTCCAAGTCCATTATGTGTGCTCGCCACGGAGAACTAGAGAGTCAACGCCACTGGGATCTCACTAAAGAACCATTAAATCACTTCGCAGGATACTGCTTCCTCTAAATGTTAAACCAGGCTCCCAGTGGCCTGAGAGCCTAAGCCACGGCTATAAACTGCAGCAGAAAATAAACGGCTTTCAGGAAACACGGGCAAAAACTGAAAAGTTGCAAAAGGGCAGAGGCACTTTAGTGACATACTGTGATCTATGGCATGTCATTTAATAGCCGTCAGTCTTAACTAATGCATTTACCCTGATAGGTCAATTTAATAGTAATAAATCTCCTTAACATTTTTGTCCATATCTACATTAACAAGTTTTAATTAGTATTTATACAGACTATTTTAAATAGAAACAAAATGAATGATGAATCATTTTGTCGTTATGGTCTGACACAAATTAATAGAACACGATCATAACCAATGTTTTGTTTTCTGTGAGAAAATAGTGTGTGTCCTGAGAGGAGTGGTGTCATTACATTTTAATATATAAATACATAAAAAAAATTAACATTTTGAAATTTTGGAGCTCATTGAAAGAGAGAATATGTTTTGAAAGAAGGTTCTCCAGTAGACTGGTAAGAGTGAGTAGAAGCAGTGCCCACCATCTTTTTTTGTCACCTCTACCGATCCAAAATTAGACTTTTTTTTTCACACCCACACAGTGATGCTGAAACAGAAACAGGTTTTTAAACTGTGTGCAAACGGGCCCTGCTTTTCATATTAGTGATTCCATTCAATGTTTGCGGTTAAACTCCTTAATTTTGTTGATATGCAAATGAGCAGCTGTAGTTGATTCACAATTGGCAGAGTGATGTTTTTAATCTACAGCTCCTACACAAGTAGGTAAAACGTCTTATTAGAATTCAAAAGAAAAGAGCCCTTCTTGGGATATTTCCATTTGTAATATTTATAGGTCCATGCTCATTTGAATAATAAGAAAAAGAAATAATTGCTCTTGAAAGTAACATTATTTCCCAGCTGGATATCAGAAACCCTTTTCGCTCTGTCGATTTTTCATAGAGGTCTGTAATTTACAAGGTAGAGAGAAAATAAAGTCTGCGCCGTTTATTTATCTAGTAGCAGAAATGAGGAGGAAATGCATGCAAATGTGAAGAATGTACAGAAATTGCACAGAAATAACAGACTTATGCTTACTCTTTACGCTTATGCTTACTTTTGATCGGAAAGCAAGTGAAAATGACAAGAATTCTTTTAGGTGTCTGTTCCTTCAGTTGTGCCATCTGCTGACCACGTGGCAACCTTTGCCTGTCCCCCTCCTTCACCCCATGTCCTTGCACTGTGCCCTTGTCACATTTAGTGCCGCGGACAGCCGCGCTTCGCCACGTCAATTCCTGTGACACGCTCCCAGATCCATTCAGATTTCCTCTCCTGGTCACCTGCTGGTCAACAGATCTGCAGAGGATGGGCTGTGGGTGCGAGAAGATATTGGAAAGTGAATCAGGGACAGGTCTCTGCGGTGGGTTTGGCTGCGATGTGCAGTTGAACGTATTGATCAGAGGCCTGACAGACGTTGCCACGGTGGGTTACGTCCAGGATGTGTGACACAGTGTCGGTAGGAAAATGGCCAAGCGCACAAGTGGTTAAAAAATGTGTGCGACAGTAATGCAACTCCAAAGGCAAAAAGGAGTCAGTGCTGCTTATGTGCTGCTCAAGCTGAGATAGAAAAATAAACCAAATATATGAAATCACACATTATAATTGACTTATTAGACTCTTGCTACAAACAAAAAATATTTATTTATAATTTCGATTTTTAATTAGACCACTAGGACAGACTACATCTGGATATTTAATGCATCTGGATGATACAATGCAGTTGCTAAACAATAGTGCTGCCTACAGTGCTACTTCCCTGAGTATTTCTAGTATAGCATCTAAAAATATGATTGAATCTGAATGCCTTAAGCCCTGCACGTACAGTGAGATATGGTCCTGTCATCACGCTGCAGGATAGCTTTATATCACGAAAGTTGAACCGAAGGGAAGATCAGGGCAACACTGCAGGAGATCATGCTTACCAGCACACTAATCGAAGTGCCCAAGACACTGCAGAGATGTCTCAAGACCAGAGAGTCACTGAGAATCTGTGGAATATCTGGACATAGAGCAGGCCGCATAAAAGCAGAATTTATTCTCTGGCCATAACAGGCATTAACCTGCTGGTCTCAGGTTAAGGGCGAACAGTACTGTCAAGGCCAACGCGCCTCCAGCCCGCTAGAGGGTGCCTCACCAGCCTGGAAGACGACCCGGAAGAGGAAATGGAAGTGGGCGGTGGCAAGTATAAAAGTGAGGTAACCCCAAGGAGACACGCCCGCTCTTTGTATGAGTTTACTCGCCAGAGATGCTAGCTCTCTCACCCACGACCTAAGATAATTGTAATTCCTGAAATATGACCTTCGCCTGCCCACGACTTTGAGAATTGCCTGATCCCCTGGAAACCACGAAAGGAACCCCGACCGGAACTTCCTGGCTACAACCTCTGCCTGCCCCTGACCTTGAACCTACCTGGCCCATTGGTTAAGACGGGATTCCATGCTCCCCTACCTTCCTGCCGCCCAAGACCTACTCCCGTCCAGTCCTGAAACCCGCCGTCTTCCGGTTCTCCTCTGCCCCGGTCCTTCCCAAAGATCCCGAACTGACTCCCCGCTGCGTTGCAGCGCGTCCATTGCTTCCTCATTCCTCGCCGGCCAGGTGCCCCCGGTCCTCCTGCCCCGCTCGCCCAGTGTCCTCTACCGGTACGACGTCTTATCCCCACGCCCAAAGTATGTCTGCAAGTACGTCATCGAATTTCCCCTGTGACAAGTACATTTTGTTTATGTTTTCAAATATGTTGAGTATATTTTGCCTGTATTTTCATACAGGCGTGTAAAGAGCACAAAGCTTGGTATTGTTTTTGCTGAATGTACTTTTGTCTAAACATGTGACCCAGATCAATAAAAGTGGCTGTAACTGACAAAACAATACAGACATTTTGTATTGCTGTGGACATGCAAAGAAAAGCACTGTATTCAAACCACTCCAACTTGATGTTACCTGGCAGAAAGAGGCATGGCACAATAGAGGTAAAAAAAATGAACAGTTTCTAATTTATTAACACCGGTAAATAATTATTGCAGTTACATGTGAATATTGTATGTAAGAAGGTACCAAGGTTACAGAGAAAACAAAAATAAGAAGAAAGAGTAGAGAGAAAGAGAAGCCATGAGAAAAAATGAGAGGATATGGCAGACTCGAAAACCAGAAGATCCGGTTTCGATGGAAAGACAGCTGGGAAAGAAAAGAAAAGCCCCTTCCCCACATGTGGAGATTTCAGAGACTTGAGAGACTTGAGAGACTTCAGACTGCCCTCCAAGGTGCTCAGGAACTTCTACTCCTGCACCATAGAGAGCATCCTGACGGGAAATATCTCAACCTGGTTCGGGAACAGCACCATGAAGGACAGGCGAGCCCTACAGAGGGTGGTTCGATCAGCCGAATGAATCATCCGTACCAAGCTCCCTGACCTTCAATCTATCTACAGCAAACGGTGCTGCACCAGGGCCAGGAAGATAGTGAAGGACCTCACCCACCCCAACAACGGACTATTCTCTCTGCTGCGATCAGGGAAGCGCTTTCGCTCCCTGAAGTCCAACACAGAGAGAATGAGGAGGAGCTTCTTCCCGCAGGCTGTCCAAGCTCTCAACAACAGTACATAGAACTCATGCACTTTCACCCCCAATCACTCCGGACTCTTTTGCACAAAACCACTTTGCACAAAATCACTTTGCACAAAATGACTCTGCGCTTTTTAAAGTCCTTACTGCTCTTTATTTTATGGCTCTTTCTCTCTTTCTTTAACTCATTTGCACACCTTCACCCTACCAGTTACACATATTTTATGTTAAAGACGTAAAAAAGTAATACTTGGTTATGTTTGCAATATTGTTGGAATGCAATTTGACAAAGGGATGCAAAAACGGAGGTGTTGAATCGCTATGCACAACAAAGGCACAGGAATGTCATGTCTCCAAGTCCCATCTTACAAAGTAAACATGGTGTAGCGGTTAAGGAAGCAACCCCATAATCAGAGGTTTGCCGGTTCGAATCCCGATCCGCCAAGGTTCCAATGAGGTACCACTGAGCAAAGCACTGTCCCCACACACTGCTCCCCAGGCGCCTGTGACTAATATGTATACAAATCATTTGTTAAATTGTGTTTGTTTACCTGCTACATACAGTGTATTAAATGATAAGGTTGTTGTTGTGTAGGATTTTACACTTTCGGCATAATTCTGGATAACCATAAATTATGTGGTATGCGCTAGAGGTAAAATTGCACGAAATCTGTTTATCCTGGGAGGCAAAAAGTGAACAGTTAGACTGGATTGTCATCAGTTCACCTTTTTGCTTCTTGTATTAAATGGGTTCTGGACACTCCACAACAGGGCCATTCATACAGCCAAGCTGGACTGCAGCTGCACACTTAAAAAGCCACCTTATCTTACAGCTTATAGAAAAGCCTTCAATGGTCGCCGTGTTGACTACATTTTGGCCGTTTGTATGTCTGTCATTTTTCATGTTCTTTTTTCTTGACTAACATAGCTGTTCGGTGCTATAGGGTGGCAGTAGCCTATTGCAGTGGTTTCCAAACAGTTTCCCCTGAAGCCCGCCTGCCTTTGTCCATGACATGATTGGATGCCCGCCCAACCCCAATTCCCTTTGCATACACACAATCAAAGAATAAAGCAAATTATTAATTGCAAAAATGTATTTGCAAAAAACAAACAGCTGTTTATTTCTTAAACATCAGGTTTTGTTCTTATTCTCTTTGGTTTACACTGCAGACTATAAAGACTATATATTAGAGATTTAATCAGCCCTTAAAAGTACATTCGACCCTACTGACAGAATTCAGCTCAACTCGACTTTTGTGCTGTGTGTTTAATTTAAATAAATGTTGCAGTAATTGATTTTACTGTGTTCAAAATATAACATGCATATATGTATAGTGCTACAGTGTTATAAATGTCTCCAACTAATTTCTTTTTTACTTGTGCTCCTTCATGCATAAACAAAGTTAGACCCATCGTAAGTTTAAATGTTCAGTGAATGTAATCGCATGCAATCTGTCATCATAATTCATTTTTTGTCTGCTGATGCCCAGCCAGTATCTTTTGAGTTGGCTGTGGCCATAAACAGTCTACAAGCATTAAGCATTGTACTCAGCTGTGACAATCAGGCTTTCTTTGGGGCATTCCCAGCCTCCTCCTAATTTATTTGGCCTTGCTGGTCCTTGCTAGTCTTATCTTGGCTCTTTCCATACCTCCCAAACCTTGGTTGACCTTTGACCTCCACAGAGTTTGCTGCAGGTGTGCGTGTGTGTGATCCCATTGAGAGGGCACGTTCAGACTGTATGAAGGTCATATTTTGCGCAGCTATAAAGGCCCACAAACATACCCTGTGGTTCAAAGTATACCATACCACCCTCAGACCAACGGCCAGGCGGAGAGAGCCAACCAACAGCCGGGACGGTACCTGCGGGTGCTTTGCACCTCCTATGGGTAGAGTTGGCCAACAACTTGCAGGTCTGCCACCAGCTACAGCCCCTTTGAGGTCGGTTATATTTGCTACGGTTACCATCCGGCCATCTTTTCCATCAGGTACTGTCGGTTTGTCAACTGATCCATGGCTGCAGACGCGCCTGGTTCAAAGTGCAGTCTGCCATCATCACTTCCACCCATTGCCACCGAGCCACATAAGCTGTCCCTGCAGTACATCGGCCCGTTACAGATCCTCAGCATCAACCCCGCTCACCCCTGTCACCTACCATCTCCAGCTCCCTCTGTCCATCCGAGTTTACCCTATCATCCATGTCAGCCAGCTCAAGCCCTTCCTCACAATCTCTCTTCCGCCGCCACGGATCATTGACGGGGGGCCCGTCTACACCGTCAAGCGGATTCTGGCTTCTCGACGCCAGGGTCCAACATCTGGTGCACTGGGTTGGCTACGGACCTGAAGAGCGCTCGTGGATCCCGGACCCATCCTTTGTGGCTGAGTATTGGCGGTTTATCATGGGGTGTTGTTGATTTCACATTCGCAGATTTATTCAATGGAGATTTACCTGCCTTGCACTACTCCATCTTTATTTCCACCTATACACGCTCGTTCTTGTGTCCCTGAGCATGACACTTAACCCTACACACATACTAAAATATTGTCACATCACACCCAGAGACCCAGCCCATGTGATCACTCCGTCAGTGAGACCGGCAGGACTTGTCAGCTACAGAGAGAGCTGTGATTTGTCCCATTTCAGTACTTGTCTGGGAACCCGCAGGCTTTCAGTTGAATTCAAGGTTTGCAACAAAAAAACTAATAAAAGAGTTATATTTTGGTTTAATTCATTTCTGACTGAATAAATTTGTATATTATCTGATAAATTTGTATATTAAAACCATCTTATGACCAAAGGAATGGTGTCTTGCATCTGATTGGGTTCTCAAAGGGTGTCCAATATGCGCAGTATCCAATATCACATCTTTGTCTTGTTCAGGCTTTTAAATTTTGTTTAATACAAAAAAGTACTTTTGAGCGATTGTTGCCAATCTGGTCATTCACACAAACATTTACTTCAACAATTCATCATAGCTTTGGGTTCTGTCTGACAGTGGTAGGACTGGTCAGCCATAAAAGCCTGATACTGCAACTGGGTGGTCAGAGGGTGACATGTTTGCATGTTTCATATTCTGAAATGCAATATTAATTAGGTAAATAAAAATGCCAGAATTAATAAGTAAATCAATGTAATAAAGAGAGGCTTTAAAACTATGATTATAACTAGGTAAATAGAGAGTCTATGCCATGCAGTGCATGATGCATGACCCAGGATGGGCTCCGACGCCTGCGGCCCTTCTGTGGATAAAGCTGTTTTTAAATGTGGGTGAGTGGGTGGTGTATTTTTGTGAAAGAAATGAAAATCTGAACAGATTTATTCAGAGCAATCTCAAATCTCATGTCCAATGTGTGTGAAGTGTGAATCCCTTTGGGACTGGCCGCCATTGCTCAACACAGATATGTTTGTGAGTTCTCCTGCAGGCTGCAGCGAGTGACTGTAAAATCCATAAACCTCAATAACTCAACACAAACATGAGAAAAGACTGGCAGATTCACATCTGAGATGTTTGACCCTCACCTCCCATGGTCTACACATGAACCCGATACACGGCAAGTGCAGGAGGTAAACAACACCTGCAGACAGCATGCCTTTACCTCAACAGAGACATTCTCAATTAAATAAAACAGCAAAAAAGCACAAACAAATTGTATAATCACAATAAAGTCCAATAAAGTCTTATTAATCAATCGTCAATTAATTAATTACTTTGTTAAATATGCATTTAATTAAAATCTCATATGCTTAATACATAGTTTGCTAATTATTAAAATGTTTTTAAATGCAGTTAATTAACTTGTTCATTGACTTTTATCTTGGGCATTAGTAATTTTGTTAGAAAACATCTCTTTGTCCCATGTCTTTATTTCAAGAATGAATTTTTAATATGATTACATAACACCAAACAATAACTGTCCATGGTGCTGAATTTACAGTGATATGAAGAGCCATCAACCTCTTACCGTCACAGCAGACAGCAAAAAAATCAAATGAAGTGTAAAACTTTGGTATGATCACAATATTCAATGAGAAGGACTACAATATTCTGAGATACTGAGATGCCAGGTGCGAACGCGGAAATGGGTGACAGGCGGCTGTCCAGCGCTGTCCGAACCAACTCCAGAAAAAGTAAGAATAATCCTTGTTCTCCTTCCTATCAATCCACCTTCCTGAGCCCTTTTTTCCTGGTACCTGTTCTTATTGCGCAAGCCTCAACATTAGTGGGTGTTGCAGCATCAATTGGGTCACCACAATTGGGTTAATCATCCCTTGAGTGAGACACTAGTTGCATTTAAGTTTTATCGATGTTCTTTTGCACTGGGTGTTTCTACTGGAGATAACTGATAACAGATGCAGTTTATTTGGTCAGATGACCTAGAGCCATTAATTTTTCTTACTGTGACAAATCCTTTTATGTCAGCAGGATAAATTTTGCCTTCTAGGATTATTTTTTGCTCATTGAGTAAATGGAATTTTGTTGTTCCTTTTATCCCTGTTAATTAAAAAAGTTTAATAAGTACAGTCCTCATTACATTTAGTGGATTTGTTGCTTGAGGGGGGGAAGGGATCAGTGACCTATAAGAGTCCTGGGATCTCTAGTGCAGGTTGGGATCTCAGTGAAACCTGGAACACCAGGGGTGCAGAAATTAGTTTGTGACGATGAGGTGTGGTCTTTGGTCTTCCTACCCTCAGTCATGAACTCCATTCATTCATTGCTTGAATTCCTACCTTCTGAGCTCCTTATAGATGATGATGGAGGAATTAATTTCCCCCATTTCCTTGAAAA
The DNA here is from genome assembly GCF_900700375.1 of Denticeps clupeoides. NCBI lineage: Eukaryota > Metazoa > Chordata > Actinopteri > Clupeiformes > Denticipitidae > Denticeps > Denticeps clupeoides. The sequence goes on from NC_041725.1 coordinate 10,056,687, forward strand.
AAATTTAACCGAATGAATTTGACCCTGTGCTGCGACATTAACAGGCTCATGACACTGGGTCACTGCATTAAAAAATGCAGCGTTTAAATGGCTTTTCATTTTTAATTTGCTTATACTTCTTGTGCATTTTGAGTCATCAATGCACAACTAGGGACACTACAAAACCAAAAGGCAGCTAAAGCAGATGTCAGAATATAAATTAGCATCAAGAATTGAGTGTTGACTCCCTGTGCATTAGAGAAAAGAATCAATTTCATTTTGAAGGGGATTCATCAGAAACAGTGAAGCAACATCTCTGGTACGTTTGTGGACACATGAGATAAAGCAACATTGTGATGGGATTAATGGGAAGTTGGCGGCAGACAGAAAATTACCCTGACATTCATTTGAAAAGAAAATGAATGTCCTGTGAACCATAAAACTATAATGACGGCAGGGCACTTTCTTCAAAGCTATTAAATCAGCTTCAGGAGATACACCCTGTAAATCATCACAAAACTGAAATGTGTAAATTAAAAATTTCGATTGTTCTTTTAAAAGTATTGAACTTTTTGTAAAAAAAAAGAAAACATTGGACTGATGATTGATTGTAAATGCTAATAAACGTGTTTTGTAAAGTTTGCTTAAAATGTTCCTGAGCAGAAGATAAAGATCAACAGAAGGCAGAAAAGTTAAAATGACACATAAAGATGACACATTAAGCAATTTCCTTCGGGATTAATAAAGTTTTCTGGTTCTGATTTATTTTCAGACATTGACACAAGAGTTATCTACGTGATGTGAAAGAAAACATGGTTTGAAAACATGCTCCATGGTTTAGTACTGACACTCATGTGACTTTGGAGGTGACCCATTTCACCCTGACTGTTGTGCAGTAACACCGCTCCATCTAGTAGACAAAACCTTCTTAGCATAACCAGTTCAGACAACATGGGCATCGAAGCCCATGACACTTGTCTCTGGTTTTCTAGTTTTGGTAGGCCGTGACCTACTGCATGCTGGGTACATCCCACAAGAAATGAAATTCTGGAGATGTCACCTTCAGTGTGTCTGAAGGTGACACAAAATGCTTTAGGATTACATGCTTCTAGTGTTTCCAAAAAAGAACATTTGGGTCTACTCCAGGAGCCTTTCCCAAGAAGTGGGTTCTGGAAAACAAGCCCCCTAAACACCTCAACAAGAATCGGCACCACAGATGAGTCTTCCGTATCTATTGTATTAATGCTGTTTATGCAGTTCAATTAAATTAACTAAACCAAACAGAATGATAAAGACACAAAATGATGTATGTGAGTGTTAAATTGTTAAAGAAGAATCTAAAGTCTTACTATATTGAAACCTCCTTCCAATGTATATAAAGGGAATTTAAATCTTTTTAGTTACTCATCAAACCTTGTGTTTAAAAATGTGCATAACAGTCGGCCTTGGGTAATAAAAACTCTGTGCTTTTAGGAGTTTGTGACTTTTTAATGTTAAACTGCATGAGTTCATTTTCACACATCTGGAACATTATGTTAATATTTACACCAAACATCCCCATGTAAAAAAAGACCAGAAGTCAAAATGTCTTACAGAAGGTCAAGAACCCTAGCAGTGGTAAACACAGAGACTAAGAGCTTGTTAGTCTACAATGATATTTTCTTTTCTTCCACGAAATGTAACCAGAAATGCTACCATTGACATGTACAAAAAAAAAAGTGGGTAAAAATGTAAACAAATCCATGGCAGCAATAATCCATACAAGAAAATAATTTATTGTGAAAAGAAAAACAGGACTATCTGCACTGGGTTGATGGAGCTGAAGGTATTCTGGTTGTTCTGATTGAAAAGTTTTCATTTGACAGGTTGGGAACACATAATGGCAGAAGTTTTTGTAGAGCCCCAAGCAGACATCTGTAAAGCATTTATTTTCTACATTTTAGTGGGGTGTGACGCACATATTACAACCAGTCTTATAACATACACTTAATAAACCTGTGGCCGATAAAGGTTGAAATATATTTTACCAAAACAAAAAAAAAACATTTAACATATTTAAAAATTATACAAAATAATAAAAATAAAAGCACTAGTGCACACACACACACACACACACATACAGCAGATATCCAGTGCGCATTTAAATGAATTGTTAATGAGATCTAATATGTATTTAATAAATTATTTCAGAAAGTCTCATGTGGATTTTACTGACAAATTATAGCATATCTTTTCAATTTTAATAATAATAATAGTAATATGTATGGTGTTCCAAACATCATTGGCAGGTTACTAACACTTTCGTCAGCAGCTTAACCCATAAAACCAGCAGTGAACCTAAAGAAAATTAAACAATGAAAGACAACAGACAGTGCAGAGTAAATAGCCTCACAAACGTAACCTACTCCAATAACCACTGTAAACTTTACAACCTTCAACTGGAACACTTCTATAATAAATCTTACATTTTGTTCACACTGAGCACAAACACAAGTTTTTATTTATTTATTTATTTATATATTTGACATGGCGCAGTAGTGTGTTGCGATTTCCAGGTGGAGACCATGGCACAGGTTGGGTTGTGGCTGTAGGTAGTTTGTGAACTTACTGTTTCACATCGTGTGAGGTTTATGACACTGAGGATGATTGTTGGTGTTCTCGCTTTTAAAAAAATACATGAACATATGTTCTATTCAGCCTTTAATTGTGTTTTGTAACTTTGTAGCAATATACTGTAGTCTTAAAGTTATTAAAAAAAATACTTAAATACGCAAAAGATCTAAAGGTTGTCCTTGGAAAAATAAAGCTGAGTGACTGTTTAACAATTTTTTTGTTTTTCCGAGGACAGCCCTTCTATATGATTGTCATAGTTTATTTAAACCTTTAAAGTTTTATTTATTGTGCAAGTGTCTGGTAATGAAGAGGGTAGTAACTCCTTTCATCACAAATGAGCTAAATGAGTCTTTGACAAAGTTAATGTTTAGTATTATTTAGTGCTAGATGAATTGTGATGGTTACAGTAGGTCACTTTTCTTTAACTTGACTGCTGAAATATCTTCTGTTTTCATCATTCAGGAATGACGAGCAACCCTAATTTTACTATTTTTTTTACAACATAAAAAAAAAACATTTGCCACTAAATTGATCTGTCTTTGTGTGATAAGCAATGAGGGAGGTGGCCGTCAGCTTTAGATATTTTCACTGCAGATGGAAGTGGGTGGCCATGTCATTTATACCGATCTTGTGACAAACGAAAATATTATCACTAGCACACACCCAATCACACGTATGTATGTACATTAAGAAGCAAGCAAGTAGAACCCTCAAAAAAAATCAGAGGAGATGCAAAACATACAAAAAGACGAACAGAAGAAAAAACAATCACTACCACCGTGGGACGGAATAAAAAAGTGACACGTCAATTATGTACTGTACAGAGGTGAGGAGTTGGCAAATGAAAAAATGACTGCAAATGCAAAGATGAAAACCAAAGGCCAATACCGTGGTTTGGGGAGTAATGAGGTGGAGCAGGGCGGGGTTTAGTGGCCGTGGTCTTCACGGCGAGACGGGAGGTCCCTAACCACAGCTTCTGTGGGACATGCAGTGCACAACATGTAAGGTTTCAGGTTCACAAACTACTGACACAGTTTTGTCATCATCATCATCATCATCATCATCATCATCATCATATCATCATCATCATCATGATTGTCATTGTCGTTGTCATAATCAATCTCACGGTTTAGATTTTCCCGTTGGAGGTTGGTCAGCGCTGTTGTGGGTGCCACACAGGCTTGGGGAGGAGGGAGGGTCTCGGCTCTCTACACAGACTGCTCCTTGGGGAAGGTAAAAGGGGGGCGTGGCGCTTGAGGATGGGGGTTGAAGGTGTACATTGGCTGGTTGGTTGGGTGCTGAGTGTAGGGGTTCTGGGGGAGGAAGGTAACGGGAGGGTAGGCTGACGGAGGCGCCGTTGACTCGACACAGTGTTCTTGGTTGCCGGCACGATGGTAGCTCACATATTCAGCCGGGGTTGATAGCTCTTCGAAACGGTTCCCAGAGTTCTGCAGAGAGAAGAACATGAGAGCAAAAAAAAAAAGCAAGAAAGCACATCCACAAATTCTACATGGGGCTAATATAGCAGCACCAGAACATTTCACCTAAGTCGTCATTGAATTATATCAACAAAATGAAAGAAAAGTTGATTTAAAAAAATTATGTAATTAGCTCTGCTAATTAACTACTGTGTAAAATATACACTACCAGTCAAAAGATTAGGGTCTTTTAAAAAACATTAAATAATTCTGCATTAAAGATAATACAAAATGAATAAGACAATCATTGTCAAAGTCAGAAATAAAGATAAAGTCATAGACTCATTTGCTGATACATCAGACATTCAGCTAATCTAAAATGCAATTTTTCTTTAATCAGTGCATCTGGGATCTTTACAAAGGGGGTTCTAATAACAAATGAAGCTTTTAAAGTGACAAACTCGGAGTAACAAACACAAGATTCCATTGGAACTGAAGACTAGTTCTTGCTGATTTTGCAGATGTAATTTTCATCTACCAGAGTCATTTACACCCTGAACAATGCCTGGGCTAGAGGTTTGACAAATTTGATGATAAATCAATTAATCAAATTATAATTTTTTTTAATCAGAAATTAAGAACATTTTTAAATGACCCTACATTTTGGAATGGTAGTGCTTTAAGTTTATTACAAATATTTCACTAACCAATGTTCCAATAACAGGTTAAAAAAATATTATTTTTGAATTGAAGTTTAATTCAGCCTTGAGCATATTCAGTGATGGAGCTATCAAAAGACAATTTTAAAAGACAATTTATTTGCATATTTGCATTATCAGCACACAGTGACTTTGAGACACAAACACAATCTGTACAGAAAAAGGCTTCCCTTGGTCACTGCATCCTGATCCAAGTCCAAATGAGCACAGTTACTGGGCCACTTATGGGCCACAGCATTAGCAAGTCACAAAATAATTTTTATTGTCTCTGCTATTTGTTTACACCAATTGTTGTTTTATTAGCAATCTGTACTGATTATTCTGAATAATTAAGAGTTTATTTACTGAGCAACAAGGATAAAAGGAGATGAGACAACAATAAGACAAGAGAGGAGATGCTTAATGAGCAATGTTATTAATAAATATGAAAAAAAAGATAAACACAAATTCATTGTGAAGGGAAATGAAATATGGATATGAAAATTAAACTTACGCAGAGCTCCCAAGCATTTTTACATCTACGATTACGAGGAGTCCCACCCTGAGGGCAGTGCAGTATGTGGGAGGAGCAACACACATCAAATAAACACTGCTCTGCGTCCCCACATGTCAACCGCATACCATCATGTCACACAAGTCATGGGGTCGGGGCTTCAGGTTTGACACATGGGGATAAGGTGCTGGTTAAGGGAAGTGCAAATGCAAATGCAAGCGTTTGTAGAGAATAAATCCCACTCTCATCCAAACGTGCCTCAGACAATGCTGTTTTCATTATATTTGATATAGTTTTGCCATTGAACCTCTTAGAACATGTCCTTCCCCAGGTTCAGCGTCCTAATATTTGAAGCTCAAACGGAGGTCTACTTAAAGGTTCATTTGTTTCAGTTCTGCAAATTAGGAAAATTAATCTTTCCTGAACGAGCTTTGCCAATGTAAAGTGATTGATGTCTGATGAAGTATTTGGGACATTTGGAAGAAATCACATCATATTAGCTGTGTCTCAAAATAATCATCTTCTGCACTTTTACAGTGGCATTTATGGATAATTATTAATTACTGATAACACAGAGATTTTCAGACTGACTATCTATGAATTATAATCAAAGTTCAAGATCTGAGATGGATTAAATGTTTTTTCTTGTTTGAGTATCACTCAGACATTAAGAAAGAAGTTAAACAGACCACTGGGGCAGCAAAATAAAATTTCTTGCCATTTATTCTTTACAGACTAACAATAAAGCCGTCCTTGGGGAAATCAAAAGGATTGAAAGGGACCGAAAGATACTGTAGCATTTCTCGCATTAGCAAGTCTGATGTTCTCAATAACAGAATATGGGGAGAATCACCCCTGCGGGACGAAAAAGAAAAAAACGAACTTCTTCACCGCAGCTCTGATGGCCGCAGTGCTGCCGAGTGGCTCGGCGAATCCGGACAAGGCGTGCACAAACAGCTGCTGCACCCGATAACGGACTTATTTTCTTAAATTGCAGAATGTAATGAGATGGCCAGAGGTGGAGGTGATCTGGCCCTCTGACAATTCCCTCTGTACGGGCGGCATCAAAGCCACAGAGGGAGAAAGAGCGATGCCCTGCCCTGGCACTGGACTGAGGGACTAATCTAAATGGAAATCGCCGGGCCCACCGAGCTAAGTCTTTCTGCAACACCTCAAACTATGAGGAAGGAAAGAGTGGACTGAGGTTCCAGCTTTGGGGAATATGACCCAAATAGGCAACCTCCACACCCTCACCCACCAAAATCTCCCTGACAATGTAATGATTCCCACATTGTACCCGTGAGCTCCGAGATATCCAAATTTGCACAGTAATTACTTCCAATATTTAAAGTTAAGAGTGGGGACTGCAGGCCTCCGCTAAAGGTGTGTATATATACACACACACTCACACACACACATATTTATATATTCATTCATTCATTCATCCTCACAGCACATTGAGGCGGCTGTGAATCAGTCCTGAAGTGGATCAGTTCTGGGTGGCATTAACTCTGACTGAGAGCAGTGACATCGGGAGACAAATCAGACCAGAGAGGAGCTACATAGCAAGATGGGGGCTCAGACGTGACCCTGAAAACCACTCCATCAGAACCATTATGAGACATGGCTGATAATGGCTTTATGCTTGCAACGACTTACTAATAGCATACAGGTTGATTTTATAAAGTTAAAGGTAGTTATTGTCAGGGAAACCATCGGGTTTATGACCTACCTGGACCTCTTCCCGACTAGTTTGCATAGCTTTCCAAACATGGGTGGTAGTAGCCTAGTGTTTTACACACTTGCTTGTGAACCAGAAGGGTACAACATTACAGCATTACAGGTTAAAACCCCACTTACTACCACAGTGTCACTGAGCAACACTGAATGTCTCCAGGTTGCTCTGGATAAGGCATTAAACATCTGTTAAATGCCATAAAAGTCAATGTCTTCACGGTGGGGGTGGAAGTCACGGCAGGAGTGCTGATAATGGCACTGCCATGTTGGAGATGCTGTACTGAGAGGTGTCTATCAAGAGATTGGCCCACCTCTGAACTAACCATATTCTAATTGCAGTGGTACGTATTAAATTGGTACAAAAATGACACGGGAAGCTGTTCAAGGGTCTTGTTTCAGTTTTGGAATGCAGACCTTGTGCTATGTTCTAGGACAATAGCACAAAGTAACACAGCCATTTTAAACAACCAGGGTAATGTGATTACCAGGCTGTGTGATTTATTCATCTTGCTGCAGGAAGTACTCTATACTTGAAATAATTTTACTGCGATAATAAAAATTATTTGGAGTCTACTGCAGGATTCAAACATATTCGGACATATGGGTGTTCTTTTCTACTCACCAAAAATGCACCATAGCAATCACTCATGACTAATGAACCGTTAGCACCTCATTTCATTATGGTCTTTAAATGCTTAATCAGGGCTAAGTTGATTTGCTTTCTCGGCACGTGTGATATAACGTAGAACACTGCCAGGGCACAGACCTACAAGCTTCTAACCTTCTGAATCTGATTATGTATCAGGGATTTAATCATTTTAAAGATAAATCGACAATCTATGTCTGCAATGAAAGAAAATCCACTCTGGATGCACACATGCGGAACTTCCTTTCAGGGACTATATGATTGCAGGGAAGTGCCATGAAGCGCTTCGTCAGCTAAAACGTCTTGGCTCAGTCCTCCCACGTGTGAAAAACGAGACCCTTTCACCTACACAGTGAGATGAGCACCCTGTTTGGTCCTGTTCTATTTGGAGATGGTGTGGATGCCGGAAACAGGGTGACCTAGTGCAGATAAAGAGGCGGTAGCAGCGACAGCCATGTAAACCTGCCTGGAGAGGGTCAGCGCATTATCACTGACTGTAATAAAAAATAAAATAATAAAAGCATGCATCCAAAATTGATGCGATGATGTGCCCGTACAGTCACACACACACACACACACACACACACACACACACACACAGGGGCACATATGGAGAGAGGTGGTGCATGAAACTGAAGGATTTGGACAAGGACAGATTAAGGGCCATGGATAAGCATGTGCAGCAAGGCAAAACCCTCTAAAGGTTACTTTAGATGTAAATGTGGATAATGGTAGCATTCAGGCCGGCGATGGGATGATGTTAGTGAGAGTGGGCTGGGATGTGACAGTGGAGGTAGATGACGTGAGAACGGATCATGCTGAAAAACTGGGAAATTACATTAAAAGGCAGTGAAAGTCATCTGATGACATTAATGAATTATTGCACTGATGTTGCATCGTAAAGACAATGGCAAGCTTTACCAACCATGTGCTTGTAAACATATGATATATTATAATAAATTATTAGCTGATAAAGTTATCATATGTTAATAAGAATTATAACAGTGATCAAAATTTAAAGAAAACAATAACACATTACACATTAAAGACATAAGCTGTAATTTTTAATCATGCATACATAGGTAAAGGAAAAGATAATCAAACAAAAAAAGGAATAAAGGAGAGTGAATTTAAATCCTATAATGCTCACTTTTTCATAGATTGTCCCACTTATTCCATGGTCACTTGCCAAGAAAATCCCTATTCTCAGATCTTTAGTTAATAAAATCAAAGAAATAATTAGGCTAATCTAGGCTTTCTGCTAAGTTACTATGAGACCATAGGCAAAGTGGACTCGGTCAGAATATTGTGCATAACCCAACAGGTATTTCCAACCTGCCAATTTGACTGATTGCTTATTTCTTTTAAGACCTTTTATGAATCTTTTACACTGTGCTGTATTTGCAATAACGCATTCAAGGTGGTGTTAAACTGTGAGATACTGACAATGGTGTGCTGATTTAACTGATACCTCAGTACTCTAACAGACACGCTGGTGTCCAGTTCATGGATGGATTTTAGTCTGTTTCTTTGTGTGAGAAGTGACTAAATGATCACTTGCACTTTCATAAACCACCTTGCTGCCTTATGGACTGAAACACAGTTAGACTCAAACACAGGAAAGACGCTTCCATACAGCAACGAATATGCAAAAGCTGTCGATGTATCCTATTCATAAAGCAGGACTGTGGAAATTACTAGGACAATAAAGCTGGGTGAGTCTTTATCCATTCAAGGGACTCAGGTCCATTCTGAGCATAATCACAAATGTAATTAGACTGTATTAAGCATTAATAAAAACATCATTGAAAAACACATTTCAAACTCTATTTCAGGCAAAATATGATTTGAAAAATAAGATAAAGGTGGCAAAGGAGATGGCTGATCTGAATGGAACAGTCAGGTGGTCCATGACGCTGGAAGGTGTGTGATATGAACGGGACACCTCTTTAGAAGAAACAGGCACCAAACAGCCAAACACGAATGTCATGAATAATTCATCTAATGATTAGTTTATGCTACTGAAGAGCCACTGGTCTACAAACACATGACACGATGTGTGTGTGTGTGTGTGTGTGTGTGTTGCAGACACCACAAACGTCAGATGCCCTTATCTGCAGTCACTCAAGGATGTGCTAAGCTGATCTGGACAAGAAGGACACGGACACCCAGGAGTCTGGAGGACTACAGCATCTTATGGACCCATGGTTCTTCTCAGCTGAGGACAAATCTGCCAATCCCCTGTGTAAATTTGTCACGTTGTTTTGTGCAAATTCAGTTGGCTAGCTACTTAAACATACATACCAGTCAAAGGTTTCAGCACATGCATCTTTTGTATTTTTCAATATAATTTTTTTCTCCTATCTATGTCTGTCTGTCTGTCTGTCTGTCCAGTGAATCTCATGGAGACTATGACAGGGGCATTTTTGACAAACTGAATACAGGAAAACATTCACACGAGTTAATGACGAGCAGTGACAAGTGTTCAACATAGGAACAGTCCTATTGCAACGGTCACGCATGTCAAGTCATTCAGTGCTTTGAAGAAGTGAAGGACAACATGGAGAACACACATTTTAACAGAGGGAAAGGGAGCAAGAGATGGAACAGGCTGAGACTCAAGTTGTGAGATTTTTTTTTTTTTTTTTGGAAGTGTTGGGGAGGATAATAAAGCTATTATCTTTAAAAGAGTGACTACAGCAGCCGCTGCACTGACATCCTTTGAGATAGTTGCTAGAAGCTCTTGGGTGCTCGTGTAACCCACTGGGCCCAAAACCAGCTCACAGCTCCCGTCTGATCTACAAAAGGGCTGACAACCAGTAACGGAATTCTCATAAAAGATGGACTGAAGTGACATAACCAACTGCTATCCATTCATTATCATATGTTTAAATGACAATATACACATGGTATTTTATATCTTCACTGGGATGCATGAAACAATGGAATGAAAAAAACACGAATCAAACAATAAAGTGAAGAACATTTCAAAACAAAAATGTAAGCTTTTTTGGTTTAGTTTTGTTAAAGTAATATGATTATGGTTGTTTTTTTCAAAAGCTAATTGCAGCTATTCCTATCAATTTAACTATGCGCATATGCCCGGCAGAAAAATAGAATGCCTCCACTTTACACATTTACAGCACAACATGGCTCTGTTGAAATTATGCAGCTAACAAGCCAATGATATCACAACAATTAGAAACCGTTCTCGTTAACCGTTGGATCCTTTGAAATTGCAAGCCCATTACGAGCGGCACCCCTTCCTCCCACCCGCGCTGCACTAATTTTAAACACAATCAGCACAATCACCGGGCATGCATTGAGCTCAGCCATGCAGAGACCCGCCATGCAACAGACTCTAACCGAACCCTGCGATGGAAATCCAGTCTGGTCTGGAGCACTCGCCTGCTTGAGAGAGAGAGAGTTCTCTGATAGACCTTCCAAGACATGCATAGATTTTTTTTTTTGGAGTGTTGGGGGAGAGGCAGAAGGTGGGGAGGGGTATCATGGCGAGTTCCACTGTAATTAGCCCAAAGGTTAGACCACAGGTGGCAGTTAAGATGTTGAATAAAATACCTGAAGGGGTCCGATTGAGGTAGTAAAATTGTGCTACCATTGCTCTCTGTCACTGTCTGAACCTTTAGCCAACATTTTGGAGGGTTGTTTTGCAAAACAAAAAAAAATTAAAAGTGGACAAGGAAGCAGGGGGTTAGAAAGGGAATAAACAACAGTGACGATGATGAGGCATCGAGGACACGGGAGGAGTTCAGTGCTTTGTGAGAGAGTGAGGGACTCAAACCCAAAAAGAGGCCGTAAGTAAAAAAAAAAAGGAATAAAGGAAAGAAAGAGAAAGCAGGGAGAGATGGGAGTGCATCAGTATGTGTACCTTGAGGCCAGAGTCTGGGGGAAAGGCCTACAATGGCATGCGCTAGTGTGAGCTAGGCTGGATGGTTGCATACTCGACAAGGTCCCCGCCAGCGTGAGCAGAGCTTCGTGGGCTGGGAGAGGAGGCCAAAGCTGCAGTATCCAGCTCCGCATACTGGACATCGCAGTCCTTGTGACCAGAGTTCTGGAGATAAGAGAGGCGAGAGGTGTGTGTGAGGAGTGTGGCGAAAAGAAAGAGGAAAGGACAGAGTGTGTGCAGAGTGTGAGATTGTCAGAAAGAGATGAAAAGCTGTCTTTTTGTGTGTGCATTTGTGTGTTTGAAACAGAAACACTGAGATATAGAGGACAGAAAGAGCATGGAGGTGTTGGCTCCAGACTCAAGAGAATTCATGGACAGAGATGGGAAGGTAGGATGATGTTTGGTTGTTAAGTGAGAGACATGTTAGGAATAATATGATGCAATAATGTCATGAAGGATGTGAGAAGTTAAGGAAAAAGGACATTACCTAGATTTTAAAAATGCATTTAAAAGACATTCCAGGGAAAGACAAAAGGCAAAATCCACTGATACTTGACATAAAATAAGATAAAGGAAAAAAACAATAGTCAATAGACAAATCATTTATCAAGACAAAAGAGAGAAAAGCAAGATATAAAATCTATAGAGAACAACATATGTTGGTCATATAAACTGAAAATTTGTTATATGAGCCAATATTTCCAATTTTGTCTTATATGTTTGCTGAAGGTCATTCTGGTGACAAGTGAAATTAACCCAGACCTAATATATGCCACCATAAAGAAATTTGCAATTAAAAAGAGCACAAATAATAATAAACAAATTGGCTAAAATGTCACAACCCCAGTTTAGCTGCACATTGCTACTGGTGGCATTATGCATTACAAGACAATTTTGTTTCATGGATGAATGTAGCAACCAAAGAAGTCAGAAAATAGAGAAAACTCCACAAGAGAAAATAAATTGAGCCAGATCCCAGAATTAAAAGCCGCAAACCCCTCCCCAGCCAGTGTAATGGAAGAGATGAGGTAATTTGCTTCATCAAAAGTGACTTGCATCAGTGGTGTTAGAGAACTTCAAGCATTAAAGCCACTTCAGACTGCTCACTCCTAACTGTCACTGTGTTGCTGGATAGGTCTTACTCCCATAAAGAAAATGACAAATGAAAAAAATGAGATGTGAATGGTCACTGAATGGTTGTGAGAGTGGTTGTGATGTGCTGCCCTTTGTGCAGTCTTTTTCCAGAGACGTGAGGGAGTACGGGGCAGGAGGGGAGGAATGTTGACAAAGGGAAATCTGGAACCAAATCTATGCAGTCGCTTAAAAACATGTGAAATATGAGCTCGTTTGACTGTGCCACAGACAGCTTTAGCTCCTCCCCTTCCAGAAACAAGTTTTCATGCCCTTTTCATGACAGAAGCACTCTCCAGTAAGGCACAATGGCAGCCATTGCAGAGCTAATTATGGCCACACTGGTCTCTGAGTGCTGACCGCTCCCCCCAGGGAGAGTCGGCCCTAAGCCCAGCAAAGCCCATTCATTAGTTTCAGGAAAGGCGAGCAGAAAAAAAAAAGCCCAAGCGAATTCGGCGACAGTTTTAGCATCAGTGGAAAATGGATGTTCCGTTTGACTGTCGTAATAGGTGCCTGGGGAAAAAGACCCAGAAAATCCAGATTTGATGTTTTTGGGGGACTTTTCACCCACTCTGCTAATCTGATGTGTATTGATTTGGAAGTCAGACCAGAGCAGAGGCAGAAGGTCTGCATATACATGAGGTTTTAGTGTCACAACACTGGCATGAACCCTCTCTATTAAAAATACACTAAGAAGCCCCAATAACCTTGTAAGTGTTTAAGTCAATTAAGAGCTGTACACGGTACTCATTTGAGCAAATCAAAGTTATTACGTTTCATCCAAGCACGTTTTCGTCCTTCTTTTTAACACATCAAAGAAACCTGACAATCTATATCGTCGTACGATGTCATAGGAAACGTCACATGAAAACATTTATCCGCAAACCGACTAATATGTGTAACATCCGCAGGCTGAGCTAATCCCAACACAACACCGAATCACTACCATTAGAACATTTTTAGGCCTTAATGACACTGAATTTGACACATGAGAGTAGAGAGAGAATTAAGATGCTCCTGCCACAGTGCAGTGTGCAGTGCAAAGGCCTACTGCTGCAATGGCAAAACCTTGTGGAGAAGAGATGATCCAAGCCCAAAGTGCATACCAGACCCATGCGGTGATCTCTGAAGTAGGTTCTACAGGTTCTACAGAAATTAGCATGTTTGGCACATCTGGGCTGTAGATCAAATACCAGTTTCTGAAGAGATCTTGTAATAATAAAGAATTAATATGGGAGTAGTTCTAGTGTCTCAGAATCAACATTTCCATGGATTGAATTAGCCAGTTAATAATTAGACTTTGGGCTTTGCTGGAAAATATATATATTTGTAATGAAATTGTATCTGGAAAGAAAGGATCAGGTTGAACCTGAAGAAAAATATCAGCATGGAATAACCATGTAACAACCCCCATCTGATTACCTTCTCAGTGCGATTCAATGTGGTGAATGGGTGCATATCAGAAATCAGCACAGGCTTGCAGAATATAAATAAAATGTTTAATCTGAATGCATATCTCATGTAAATGAAATTCCTTTTCGGAAAGCAGTTGGCAATTCGCATCAATGTTAACTAGCTGATTGGAGTCTTCAACCGGAACGATTTGCAGGCTGATTGATATAAGCCTCTACTCCTAACAGCAGACAGTGAAACAGGGCTGTAGTTCTCAACCCTGTTCCAGAAGTTCCCCGTGTTTAGAGGTTTTCATTTCTTATTTAAGGCTCTGGCCATACAGTGTCTTCTGTGGTTTATCCATCATCTCTTGTGCTATGATATGTCTTGTTCACCTTACTCTACACTCTATGTTGTTTTTTATAAAATCTGGTAGCTCAGTAGTAACAGTCCCACCCTGGGTTGAGTTTCTCCAGGTTAATTTTCTACACATGGGAGTCTGGGGCTAAATTTTTTATGCCCTTTTCAGGGCTTGTTCCTTCCTTGCCCAGCATCACATTGTTGCTGGTAGAGGCTCTAGCTTCTGTCGAACCCACAAACTAAACTAGTAGTTTTAAAAGATGTATGGATGGGGAACTCCAGGAAAAAATAAAGCAAAGAAACACGGATGTGAAAAAGCACAAGGATAAGCTAAGGATAAGCTTCTTTTCCTGACAAGTTAGGCCTTATCAGGGCTCTTAGGTTTGTAACTCAAAATCTATAGAAACCGAATGAGAATTGCTGGTGTCTTCCTCTTGTAAGTGACTTTGGATAAAAGCGTCTGCTAAGTAAAGTAAAGTAAGACCTTGAAAAAAAATAAACCTAACATAGTTTTCCCCATGGATTGTGCATGAGGCATATTAGGTTAGGTCAATGATTTGCTTACAGTTCAAAACAATGCTCTGAGAAATAATGGTTATAATATTTCCCCTCTGTACTATTATAAAAACAGGTTATTTTAGAAAGAGCATTTTTTAGTTTTCTCCATTGATGATGAAAACAGAGCATTAGTGTGGAATTAGTCTGTGTTTACATTAATCTCAAAACGCTCAATGCGCTCTGGGATTTCCAAATTACAGTGCAATTAGTTTGAGGAGGAAAAAAATGAGGGAGAAAATTTGTCTTTCCTTAAAAACCTTATATTTAGCTTTGTATTCAGCATCATGGTAAACAAAAGAAGTATAGTAAACACTGTCACACTGTATACCATGGTATATATCTCAAAATATTTCCCGATTAAACCCACAAGTAAATAAATGTGACAATTTTAATAAATAATATAGCTGAGAAGAAAGTAGATTTGATGACAAAATAAAAGGCAATGATGGCATAAGTAGCATTTACATCATGCAACTCTTGGACAATTCTTGCATAGTTTTTAGAAATGACTACAACATCAGACCAGGTATGCAAGAACCTGACCAGCAGGTTGGGCTGTTGGGGTTAATGACACACTCAAAGGTTGAGGATGGTGATGATTTGGTGAAATGGGTGCTGGATGGAAGGTGAATGGTGTAAAGATGGTTTGGAAATAACTGATGAAAAATGAAAAGCTGTTGGTCCCTAGTCTTCTTTTTCCCCGCCTTTTTTCACTTTTACTCATCATTGTTTAATTTTTCTGCAATAGAATACGTGACCAGTCCATGCCTAAAATGCAGGTCCACAGTTCAGATATTTTGAACAACTGCTTGGATTTGGAGCTCAAAAACCCATCACACCAAGACCTGATGTTTACAATAAATAAACAGATAAGTAAATAAATAAAGAAACACAAGTGTAAAATGTAATAATGTTCTATTGGTACACCAAAGAATAACCATGAACAGCAGTAAGTCCGATTTTCGGAAGCAGCGCAACTCACCATTTTATCGGTGAAGGCAGTGGACTCGGAAGGAGCCATGTCATAGTATGGGGGTTGGAGAGGAAGCTTCTGCATCTCTTCTTCCTTGTCCAGGTGGACAACCTGTGACAGAAATGACAGCTGATGTTAGATGAGGACCATCAAGCCAAGTTAAAGAGGATCCAGAATCTTCCAGTCAATCAAACCTTTTTTTAAATAGGACAAGAAATGTAAAGTGGTTTACCAGTGGTTCTCAATCTCAACAAAACTACAACAATTAGCACTTTTCTCTGTTAGTTGAAGAATTTTAGGTTTGTCATACAGTAGATCCACTTTGTCTTATGCTGGGTAATGCCTGTTCATCACTGGGATATCACCAATGTGCATGGAATTAGCTTCTTTCACAAGATTTAAATAAGGACCGGACTATGTATCACTCAGACATCCACATATTTCATAAGGGCACTGCTCAAGTGAAATGAAGAACAACACACAGCCTTTACCTGAACTGAATATAACAGCGCACCTTTGTACCTTCTCTGTGTGTGTGTGTGTGTGTATATAAATATATAAAGATCCGAAAAACTTAAATAGACACATGTGCTTGATGTGCAGCTGGTATTGTTAGGAGGGCTATTTTAATGGTTTGATGTGACTGAATAGTACTCCATTTGCATGGGAAGCCTGTGAGTACAGATTTTTGCCAATCGTCACCTGACTATGTCAAATTTCAGAGGGATATCTATTCAGCGTAAAGACGACTTCAGCTTTACACCAAATATCCTGAGACCTTGTGAAAAGAATTCATTTTATACTGAGAATAAAAGGATTTGCCACTGCTTTGCTACACTAGCCAACTTTTTTTTTTGCTTTCTCCCTGCACTAGAATGACTGAAAGTGATGGTTGAGATGTGAGCCCAGGAGGCTGCTGATGCTGCTGCAGGTGCAGAGATTTCAAAGCACATGCACATTCTCCAGTCTCAGTCAAGCTTTTGAAAGGCTTTCATCCTGAAATGTTCTCACTGAATCTGTTATAATCCATGTCTAGAATAATGCTCCAGTTTCCAAGAACCCATTACCTGGATCAATATGCACTAGAGGAGAGTCATTTTCTGTATATAAAGAAACAAATATCTATGACATACAAGCTATGAACACATAGGTTCAATTGACTAGGGTTCTTTGCATATATATTTAATGTAGAAAATAAATCCTATGCATTTTTTAATGGGAACTATTGTATAATCATTCAACATTAGCATTAAATGTTGGAGGCCTAAGCTGAGCTGAGTTATAATTTATCAGAAAGGCAGAGGCGGGCATTATTTGAGTTTTGTGGACTAGATTTAAATGACTTCAATATCTGTGTGTATACACTACATATACAGTTATTTTTCATATTCTCATTTGTAACTAATAAATGGATGAATAACAAAATCCTCAGCTGTAATCAAATTGCTTTTCTCCAAAAAGTACTAAAGAATGTGAAACAGCTGGCAGCCCTCTACCTGAACGAAAATGAACACATCTTAGTTTCAAGCACAAGCAATTACAGTAGAAAAACAGCAGGTCACTCCTGAGTCTTGTCTTTTGTTAATAACATATTTCATATCACTTGTCCCTCTTCCTGTCAGATTTCATATTTCAAAGTGTTGTAAATCTTAGGGAAATGCGAAATGCTGAAGATTTCAGATGAAGGAAACTGTCCTGCAGTGGAAAATGGGCATAGAGCCTTTGCCGGCTCTAAACGGAAGCCCTACACCTGCTTGTCCTATATGCTGCTGAGACCTGCAGAGACTGACGTTCGGCTGCTCCATTTCACGTGACATGAAAGACATGTTAAAATGCGTGGCAGGAAACACATCCATACAGGTCAACCGGCTTGGCGCCCAGGATTTGCACGGGTTGTCTATACGGGAGGGGGGAAAAAAAGACCCTCCAAGATCTAAAGAAAGTTCTGACATGTTGGCATGAAAAAAGCCAAAGAAGCACAAAGAAGATGAGAACGGGGCAGAAAAAATGTAAACAGCATTGGCTGTGGTGCGCCGGAGACCGACCGGCGTGGCCCTCGCCGCACCGTGCAAGTGTGCAGGAGTCCCGCTGAGTGACGCCTCCCGATGGTAAACGCATGGTCTCTGATCCTCGCATCAGTACATGCTCCTTCGATTGGTTCAGGTAAAGGTAACACACTGATGCTATTTTCTGCTCCGCCTCCCTGCCAACCGCTGCACGCAGTGTTTGCCGCCAAACATCCTCCTTGCTGCTGAGCAAGAACAAGGGCCACTTTGGAGAGGCATTTTAAAATGGGCGCGTCCGTGATGTTGCACTCGGGAGGGCGAGGCATTTAGAAGACGCCATTTGCAAATGCAGACTGGCCGTGCGGGGAAGGCTACTGCACATCTCGCCACCTCACTCTGCGCCAGCGGCGTCAAAGTCTAGTATTTGCTGATTTATCACAGCAGCTTTATGCATAAATGCGGATTAGCGGAGCCGCTTGTACGCATCCGGTCCGCGTAGCGCATTCATTAGCCGCTGTTCTTTAAAGGTCAAAAAGATGTCCAATTAACCGCCTTGTCAAAACCAGCTCTCCACATAACCCTGCACCGAAAAAAATGCCACGATGGCACAACACTGCTAGACAACTAAACATGACCTTGCCTGAATGTTGTCCTCATACGCTGCAAAACATGATATCTATACAAGCCAGAAAATGATAAAAAAATTACTAAATAATTTTCCAGATCATTTTGCTTGATTCACATACCTACAGTCTGCAAACTAAGTCTTCATGGATGAACACCGAAACTTAAGATGAGAGTTCATGTAAAAAAAAAAAAGAATTCTCCTTGCTTTTCCAAATCTTTTGCAGGGGACCGTATTTACAGTGGCATTCGTTAAACACGGATTGTGAATTTTTGTGAGTGCTGAAACAATTTGCAAATGATGAATGTTGAAGTTTTATGACATGACCTGTGGCACATTCCCAGATTAAGCAAACTGTCTTCTTGATCCCAGAGCAATTCTTCTAATGGGTATGGATTTGGCACATGTGCTGATTTCAAGTGGCCAGCATGCATCGTGTACTGACACCCAGCATCTGCTTAAATCGATTTTATAACAAGTGTAGTCTCAGATACTGAACTATTTACTGCAAAACTGCAAACTGGCTCATCTTTGCATGAGTTGACCTTTTAACTAGTTCTATTACAGCACAAACTGGCAAAATACTGCAAAATATCTCCCGATGTGAGAACATTTTCCCATGTTCTTGTTTCAGGATTTGATGGCTTGTTAGTGGTTCTGTTTTTTGGTGTGTGTTTCTGCTATGAGACTATATGGCAATGA
The DNA here is from genome assembly GCF_900700375.1 of Denticeps clupeoides. Taxonomy (NCBI): domain Eukaryota; kingdom Metazoa; phylum Chordata; class Actinopteri; order Clupeiformes; family Denticipitidae; genus Denticeps; species Denticeps clupeoides. Next base: position 10,075,946 of record NC_041725.1, read on the forward strand.
ATGACAGGCTCTCGTTCAGTGAGGCTCTGTCCACATATTCCCTGTCTTTTTGTGCTTGTGTGATTGTGGAAGTGCCATACCTGGATATCATCAGATGTCACGTGGCCCTTCAGGTCGCCACCCTTCTTCTTGGGCGGAGGAGGCGCTGGTTTGTGGGCTGGTGGGAGGTCCGTCCTGTTGGTGGAAGAGCGAGGGCGCAGAGAGGAAAAAAAAAAAGAAGAAGAATAGAAACGGAATGTTCAAAGTGACACTCGGCCCGCGGGTGGAGGGCTTTCAACTCGCCGTGGCCCTCAACCTGTGTGGCACATGATAATGAGGAGTCCTGCCAGGAATTTCCATCACTCTGCTGCCATTCGGGGCCCCGATAGACACCCTGCTCACAGCTTTGTTGTAGCCCGAGTCATTTTCGGTGCCCTTTCAATGGCGCTTTCCGATAATAGAGAGTGCGGTAATGAGGCCGGACTGTAATTGGATACTGAGGCGAGAGAGGCCGAGAAGAGGAGGGCGGCAGCGAACGCGGCACCGCGAGAGCCCCCCTGAGTCACGCCTGCGGGGCCAGGCAAACAGGCTGCCCGCTGCGCCGGGGCCTTGTTTGTTTGACGTTTGCTCCGGGGCGGCTGGGTGCAGGCCGCAGCAGGAGCTGGACAGGAAGTGGTGCCACCTCCCTGCTTTCCATCACTAATCCGTCCTCTCTGACGTTGCTGCAGCAGAGACCACAGTTTTTACCGTGTTTTTCAGCACATTTCACATAGAGCCAGAGCCTCCAAACGAGGCACGAGAAGCACAGAGGCCAGGCGTGTCGAGAAGATGCTAAAACACCACAGAAACAATAAGGGTGATGGACAGGTAAGCTGAGGGCGAAGGTGCTGTTTTTATTAGCAAAAAGAAAAATGCCTTCAAACACGGCAGCAGCCAGATATCACGTGCCGTGCCCTGATGAGAAATGCATCGTAGCCCGGCGTGTTTATCTGCATGTGAACTGCCCTCCCTGTGCCATGACCTTTCACCAGGCCTGAGCTCCAGTCGCGTGAGTGGCCCTCTTAATCCTGACTTTCATGTTCGTCTTATTCCGCTTCATATCACCTTGTTTCCAGGCAGCAGGCAGCAGTCGCACGCCTCAGCAGCAGGTCTGAACTGCGCCTAGTGCTGATAAGCTGCATGAAGTGCACACGTGTCTCAAGCATGCCAACACACACACACACACACACACACATTTTTCCATCTGTCATGAACAACCGCACATCAAAATCACCATGATTACATTTAATGTTAAATGTTGCATAAACTGTCAGACTGGATAATTTATGAAAAAAATTATCATCTATAATAATAATAATCATATTTACATTTGTGATGAGTGTAGTAGTGGCATTATTTACTTATTTATTTACTATTTATTTATTGATTGTGGCTGTTAATAATATAACAGTATTAAAATATTCAAAATAATTGCGGAGCTTATTCATTTCGATACTACAGTGTCGTGGTGTATGTTTAAATATGGAAAGTGGCAGCTGATGGGTTGTTAAAATGCAGCTGAATTACATGCAGAGCAGGAAGTGCACTTCCTAACATCTCTTCATAACAGCTACTGTGCAGCGCTCTGCCTTTGCAATTTATTCATCTGCATCAAAAGGCAGCTCCACATCATATTTATATTGTTTCGGCCGGCCCTCTGTTTTTATTAGAGACGAACAGGCTTTCATGCTGCTGTCCGTTTTCTCTGTCTCCTTCTGCCTGCCAGCATGAATTTTTTATTTAATTATCTATTTTTGTGATCACGTTGCACATATACCACAACCTCCTGAGGTTAGAGAGAGAGAGAGAGAGAGTGCTCAGCCTGTCAGAATTGGTTGAAGCCACGGCAGAGAGGATCCTCTGTTTACAAAAGGCATGAAGCCACTGCTGCCTCCTACCCTCAAAGCAGCAGCACGGACACAGGCGTCCAGACAGAACGAGGAGAAACGTCCTCCCGGTGAACGTCACTCCTGTCACGGCCCACAGGTAAAGCTACCGCTACCATTCACAAAGTCTGCACTTCACTCAAAACATGCATCACGTACCATGTGCAAATGGCGTGTGACTGAATAAAAAAAAAACGCGGGTCACAGACACGGGGGAAAGGGGTGGAATGATGTGAGCTGACAGACCCAGTGTGATGCAGGCAGCCCATTATCTCCCTTCAAAGGAATACAATAATGAAAGGGCCCTAAATAATTCACTGACTTTTTCCCCCTCTTCCTTTCTTGCGCCAGTCTTTCTAAGCTAAAAAAAAACAAGGAACTTCTATCCTTTTTGATCTTGTTTTGGGTCTCTGTGAACTCTCTATTGAAGAAAATTGAGTCCATTATTGATCCAATTAGATAAATTACTATGCGCTTTACCTGTTCCCCCAGCTGAGGGATGGAAAAAGTCACCTGATTCGTACATGTAAGAGTCCTGGGGTTCACTGTTGAACGAATTAAGAAGGTGTCAGGAAGAACAAAAAGCTTGGGAAAGAAGAAGAAGAGGACCTGCATGATTCAATGGTCATGAGACAGAGAGTGCCGCGCCTAAACAAATCAATAGGCCTGCAGACGAAGGTCAGCTTTGAAGGTTGCGAGTTGTTTTAAAGCTACTGCTCTGCTGCTCTGGTCTTCTGTATGAGAGACTGAGTCACAGTTTGTACTATATATACGCAGATAGTAATTAATACTAATTAGTGCATGTCTGCATCACAAATGGACCAACAATTTACAATAAACTGTATGTGTCAGACAAGAAGCTGAGCTGGCTGTAACTACCTTGCATCAAAAAAACTCCACCAGCCATTGTCATCACCCCCTCCATCACTCTACAGTCTGGGAATCAGAAGGCGAGGCTGCCAAGGAGAAACCTACGGCTGTACAGAGCTCATTCTTTCCCCCAACTGCCTTACAACATTAGCGCTGAAACTTCCCTGTCTGAAAAAAAGGAATTTCAAATGCTGAAAGGTCTCAACTTCGGGTGATTATCCGAGAAACACGCCGGGCCGATTAGATTATGAGGGGGCGCATACGGCATGAGCTTAAAAACGTTAAACCTCTACATTAGAATAGGCATCACATTGTTGCGTTAAATACATTTAAACACGTCCTAAATCGTACCATTTCTCCAACTTCCCAAAAGTTCACCTACTCTTGCATGAAAATGGGGTGCTCCTCACATGCCACACAATTCCCTCTCCAGGCTTTGACACAGGTATAGCTGGACCTGGAGACCGTCTGCTTTTATTTTATTCTGCGGACACAGCTCAAGGAGTCGGCGTCTCTCTTGGTTTAACTGCCACAAAAGGCTCAGCGCAGCAGAGGTATAAAGGGGCTGTAGAGTAAACATAACTAATCCTTCAATTGAAAGCAGTAATCTACGGGAGTTCGGTGCTAACAGGAAAAAAAAACGCATGAAAAAAGTTAATTACTTTTTGGACAAAAGAACAAATAGAACGGTTATCAGAGAGGAATTTTTTTGAGACGTCCCTTCCATGCCTGCATATTTGTCTCTCTGTTTAAAATGTATAGGATAAAAATAGCAGGGACAGCTGGTTTGAACTGGGGACGACTGCGACCTGAGTCCTCCCAGTGGAGGCTACATGTAGCGCTCCAGATGATCCCTGCCACCCGCATTGATTTCTGCAGATCGCAATCTTGTTTGCCAATTTAAATGCTAATGATCATTTTAATTGCGTGATGGTATAAATACAATCTGATCTCAAAGAGCAAATTATCCATTGAGTTTTGTCTGGCTTTAATCTTCCTTAAATGGTGGGCCACCGTTTCACTGCATAACAGGGGTCTGGCAACTCATCTACTGGCTATCAAGACAAATATAAAAGGAGCACAGAAAATCCTGCACAGTCTATTGACCTTAGTTATATATCTGTCTAGGAGGGACAACAAACAGACATTCGGAACCATTTTATATTAATTGATTCCCTTTTACGTGTGAAATACTATTTAAATGAAATATATAGGCAATTTTGAAACAAATGTGAAACAGATCCTGCCTAATTGTCTTGATTGTGAGATGATGACACCATCACGAAAAGAGAAATTAGGAAATAAAACAGATAATTGGGTAAACTGAAAGCCGCACTGTAATTTCAATGTCAAATTTGTATATTTAGGCTTTTCTGTGTTCATTTGCATTTTATGGTGCGCTTGCTTGTAAAGTGGACCAATGAAATACTTCTGTTAACATCACACCTTCTATCACTAAATGTCAAGTTGTCTTGATACAACATGGTGAGTCGGAAGTAAAACTTCAACCCCAACTATTGGTTAACAACTGTCTAAAAATCTCAACCTTTTTTATTACAGCTTCAAATGTGCGAGGAAAGCGGGGATAAGCTTGTCACAAATTCCACTATGTGACACCGTAAATATGCCTGATTTATGTAAACCACCCTGGAGGTAGAAACTGGGCCACTGATTTCACCTGCCACACCCTACACATCTCAGGACCACAGTAATATAGGACGCCTATCATTTATCTCAAGTGTGCATTATATCACCACAGCACAACTGTTTTCTGAGGCTGAATGGCCATTTATTTTTGACGTCCAAGTATATTATTCTTTTTTTCTTCTCTTCAAGGTGTCACGACAAGAGTGCAGCTCGTGCATGTGTCCTTAAGAGAATAAATGTCTCTGTTATCTCCTCTTGTCCTGCTGCTCGTCATAATAAAGTTTTTTTTTTTTTTCTCACGCCGTGACAGTACATCACCTATCCGCTTGACGGCAACAGACACCGCAGCGCCTTGGTGGGCATCTGCATGCTGAACGGCCCTGGCTCTACACTGGAATGCAGTCATTAATATCGTAATCCCCGAGGCTGGTGTGAGAGCTGGCCGCGCTCGCCGCGGTGATTGTTTGTATAGGAAGCCTATTGGGCGTCATACATCATCCACGCAGCTTGCGGACGGGGGGGCGGCCGTCGGACACGGTGGCCTGGTGCACGGCGACTCTGACAAAGCTCATACATTCTGATCACAGATTGACTGCTGTGTCAATGAGCTTTCCACCAGGGCAATGAATTATGGGAAATGACCATTCCTGACACTCATCATGTCGGGTCCCACTGGAGGCAAATACGGCCATGCCTCATAGAGCAGGCATTCCTGTCAACACATAGTGTGCCTTGATTACCATTTTAATAACCTAGAACTGAAAAATTGCATTGAAAACTTTAACTAAAGGTTTGGTAGAATTTCAGTTTGATATGCAAAATAGGATATATATATATATATTATTTTGCATATCAAACTGATATATATAGATAGATAGATAGATAGAGAGAGAGAGAGAGAGAGAGAGAGAGAGAAATCTAAAATGATGTCACCAGTTGCAATAAACATATATATTTATTGCATATATTCCAAAAAGGCCAACACGCAGTCTGTTCTTAACCAGACCAAAGCAGAGATGAGTAGGTTCAGCATCGCATCACAAAGACACTTTTTCATGCCAAACACTACACACTGCTCAACAAGGAAACACACCAAAACCAAGCATGCTCACACCAAATGTCATGCACGTTGATGCAAAAAAGTCTGCGCTTTAGCACACTGCGCCATGTGCCAACATTCTCTGCCTATTTATATAATGGCCTACTGCCAGTAATTATGTACTCATGTATATAGGATTACACTGCAAATACAAATTACACTTACACATAATCATTAAGGACCTTGAGAACGCTGCATAATATATCATCAATATATTATTGCAATCATAACATGGTCTGCAATTATGGCCTCTGTGAAAATTTTACTCAGAAATTATGTATTTACAGGGAAGCGTGTCAATTAGAAATGATTCCACTAATGAACTTTCTGTTCTTGTACTCCACATTTCCCTGCACCAATCAAAAGCTCAAGAGCAACATGCAATCTTGATAAAAAGGTGTCTTATCCTCAATGTGTAAGCCTACGGGTACTGTTTACTGTTTTAAAATAGTTTTGATCTTGGCTGATACATCTTGGCTATATAACAAGGTTTTTATCCCCCATCGGCCCGACACGCCCCTTTCCTTGCCCCACATATGCAGAGTGTGTTTTGCACCATGACGTGGCCGCTTATTCATTAGCTCCATCTGAGCTAACGAGTTGCACCAAACACAGCAGAGCGTTAAAGACCACCATGCTCCAAATACTCCACAAAGGGAAGGGAAGCCGGGATGGGAGAGTCGCTGCAAGAGCGCTTGCAGGAGGTCACACTGAGGTCAAGTACTTTCTCGATCACATTTTTTCATCCCCTTTCCTTTCTTTATTTTTACTTTCCTTGTGGGGGATTCAGGCTTCTCGGGCGGCTGAGTGGCCGGTGCCTGTGTGACGGGAGCCTGTGTCACACAACTATCAGCCACGGCAATGCTGAAGGTGGAGAACGAAGGCAGGGAGAGAGAGAGAGAGAGAGAGAGAGAAAGACAAAGAAAGCTGTTACCGTCGAAACAGGCTGAGAAAGACTGAAACTGAGTGAGAGGCAGAGAGATTAGGCTGCAGGAAGAAATAAAAAGAGCTGAGTCCAAACGCAATAGAGGAGCGGAGTGTCTGCCAACCTCGTTTGTGTCTCCAGCGCTCTAGGAAGGTGTTTTATTCGCCTCTTTAGACCTGAGGCTGCACTTGCCGGAGTTTTGCGGCCAAAAGAAATGGGGGAAAAGAGTGTTTAGAGAACAGACACTCCTTGTCTGTGGCTTCGAATGGATTGGGCTGATTAATGTACTTCAGCTGATGTCCTGCTTTGAGGCCTGCTGAGAAAGAATAAATCGTATACAGAACTTACCCGGCCTGCACCCTCACTGTGTACACTAGCCGGGGTGTTCCTGACAGGGGTTTCCATGACACACATAGATCCCATTTCAAACAAAGGATTTTTTTTTCTATATTTGGCAATGTCCGGACCTTTATTTATCTGTATAGAACTGATTAACTGCAAGTGATAACACTTTCATAGGATTTCAATAGACTGGTGATAACTTGTGTCATCAATTTTCTGTTGTTTATGTTTCCCCACAAATGCTGTAATTACTTTAAACCTATTTTATAAAGACATATCTCACAAGCCATGAGAAGGAAGCCCATGCACACTACATGCTGCTGTACTTTAACATGTTACATATATGTTTGATGTAGTAAATGTTTTGTAGTTTCATATAGACTAATAAAAAAATAAAAAGAACATACATGAAATAACTCACGCCACTACACTTTTATATTTTATAATAAACATTTTATCAAATGATTAGTGCACCTTTCCATGCATTGCTACATTGTATTAATATTAGCTTACTGTTTCATAATAAAAATATGTATTATTTAATAAACTAATAATAAATAATAATACAAATAATAATAAATATTGAAGGTTTGAACATATATCATCATTTATATCAGTTTAGAAGTAACATTAAAAGGCTCAATAACGGATTCTGAAGATTAAAATAAATATGGATTCTGCACCTGCATAATAAAAAAGCCTTTCCATGCAGGGGGGGAGGTGGGAGGGGGGGTCACCCATCTAATCTGTGGACATATGTGGCTGAACAGGGCAGTTCAATCCGAATGGGAAGTACAGTTCTGTACAAGTCCCTGGAGCAAAGAGGAAGAGGTCTTTTTAAAAAGCCGCCAGGTCAAAGCCCAGGTCTGGCGCTGCTGCCCAACCCTAATAGAAATACCAGCCCTTTAAATCTTTAATCAATTAAATGGATTTGGATGGGGTCTCTCAAATAAGCATCCTAATTTGATCACTGAACTCATTAAGGAACTCAGGTGAATATGCTGCCAGATTTCATGCACCCTTGCCCCCTGGTTGCCTTGGTGATGTTCCCATTTTTTTTTTTTTTACACAGCTGCAGACCCACCCCCTCCCATCTCACCCTTGCTGCACCTGATGAACATTAACTGCAAAAGTCATTATTTTTATTAACCAAATAATCAGAGCTGTGAAATTAGGTGTGTTAGTTCTCTCTCCCTTGCTCTCTCTCATTGTGAGTGTGTGTGTGTGTGTGTGTAACTGAATGGCCAAAGAGGGCCTGTTCAGATTGCTGCAGTGTTTAAGGAAGCAATGCCGAATAATCGTCCTTTCCTCGCAGTGGAGCTCAGAGGCCAAGATGTGTTTATAATAGCTTTTTATAATAGCTTTCTGCTTACTTAATTAGAACAAACAACGCCGTCGACCTGGTTCTTTTCAATTCAGCCAAGGCCTTTCTCTGTCTGAAGGGAAAGCAGCGATATGAAAGATTAGAACGCACCTCTCACTGCGGTATGTACATTTCCGGCATGCTAATCAAAAGCTGAACAAAGCTCACTGCACTCGCATTTTACACTCCGTGTTTCCATAAATTGGAAATTGCATTTTCATTTCCCAAAAGACATTGAATGCCATACAGCGTAACATGTAGTCATACATCAAAGTGAAACGTTTATCTACCATTAATCCATATTACACCCCACACCTACCCTTAAATACACATGTATGGGCTGTATAAGTACATGGTATAACATGGTGAACAGTTTCTGTAAGACATCTGACTACAACTCCAGAAATTTCTTTGACCTTGCTGCCTTAGAAGAGAGGATTTTGTAGAACTGACGTCTGTAGACTCACATCAGTGACTAATAGCCAACTTCAATTGCAGCCTTTTCAGTATAGAAACAGGAGATTACCTGCGCTGACCCTTGGTATGATTAAATGCTTAAATCTTCTGAAGCATGTGCATATACTCACATGGACGACCGTAAAGGGGCTGTTTATCCTTATTAATTCATCAGCATTGCATTTGGGGAAGGGGGGTGGGAATAGTTGGCGGGCTGCTTCTTAAGAAGGATGTGCTTTGTGCAATCAGTAGTGATTGAACACCTGCATTTAAAAAGGGAAGCGGTCAAATCAAGCGTGCTTGGCAATCAAGACACTGGCCCTTCTAAACAGGCAACTACCAAGTAAGCAAAACATCAAAAAAAAGAGACAAATGCAAATGGATGTAGCATAGAGCTCCATTGCCTTAAGTAAGGTGGCGTTTGAGTAATGGCGTGAGCAGTGAAAAAAAAGACAGCGCAGACCCCAGAGGCCCGAGGGACGTTTATCCAGGATCGGCTCACACCGTTCCATTTCAGTTGGGAAATTGGCCCTTCTCTGTGAGCGTCACCTCTGGTTTGGTAACGACATTCGATTTCCTCATCCACCTCCTCCCAACCCACCCTCCCCGTTGTCCTGGTGAGAGCTAACCAGTTACCGCGGTGATACTCACAGGTCATTATCTGTCTCAGTGCGGGTCTTCTGGCCGCGTCGGTACACCATGCAGATGGTGACAACCACGCCGATGATGAGTCCTGCAACCACCACCACTCCCAGAATGCCGATGATGCCACCAGGGGGTCCCTGTGCCATTGGCTTTTCTGCAAGGGGAGACACAGAAGAATGAAGCTTTTAAACCTGTTTTAAACTTTTTCAAACCTGTCCTCATGGGCCCTGTTTGTCTAAGCGAGTATAAAATAGCCAAAATAGCCAAGAATTGCAGAACATACAATCATTGATTTGTGGCCTGCATGGGATCCAGTAGGCCTCTGCTCATGAGTAAAAATAAATGGATTGTTTAGGTTACCTTGCGCTGGCTCAGTTACCGACGTGGTATTTGCAGAGGGGGGTAAAACATTTCTAATCTGATGCTACGCTTTGATAGACCCGCGCGTTTATTTTGTAATAGCCATGTCAAGAATTCTCATCCCATGAGAGCAACAAGTGCTGAATATGGGAAAGTGAAGCCAAATAAAACAGCCCCCCGGTACTGGAGTTCATCTGATGACTAACACATTTTCACAGATCCCTCAGACCTGCCAATATCAAAAAAAAAAAAATCATCCTTGAGAACAAAAGATCATTATCTTCCTGCAAAATACACACCGACTTTCTGCAAAATGCATAGTTAACCACTATGTGCAACCAATGCTCCATGGTCAGTTTTGAATCATTTTCCAATTAGGATACAGCAGTCTTATCAGATAGTTTACAAAGAACATAATCACTTTTCCATTATACACCATTTCGTTTCATTTTTAACAGATGTTCTGTGCAAATTGCCATTTACTATTAAACACACATGAAAATAAGAACAGAACTACCCAGTTTTATTCATTTTTAATCGTGCTGATCTCATAACTTTTGAGGGGGTTGGAAAAAAGTTCTCACGTCCAACATGGAAGCAGAAAAGAACAAAAGCCCTTTTCCTAGCGGGTGCATTTTCTCAGACACATCCACGTGTATCCAAAACCAGCAGCTGCCTCTGAGCATGATCACTTTCTTGGCACAGCGACTGCGACTCTGTCGAGAAGGCTGCAGCAGCTGTTGCTGGATTTTTTTATTTTTTTCTCTTTGCACAGTTTCTCCAGTTTGCGGAAAATCAGTTGGCAGAGAGAGACACCCTGGACGAGGCAGCGTTCCCCTCGCCGGGGGTCCTTTGCAAAACCCATTGCAGTTTAAGTGATCCCCAGCAGAGGGGGAAGGTGCTTACTGTGGCAAATTGTTTGGCCACCATCGCGCCCGGCCAGCATTGCCAACACAGCTCACATCTGCTGCGTTAGCATCTCCACATCAGTCGCTGTTCTCAGCGATCGCTGCAGACCTGGTGGGGTCGTAAAAGACACCAAAGATAAATGTCTGGCCCGGGGTCTTCTAACATCTGCAGAGTGCTTAGCAAAAAAAAAAAAAAAAAGGAAACGGCGACTCGCCTTTGTCCAATCAAATTCCCCCAAATGACCCTGTAACAAGTGGTTGGCACGGTTCAGTTGAAGGCTTATCTGTGAAAGAGTTCACAACGCTGGTGATAAGACGGGTCCTGCAGAACCGTGAAAGAATGATGGCTTTGTGCTCTGACGCGCCGACTGATGTAGGCTTTTAACCGTATGCAGCAGCCTATTAAAAACCCAGCTGTCCCAGCACAACGCCGAAGTCTTTGAAAATGAAAGCGCATTTTCTCAAAGTCTGTCTGGTGGCTACGTTCCCTTTGAGAATGACAGAGCAATGTGCGGGTGTTGCCAGAAATTATACATCCAAGCCTTTTCAATGTCCTTTCTATGAGTAAAATACGGCATGAACGAGAAGGCAAAGGCCAGAATAATCTTTACAAAGACAAGGGAAATTGTCTAAGAGAAAGTTATGGCATTGAAAACAATAATCATTTCTTCTGGAAGAATCGTCACATCAAATGAAAATGAGAGCGCTTGTGGCGGTGCATGAAGTTGGATTCCCGGCAGAATAAAAGCACGGCTGAGGTGATGAAATAACAGTTTTTTTTTTTTACTTCGTGACTGAAGGGTGATTAGGATTGATTAATGCCATGGGCAGGAAATGTGCAGCAGTACCCTTCCTGGGAGGAAATCACACAGACAGCCTCATTTGCTCCACTTACGTCTTGAGAGAGACAAAAGGAAGATGTACGTCTCTTTAGCGAATGAAAAACAGAATGGGATACTAGTGGCATGGGTGATGGTTGCTGGTCCTGAGAACTTGGTTTGATTCCCTATGCAGGATTTCACGTCCTCCCAGTGTTCACATTTTTAGTTCCAGATGTGTGCATGTAAGTACTAAGTTTTTTACTAAGACTGGCAGGGTGATAAACAATGGTGTCATGATCCAGTCCGGTCCGGAGTTCGGACCGGAGTTTCAGGTTAGTCTTGGGTTATTGTGTTTCCTGATTGTTATCGCCTGTGTATGATGGTATAAAGCTACCCTGTTTGTGTCTGTTCGCCGTCGGGTCATTGTTTGGTGATGTTTCCCTTGTCCTGTCTACCATGTATTAAACCCCTGTCTCGTGACGTTGTGCGTATGCGTCCTTCTTCCTCGCCATGTCCTTCCATCGTGACAAATGGTCAAAATTGGTAGACTTGATTGGTGGGAAACATGATCGCAGAGTCACATGTTGAAGCCCCACTTACTGCCATCGTGTCCCTAAACAATACAGAGTCCCATATTCCCAGCAACGCTGACAAGTATAAGTGAGTTTAGAAAATGGCTAAATGGATTGCGATTACCGTATTAGCCCAACCTCTTTTTTCAGGAGTAAATAAAATACAATCAGATGTAAGATGGCAGTACTGGAACTAGCAAAACTTTAGTGAATCAGTGGATGGGCTGATGACTCAAAGTTTACTCAAATCTTGCTGACAATCTACTCAGTTGTGAACTCTCTGAATAGGCAGGGGTAGTCACTGTGTCAAATCCTTCAATAAAGCCTCCTTCCAGCGTGGAACATTTGGAAAAGGGTGTACTGGGAGCTGAAATCGGCTCTGGCTACTGCGCCTGTAGCGTGGAGTGAATGGCTAAGTACTCCGGCTCCTTCTTTAGAGAGGGCCCATCTTCCAGGCCCCATGATGACTCCATTATCGCCCAGCCGTGGCTCTCAATGCTGTCAGGACAAGGCCTTAGTCCCGGGGGTATTTTTCCTCCCCAAAGCCTCTGTCTGCTTCGCTGCTCCCCGCCAGCACAATGATGGATACACAGAGGACCACTTCACATAACGCCACCAAATACAATGTGCCGGCCGGCCCCCCTCCGCCTCCTCCGGCTCACCCTACTTTGTACTTGCCTGCATGTCGCCGCGGTGTAAGCGATTACGTGTCACTTTGGTCAGATTGCTTTTTTTCCGACCTTCCATTGCCTCTGTGGTGCTACCGCTGTCACTCTGCTCACAGCTGGGGATGTAAAAGCACCGCAGCAGTCAAATTTCCAATCGAGAAATGGAATAATGGCTTCGCCCTGCCCAGTTAACAAATCAGGCAATTATTTATTCATGTGCTGATTCATTGCTTCAGTTCAGATGGAGCTGATTGCCAATGCAGGCCTCATCGGACATACACATACAGTGAGTGACTTAGGACAGTAAATACTGTGGCACAGAGCGCGAAGCCCTGACGCAACACGGGGGGCGTCAAGGGGCTCAGACATTGCTGCATCGTGGAATACTAATGCAGCAGCGCTCTGTTTTTTCACAACTTTATTGGAAACACTGGATTGCACTGGATTGCACTTTTATGCAATACACATTTGCCAGAGGGAGGTGATCTGGATCTGAAACACAGTTTTGCAGTTAGCGAGCTCAAGCCAATGAAGGGTTATCCAAACACTGGGAGGGCCGGCCTTGTGCGAGCTGATCGGGGAGCAGTCATTATCCACAACCTGAAGCAGGGAAACTGGAATCATCAACCTTTAAACATAATCATTTCTTTTTGAAAACTGCACAGTCTCTGTAGAGCATGATCCATTGCAGGTTTCTTTTTTTCAAAAATCATGCATTCACACACACATTCTCGATTGCGAAATGAATGTTCATGTCCAGACAAACCGCACTGGGTATTTTATTCTGTCTTGTGACCTATAATGCAAAATATGCTTTTTTCAAATGACATCAGGCGTGCGTGCAACTTTTTGTGACATCCAGGAGTTTCTCCGAAACTGACATCTTGCATTTTCTTTTGGTAATTTCAGTCTGTGCAGCTCAAGGTTCATTTCATTTTGTTGGTTAATGACGCCAGATGCAATCAATCAAAGATGGCACATCAACCCCATAACTCCTCTGGCAACCTGACACCATCCAAAACCTCTTCTTCAGAGTGACTTTGTGGCCTATACACATTCCAGAACATAATAAATAATAAGGATGAAGATCCATTGTGACCACTTTGTTGCTCCACACAAGGCAATCCCACACCAGATCAGTCTGTGGATCCCAAGTATCCCTATGTTTCCCATTGTCCTTAAGCTTAGTGTTGCTAAACAAATGAATGTAATGTACAGGTACAAAATTAGACATAGAACAAACTATGCATTATTGATGTGATCTATAGACACTGCATGGTATAAGGACAGAACAACTGAGGTCACATTTGGCCAAACCAGTGTGTTATGCACTGTGTTTATCACACTAAAGAAATGTAGCAGCTGATTAGCAGACTGTTTCTCCAGACAAATTCGTTTCAGTCAGTGATTAGGCAGGCAGGATACCAAAAGTAACAAGAACTGCAGTTGGTAAGGACATCAAGAGCTCTGACTTCCAAAGACCTTAAAAAAACCCACAAAACATAGGATTAAGTTTCTAATATCTTCCACCAGAGACAGCTAGTGCAACAGAATGTATATATATAGTGATGAATTAAGTATATGATGAAATTGTGTGCAAACACTCAGAGAGCGGCAGATGACGTGCATTACAACTCAGTTGATCCAACACAAGTAAACAGTCAGTTTCTCAGTTTCACCACAAAACAGGGCCTTTAGAGACATAACTGTGTAATAAAAGATCATATGTCCAAAATATTTTCTGCGGAAACCAGAGAACCCAGAGAAAGAGCGGTGACGCTGCTGTGGACCTTCTCGAAGATGAGAAACCTTCCTGAAAGGCATCCTCAGTTAAAAAGTGTATTATTTCAGAACTTTAACACCCCTTAACCCTCCAGATGACCCTGCTTAACATGCAGTGGCTTGCATATTACTGCAGTAAGTACACAAAGATAGACTGAATGAATCAAGGACCTGTCGGCAGAGCTGCCGTACTGGGTGAATGTCAGGAGTTCGAAAAAAAATACAAATAAAATAGCGCTCAAAAAATAAATGGAAAGGTTCAGAAGCATTCCATTAATTTCAAGTGAAAAGCAGAATTGCAGAGGTGATTAAAAACACATTTGATCACACATACAGCCAATTTTGCCGCCATGCAGGGAGGCAGCATGCTCTGCCAACTTATTAAACACCCAACCGTCTGGATCAAGATCCACTAGACAAAGGGTTGTGGGAAGTGAGAAAAATCAATGCCGCCCCACAAAATGTACAGCTAAGCACACAGTGGCAAATTCAATTAGCCCCCATGCAAGAAGGCATGGCAGTACCGGGGACATGTGTGCCAAAGGATTCAATTAAACTGAGAATGTGTCGCAGGGAAATTGAAGGCCTCAGAACGCCACAGATCCATTGTTATGGCTATAGGGGCGAGCACATTCCATTAAATGATACTGGCCACTCTCCCCTGCAGCCGGTGCGCCTCCATGCCGCCTGAAATCACGCCGAAAGCCCCCCGAGGTGCCTCCTCGGGCCGCGTGGAAATGGCGGAGTGTTGTCACGCCGAGTCTCCTCTGCCACCGAGAGATAGCTCGGCTAACTCCTTTAATCATATCCTCGGGCACGCATCTTTATAGCCTCACGGCCCAGGGCAGGGAAAGAAGTTTGACGGCGGATTAATGGCTCCACAACAAACAACGCCGTCAAACTTTTTTTCTTTTCTACTCTTTAAAGCCTACCTGCCCGAGCCCGGGAGCAGCCTCGAGCGCTGAATAACGGGACTGTTGTGATAGCGGGACCTAATAGCCGGTGAATTATCTGCACAGCATAATGGCCCATCACTCCGATTGCATTACGGACCACGGACCAATGCTGCGCGATAAGAGCGTCGCTCCGCCTCCAGCGGCTCGGCGCGTCTATAATCAATAGACTTGTGATGGACCATAAACTGGAAACAAGCAGAGCCGAGAGCCGCGACACGCCGGAGTCGACGAGCCACCCGATAGGCCGGGGTGTTGGTTAAGCATAAAGAGGATTTATAGGCCAACCTGTTATGGTTTCCACGTTTTAATTATCCTCGGGTAAATTTGTACGAGCTGCCAGCAGTCATATTCGGGTCATTTTACAGTATGAGCTCTGGCCTACGTGGAGGGCCACGTTTTAGCACCCCGCCAGCTGCGCAGTTAAACTAAATGTCTGCAGTTAGACGCTAAAATGTCTGATTATGTCGTTTTATAGCCTACACAATCATTCTTCCTGTTAAAAAAAAAAGCTGAACATTTGGTCAGTTTCATATTGGTAGGATTGCGAAGCAGTTTGTCCTCGTTTGCCGCTATTGAACGCTGGGGTAACGCGGACCCCCACGTATCAATGCAGGGCTGAAACAGGCCCCGATGGACCTAACCTCTGTGATTGGTTACACAACCCCATTCCCGGCAGCGGGATCCTGTCACACCTGTGACGTTTAGGCTTGAGAGCTGCGGCCGTGTTGCTTAACCGCGCCTGCAGGCCGCGCTTTCTCCTCCCTCTCCCCCCGCGTTCCTGCAGTCGGGATCCGACTTGATGAGCAGCGTTATTCCCGACGGCAGGCAGGAGGCGTGCAGAATCCCATTTCCCTGCTGATCCATCATGGAGGCGGCGGGGCTGTAATGCGGCTGAGGCGCGGCAGGTTGATTTCCCTCACAGTGGTGGAATGGGCGCTCGACTGGGCCCGAGGTCTGAGGGGAGATGGAGGCCTCGCAGCACGAAAGTATCTCTATTTTATCTTTTTCCCTCTTCCATTGCCATGAGCTATGAGTGTGATCGCCATGCTGCCTCATGGCACCTTGCTATTATTACCTGGTATGTGGGTAAGAAAACCTAATTGCACACTAATAAACACATGAACATGCCCTTGCTCTGTACATTAATGAGACAGTAGGTACAGTGATTAATTTAACTATATGTAAAAATACAGTATTTAGCAAGAGAGTTAGGATTATTCTAGCAATCTTTACAGCCAATATATGGTATTATATGTACAGGTCCTCAGCAACACCACTGACTGACATGTAGCTGCATGCAAGCACTGGGCCTCCACCATTTTATATGACTGTAGACACTCACTAGCAGCATTTCTACTTCCAGATTTACTGCGCAATGTATTTTAGAATGTCATTTCACATTTAGTGTATGTTGTTAACTGTAAATGCAAAAAAGGCATTCTAATTGGAAAAACAAAAGTTTTTTTTTGATTGCACAACTTATGTTGTGACAAGGTGGTAGTAGCCTAGTGGGTAACACACTCGCCTATGAACCAGAAGACCCAGGTTTAAATCCCGCTTACTACCATTGTGTCCCTGAGCAAGACACGCTCCGGGGGGGGGACTGTCCCTGTAACTACTATGCTGTAAATGTAAACTTATGTGATGTGTCAGTGTAAATACGACATTATTTATTCTGAATTACAGTTTGCTCAATTTGATATCATTCTCTCCTGACCTCCTGATCTCTTAACCAGCAATTTGTCACTTCTCTCTTCATCATCTGCTTAAGAAGCAAAATATGCATAAATGACGAGTGGCTCAAGACTTTTTTTATGATAATGTACGTAGGTTTCCATGACTAAAAGTGATAAGATTACGATGATGTTAAGTTATCAGCAGTGCCTGAAGGCAATGGGAAAGTTCATTATCCGGGATATTCCATGCTTGTGGAAATTGCCATGGAGGATACAGCTTGTAATCCTGGATATGCACATAAAAGCCCTGCATTCTTCCAGCCTTGGGATTTTCTCTCCAGTGGGGGTTCAAAGTGGATGGCCAAGCCTGCTCCATGTTAGTCACACACATGGCCAGCGAAAGGGAGGGAGCCAAAGGTTCAGCATTTCCCCAGCTGGACACGGCCCGGGTCACGCCAGCCCCGAGCCAATCTGTCCCCATGCTGCCACATGGGCTGATTGAAATGGAGGCAGGTTCACAGCATAAGCATTAGCCGCTAGCTGTCACTATCCTGCTGGGGCCTAACATGCCTCATCAAACAGCAGCACCCGGCGAGGGGCTTTGCCGACTAATCGCGGTTCCCGCTTCAATTCCATGTCAACATCAGATGGCATTAAACCAGAAGGAGGCTTCTCAATGGAGTCCAGTTACGACATTTCAATTGCATTTGGCACGTGTAACGAAAGCCTTGTTTCCTCCGGAACACTGCACGGGAGCCAACATTCCCATTGCTTCCCACGTGGCAATTGGGAGGCTTTCCCCGATGATCTCGCTCTTGCTAGTAAACTTTTTTAAATTGGTGTCTGCTTGGTGGGGGTCTTAATATCCTCCAGTGCTCCTGGTGAGTGTTCACATGGCCAAACTGGGACTTTGGCATCTCACCCCGGCCAGTCAGGGGAGTTGGCTGCCAGCTGCGTGACAGGCCACCTGCTCCGGCCCAGCGAATGGCGAAGGGCACGGAGCCACGACAACCTCAAGTCATCAGGAGCAGGGAGCCAAAAGCCCCTGGATGCAGAGACCCACTTAAAAAAAAAAAAAAAAAGAATCATTCACTGGGTCTGCAAGCAATTTTTGTTTCCCGTTTTTTTTTTCTGTCATGTGGGCCAAGTACCGCAGGCCCCAATAAAGTAACAAAAATGTGGTTTAATGAAGTTCATAAATCTGTGTTATATGCTGCCAACTTGGAGCGCCACTTGGTGTTTTTCACCCCCCCCCCCAAATTGAGAATCTCATTAAATGTCTTCGTTTTGCCTGGCTTGTCTCTTCTGGGAAAGCCCGATCCCTGTGTCATCCTGTCCCCACCCCGCCACCCGGCCTTTTGCCGGTGGGGCGGATGTGTGGCGGGCCGGGCTGATTGTTGTTTTACGCTCCTCTGCAGAGGGCAGCACTTCATTAAAAGACAAATTACAAACACCTGGAACGTGTTTATTAAGACAGAGCCAAGCCCATTACCGGCCTCAACCGTGGACGGCACCTGCGGCTGTGTCATAAAAATAAATCATATAAAAAAAAAATATATAAGAACCACCCCGCCGCTGTACCTGCTTTGAAGAACGCGCCGGGTTTAATACAGGAAACTTTTCTTTAAGAGGACGTCTGATGGCCAAGCGCTCGTACGGTTAAGCTTTTCGTTGTTTCCTTGGACGCATT
Source organism: Denticeps clupeoides (assembly GCF_900700375.1). Lineage (NCBI taxonomy): Eukaryota > Metazoa > Chordata > Actinopteri > Clupeiformes > Denticipitidae > Denticeps > Denticeps clupeoides. The sequence continues at coordinate 10,094,630 of NC_041725.1, forward strand.
AGCAAACTCTAATTGTATGCAGGAGCTGCATTAATGTGCATTAATGAGTGATTTGAGAAAGTCAATAACTAACTGACCAGAAGCTTATTGTACAGGGTTGACTCTAATGAGCCCGGCTAATGTTTCCCATTTCTTCCCTGCCTACACAAAACCTTTTGTAAAAGTTTGTATGGAATACAGTCCTTTGAGCACCTTTTTGCCCACTCAGCCCTTCGAGGGTCCAGAAGAGACAGATCCTTTGACATTATTCTGTATAATGAAGTTCATTTCAAATACCGCAGTCCTGGCAACGTTCTGAATATGGACGCTGCAGTAACTAATGATGCCGCATCTCTGTACTGATGTGTGAGTGGAAGGGAATGGCAAGCATGAGATAACATCCAATCTCATCCCCTGATTGGCTCCAAGCATCTGGTGCCCTGCCTGAAGCGGCATGCAAGACGAAGAAGCCACAGGCAGTGCAGCCTTTGTCAGCAAATGTAATATAGCAGCCTGTCAGGATGATGCTTTCAAGGGCCCTGTCTACCCCAGACGACAGCAGCTTAACAATAGCTTTAATTAAGACTGTTGGGGGGTGGGGGGGTGCTATCACTGTCTCTCGATGGGGGAAATAGCCCTAAACATTTCAGCTGGAAAGAAAATATCCTCATTTAGGTTTGGAGTCCTTGGATCCTGGGTGCCGCTGTCAGCTAATGATTGCACATTGGCAGTGGTGCCGCAGTGGTGGGACTCATTTCTTCAAGGGAAATGAGAACAGCTTTTACACCAAACTAGAGGGCGCGTGATAAAATGATCCTTCCCTCGGCACACTCCGCACTACTAGGATCAATGCTGTTCTGGTTGTCTGCGAATAATTATGAATGAACCAAGAGCATTCAGATACTCGCTCACTATCCATTACCGCTGATTCCTGATCAGGGTTGCGGCTGCCGAAGCCCATCCAGGACCAATCATGGTGGGCCAGCAGCCCACCACTGGCATAGATTTTCAGTATAGACTTATCATTGCTTTGTAAGTGTTCAAGGGTTTCAAATAATTTTGTCTCTCACTGTATTATAATGCACTGACTTTTACAAAAACCTTGTAAAATGGTTGTAACTACAATATTACTACAAGCAAATAGTAATTCGCTTGATCCCCTTTGAAATATTATAGAAATATTATGCTGATTTTAAATACTGTACTACCCTTTACAAATACGAGTACATGATGTCTACACTACAAAATATCATATTTGGCACCATATAAAAACAATAAATTTTAATGCCCCTTTTCTGATGGATTTTTAAAGGAAACAAACACACACACACACACATATATATATATTATTCTTGTTCAGACACTTTATTATGACAGCCTGCTCCTTTTGGCACATGATTACAATCGCCTGCTCCTTCAGCCACTTTATTAAGACTGCCTTGTCTTTTGGACACTTTATTAGGAATGCCTGGTGCTGTGGCTTAACGAGAAAAGCCCACTCCTGAAGAAAGAGCCTGGAGAGTCCCATCAAAATTTCTCCTGGAATTTTGGTTTCTGGTTTTAGATATTACCATAATATCTCACATAAATTAAAGGTGTCTCAGTATGGTGTTATGTAGAGTGTCATCTCCCTCAGAGAACATTGCTTCTGAGAACATGGCAAAGTGTTGGGGAGGTGCGATGGCTTCGGCGTATGAGCCATTTCAACGCCTGTCGGAGGAACTGCACACACAGCTGGTGTGCATCACTCTCACAGTGCCAGCTGGTCACAAGGTTGTAAAGCGGAGGGGCTCCTATGTGACACTACGCCTTCTCGGGCTCCCAGGCTACTTTAGCAGACCATTCTGAGTCTGCTTGTGGATGCTAAAAACACAGACTGAATCATTTCTTTATCCCCCTTCCCTCTGAATCCTCATTTAATGGTCGTTTTCAGCAGTCACGAGAGAACATGAGCAGCCAGGACCAGTATGAAGCCTCTCTATGCAACTTCCATCCCGGCTCTGTCTGTAAGCAAAATTACCGTGGGGCATTTCGAGTGGCTCCATGGCAAGCATCAAGAGGTCACTGCAGTAATTTCCTTCCTCCTCACCTCCCTCGTCACGCCTCTCCATCAACAAACCCCCTCTGCGCTAACTGTTCATGAGACTCAGACCCGACCTGCCCAGCTACGCCCGGGAGCAGATTTTCAATTTCTCAATACAGCAGACATGTGCCGGTGCTTAGGTTTGGCCCCCGTCTGCTGTTTCGAGCCCTTTTTTTTTAGATAAACAAGCCCTTCGTCTGCAAGGTTGTAATCTGCAAACAAAAAATTGCTGATTTTGGCATCGTATATGAAATACAATAGTTTGGATTATGCATCAATTTCCCAATAAATATACTGCACAATCAGTGCCAAATAAGACAAAGTTGGACATGGGTTATGGCTAAATACCATTTGTTCCTCAAACCCCTGACATCTCTATTAAATGGCACTCCGATTCAGAAGGTGACTGGAAGAAGCGAGGACTAAAGAGCAGCATTGTTCACAAGAAAAATAACAAGCCCCCGTTGCTCTTGTCAGATTTGTCATGTTGTAATAAGCCTTTCTGGGCCCGAATCCTATTAATTTCCAAATCATTTGCCAAGCTTTTCTTATTAGGAAAATATATTGCAAAGGAAGCTGAGGCCAGTGAATATGAAAAGGCATAAAGATGACCCCACACACCTGCCCACCAATGGTAATATATTCTATATTAGCATTTCATGAATTGACCTCTGGTTTAATGATCGCCATGCAAGTGGTTAGATTAAATCTAGTATCAGTACAGCATCATAATTATTAACTGAATATACCATGTTACCCACGCATTGGTGTGTAGTGATTCCTGATTATTAATAAATTCCACCTACAATTAAGTAGGCTCTCCTTTTGCCACAAAACAGCCTTGTCCCATCCTGCGTGTTCTTATAATTCGAGGTAACCTGGACCAGCCAGCACTCCCCCATATACCTTTTGCACGCATGAAAGTTTAGTTGGTTATCCACTTTCCCTTCCCTTAAGCAGATATAAGGAAGTATGTGTGTGTGTGTGTGTGTATATATGTATATATATGGAGTGTGAATAAGCAAATTAGTTAATCATATAGAACCAGAATCTCTCCATCTCTCCTACCGAAATAAATTGTAATGTCCGGTTTTAATTAAATTACAATTCATATCAACAATTAAAGTATATGAAAGTAAACTCACTGCAGTCTCTATGTGACGATGCTGTTGCTAGCTACCATGTGTAACAGACCTCCCGCTGTTTCCAGTGCCCAGGCTGCTGCAGATGGTGCCATGACTGATATACCGTATTTCTCATTATCGGTCAGGAACAAAGTTCTCACTTTGCCTGCTCTGCTGTGTTCACCCCATTTCACTTCAGTTTGCTGTAATTGCACACGCCTTTGACGAGCGCCATGCCAACGAGTGCAATTTGCTGCAGATGGTGACACATCGATTAATATACCATATTTCTCATCATCCATCAAATAATATAAACTGTCACCAGGCAAATTTCAGTGAGTGTCCTGGCTGCAAACACAAAACAGTTACACAAGAATCCATATCTGAATTGACACTTTTACCAACTTTCATTTTTTTTTTTTATATGAGACTGTGGAAACAGTCAAGTGTGTGCATGCGGGCATTTTTCTTTCTCATCTCTCACTTTATACGTTTATAGGAGTGAAATGAACCCCCACCCCTCTTTTCTGTGACTACATTCCATTTGTGCTCGGGGCCCATATCGCTCTGATAGAGCGCAAGTCTCACTTAGCTGCCAGAGCGGAGCACCTGATTGTGGTTTATGGAGAGGCAGTTTTGCTCCAGGAGCTCCGAGACAAGCTTCAGATGTGGAGGATGAACAGGAGGCAGGTTGGATGGCGGGGCTGCTCCTCTCATCTTGTTTTGCCGTTGCAGGGAACAACGGTGCACAGAATAACACTGTCTTCGCACCGGAGGAGGAAGAGTCAAGCTTTTTTTTTTTTTTTTTGCACTTCCCTCGCCTCCTTCTCGCTCCAGCAACTTGGTGTTCTGTGCTTACTGAACTATAATTGCTGAACAAACATTTTTGTGCCTCATCTTTCTGGAAAGCAAACTCTTGCAAGGTTGAAGTTTTGAACTCAAGCAAGAGGAGCAGAAGAAGCAGGAGTTAGAAATAAAATGTGGAATGCTTTTGGCTCTATTTCAAGACACAAAAATATTATGTAAAGGGTCTGCAAGCTCTGACCTTTTTTTTTTTTTTTTTGCATATCAGGCATTATACACACATGGCATATAACGCAAATAGATTGCAGTAAAGGAGATGGTTTGTTCAGGGCTGAGCTTCATTATTAACTGACACAAGAATTCAATAGAAATGTATTTTGAGAAATTCAATAGTTGTGCTGCTCCTGGATCATAAAAGATTTCATGGCGCAGGGGCTGTCGGAGGCCCAAGTCTCTGCTAATTATTCATGCTCACTTGGCATAAATGCTACAGTGTTCATGAGTGATTGGAGGTGTTGTGAATTAAGCCCCGCCTTCTTCACAAGGATTGGTACGTGTTAAGCATGTTTGTCACACAGATGGCGCTGTTGCAGATTTAATGCGAGTGCCACCGGCGTCCCAGCAGGAACCTGACCGACCAGTTATTTGGGTAGGAAGAGATGTTTTCAGGTAAACAGCAGTAGGTTCTGGGTTGCCTGTAGAATGGCCAGTGAAGCTGTAATGTCCTTCAGAGCCTGTCTACATGTGTAGAAGATGAAAGCCACCTAACAAGACATTCAGCAATAGGGTGGCCAGAAAATTGAGAAAATGTTTTTAAAAATACCTCTACTGTATTTAGTAACGGCGGTTTAAGGCAGTAAAGCAAAAATTTTAATATCTTCAACATATTTTTTCTTTGCCAGCATGTAAAACTCATGGAAATTGAGCAAAGCAGTCATGAAGTATGATAATTTTTGTAAAAAAAAAAAAAAACTAGCACTGCCAAAGAATTTAAAGTGGTTTGTCACAGACATCTTCAGATTTTTCACTGTAAGCCTGTGTATGAGGCACAGCAATTTCAGATGAGATTGAACTGAATTATGGTAGCCACACTTTTGAAGGACCTCACTGTACTGCGTTTCAGTGAAGCCACACAAAGATGTAGTGTGCAAAATTGAAACCAGATTGGACAAACATGTCCTCTGAGACATCCTTTCCCATAGAGTAGCGCCCCCTAGAAGTGTCTACTCAACAAAACCAGCATGCAGCCACTTATCAAGGATTGAAATACTATTTATGAGAAATATCAGTGATGCTTGCTAGGGGTGTAATTATGCAGCTTCAGGTGATTCAGATTGTGTAGCACATACATAAACACATAAAACAGATTCTTTATTTTAGGCTCAATCTAAAATTTGGAATCTGATCCAGATGTTTAATGTTTAGTGAAACTTATGATTTTGGATGAAGAGTAGTTTCATTGAAATGACTAGGATCATTTAACATATGTTAATTCAATGAGTTCCAAAAGTTGGGCCCAGGGCCCAGAGACTCATGAGGCTCTTTGTGCCGTAAGACATATTTTATAAAGATTTAATACATCAGAACTTGAAACAGAAATTGTTTACCTGTGGTTCTAAATGGGCTTGATACATATCTTAGAACATTCAGATTGACATCATTGCTTTCTTTTTCGCCCGAGTATTATCCATGTGTGCGGGGTTGCCATTTTACAGTTTGATATCACTTCTGCCAAGCGATTTGTATAAAAAAAAAAGTCTTGTCAAAAACAGAAAATTTATTGTGTAGGTTAGACACAAATAAAAATGATTTTTGGGGATAAGCTGTAGACGTAGGATTCTATAATCTATAGCTCTATAGACAAAAAAAAGGACCATAAGATATCAGTGTAGGTGTGTTTTGAAAAATAGATTCAGTAATTTACCAGAGAAGACAGTGACAGCACCGCATCACGCGAATACACCCGAAATGTCATCAAGGGGAATTTCTTATCAGTCGAACGCGGCAGAACTTGCACAGGAAACCTTAATCTGCATCACTCATTTTATCATGTCACACTTTTCATTACTGTGCCTCCATCTCCAGCTTCAGCGGAGGTTAAAAAAAAAAAAGGGAAGAAATAGCAATTTAAAGCCAATCCTGCACTTTCCCTCCTCCATCTTCCCATCTGTGCACTTACTTTAAAGTTGAGAAGGTGAAGCAGGTCGGCCTCAACACAGGCGGAGAAATCTCCGCTGTCAACAGGGAGAGCTGCCTAAGCCAAGATCCGCTTTGGGCCAAGTAATAAGGGTGACAATTGCAATTCTGCACGCATACCATCACAACCCACTAGCCCGGCCCGGGGTAGACCCTGCTTCAAACGCGCAACACACACTCGCACAGGGCTCAGGCGCACACTGGAGTTTCAAAGGCATTCTCTCCAGCCACTGGAGCTGCCTGCTTCCACCACTAAATACTAGCAGAGGAGCTGTGGTCTTCAGCGACACAGCCGCACACGGAGCGATCTCGGAGAAAAAAAAACACCGGTGGAAGAAACGTCCCTCTGCAAGGGATGGAAATTGCACAAGTTTATCATGTGAACTATTACAGTAGGACAGGGGCACCAGGAAGCCAAGTGGGAGTAAAAAGGGAAAAAAAAAAGAAGAAATAAATAAATGTGAGTTTGTACTGAAAAAATACAAAAATTGCTCTGCGCTCACATACCGTTAATTTTTTTCTCGTGTGGTCGGATGGGCATTTGAAAGTAATAAAAAAAGGTGTGAAAGTCAGTTATATGCTATATTCATCTGCCCCTGGAAACGTCTCCTAGTCCATGACTGCAACGGCAGGCATCTGATGAGGTGATGAGGTGGTGCCTTGTTGTTGATGTGATTTAGGCATTTGGAAGCATGGATGAATTCGGCTGTTTGGTCACTGGTTCAGCAGCAGCCCAAGAGTGTTTTGCTTGGACCAAAAATAATGGATCTGTCAATGATAGGCTGAGGAACGTCAGCCAGCCAGGACCTGGGAAAACTCAACGTCCACGCTCGTGCCGAAAGGTCCATTTGATTTTTGAGGGTCAACGTTTGTGGATGCAGGATCCGTAAAACCAGTAGCTCTAATTAAGTAGCTCTAATTAGCGGGTACGAGGTTAAAATAGACCTCTGGTTTATCAGCTGAAACACAATGGCAGAGTGCGATGAGATGTAATGCATCTCATTATCCTCTCAATATTTACGCTCTTTCCACAGTTTCGCTTGTATGGGTCTGTTTTGCAGTGCAGACAGAAGCTGTGAATTCTACCTACTTCCAAAATGGCACGTGTTTTCCACAACGCAAGTCGCCGCCGGCACAACGGTCACACCATTCAAATAAGCTAAAGGTCTACAGAACGAGCCGGAAAAAAAAGCGAGAGAGAGAGAGAGAGAGAGACAGATGACAAAAGCTGGATTCCTGTGCCACAGCGTCTGCTTCGCACAACCTCTACCGCGCTGGTTTCCAATCATAATATGAGCACAACTCACATTATGCCCTGAGCAGCCGGATTTATGACTCTTTGTACTGCATGTGCACATGGGTGACAAATTAAGGGAGAAACCTCATGAGTGGAAAGAAACTCATTTTAACTCCACTTTCCCCCGTCTTTTTCCTTCCACAATGTCTGGAAAAGCTGCTCTGGAGATTGTTGGTGTTTTAATATGGCGGCTGCATCCATCCAAGGCTACATTTGAAGACCGAATGTCTTGTAGTGACCCTCTTGGAGCCTCCAAGGGCCAACTTATTCCAGGATTCACTGCATGCCAGTGACAGTTGGTGATGCGAATAAGAAAATATCCATCTCATTTAGCAGTGCATGGAGGCTGCAGTCTCAAAAGCTTGTAGAGAGTGTCCTCCAGTAATCCAGCCCCCTCCTCATCAACGCAACCCATGTCAGATGCACTTTCACCTACTGCACAAAAGCATTTGCTTTGTTTCTCTTCAGGTCAGGCAGAATTTTTACATGATATTTGTACAACCCCTGGTTGTTGTTTTCCCCACTATTATTACTTAGACTAGTAGCGTAGATGGAAAAACACTTGCCTATTAACAAGACACTTAACCCTGAGTTGCCGAAGGGGGACTGTCCCTGTAACTACTGTTTGTACGTCCATCTAGATAAGAGCAATATACAATGCTGTAAATGTAATGTAAATCCATTTTATGCCCAGACTGACTGACTGACTGCGATATTATTGTTATTTTCTAGCATTGCATATCTGGTGATCACCTTCAGTATGAGTACTGAGGACATGAGCATCACCGAATTCGAAACTCCCAGACTCCTGAGACCCACCACCAGCTACTCCCAAGCACCAAACGAGGGAAGATCTTGAGTCCATTGAATAAACTGCTTCCCTGTTCTGTTCTGGCGACTGATAATAAGATAAAAATATTTATATTAACATACATTATACAGGCTTTTGGACCAGACCGGATTGAATAAAATGGGCAGCTTTTAAGTGAGCAATATTTTTTTTTGCCAAGAAATTCAGCAAATTATCAAGTGCTGGTGATGATTAAAAAATGGGGTCGCATCATTCAAGTGGCTGTTTTGAAGATGCCCAATTTTCTGAAAGCAGATAGAAGACCAGATGGGAAAACAGCGCTCGAGTGTTCCTTGTGGCCTTCCTCTGATAGAATTACCAGTCAGCGATGCACTAATAACCTTGTGTTGCCTTTGGTGTCCAATTTGAGTAATCGCTCCCTGTGCTCGGAGGGAGAAAGTGTGTTTTGGCCAACAATGCCTCGCTGAAAATGATGATAAATTCCCCGTATACTGCAATGCTTTGTTCCGTTGCTAACGTATAAGGCTTATTCTTGACAGTCTGCTTTTTGCTGCCTAACCGATTGCTCGGTCTGGATAATCCGGAGTGTGTCTGTACGTGTGTGTCTGTGTGTGTGTGTGTGTGTGTTCGTGCGCATGTGAGCGCGTGTCTGTGTGTTTTAATTAAACTTTTGGGTGGACTGGGAAAAGTTTAATTTAGCCGAGGCAGGGTGAGAAATTGTCTCGTTTTCTTGTCTTCCTTTCTGTGCTATTTCTTATCTGCCTCTAAGCTCGGCCACTGCACAGGTTATCTCCCAAATTACCAACAAAACTCATTTATTCTTCAATTGAATTAGGTTCTCAGGAGGAGGTCTGCGTCACCATCTCCCTCCCTCTGAAACAACTGAGCCGCGGTGGCTTTTCCTCTGAAGCCATTTTGCCACAGCAGTGCGACACGGGATCAAGGGCTTTAAATTCCACCAGACTGATCCAGTAATGCAGCCTGTTAGCACACACTTAAAGAAACAAACTGACACAGACAGATAGACAGACAGGTGCTCTAGTTCATAGTCATGTTAGACCATGGGTCACTCAAATGCAAACTCACTTCACAATTGTGAATCGATCTATAAGTCTGTGTCTCCATACATAAAGTCAAGCTATAGATTATAAAATCCTATGTCAACAGTTTGTGCTTATCCCCAAAAATCATTTGTATTTGTGTCTACCCTACCTGTTTTTGACAAGACATGATTTTTTTGTTACAATAATATGAGTAGGATATTATCCTTTCTTAATTCCGTTAGAATGAACCATTGATAAGCAATTCACTTTTTGGGGAGGCCACTCAGCAACTCTCAGAGATTGGTAAGTGACGAGATACACAAGATGAGGGTCAGGTGATTAGAAGGGTTAGAGAGGAGTTTCAACCAATCATGGACATGACAGTAATACGTCACTTACGTCACACCATACGTCACCATATATACTCTTCATTTATACAGTGGATATTATTTGGAGTTTGGAGTTTGCATGCTCTCCCCATTTTGGCACGGATTTCCTCCAGGTTCTCTGGTTACCAGCCATCGTCCATTGATGGTGTTCCCACCCTGTGTCCTGTGTCTAGTGATGGGTTCTGGCAGCTGGAATAAGTGGTTATGGATAGTGAGTGAGAGACAGATTAGAAGAATAAAGCTGTGGATTTGTAGATTCCAAGTACACTGATCTCGTATTACATGGTCGTGAGAACTGCTGACCACATTCCTGAACAACTTTGGTATAATTTACTTTTAGTGTTGAATTGAATGTGTGTGTCACTGTTATAAATGTTTTGCTTTTTTTAATGCATAAAAACATGTAAACCTTCCTGTGCAATAAATCAGAAATTAGGTGAAATTTAAACTACACCATTTTTTTTGCAAAATGGAGAGTAAAAATGCTGGTAGAAACTTAACATGGTTTGGAAGCGTCTCTGCTGAACACACATTCAGTAGAATGCAACAAAAGGAGACCACAGAATGCAATAACTGGGTGGACCCTTTCCTTGCAAACCAAAAAACCAAACATTAGCTGTCATTTGGATATGTAGGCATGTTTTTTTAAATAGCTGCTCATCATAGTGTTACATGGAGGTATTGCTCTTGCATGATCATGCACCCGTGCTGGTTTTCTCTTCCCCGTCTCTCTCTTCCTTTCTCTCCGCATCTGTTTCCATTTTTCCCTGTACGTGTGACAAACAGCGCAGAAATTCCAAACTCCAGCGCTGCTAAGCCCCTCCACCCCTCCCTCTCCTCCACTTCTCTTTCTCTTGGCATCACCGCTCGTGTCTCACATTTAGTCATGATGGCTTTGCCAGGCAGCCAGGGCCCGATGGGTTGTGTGGGGGTGGAGAAGAAGGGGCTCGGGGTGGAGGGGGTGTCTAATCCATTGGAAGAGGCAATGGCAAGGAGTAGTTCCCCCGTGAGCAGGGCCGCGGTACCAGCCCGGTCCCAATAATGTTCCTGGCACATGCGATTCCCATCCACGATTTCGCCGCTGCAGCCGGAGTTGGGTCGGCGCCCTGGCTCGCAACGAACAACCACTGTAGATGAGATGGAGTTTTGCTTGAATGAGGAAAATGGTGGAAAACTGTGCGCACGCTATTAAGGAAGGCTTCCCTCCCGGCAAATTAATTAGACAGATGGGACTAGCACAGCCGCCGGGCTTGATTCAATGCAAGAGTCCCAAACAAGATGGCATTTCACTTCTGCCCGCAAAACCGCGTCGCAACACTGTTATCTGCGGGAAAAGAAATGACACGCCATTATCCTTCAAAGTGCTGACGATGTCAGACGAAGGAAATTACATAATCGCTTCTGCCAATTTTAAGCCTGACATTTGCAGCACACTTGAAATCAGCCGTAAGTTTGATCTGAAATGGTGTTGGTGGGGACGAGCAATTTTGGCAGCAATTTTGAACAGTCTAGTGCATTTTTGACTGCAACTAAATTGGTGCAAAATAATCTTCTTTTTTTTTTTTTTCTAGTGCAAGACATGAGTGTCAGTGGGCATGTCAGATGATCAGTGCTTTACGCCATATGGTTTCTTTGGTCTGTCCTTGTGCAACACCCTCTGCTGATAGTAGTTTGACCAAAATGATAAAAAAAAAAATTAATTCTGGTTCAGTAGATGATGCACAGGGTCAGAAAATACTGCATGGAACCTGTTCAAGAACCTGTTCTCTGTCAGGGAAATAAAGCTATCTGTGGTCTAAAGAGAGCCCTGGGGAGACAAGGAGAGAGAGACGGTGGTGGGAGTAAGACTCCGTCTTTGGATTGAGACCAGCACTGAACATCATGTTATTTTCAGATATATGCCCCCACCCCCACCCCCTTACCTTCGTTTTTGTCAAGATTTGAGGGACAGAAGGGACCAAGATGAAATCCCAAATGCGTGATGAGCACTCTCTTAAAGGTCAAAAAAGTTTGCTGGGAGCCCCACATGTACCACAGGTACAAACATGTTGCCACGCCTATTTGTTTATTTCATTCAGAAATATTATGAGCAAGTGTGAGGAATTCACTTAGGACCGCAAGAGCAAGCCGCAATCATTAATTAGCAATCGCTGCGCTTGATATGGTTATTACTACTCCCACACGACAATGCCAATGCCTGTTCAGAACAATAGACGAGAGAAGCGCAAAGCTGGAACAGTAGAAGCCACGGTCTGTGTTCGCTGAAACCAGCCGGCGCTGGAGCACAGATGCTGGGAGAGAGCAGCAAAGCTCAGCTCATTACAGAGCAACAGAGGCTTTAACTTTAACCTTCAGCTGAGTACTTGAGTGGAATTTCAATTAAACGAAATCATTAAAAAGGAAAAAAAAAAAAAGAAGCAGAGAAATATATTGCATGATAAATCCATAATGTGAGCGACTAGAAAGCTTAATCTTGCATTTTAAGCAGCCGTTAATGTGAGCTACGATACATCAGCAATGAATCAGGGGTCCAGATTCACGGTCGTGGATGGAATGTAAAGACCTAATTGGGCCGATGGGGGTGGCTCTTACTATATTCACATCAGACAAAATGGAATTAGACCGTTTTCTCGGCAAAGTTTTTAGTTGCGACCGACCCATGTTAAGATTGATGACACAGCTAATGTTATCCAGCATAGTACACACGCAGAGAAAGTATATGGCATTAGTTCGTCCTGCCAAACAAGCTGTTTGGATGTATTCGTCTGACATTTCATCTTAATTACAATTTAATTTCTAATTTAACCAGCAAAATATACGAGGCCTACATGTCTCATAGCCTGACATTCAGGCTATAAGAACCATGCTAGTAGGGCTTTAATGCTTATAAGGTTATAAATGTAAATGTTTAAGTCGTATGTTTTTGGATTGAGATGGGAATGTGTATCCTTAGGCAAAAGATGAATAATCTAATAAGTGTGTTGCTGTTTAATATATTGCATATATATTGAAGTCTGAAGCTCTGAATTCCAATTTAAGAAAAATAAAAATACAGAAATGTGTGCTCCATTCCAAGGGCGCTGGTCAAATATTCAAAAGTAGAACCATTTTTTCGATTGGTGAAAAGAAAAACATATTATTTTTGCTAAAGCTGAGGGGGGTGATTGAATCAGGTCTAGAGAAAGGTCTTCTCTGAAATATGGACTTTTCAGGCAAGCCCCCCCTTACTTCAATAAAAGTTGTCCTTGCATGCACTCAACATGGCATTGCAACAGTACACACATATGTCACATGAAACAATCAAGATTCAAACAATAAATGATTTGCAGCTTGGAGGCATAACCTCCAAATCAAATCATTAAATTGATCTAGGTGCTTTTAGTGCTGAAAGACGTTTACCCACGGCCTTGCTACAGGTAGGATACGTCTACGGGACAGCGCGCAAGACAATCCGGAGCAAAACAGTTCCGTGCAAGTGCAGCCCCATCAGGCCCCTCGCTGCTGAACACAACCTCTGCGGTTCAACTGCGCCAAACTACAACCAGATGACAGGCCAGGTCTCCTCAGCGGGGGAGGAGGAGCGGCGATTCCCGAAGCTCATTTTAATCACATAAACCTCACGCCAAGCGTAATTAATCAAACCTTGCTGGTTAAAAAAAAAAAAAACAAGCAGCAGGGCAAACATGGCTCCCAAACTGCGTAACGTGTCAACAACCCCCACCCCGTCACAGTCCCACGCCCGGGAGCAGAGCTTTGTTTCACTGCAGGTCACCCGACTCGAGCCCCAACTACCCAAGCGCGTCATTTCTCTCCTGTTTTCTCTGCGCGAGGAGATTCATTTTTCACACTGACGTTACTCCTAATATTTAATGGTTGAAAATGTAAATATATATCGCAAAGGGGGTGTACGAGGTTCTCTTGTTTATGTCGCCTGAGCTATAAAGTAGCTTCTTGACTGACAAAGCAAGTAGATTACATCTGAACAAAGTGGCCTTTCTCGGCTTTCTGTCGGGCCTTGAAAACAACAAGTGATCATTGATCAGTTGAGGCATCATAGAAAAACAATCCATCCCAGCCTCATGTATGCCCCCTTTCGCTCTCTTTTCTTGTCCCTTCACGGCGTCCAGACTTGATCAGCCGCTTCGGACACTTTCTCATTGTAATGCAGCGTCTGTCCCACCCTCACCCCTTTTTTCTTTTTCATCCCCTCTGCATAATGAAATAAATGTATTCAGGACCTCAGTGGTAGACTGATCGGACAATTCTAATTAAGGAGGGTATCTGTGCGCATTGCCTTTATATGGAAAAGGGGCAGATAAAAAGGTATTGGCAGTAATAACTTCATTAAAAGGGAAAGTGGCAGGCTTAATCATGCTCTCATTTGACTGAATCTCCTGCCCAGAATCCTTTTTGGGGATTGAGAAAATGTCATGGCCGTGTATGGGTACAGAGGCAGAATTTTTTTTTTGACATAAATTCTCCACCCTTTGCTTATATTGAAAAAAAAAAAGAAAAAAGAAAAGGTCTGTTTTATTAGATTCTACGACGTGGGAGCTAATCAGATATCGCACCAGAGGAGGCCTGCCTGGACCGGAGGGGTGTAATGAGGAAAAGACCTCTGTTTGGATGAGTGCTCTTGATAACGCTTTAGTCTAAACGAAGAACTGAAACCTAATAAAGCATAAGTAGTATTCCATACATATCATTCCAGACCCTACATTTACATGAACTATTGGGAGTTAAATATCACATGACTATGGTACTCTGATGCATTTATTACATTGCTTGGGAATAGTTGGATCCAAGATGTTCAGGAGGGACAGAACCCTGCACATCATCTTAATTAGTTGTACCCAATTAGCTGAATTATCAAAACAATGTAAGTATTATGGTGAACTGTTCTTGGAAGCTGAGTTCTGGGAGTTATGGTGAAGCAGGTAAAGAAAATTGAATTAGGTGCACTGGCCTTCCAGGATTGGTGCTGAAGACCCCTGGTTGATGTCTAGTGATGCCTGGTGTCTATTTGGTTTAACTAAAAAGGAGCCTTGGAAAGAGGCTTTGGTTCCATCTACTGAGCAGCATTGTATATGTGATGGACTGATCTTAATCACATGATCGACCTAATCCTCTGTCCTAATGCACTGCTCTCAGTGTAATCCATCTTCATGATGAGATTACACTGACCTATCAAATTATATATACCCCTAGTTTCAATAGTAGTATTTTATTTGCTTTAGGGACCTCATTGAGGATTCAATGGAGAGTGAGCACAATACATCAGCTGATTGATGGGCCCACCTGAAAGAGCAGGCAGAACAATGCAACACACGCCGTTTCAATTCCCAGTCAGAGATGACTTTTGTCACATGTCTAAATGGAGATGGTGGAGAGAATGATCTGATTCTGTCTTTCCCTGAAATAGATCAGCAAGGGTGTAAAAAATAACTAATGTGGTATTTGATAGGGAGAGATCAGTTAAGTACTGGAGGTGACTTGTGAATATCAGATATTTGTCTGACAATGAGGCTAAATATATATACGCTTCTTTGAAATGGTTCTACAAACCATGTGGCACCCAGCTGCTTGGACCACTCAATGCAAAATGGCTAATACTTTTGAAACATGTTGTTAATGCTACAGAATATGAATAACATCTCGATGAGTACCTCACCAAGCTCAACAAGAAAAAATGTTTCTTTTTTTTCACCTTTTTTGAACTTTGAAAGCAATAGAGCCCTCCTAACGTCTGAAATATGGGTTAAATTGGATGACTTGATTATCAATTGACAGATACAATTGATTCTGTATTGAAAAGAAACTTGAGACCCGATGGAGAGGTGAATCAATAATTTTTTGAGTATTGTGGCCATACATTTGTTTGCAGAAACAGATGCAAGGATTTGATATAAAAAAAGAAACACTTGACAAGAATTTATGAAAAAAAAAAAAAATAGGTAAGCATTTGCTTTTGGATGCTATCTCATGGGTTTAGGCATATAAGGTAAAACTGCAACTGCAGGACTGAGTTTGAAGCTTGCTGTACATGGTTAGAGGGCATCTGGCCCAGGTTCATCATGGCGTGTCAGCACGTGCGCCTTTACTTTGGCAGATGGCCACAGGCTGCTTTAGTGCTCCAAGGACAGTGTTTTGAAAAGGAAAAATTCTCACCATCGAATGAAAAACAGCTGAACTGTTGTTGACCCCAGGTCCTTCTGAACAGATCTTTAAAGCCACTGAAGTAACATGAGAGACAGAATAATGGAGAAGGATAATGAGGCAAAACAGGAAACCTGAAGAAACCAGATCCAGGGATGCAAGTGGCGACCTCCGTAATGTTTACTCCCCCTCCACAGGTTAAAAGCCAGGTTCAGCATTCTTTTGTCAAGGAGCGCATTGTCCCAATTTTTGTTTCTGATCAAAGCAAACAATCTCGGAGCCGGATGTCCATTCAGTGCTGCCCACAAACTCTGGCCCTCAGACACATGGGCAAATAGACACCTTTTACGGTGGCTCCGGTGGGCCTGAGAGGAGATAAAGTGGAGATAGGCAGCCATGCTCTCATATTACTTTTGTTGTGGTTATAGCTTTGAACACCATGTGAGGACCCCGCTGGGATTTCTCCTTAATCACTATTCTTTTGTACCTTTGTGCCCCATTTTTTCTTGCCATGCTCAAAAAAGTTTTGACATACTCCATTTACTGCATGATACACACCCTCTCGCCCCCGCCCCCCACCCCAAAAGTGGCATGAACGACACACTGGCAACAAATTGCAATCCTGAGAGGAGCTCTTGATTGGACCTTGTCAAACCTGATGCGATTTCAAACTATAAAATTAAGGGAAATCCTCCGCATGTCAGAGCAGAATCCTATTGAGTCTATACACAGTCTAAACAAATGCTCAAGTGGAGTGTTGAGACCTCAGTTTTTCTTAAGGCTGAGATGGTCCAAAATTTGTACAATGCACATAACAGACAAGGTCATAATGCTTATATATTTCAATTCAATGACATTGCATAAATATCAATTGTAAAGACAGACTCAGATTCAGTTTTGACTCAATAGGTTTGAACCAGTCTTATGAAAGAAAAATAAATATATTTTGCAGTGATCCAGACCATTTTCCATGACTGTGAACAGTGCAGAAACCCAGAGGGCCTTCAAACTACAGTCAATAGGATTGTAGACCAGCCCCAAATATCCATTGATTTGTTCACTTCTGTAATGTAAAAACACAGACAGTGAGGATTTTTCTGCAGTTGGCTCTTTAGGTTTTTGGAATAACTTTTAGGTCAGATGTTCAAACTCTAGTCTATTGATTCTTTAGTAAATCAATCATTTAAAAAATAGCAGATATACTTCCCTGGTATAAGTATTGGAGCTGTCAGAAAATCCTAAAATGGCCCAGACAGAGACTGTCTTATAAGGCTCTAGGCAATCTTTACCCCTGTTAGTGAGTTTGCAGTGAGTCCACAAGACCCTCAAATCACATAAGTTGTATCAGGTTAAATCTTACCAAACATACATACACTCAATAACTCCCATTAAATGTACTTGATGTCACACAGAGAGGAGGTCAGTTTGCATGTGCTGTACATTGTGCAATAGAATTACCAGTTTCTTATAAGAAATTGGTTAGAAATTGCATAACTTCTTTACACAAAAACTATACATTACATGTTCATTTATGTGTAACTTGTGAAAATGGTCATTATTAGGTTAAACTCTCTTGAATTCTAGTTTACAGTGACTCTGATATTGCAATGCCTGGTGCTCTGTACCCAGTTTGCACGAACCAGTATTTACAAGACACTCTTGTGCAAACTGCCTTTCAAGCCAATCTATTGGTCAGTGGCTGATGACTCTGCACAGACAGGCATGAAACTGAATGTTATCAACAGTAAGATCTGATCTTAAAAAGCCCACAGTGATGTTCAGACTAAAACAAGAAGGGCACTTTGTTAATGAGGTACTGGGGGGTCCGAGTGAAAATTTCTTTTGAATTTCAGCTGAAATACATTAAAATAAAAAAGAATTTTGTTGGCATGTGACGATGGTATGACAATAATAACAGGCCTCCCTAAAAATATACATATCTAAAAAATATACAACATATATATGTTGCAGACCACATATACATGTATCAAATATCTAATATCCTTAAAAACATGCTGCAGACTACATTTAGCACATGGACAGTACTGAGCAGTAAAAAATAATAATTAAACAAATCAACATATGAAGTGAAAGTGAAGTGATTCTCAAAGTGAAACACTGCAGCACATCACATGATGCAAACAAAGAAATTTGTCCTCTGCTTTTAACCATCACCCATAGTGAACATATTAATGTTAAATAATCTCACAAAGTGAAATTTTCATGTCATGGGAGTTTTAAACATTGATAAACTGCAATAAATAAATACAATCCACCATTTACATATTGATTAATACATATACACATAACCTTATATATTTTTACATATATACAAAAAAGTACAATGTGGGCATTTGATCATGAACAGCATATAAATAAATATATGTATATGAGCATGGGTAAGTCATTTTCCCCTTTTTTTTAGGTAAACTGCTATTGCTGAGCCAAAGTTGGCCTTTTTTCATAGTTGGGCCAGCAGCAGTCACTCTGCCACAGGAGGCAAATGTCACACAAAAACCGAGTCACCAACAAAAGCACAGGTCCCTCAGAAAGAAAATGCCGGCGAAATAAAAAGCCTGTTTATTTATTTACTTATTTATTGTGCCGCTTAACACAACCCTCCAAGCTTTTAGACAGTTGAAGGACTCAGGAATGTTCTCAAGGTATGTTATAGCAGTCTCAAGGTAACTCTGGTTTCAAAAACCTTCCAGACAGTCATACCAGATTCTTTCAGTCCATGGTGTTTAATGTGAGTTAGTTCCTCAACCTGTAAAGGATATGTCCAGTATTCTATTCCTGATGTTTTTGGTTGGCTATATTGTTTTGTTGGCATCTGCATTCCATAAGCAAAGATGATGGGATTTCAACTAGAAATCTGTAAAAATCGAGGTCAAAAATAAATATGACAGTGAAGTGATTGTCATTGTGAAAAGCACAACAAAATGTGTCCTCTGCTTTTAACCATCACCCTTGGTGAGCAGTGGGCAGCCTTGACAGGCTTCCGGGGAGCAGTGTGTGGGGACGGTGCTTTGCTCAGTGGCACCTTGGATTCGAACCTTCTGATTACGGGTCAATTTCTTTAACCGCTCGGCCACCACTGACCCCAAGAATTTAGGACTGAAGAGGCTGTAACCCCGGTTGGCTGCGCCAACGTCTGACGACATAAGCAGTAGGCTGCAGCAGCTCCTCACAATTACCCCAGAAAAAAAATCATAATTAATAAAGAAGACATTGCCTCACTTGATTAGATAATGCTGGTGGAGGCTATGACGGCTTCAGTCCCACCCTAGGTGATCCGCTAGTTTGAGATCTGGGCACTGAAGGTCATCTACCACATTTTCACACTCATCAACCAATATCAGAGAAACTCGTCCTGTGGATGGGGACATGGTCATTTTCATGCAGAACATACCACAGTGGGATTGTTTCAAAGTGAGTGGAATCTTGGGAATTTCTTACTCTCACCACATTATTGCATTGTTTATGTTCATAGTGTCACGTGACAGTGCAGAATGAATTTTGGAATTTGTACCATTTCATCCAGATAAAACATTTGTCACCATAACATATTCCATATTGTATTTTAGGCCATACTCAACACTCCTTTTGACCTTCATCTTATTACCTAATACCTCACAGTACAGCACCAGCTTAAGTGCATCGTTGTAAAATGAAGAAAGTGATAACCAGTGATGTTTAATTCTGACTGCTCAGCTGGGCCCAGGATCCTTCAGAACGTTCCCTCTAATGTGTCCTCCACCAGGAAGTAACTCCGACTGTACTTTCATGGTGTAGTCAGGGTGCAACTTGCTTCTAAGCATTGCAGCTCCTCCGGTCTGGACTCCCCTCTCGTAGCGATTATGTTCCTTTGTTTGCGAAACCACTTTCTCGCTCACACCCCACCCCTTACAACCACCAAAAGAAGCATCAGCAGTTTCCCACCGCTGAGACTGCCCCGCGGTTCCTCTTCTCCCAACCCCCTGCTCCCGCCAGTTCGGCTTTAATTGGAGGATTTGAGCGCCCTGCTGGATTTCGGCGGCGTTTGTTAAGAGTCCTGCTTTGCAGTGTGAGGGCGTAGCCGCCGCCGATGTGTGTACACAGCCGCTCTCTTTCCAAGACGCCAGCCAATTAATTCGAAGGGACTTGATCTGTTTGTTTGTTAACCTGCTCATTTGCAGAATCAAATCCCTGAGCAAATAAATAATACAGTTGCGGGGTGGCTCGGTGATGATAGCATAAATGAAGTCAATGGGTTCAACAGATTTTTTTTCTCACCGGCTTAAATGAAATTCTGAGCACACATCATTAATACGCGCAGCCGCCGATCTGATGGAAATAACGTGTGGGTAGTGAACACATGGCTTCAATTTACCTGGCATGGCAGCGAGTTTGGGCAATAATCAGTCCCACTGCCAACAGCCCGTAAACAGTCCTGCCCTCCAGATTCCTGCGTAAACCTCATGGCAACTCCAATAACCGTCTGGGTGATGTAATACCGGTGAACAAGCTAAGTGCTTCAACAGATAAATAAATATGCCGGCTGACTTACAGAAAACATCTATTATCTGTAGAGGGGGCACTTCATGGACATATGGCTGTTCAACTTATTAATAACGTAAATACATATCTGAACATCAACATCTTTCAATAATTTCAAAACGATTTGTCCATATAGAGTAAAATGTGAGTCATTCTTAATTGTGAGTCATTTCTTAAGTCATTTCTCATTCATTAGGACATAATCCTGACAATGTTAGTAATAAGACAAAAGATGCTTTTAACTTACAGTACAGTCAGCTGTGTGCATGTGGAAATACAAGCCTAGAAATTCAGATAAGAAATTAACAAATTAATAAAGCGTGCCCGAAAATTTAGAACATCTGAGGATCCTTTTTAAATGTTAATTATCATATAAACAAACTTGTCAATCTATACAAATCTATATTCAACTATTATTGGCAAGTAAAAAAGTAAAAAGGGTTAGAAAAATCATGTGGTTGAAGTACCTTCATCTTACACTGGGGGTAAAAAGAAGAAACGTCTGACGTGTAAATTTATGTGACGCAATGTACCTGAAGAATGACTTCCTGATTAACTGGAATTGAATTGATAAAGTGACACAGAACCAGATTCCCTTAGCCAACCATCATCATGGCAGAGAAAGGTGAATGCTCCATCCAAATGAGGGAGAAGTGTGTTGTCAGATTTTCTCCTGAAAATGGCAGATTATTTACCAACTGGAATTGTGATAAACTTGCCTGGAACAGGAGCGACACTCCTTTTACCCCCTCAACCAATAATTAAGGGTTGTAAGAGAGTCAAAGACTGAACTACCATCCAACTTCCATGCCAATAAATCATTTGTAAGGTATTCCAGAAAAAAAGCCTTTTCAGTCAGTTCTACATAAACAATGCTACATTGCATGGATCCATTTGGAAACAAAAAATTAAGGTTTGGCACTAACATTGGGTTTGAATTGGACCCTATGCCAGTTGTAAAATATGGCGTCATTTCTGTGACGTTGCGGGGCAGTTCGCCCTCTCATGGCCCTAGATACATTGTCAGAGTACGAGGCATCATGAATTCTACATGACATCATTTTAAGTTTAACAAGTTTAACTTGTCTGAAAACTGAACCTGAGTAATCACTGGGTCGTCATTGGTTGACTGCCAGGGCCATCTCAATCCCTTAACCTGAACCCTATTGAAAACATGTGGAGTAAGCTGAATGGGAAAAGTACACAGAAGAGGATGAGCTGGAGGTATTCTGTGAAGAATGATGGTCCCAGATGCCTTGCTCTGTACTCTTCAACCTTATGAAAGGTTACAAGAGAAGACACTGGTATACTTTCAAAAGGAGGCCGTACAAAGTATTAAATGCAGGGGGGTGGGGGGGCTGATCGTAGCGCATGGTTTCGTCAAAACATATATTTCCTGGTGAGTGGTTTGTGTTTCTCTGAAAATTGTGTTTATATTGTCAGATTTTTCTCATCTCAGCTGTAAAGATAACTGTTTTTTCACAGTTTATTACAGGAGGTGCCAATAATAGTGGCAGACACTAAATATATAGTTGGTTCCACATCCATAAGACATGCGGCAAATAAGGTCATCAGTGAACCCACCAAATTTAGGACAGACTGACACATTTATGCACATTTTTGTCACCAAGACCCCCTGCTGCTGTTATTTTTTGAATAGAAATAAAGTTGATGCAAGAAAAAAGTACCCATCTGTCCGTTCTGTTTCTAAAAAAGAAACAGACCCCCGCTCACTCCACGCAGCTCTTATTTTTAGCGGCAGTTTGTCACATCGTGACGCTTATCCGCTCAACTCCACCTTGACAGCGTGTTACTGCCTGCATGGCACCAATGCTCTAATGATGTCGGTACAGAAGGCTTTGCGTAAAATCGTGTGCACCGGGACTCATGCTTTATTTCAGTGAGCTGGGGTTATAAAAAAAGTTGAAAAAAAGCAACAAAAAAACATAAAAACGAATAAACAAATAAAAGACCTAAATCTTACCTAAAATTGACAATAAATTTCTAATGTTTAATCAATCTGACATACGGTAGACTTAATTATATACAATAGTACATGTGTAATTGGCAAAAAGTCTGCCTATTTTTGGATATTTTATTAACATTAAAGAATAAAGGGAGACACATTTTTGTTCAGTGCACAAAAAAACAACATTCAGCATTTCATTTGCCTCCTCTGACACTTTGTTTTTCTTTTCCGAACAAAAATGATCAAGGCCATCGCTGGCACTTTTTTTTTTTTTTTTACAGTGATCACATTTCTGTTTACACTGACATCAAAAGATAAATCATTTTTTGCCGTTTTCAGCAGGCAGCAAAAGGCAAGTTACTCTGTTTCGTCAGGCATTTTATGTATGCTAAAAAAAAATGCATGTTTTGTTACAAAAACTATGCGAAAATTCATATCCCTTTTAATTACGCTTACTTGCTAATGTCAGCAAATGTGTGGTGAGGGTGGATGTTCTTCAGACAGGTTAAACGCGTTCATATTTACAGCTCGGTAAACACCTGATTATCTGCCTACACATCAGTGTTTTAACTACTGATCGACCTGATGAACTCTGTATTAAAATATGCTTTGAATGCTGCAGATACAGATTCACCTGTGCTAAATGATGCTAAATACTGTAAAACTCCCATTTTCTGCTTGTGAATCTCACCATTGCTTCATATTTAACAGGAATCGGTGCTACAGACTCCACTTTATTATCCATCCATTTCACACCACTGTGTGCATCATGTGCTGTGCTGCTGTACATCACATGTGACAATCACTTCACTTTGATGTGGGATCAGTGCAAGGAAGGGGGGTGTCTGGACCCGATTGGGTTAGGGCTTGTGAATATTCTTATAGGACATGGTAAAGAAATGTTAATGAACCGTTTTTCTAATGAAGTCTAGCGATAAAACAGCAAGATGTTTTTTTGGGGAGGGCAAACTATGTAGTAAATTAGATCCAGATTGGTTGTGCAGCAAGTACAGTCATCCATGATGGGAAGAGGCAAAAACATTAGGGCCTTTCTTGAAAAGAGGGAAAGAAGGGGGAGGGTGTGTCCTGAGGTGGTTTTAATCTTGACATTCTAGTCCCTTTACACTGCCAAATACATCACACCACAAATACATCAGAAATTTTGTTTACATTTATTTAGAAAGATAGCTAGTTAATATAGTTGCTTATGGCAAATTATGGCATTTTAATACCCCAAATAAGCCATTTAGTCAGTATGTTTGGCAATTTAAAATGACTTTTGCAAGCTAGCCGGCCAATATAGACGTTAGCACTGTGCTTCCATCTCTTCATACAATAGTAATATTCTCTACTAACTGAGGCCAAAACTTGCTTAGTCTTGCTAGCTAAAGTTATCAACAGCTACCATGTCATGTAGCCATGGCTCAAACATATATTACATTGTCTGAGCTACTATCTACTATAGCTACTAATTATACAGTACAGGCCAAAAGTTTGGACACGCCTTCTCATTAAATGTGTTTTCTTTATTTTCATGACCATTTACATTGCTAGATTCTCACTGAAGGCATCAAAACTATGAATGAACACATGTGGAGTTATGTACTTAACAAAAAGTGGAGATCTGGCCTCCACAGTCACTGGACCTGAACCAAATCGAGATGTTTGGGGTGAGCTGGACCACAGAGTGAAGGCAAAGGGACCAACAAGTGCTAAACACCTCTGGGAACTCCTTCAAGACTGTTGGAAAACCATTTCAGGTGACGACCTCTTGAAGCTCATCGAGAGAACGCCAAGAGTGTACAAAGCAGTAATCAGAGCAAAGGGTGGATATTTTGAAGAAACTAGAATATAAAACATGTTTTCAGTTATTTCACCTTTTTTGTCAAGTACATTTACATTTACAGCATTTATCAGACGCCCTTATCCAGAGCGACAATCAGTAGTTAAAGGGACAGTCCCCCCCTGGAGAAACTTAGGGTTAAGTGTCTTGCTCAGGGACACAATGGTAGTAAGTGGGATTTGAACCTGGGTCTTCTGGTTCATAGGCGAGTGTGTTACCCACTAGGCTACTACCACCCACCCATTTATCTACACAGGCAGCATGCCGCCATAACTCCACATGTGTTCATTCATAGCTTCGATGCCTTCAGTGAGAATCTACCAATGTAAATGGTCATGAAAATAAAGAAAACACACTGAATGAGAAGGTGCGTCCAAACTTTTGGCCTGTACTGTACATCAACTGTTGGCATTTCACCTACCATCTTCAGTTTACCTACTTATAGACATATGTGTCCAATATATATAAATAAATTATTTTATCCAAAATAAAGTAAACACAAAGCTAACATTTACGTTCCCCGAACCGCATTACAAAACCAAATGACACAAGTTACACATTTGGAGAAGATGGTTCTTTCCTGGGAAGTGCACTGAAAACAAGAGAAGGAAATTAAATGCATGTATGTTTTCTCTTTATTACAGATATGGCAAGTAAATGTAATCTTTTATATGTACAATTTTTAAAGTAAAGAAAAAAAAGCAAAAATAATTGATTAAGGCCATACTGTCCCGTAAAAATAAAATTATAATAAAAAACAATTAAGAAAAACCTATTTACGTATTTTTTCCCCTTCAATAGCTAATACGTCAAGCCAGAGCTTCCAGTAACCAGTACAATAACACTCAGAGAGCAGAAGACCACAAACCGTACCATACACTTAAGAACACACATAAAGAAGGCAGGTTTCGGGGTAACCTTCAGTGGAGAAAAATATCAGATTTGCGTGAGGTTCAGGGTGACGTTGGAGGACCGCTGACTTCCATCTTATGAAGACGAAATAAGTCTGGTCTTATAAAAATGTATTTATTTTTTCTACAACTAGCAGCTCTCAACAACTGTTCAGGAATTGCATCTAATTAGGTTCCACTTTTGTGATTTTGTGACACCTTTGTTGATGAGAGGAAACTCATGAGATATTATGGTGTCAAAACATCTTAATACAAAATGACTCATGTGATTGGCCATTATTGTACAGTATTATGCAGTTTTTTAGTATACAATGTGTTTTCCAGTGTTAAACACAGCATACAATGAACTTTAAATATTATTATGAGTTATAGTTAAGTGATGGTACAGTATAAGATGATTGGGAGGATAAGAAAAAAAGGCCCAAACTAATGAACCAGTGAACTGGGACAAAAACCATTGACCATTTAAATCATTTAATGTTTCAAAGCAAATACAGTTTACTTCACTGGGTCAACACATGTGAACAATTTTTTTTCAACCTCAGCAAACATACATTCACATGGCTTCATGTGGATTAGATGTTATTTTCTTTATTTGTATTTTTTTTCATATATTTTTTTGAAGTTGAATTTATGTACAAAGTCTTTATATTGTTTATTTTTACCCTTCTGCTCTACATTAGACTCCAACAACATATCAAAACCATATCAAAGTCATTAATCTGGAGATGTTAGGGTACACATAATAACCATTTAAACTCTCACCTTGTCCCTAATGGCGCTGCAGTCAAAAAAACAGTACATGTGTGTACATGAACAGGACCCCATTTTACAGCCATCTCTAGATAAACCCCACTTTAATCTCAGAGTTAAATACATTATTTACAGTGGAATGTTGCGCTTTGAAGTGAGCAGTCACAAAAGCTGATGGAGAAATTAACTTGCAGGCTGTTACAAAAATTCCCCAGTGCTCACACTGAATAATAATAAAAAAATACTGGGGAGGAAAATAATAATAGTAATAGAAAAAAGTTACACATTATTGTGTAGATAGATCTGCATGCGACTGCTGCCTCAACATGATATATATTAAAGCATGATTAAGTACAAAATGAAGGGGCAAAAAATTGCTATCTCCTTGTACTTTATTCAAATATTTCCAAATATATGCTTTACTTTGTGGCATTATTAAGGAAAAAAAAATAAACCTTTGCTCATTTGGGGACAACAATACATGAATTATGATGATGATAAAAGCTGAGTTATTAAGAAAAAAAGGCTTGATACTTGTGCTTTAAAAAAATGAGCTCAGTTTTGATACGCCACTACTGTTTCCAGTTCAGTACCAATAACAAAGTGCCGACAATCAAGTAAGTGGTTTAATATATGGCTCTTTTTACTTCTCACTGTTTAGAGCAGATAAAACAATGGAAACTGGTTAGTAGGAATAAAATCTGATATGCTAACACTTTTTTTGCTAAAGACTTTTTTTGGAGGCTCTGTAATATATAAAGACAAGAAACCTGGGTGTTCTGGGTCTTAAAACATGAAAAATACATACATGATATAAAAGGAAATGTTCTATACATAAAAAAACCAGAGGCACTGCCAACATTGCACATCTACTCAGGATAAAGTACAATGCCATTTCAACAAAAGTTGAATGAATAAACAATCTTGACGTGGTTTCTGACGTAGGTTTGTGGGCACAATGTAGTACCTCTCAGTGGTGCACAGTCACGGTGAGGTTTGGTGTTGGCATCCATCTATTAAAAGTGTGGCAAATCTCAACCCCATGATGATCAGCTTCGCGGGGGAAGCCCAAATGTTGAAGAGGGGCTAAATCTTTAAGTGGGATAGAGGTGGTACTCTGCCAGTGTGGTTCTCAGGCTCTACAGTATAATGCATACACAGATACACACAATACTATTTGTGTCGGAAAAAACAAAACAAAAAGAAAAATGAAATCCCTTTGTCGTGCGACTGTTCACCATCTAACACACGTTAAATCCCGATTCTCTGAGCTGCAAGAACAAAAGAACACAAAGACCTTGCATAAAGCTCTCACACCCATACATACTGTCACACACATACAACCACATGCAAAATAAAAAAAAAAAAAAAAAAACATTTGCACCTTGCAGAGTGTGCCAGGTATGACATTTTGAAATTCATTGCTTGATAGGGTTCCAGCTTGGTTTCTATTCGTGCTTTTAGTGTAGATTTAAGCGCAGCAAGGAGATTCTGGAGGCTGTGAACAAAAGACACTCTGCTGTGTGCCACAGTAACTGGCGCCGCATCGATTGGACGCCCATTGGCGGCTTCGAGCGCCAGCGTTTTGTGATGCAGAGCGTCCGTGTTTCTGCCTGCAGCTCTGTGTTCCTTTTGATTTTGCCTTTCCATTGAAACGCATTTTTTTTTTTTTTGACATTTCCCCTGTAGAGTCCAGGTGCTGGGTGACCACAGCACGCCCGTGGCATGACCATTTACGTGAGACAGCACACAAACACAGGCCCAACCGCCCCCCCCCAACACACACTTCACTGGCTAAACCCACGTCAAGTTTCCGAAAAATGAACACTGGTGCTGTGTCACACCCCCTCCTCAAGTTAGAGCAGGAGAACTGCAGGGTAATGAAATACTCATAGTCGCGAGGTACCGCGTGTCAGCCATGGGCACCGGACCAGCTCCACGTCAGGAGCTGGCCTCCACGTCCGGGATGGGATGCCGTTCCACCGCCGCGTCCGTATGGCTGCAGGTGTAGACATGCGCACCCTTGGCCTCCACCGCTGACCCGCCAATGCCCTTCGCATCGTCACTGTTACAGTTGTGTCTTTTGAGGGCGGGTGGGGTCAGGGTGGGCTTCTCCCATCTGGTGGGTCCGATGCGCTACATGCTAGCCCTATTAACGGAGGGGTAAAAGAAAGTGTACCGTCGCGAGGGAAGATGAAAGGTAGGTGTCGGGACACACTAATGTGTGTTTTTTTTTCTCTGAAGCCACAGACCCAGCAGCTCAGAGACTTTTATCTGCCACACCTTCTGATATCAAACACCCTACAAGAAAACAGGTCATAAAAAATACATGTAGAGAGGCATGTTAATGTAAGAAAGAAAGGAAAAGGAAAACTGTATCATACATCCAGTGTAGGACTTTCACAACGTAACCAGGAATACCTCATCCCTCTGTTTTTTTTTTTTTTTTCCTCCCTAAACATTTAGAACATTTATAATAACATCAACAGAATCAGACATAAAATAATAATACACCAGAAATTTCAAGCAATCAGCCTGTCTGGCCTCGAGAGTGAATGGCGTAAGTCTAATAACGAACCATTTTCTCGCGTGTCATGGCGCGTGTGTGTTGGCGGATGCGGTCGTGGTTCGAGTCTCCAGGTGGCGTTTTTTACTACTACTTGTCGTATGAGGTCTGATGGAGGCGGGGGGGGGGGGTTCGGGTGGTATGAGGAGCAGGTGGGTGTAGGCTCTCGTGGGTTAACGGATGGAGGGTCGGGGGGTGATGGAGGTGAATGGGGTGTAGCTAGATGCGGGGAGGGGCGGGGCATGTTTTTTTTTTTTTCCTCCCTCCAGCCACTCCGTTGGATTTTTATTTGCATGCCCCTACACATACCACTCTTTCTTTGAAATGACTGAGCCGTCGGTTTGGGAAACCATGTCGTCGGTGATCTCGGCCTCGGGGTCGTACTGGAAAGTGAGAGTCCGTTCGTCGTACTTGCGGCTCTCGCCTTCGTCCACCGTAAAGTAAGGTCTCTTCATGTCCTCGGCGTCGGCATCATAATCCCGGTCGCCCTCCTCGAACCCGCCGATCTGGGCCGGCTTCTTCTCATCGTCCAAGTCGTCAGGGTATGGCAGGGCCTTGGCCAGCGGGGGGTGCTCCGGGACCCCCCCGGCTTTGCTGTAGCCATTTCCGTACGCATGCTTCTTGGTGCTGTAGTCGCCCTTAAAGGTGCGCTGGCGCCGGCGAAGGAAGACGAAGAGGAGCGTGCCGAACGCGCCCAGCAGCACCACTCCTCCCACAGCGCCCCCGATGGCGGCGCCTGAATTATGCAGGTGCTCCGGAGGCATCAGACGGTTATCGGAGTTGATAGGGAAATCTGGGTAGGGAAAAGACAGATGGAAGGGGAGAGTGTGTCAGTGCTCTGGTGAAAAGGAGGTGCTCTGAGTGCAGGTGCTCATTTCTGGTAAGATGAGGGTAGGGACAAAGGGAGGGATAAGCAAACGGGAAGGTAGGAAGGAAGGTTGAGACCGCCACCACCACCCCCCCCACACCCTCAACACAAAACAGCAGACCTCCTCCACGCTAGGCCGAAAGAATGAGCAGTTAAAGTCAGCCACATGCGTTTCACACACACACACACACAAACACACTCACACACTCACAAAAAGGCAAATAAAGCGGAAATGCAGCAAGAATTCAAAAGCCACTAGAGACAGAAAAAAAACATAAAATGTCAAAATTGCTTCCTACAGGGTCATAAAAGCCACGGTTTTTCTGCTTCCTCAGACTGACTGCAGGTCAGGTAATTCTGGAAGCAGCACAATTGACGCAGTTAGCAACAAAGAGTTTAGCCCGGCTTGAAGAATAGTGACATTTAGAGAAAATTGCCTTAACTGAGTGCATATGCCAGCAGCCAGCAGGCTACGGCCCGGCACAGCACACGGCATAAAGCTCGCAATTGGAAAGGTTTTGTTGTATGTGTGTTTTAATGTATAACCTCCAATGAAATCTTTCAATCTTCCAAATATTCATGAACGGAAACATAGAAACTGTTACAAAATGTAGATTGCCGGCGAAAAAGCCATTCAAACAAACATGCACCTTCACATGAAACACGCATTTCCCTGTCCTATTAAGTGCAGTCCAACTGGGATTCGTTCCACAGTTGGACACAAAGCCCATCCTTAACAGCATGTTTAAAGATGTACACCCAAAAGCATAGGAACAAACATGATTTGACATTAATGAAGAGGAAAAAACAGCTTTTTTTTTATGAGCGATGAAATGCAGCGTTTTCAGTGATGCGCTCAAAACATGCAGCTCATCAACAATCATTTTCGAAACCCACAAACCAAACCTCAACAGGTTGCAGCAATAGACAAACGTGCTGTTGGCGCCAAGACAAGCGCCCCCTGCTGTCTGCATACGCCAATGCACTATAAACACACACACACATACACACACTTTTTAAAGGGTTCTTAACGCACTTCACAAGACCTTTTGCTATATGGCCAAAGAATAAAGAGGTAACTATGTGGCATCTGAGAACATCTTCATCCAACAAGCTTTGCGTGACAAGCCTAGTGGCGAGGACGGCGTTTAAAAAGGGGGTGGGGTTAGAGGTTCTCCCGTACAAACAGCAGCATCGAGCTATCAGGTTGTCAAACCAGCACAGGCTTGCCAACTCATCGAAAACAGTGAACTTCAGGCCGCACCCTTCAAACCCGCAGCACCATCCATGATATGTCGCAACAGCAACTGTGCAGAAGCTGTAAAAAAAAAATAAAAAAATCGATAACTAGCAGCAGGGGCCGGTGAAAGTTTGAGCCGTTTGCATGCCCGGGCAGGTCAGGGCGCGGCGGCGGTGACTTATTATAAGCGGAGGGCGAAGTGACTGTAGGGGTGAGCTGCTCCTGACGCACCGCAGGCGGGACCCTGTCCCTTAATGAGGTTCTGTGCTGGAACTCGATCTGTATTCTCCGAGTTGCCGTGCACACCGCCAGCCAGTACGTGAAGGATTACCGTCATAAAAGGTGAAACCTTCAGGGATTTCATCCATCACGGGCGATAATCTAAAAATATAGCATTAGCGGTTACAGCAGAGACCTAAAAACTACATTAAAAACAGCAGAACAGAGAAAACCGGTGCAAACATTGGGAATCGTCTCTAATAATAATTAGCAATTAAGAGATAGAGACAGGGATGGGGAAAAAAGGATAACTCTTCTAAGTTCAGTAATAATGGGATGTATGTTATTTAATTTTGGTCTAAACTCCATTAAGCCTTTTTATTCAATTATAGCAGGAGCCTCATTAGCGGAAATGATAAATGCTAGCAAAAAGGCCACTGCTAACTGGGGATTGTTCTTCTGCCTGGAGGGTCAAGGAGAACAATCCGGCTAAAAGAAGTCTTCCTCTCAACCTTAATTACCAAAACACTCCGTCGCTCCGCGGTTAAAGGCGCTCGGCGGAGAAAACCGAGCCCTCTGTCTCCTCTTGCGGTGGTCTACTCTGGCCGCCGGACACTTGGTATCTGCTCTCGGTCCTCAAGTGGGACGCTAACAGGATTGTGCGGACAGCGGGGCTTCATTACGACCACATGAGTAAGAGAGATCGGACGGGGGGGTCGGCTCTGGCCGGGGGCACGTCCCTGAGAGGAGAAGATGGGTGTTACTGGCAGAGTCCGTCTCCCCCCTTCGTACCTTCAGACGGTACCTCTGCCTTCCCTCCTG
Source organism: Denticeps clupeoides (assembly GCF_900700375.1). NCBI lineage: Eukaryota > Metazoa > Chordata > Actinopteri > Clupeiformes > Denticipitidae > Denticeps > Denticeps clupeoides. The sequence goes on from NC_041725.1 coordinate 10,126,242, forward strand.
TTTGTCTAATTGGTCCATCTCTGCCCCCTGAGGAAGCGCGCGGCTGTGCATTGCATTTATGAGACTTTCCCAACAGCAAAGTCAGACAGGCTCATTAAAAATGGCAGGGTGGGCCGCTGTGGAAAACATTAGAGCGTGTTCCTCCAAAAGGGAGGTGGGTATGGCCCACTCCAGAGAACCCTCCTTCCTAAGACGTGCAAGTTAGAACAGAGGGGAGCGTATCACTGCATCTCAGGGGTACGAGACTTGGCTCGACTCGCAGGCTTGGAACGATTATGTGGCAAATGGCGTTTAGCGTGTTTTTTTTTTGAGAGCCTTGCTGTGTCTTCTGTTGTCAAAAGGACCCTGAATTCTGTTCCACCAAAAAAAAAAAACCATTGGAGCTAAGGGTCCTGGGTTTGCCAGTCACTGTGTGGAGGATTCTGAGGTTCACAGAAGGTATGCGGCTCTGTATGGAAACAGATTTATGCCTTACAAATTAGCGATCACATATGGATCACAGCATAATCAACACATTTGATCGATGCTTATAGTTGATTAATCGTGCAGTTTATTGTGTGCACAAGTCTCATTCTATATGTGATCGCTAATGGTCTTCTTTATCGTCTCACAGGGGGAACAGAGCTCTCAAAATGCCTGTTTAAAATGAGGCAAAGCCCCACCCGCACGAGAGATCGTTGCCAGATCTGCAGCCGAATCCCTAAAAGGGGACTGAAAAGCCAGCAATGTGTTGTCAAGCTCTTCTTATTTTTGTTTGGTATCAGGAAAGTTTTGTCTTTCGAAATTTTGTCACAAATTTGATTCCATAGGCATGCAACTTTGGAACAGCCCACTTCAACAGGTCCTCCGTGAACCCCGTCTTTCGCTCTGAAACGAAGGCCGCGTCCTTGTACAAACTCCAATTTCCACAGCTTTGCTTAAAAAGTGACGATAGCAAAATGCCAAATCATTTTTCAACACTGAGCTCAGCCCTCCTCCAGGCAGAAGATAAAACGAATAGCGAGATCTCGGTGCACCTTCTCTGAATCCGGCCCGCCGCGCGACATGCTAATAGCATTACGGCGGCAGCTAATCACCAAACCCGGCTATAAGAGTGGGCCGCGGTTACACGGCAGAGGAAGGGCCCGTCCTCTTCGGCGTGTGAGAGCTACAGGCAACACCTGCAAGGAGGCAGATAAAACCGCCTCAAAGAGCTGCACAACAGCTGCCCCGATAGTGGCCAACAAAAGCCGGCATCTATTAACAAGCCCCTGGGAATATGCAGATAGCGCGCTAACCTTCAGCGGCAGGCGCCAGCGCAGCGCTATTCAGATTAATAAGTGCCAAGAAGCACACTGAAAGGCTATAATTCAATTCAAAGCTGGGATAGATATATAATGCGCGACAGGCCAAGCTGCCGCCCGGACCTGTTCTCGCCAAACGGAAGTATATTACCGTAATTATTTTCCCACCATTTACATGCGGCGCTACGAAGGGTTCCGCATCTTCCTCGTAGCCTGTGCGTTCTGAAATGGAGAATTCCCTCTAACTGGTATTAATACATAATCTATTGTGAATAATCCGGAAACCTGGACAGTAAAGAAAGGGGCAGTGGTGGCCTAGTGGCTAAGAAAGTGGGCCACCAAGGCAGAAGACACATTTCGCTGTGTGCCCGTGTTGTGTGCCATTTTTTTTTGCCTTTCCTCGCTTTTCAGTGAAACAAACTTCAGGGAACGAAAATAAAGTGGAATTATGGGAGGATTTGGGGATCAGTGTATATGATTAATTTGCATTAAAAAGGCTTCCATGTAGATTGGGAGTGTTAACATGTGTTACACGTGTAACAACGTTGGCAGCACAACGTGTCTCCCGAATCATCACTGATACGGTAGCGAGGCGTCAGTGTCTTCCATCTCAGCATTTTTACATAAGGGGCATCAACAATGAATAATGTACCACAAAATTGTTGATTTTTGTAGATTTAAAATGAAACACATTGAATAACAAAAAAAATTAAAATAAATAGAATGCATTGTTGAGAGTTGGCTGTGAGCTGGGCTTTTTTTGTGCAAAATGAAACTAGTGAACTTGTAATATGGGTGTCTTATTTATTTAAAATATCCTATAAAATGCTTTTTTTTTTTTAGTTGCAAATTAGTTTTAAACAAAAGTTGAGCGTTTAGTGAGTGACCAAAAATAATAATAAGGCTTCAAATCGGTCTACGCCAGAACCATAGCAGGGCCCTCCACAGCTAAAATAAACTCTCTCAGTCTGCCCCATGATGTGCCCTGTGCGCCGAAGCCCCACAACGCCACACGGGTGACTACTGGTGGGAGGGAAATATAAATAAATACGACTGGCGGTGGCCTGCGGCGTTTGATTCCGGCGGTAGATCTTCTGCGCCTGAACGCTGGGCAGCCTCCGCCTTGCAGGGGGAGGTTGGGCTCCTGGGTGCGAAGGCGAGGGGCCCGTCTCCTGCATTCCTGCCTCTTAACGCAATCAGAGGCCCGGGCCGCCCGCGGGCCCCGGAGGAACGTGTCAGAAAGACGCAGTGGAGGAATTTAATAAAGCCGAATGAAAAGGAGAGCAAAACTCCAGCACGTGGCGGCGACGGGGATGCCGAGCCGAGGAGGGGTGACGGGAAATGGAAGAGGAGAAGATCGAGGGAGCGCCACGCGTGACGATCCACGGTTGGGACGGCAATTCCGTCGTCCGAGGGCAGAGGTCGCGAAGGCGTGGAAATGCAACGCTGGCACAGAGCAGAAGAGCAGCGTTCCCCCCATTACACGTTTGACACCGCGCCCACGCTCCTCTTCCGCTCCCGTTATTTTCCTGCCTCTGATGCCACCGTCTGCACTCTCGCTCTTAAATTAGAGATGAACAATACTGCGGCGGGGGCGGGGCTACGCCGACATCACTTCTGCAAGTTGTGGGAGTTTGTTCCGGAGCTCTCTGATTGGCCGATCTGATGTGTGTGGGTGAACCCCAGAGCTGAAACGTTGTGGCGTGACTCGGCGCTTCCTAAACCGGATAAGAGGGGCTCGTGACGACTGACGCGGGGATGAATAATGGCCTCGGCGTCCACGCGCGGCGCCCTTATCCGCGGTGCAGCTGCTCCTGCCTCAGGCCCGCGCGGCGGGGCGGGGCCTTGTTTACCAGGTAGAGGGGTCGCTGTTTTTTTTTTCCCAGTGAATCACCACCGCGCCTCTCCCGCCCCTGCGTACCCCGACCCCGGGTTACCGTCTGACCCACTTAATCAGCGTCCCGCGGTGCCGGGAGACGAGGGACATCGAGGCCTTCTGGAAGCGGGTGGAGGACAGCAGGAGGAAGGAGAAAGAAAAAGATGAGTGAGAGGGGAGGGCAGAAAGGAGGGAAACAAAGGAGGAAAAGGGGAGAGGGGGAATTCGTGATTTTTGCGCTTTTCTTTATTATGAGAATGCAGGGGGTGGTGAACCGTTCATTCTCTGCACACAGCACTTTTTAAAAAGTTACCTTGAGATTTATCTGTTCAGACAGGCATTTTTATGATCCTTGTGGGCGTATTTTTATATTTCACTGTGTACAATTGGCCACAAATGATCTCTGCGGACTTGTGATCATGAGAGAAGCTGCAGAAGAAAAATAAAGAAAATTACCTCCATGGGAGGTAAATCATTAACACACGAGCTACCTGTCCACTCCTGTCTGCCAGTGTCCCCTCCTCGTCCCTCCACTCCCTGCCCTGACCCTGCGTCACAAAAAGCAGCTCACTGTCACTGTCTGGCGACTCAACTGCTCCATAAAAACAAAAGCTCTCCTTCCTGCCACAGCCCCCTACGGGTGTTTAGATCGGTCACTGCTGTGTGTGTGTGTGTGTGTGTGTGTGTGTGTGTGTGAGTGTGCAAGCGAGTGTATCTCAGCTAATGCCTGATCAGGATAATGAGGCATGAGCTTAGTGGGGTGCGAGCAGCGTGAGTTCGCGCTTCCAATCATGAGCAGGGCTGGACGTTCCTCCCCCCCCCCAAGCCCTGAACCCACCCACGCGTGTGACCGCTCGCACCCCCCACACGGACCCCGCCAGGCCCGACTACACACCTAGCTCTGACGGAGGGGGCTTAATGATACACAAAACACACATGTACGGCCCGCGGAGCCATGAATAATTCAGCAGCGGTGCAATGCGCCGTATCAGCTGGAAAGAGACCGCCGCTGTCATGGCGGCGGAGGCAAACAAATTTCTCATCCCTCCGGGAGCTTCTGGTCCCCCTCCTCCAAGAGCTGGAACGTCGGGAGCATGAGACAGGAAGAGAGCAAACTCCTGGCAGTTAGGCTAATGTCTCACTAAGCATTCGGTTTATCGCAGAAAAAAAAAAAAAAAAAGAATCCATGGATGGACAGAAGTTTGAGACGTCGCGCATCAAGCCCCACCCACGCGCGCAGGGCAAATCAATCAGCGGCGCGCGGCTCCTCGGTGCCGAGCAGGGTGCCATGGCACGGGCCATTCAGACCTGATGAGAAGTGACCGGGCCTTATGAACTGATTCGTATAATCAGCTTCTCTGATGCTGTCATCTCTGTGACACGAGGGGACTTTAACAACTGCTTTCCCATAATTCAGCTATTATAAGGTGTATCATAACTGCAATTAAATATAATTGTAAAAAACGTTGATTAAACAAAAATGCTCTACGGTTAACTATTTAATATTCATGTAAGGCTGTTAAGGCAACAAAGCTCATAAAATATATAATTACATTTTAGAGTTACATGCAACAGCAACACTAAGCCAATCAGAATGCCAGGTCGGAACTAGTTTGCCAATTAACGACCAATACCCAATACCAATCAAGTTTTACAACCAATAAGTTTTATATATTCTTTTTAGGGCATATGTGTCCTGACAGGTCAATGAAAGTACATTTTCCATAAGAAATGATTAAGTGTTTCTCATTTGTTAATTCATAATGATAATGATTCAAATGAGCCATACATCTGCCAAATATCTGGAAAACGATATATTTCACATAAGGTTTCCCTGAGCGTGCATGTGTTATAAGATTTAACAGCAGGTGGTATTATGTTATGTCATGTTTGAATGAAATGTACGTAAATTTCTCTTTTATGTCTTTATGTGAAACTGGACAGTGTAAAAAATGAAAAGGCAACGGGGTTAGACTCAGTCTCTTACATAAAAGGCTGTAAACGCAATTCTGCCTTTCTGTCTCTCTTGTCATGCCTCTCTGCCTCTAGGCCTATTTTTGGCAGCCATTTTATTCCGTCTTCTCAAATAAATTCCGATATCAAACTCATTCGAGTGTCTCTCTTGGTCACACGGACATTTTATTTATTTATCTTTTTCATTTTCATTGGCATGTCCATGTTTTATTCATTTATTTCTTTTTTTCTGACATCGCGGTGTTTTCTTCTTTTCTTTCTTTCCCCAACCTCTCCCTCTCAACTCCATTTTCTCACAAAGCAACAAGCGATTGCTTGTTCAGGGGAGCGTGAACAGATGTTGACGGTGCGAGAAAAGGTGGCCACTGGCTTGCTTTTCTGTTAAATGGAGGAGAGTCAAGTCACTCCAGACACTTTAACCTCCTGAGCTGACGCTTCATCCCGCTATGTTCCTGTAGGGTGGCGAGGTGCGGGGATCCCCGTTGACCCCTACAAGCCCCCATCGCACCATCAAAGGCGCATTTTAATGGGATTTCTGTCCCCACCGATGGCTTTAAATGGGTGGTCGCAATGTGACATTTGGCAATTTGGTAAATAAGACGAAAGGGAGCCAGTGAGGAACTCGGCTCTCATTTTCCCACAGCGACCCGACGGTCACGTCACAACATGGAGGGGCTGGAACCGACCACAGTCTCTTCCTTTCTCAGGGGTGATAATGAGATAATTATGAAGCCATCCCCATAAATCGCTGGTTCATACGGGGCCGGGCGCGGCCACATGTGAGGCCGGATCGGACGGGCTTCCCACACTAAAAGTGTGCACAAAACAGTCCCGTGCATAAATTTCCCAACACCCCCGGCCCCTTAATTAGAGCCCGCTCTGCTTCCCTCCGACGAGGGAGTTTTCTTAAAGGGTTAACCACAGCCACGGGAATCTGGATGCCGAAGACATCAGTCAAGCTTCGTGTCCCTGTTTTGACTGCATCTCCCTTTAGCGCAACGCACAGCATCTGACAGTGTAAATGTCACAAGTGGCTTGATTGTAAAGTCCCTCGCAACAACCTTCCGGTACGTTCTGTAATTAGTCGATTAAACTGCCGACCTTTTCCCTCGGGACACATCTGGCTGTGGTAGCAAACAAAAAAAAAATAAGGGAAAGGTGCGTGGCACTTGGATTCGAATATGCCCACTGGACGTGTCCATCAAACCCAGCGTCCCACCTTTTGGCTCCACGAGGATGGAATAAACGTGAAGAGGGAGGCTAACGAGAGCCAGAGGGATGACAACATCTCTGGGACTGGAGTGGTTGGGAGAAAGTGGCCCAACCCACACGCTCTGCAGTCGTATTTCGGTCGACGGCTGTGACAAAGCAACATTCGGATATTCTGCACAGCGATGACGACAGTGGACTCGTTTAAAAAAAGAAAAGAAACCAGAACTGTGGTCTCATTAGGCTCATGTATTTGGGCTCGGGTCAGCTTTAGAAGCAGAGTGACGCCGCATGCGTTCCTAAATGATTCCACAATTAAGTGCTGCAGTGACCATCCAGTCAGTCATTAAAAATTGTCCAAAAAAACCCCCATGAAAGCGCAGTAAGGTAAAAGACACTCCTGGTGACAGTCAAATCCATTTCCTTCTTGTTGAATGTGTCATATTTAAAAAGACAACACACCTCCAGGGTTTTGCAATGCACCGAAAAAATCAACAAAACTCAACCAACCGCCATCAGTTCCGTTCAAGACCTTTCGCGCAAATGTACAAATAAGCATCGGTTTCACCAGTCATACCAGACAGTGTCACAGTGCAGTGTCACTGCTGTCACTATCACCGTTGTGCTGAAAACGTGACTTGTTCTGTAGCCATAATATTTTCCATCAATTTCACCGCAAAAAAAAAAAAAAAAAACCTAGCCACAAAATCACACGACAATCACACAACCACCCGAACAAGCCTGCAAATTCCTGGAGGCGTCGAGAGATCACAATTTTTTCTGCTGCTTACCCATGAACACATCCCAATTGATCTGGCGGTTTAACACACACATACACTACGAACAGACGTGCCAGATCTGAACCCAAACTGTGCGTAAAACAGCCAATTGGTCCTGTGCTGCAGGCCTGAGCCAAGAAGCGCCCGAATGTGGAGTTGGAGTGAAAACTGGCAGGTTCTTTTCCCACGGCCCCATGTAGATCTGTACCGTAACTGGGCGGCTGGGACGGAGGAACTGATCTGGGCCCTTCGTTGTCAGCGCTGTTCAATCCGCCTTTCTGGGAACAATCGTTTAAATGCAAATTTTTCTGCAGTTTGACGAGCGTCCAGAACCCGATGGCATTCTGAAGATGAGCATTGCAAAATTTTGCTCAGGGAATTGTTATCCAGCGTTTTCTTTGCTATGGCAACGGCAGCCCGGTTCAACAGAGCCAGATACTGTCCCGGCTCTTTCGGAGACGCCATTTGAACTTGGCATCAGCCTCGGCCATTACCTGGACAGGGGGGGCTGCGGCACATTTCCCCGCCTCCTGGAGGCGCTCTGCAGCTGCGCCCTAACACAACGTCTATTCAAAAAAGGGCGAGAGGACAAGAAAGGAAGAAAATGTGCTTTCATCTTTCAGGTTATACCGGCGGGGGTTCCCCAAGTGCCGACATTGTGCTGATGTGTCACGCTGGACGAGTTGGGTTTATTATCAGCAGGGTACGGGACCACCCGGGACCCTCGGGGACGTCATGCACATGAATGGGCGTTGGCAGGAGGTGAGGGGGAGATGAGAGGCGTGGCGTAATTAGGCATTTTATCGGTTCGCCCCTCCGAAAATCCGGCTATCAGCTTGATAAAGAGGACTAAACAAGTAAAGAGGTCAGAGACGGGAGACAGGAGACGGGAGATGGCAGACGAAGCGCTGCTGCTGCATACATCTGATCCAGGAGGCACAACCGCCTCCTTTTTTTTTTTTTTTATCGTTGTTGTTCCCGTTGTGCGACGTGTGACAAAATGAACAAGGACAGGAGCATTGTGACACCATCTGCCTGCATCCAGGAGAGACACGTCGACTTCAAAGTGCAAAAGAAGTAAGAGCAGGAGCTCCAGCGATTGTGCAGAGTTGAAAGGCAGCCGCCACCATGCGGAATCTGTTTTTTTACGGGTTTCTTTTCCCTGTAAAAATGTACTATAACATGGACACTGATCACTTGGGGTCATTAAATAAAATGGAGGGGGGGGTAAAAATTGTTCATACTCCGAATGGAAAACCATAGAGACGAAAAGGGGCGGGGCACAGAAGAAAAGACGTTGCTTCTGCAGAGCTTTTACCCCAATGACACACATCCGCCTCGCCGAGATCAGCACGTGAATATGCAGCCGCGCGACTTCTCTGCCGCCAAAAACACCCCAAAAAACAAACATCTAAAGGTTGTAACGTCACACAAGAATAAAAAAAAAACAGGAGACACATGAGAAAAAGAAGACGCGAAGTGAAAATGCAACGATGTTTGCATGCTCTGGATTAACGTCTGTCATCCCGTGCTGCAGCACGGTCACATGCATTCGCGCCAGTTAGACGAGAGACAACTCCGCAGCCTCGGTGATGGACAAGCAGAGCGAACAGGGGACACATGAAGAGAGCGAGAGAGAGAGAGAAAGCGGCAGCTAGTGGCCCTCCGAAGCGCCGCGCAGGCCAGCATGCAAAGCGCCGGAACCACGCCTCAGCTCGAGCAGAAGGGCACCCGAGCAAATAAGCCAAAAGTCGACCAAAAAGCCCCATTATTCCCCCATTATCAGCCAAAGTGAAGGATGAAGATGAAAAGTTTCGGTGCCGAACGGTGCAAGGTCTCCAGGAGCATTTTTTTTCCCGGAAAGTCTGCACTTCACAGCAGCGTAACGGGGAAACGCGTGGCATCGCCTCTGTGATCAACACGTGATTTATTTCTTTATTTCTTTTTAATGTACCCCGTCTCCCCACTCACTCGGTCTGCGCACGGTGGGCGATATTCTGGGAGAAGATGACAGGATGCTTTAATTTGCCTGGATGCCAGGCCCCGGGTCTGGCTCTGTGATGACAGGATGAGGATGAGGAGGAAGAGGACGGGGACTGAGAGAGGAAGATGACGCAGAGCATGCCAGGCTACACCCCCCCCCCCAACCCTTTCCTGTCACGATGCCACAACTAAGCGGGCGCCTCCGCTGTCGAGGTTGATAAGCGCCCTGGCAAACAGAGAGCATCACCTGGATGCGTGGGATGGCGGTGACGGGAGCGAGGGAGAGCGGCGCCTGTGTGCGGGCAGATACACGAGGCGGCGGCGCGATTAAGCGCCTCGGCGTGACGAGACCGCGCTGCTAATTAAACCGGTGTCCTCGCGTTTCCCCGACGCGCCGGCTGCAGAAGTGCAGACCCGATCTGGCAGAGAGTCGATCCCGTGGCCCCGGCGCAGCGAGGCGAGCTGCAGCTCCGCCTACCTACCCGTCACGTTGACCTCCACCAGGCCGGAGCGCGTGCCGATGCTGTTGGTGGCGTCGCACACGTATGTGCCGGCCAGGTCGTACGTCACGGGTCCCTTGAAGAACAAGGTGTTGTTCTTGATCTCCACACTGTTGGGCAACGATCCGTTCAAACTGGAATAAGAAATATACAAATAAAACAAGTATTACATATCACAGATGATCCTAGTACTAAACCATGTACATTTACAGTATTTACCAGACGCCCTGATCCAGAGCGACTTACAATCAGCAGTTACAGTCCCCCCAGGAGACACTCGGTGTTAAGTGTCTTGCTCAGGGACACAATGGTAGTAAGTGGGATATATAGGGTGGTAGTAGCCTAGTGGGTAACACACTCGCCTATGAATCAGAAGACCCAGGTTCAAATCCATACTACCATTGTGTCCCTGAGCAAGACACTTAACCCTAAGTTGTTCCAGGGGGTGACTGTCCCTGTAAATACTGATTGTAAGTCACTCTGGATAAGGGCGTCTGATAAATGCTGTAAATGTAATAAATGTAATGTAAATGTAATTTGAACCTGGGTCTTCTGGTTCATAGGCGAGTGTGTTACCCACTAGGCTACTACCACCCACCCATTTATCTACACAGGCAGCATGCCACCATTATTTTTCAATAGTAGCCCAAAACGGACACACCAAACCCTTGCTCTATATGTATTCATAAACATTTGATTTTTAAATATTAACCAAATGTAAGGTGGCATTATGTTGTGTTAATATCATATGCAGATTTCAATAAAGTGGACAAATCCTATTGATCATGCTGTCAAAGTTCAAAGTTGAAAGTGTGTTGGACACTGTGATAAGTACGATAGTAGCTCGGCTGAAATGTCTGTCCCCAGGGACAAAAACCTCAAGTGATCGCGCCTCATAACATCGTACAAGCAGCCCAGCATAGCGGACATATTTCACCGGTTACAATTTCTCTCCGTTATCCCCAGGACCGCAACTGCTGCCTGTCCCAGCATGCCCTGCACTATTGCTGGCAAGGAAACGAGAAAAACAAAAGGTGCAAGGGGGCTTTAAAAAAATTGACAGGTCTCGTCTCGGTGCATCTGAACTCCCAGAGGAGTTGCCAAGGTGACAGCTGATCAAGGGGTGAATGCAGAGAAAAACCAACGCAAATCTTCGACCACTGCTGCCCCCCCCCCCCCCCCCCCCCCCCCCCCCCCCCCATGGGCTCCGCTGCTCGTCCGGGGTCCAGCCCCTTCGTGGTTCGCACCTCGACCTGCCCCGACCACAGCCAGGACTTTGCCCACGGTGCACGATGCACACGGCAGGGACGAAGTCGACGCTGACGTCACCCCCTTCAGCAAAACTCCAGGTGGTGACATGACTACCTTTTTTTTTTGTGTGTCTGTTTTCTTGCTCTCATCCTTTGCCTCGAGGGGAAGTCACTTTTAGATCGAGATTCTGGCCCAGCTCCGGCTTCATTTTTCCAGATGTGCCGGAGGACTTCCCCTTTCGCACTTCCCAGGGCTGGCTTGTTCGCTCGGGGCAGCGAACTCCCGGAATATTTACTTCACGTCATTATGTACGGTACTGGCTGGCAGACACACTGGACACGACGAATGGCAGGAGTCGTCACGGGCAAAATTCCAAGCTGGTGTTACTAAACCAATCATCCTTAAGACTCTGCGTGGCTCCAGATTATTGACAGCCGGTTGCTTTTGGCATTCAGACCTATTAAACTGTTCAGGGAATGAAGGGGTCGTCACTAGCAGCTTTCACTGTGAATCCAACCCCTATACAACCCCAAAGCCTTGCACAGTTTTATTAAAATGTAAGATTTTCTTTTCTTGAATACTGTTGTTCCACTGAATGCTTCCCACACACTTGCGCTCGGAACATAAATAAAATCTCTGTCCGGGTACGAGAGCAGAAGCCGTGTGCTGCTCAGACATAATCCTCTTTGGGAGTGTAGCACTGAAAGTGCAGTTTCAGTAATGATGCACGTGGGACAGCGCACTGACACCTGTTATTGACACCAGGCAATTCATTTCAACTAATTTGGGCTAATTTTCCCTTCTAGCTGGTCTACCACTATGTACCATCCGACCTCTACAACTAATACAGAATGCAGCAGCACGACTGATCTTCAACCTTCCCAAGTTCTCCCACACCGCCCCTCTGCTACATTCCCTCCACTGGCTCCCAGTAGCTGCACGCATCAGATTCAAAATACTGATGCTGGCCTACAAAGCCAAACATGGAGTAGCACCATCCTACCTCACAGCCCTTATTACACCTCGCACTGCACCTCGTATACTCCGAGCCTCCAGTACTGCTCGCCTGGTCCCCCCATCTCTGAAGGTAAAAGGAAGACATTCATCTTGACTCTTCTCCATCTTGGCCCCTTGGTGGTGGAACGAATTTCCCCTCGAACAGTTCAGTCACTGAATATTTTTGACCTTCCTCTTTAGAGAATATTTAGATTAACTTGTAACCTTCTTATTTATCTGACTTATGCATATAATCTACAACAGAGTGAATAAAAAGATTGTATTCATAGTTGGTGTCCTAGTGAACCAGAATTGATCACTTCATCGATGGTAACATGGAAGCACATTGTAAGTCGCTCTGGATAAGGGCGTCTGCCAAATGCCTTAAATGAATGTAAATGTAAATGTTACTGCATTGATACCTGTTGTAATATCCAGTCACGGCTTTATATTTATCTTTAGTCCTGCCTGCCTAAGTTTGTTCCTTATCTGGATTCTGCTTGGTTTTGGCAGCATCTCCCCTGTTTTGTTTATACATTTATTAAAAATTGGGCATGTGGCTGGTCAGGTGATGGTCACTGAGTTCCCTCAGATAATGAGAACATCAACTCAACTCATAAAACCATCTTCACCACCACCAGACAGTTTTCTCGCCACTCCAACCTACTTCCCTACTGAGCGCCTTGGTGAAAGCAAAGATGGTGGATATTCTGTTTATCATTTTCACCGGTTTGTATAGTAAAGGTGAGATTCACCTCCCCGCTACTCTGTGATATGGTTCACCACTCTCGCTACATCCAGTTTACACTGACGCCGTGACAATATTCCCTGATCACCTTTGACCCTTGGGCAGTCCCCCCTGGAGTAACTTAAGGTTAAATGTCTTGCTCAGGGACACAATGGTAGTAAGTGGGATTTGAACCTGGGTCTTTTGGTTCATAGGCGAGTGTGTTAAGCACTAGGCTACTACCACTGCATAACACATATCATCTCAACATGGAGAATCTCGACAAAAGGCACACAAAAATCGAGACTACCTAAACAAAACACAATTCCAACGGCAAAAAAACACTGTCCAACAGTGAATAAATTCAAAACTAAAACCGCACCCCTGCTGAGTGCTTAAAGGCCCCCAAAAAGGGCAAAACATTACCGAAATTTAGCCATTGTGTTCGCACGGTGTTTGGTGCATTGTGGTTAGTGAATGGTGTTGAGGAAGTTATTTCCATTGATGTCCCCTCAATAGGCTCAAACGTTGCTGTTTCTGTAGAATCTGAAAAAGACTGAACTATGATGGCGCGGCAAAAAACGTTTTTGACTGAAGAGGTGCTGGATATTCTAGTGCAGTTTGTCCTTTTTAATCTTCATCCATAGGAAGAAACACCTATAAACTGCAGTACCAGCTGCCATTGTGCCTCCCTTCTAAAAAGAACTGATTCAAGCAATGGTATGATACACAAGGTAGATATAGTTAATTTATTCCATTGAAAATTGCCATTGTATATAGTTTATTTTTATACAACTGATATAAGTATTATTGTTATTATTTTTCAATATAATTTCAATTTATAATTTCAATTCAATTCAATGAAAAATTCAACCTATTTGTATTTTGTTCTTTTGAATGGGGAACATCCATTTTTATATATGATATTTTCAAAACAATCCCAAAACAGCTGTAATTAGTTGCAATGAATAACTATAGTCATAAGTAAGTAAAAAATACTTTTATAGTTTGGTTCCTAAAAAATCTCGAATGGCACATACGTCACCAACGTGTCCAAATTGATAGTTTGGAAATTATTCTAGTAATGCTCAATGTTTATAGCAATGTGTTTGATGCAGGTTTATGAATATTGCTTCTACAGCCCCTCTCAGAGTGCCAAATCACTGTAAAAGTGCAGTTTTTCCTCATTTATTTTCTTCATTTTTCTAGCTTTGTCTGACCCAGTTGACATATATGCTGATTCCTACACCGTGCAGTCATTTCAGGTGCGTTATAATGAGATTTTTAAAAAATGATATTGATTTAATATATTTTTTTCAATATATTATCAATTCCAACTAATAGAGCATGCTGTTGATGAGATATTCTTTGTTAAATTTTGGGTATGTCTATTCAAAAAAGGGGTTCAGAGATGAACAAGTTAACGTTGATATTTTATTACATCCCTAGAAAGTCACGCAAAGTCCTTGATGAAAACATCTGTTGCAATTTCAGGCATTTTGCAGTTACATTTTCACTACAAGGTGTTAATAAGTTGTAAAGATATTCAAGAAGTTCCCTCAACTTCCTTTCATCCGGTGAGGTCATAACAGTGGAAGCTGTGAATGACCCTCAGAGTTCAAGCTGCGCAACGATCCACTGTTCATATCTGCGCACGCTGCTAATACCCCGAACTCCCAAGCTCAGCCTCAAGTGATTTACACTCTGATCCGTGAGCATACCTGTTCTTTAAAGAAATGAAAAGGAAACATTTTCAGTGAGAACACTGAGCCTTGGTTAAAAAGACAGCAGGTCAATTCAATGACAGAGATGGAGCATCAGATGCTGGATCGTCAACTGCCGACATGAGACGGGAATGTTGGGCATTAGAATTCGGCCCCGTGAAAATTCCTCTCGGGACGCAATACCTTTTCCTTCGGGTTGTGTGTGTGGGTGCGTGAGAGTCAGCTTGAGGGCCGTGGGAGGATCTGTGTGAGACTGGAGTGGCTGTTGTGTCTCAGGTGTGTGTGTGTGTGTGTGTGCATCACACTGTTCCCTGGCAGCCTGGTGATGACCTCAGCGTGGCCGCCCAGGGGAGCCTTCACAACACATTTGGCGTCTCGTTTCCACCGCTGCAGTGGCCGTCCCCTCCTATCCGTCAACGGCGTGCCCTCGTCTGTCCTGATCACTGTCTTCCCCGCCCCCTCTCTCTTCTCGCTCCACGTCGGAGATGAAGAGCCCCGCCCCGCGCCGAGGCGGAGATGTAACGCGACGCGACTCCCGGCCCTGTTTGTGTGGTCCGCGCGGCGCGAGCTAAAGGTGCGGAAGGCTCCTCTCCTCTCTCCGCCGCTCATTAAAAGGCAAGCGGGGACCCACGGAGCCGCTGCGGTCGCGGCACAAAGGCCCATTAATCCAGCCCCCCGCTCCCGTCCACTGACACGTCCCCCCTGCCCGGCTTTCACCGAGCAATTACAGGACAAATTGCCACATTTATCTCTCAATTTCGGCGAATAATTCCCTCATTTTTAACAGGCCAGCACCGACCACGCCCCCCCCCCCCGCTCCGCTGAGTCCCACGGCCGGAACCGGAGGGAAGACAGCGTCGCCGCGGCAGCTCTGCTTGGACGTCTCCCTGCGTCGCCCTGCGATGCGGCTGCCTGTGCGACGAGGGCCGCGGGCGTCCTGCTCATTTGCCATGCAAACCGATGATGTCACCCCCACCGCCGAGCTGAGGCCTGCGCCAACGTACACGCGCGGCTACAGTGAAAACAGGTCTTTCTGCTCTCATTGTCTGAGCGCACGGTGGCTGGGATCCGACGGAAACAATGGCGCTCTTCTCTCAGAAGCCCTATCTGTTCCCCCGGAGGGCGCGGTGTCACCCGTCCTCAACCGCGGCGCAGCGGCCGGCGGCGACTGTAACCAGCTTGCAGGTCTCGACTGGAGTCGGAGGCGGAGCGGCAGCCGTTGGGGCGGCGAGGAGGAAGTGAAGAGCGACAACATCGCTTGGCTGCTATGGGCGCGATGCCGTAACACGGGGGTTTTGTCGAAACTTGGTGAACGGCATGCGGAAGAAATGTACGACACTAATGATAAGTTAACAATATTTTAAAATCACATAATTTACATTTACAGCATTTATCAGACGCCCTTATCCAGAGCGACTTACAACAGTAGTGACAGGGACAGTCCCCCCCTGGAGACACTCAGGGTTAAGTGTCTTGCTCAGGGACACAATGGTAGTAAGTGGGATTTGAACCTGGGTCTTCTGGTTCATAGACGTGTGTTACCCACTAGGCTACTACCCACTACCCACAACATAATGTTGTGATAGGCCCATCCACGACTTCTTTTTATTGTACAGGAGACGTTAAAGTGGGTGTGTGCACATAGAAAATAAGCTGCCGGTAAACGCGCTATGAAAGTCGTCATGTAACCAGCAGTATCAGAATTTTTTCTCGTTTTTATTTCGCTCGTTTTGTGTGTGTCGTATTACACGTGGTGGCGAAATATCTATTTATTTACTCCGCTTCATTCGCCAGTTAAACATCACAATGCTTCTTATTCAGGAAGGCGGTCAAAGGCACACAGCCATTTTTCAACCTAGTTTACAGAGTGCCGTGGATTATTCCTCTCCTGGCTACCGTTTGTTGGCTCATTTTTAGGCCCTTGTGGTACACTGTCTGTGCATGCCTGTGTGCTTATAAGCCTATCTGGCTTGGCTACATGACAGTACGTGTGGTCAGTGTTTTTCGTCAGACGTGACCCTTCAACTCAAAGCACAAAATCTAGGAGACCCCGTAGCCAGACGTGCCCATAGACAGTGCCAGCTCCAAGCATAAACCGCCCTGAAAACTGCAGAAATGTACTGTTTCCTGGTCTACATCATTTGTGGTAGTAGTGGCCTGGTAGGTTAGACACTCGCATACGAACCAACACACCACAAAGTCCCAGGTTCAAGCCCCACTTACTACCATTGTGTTCCTGAGCATGATATTTAACCCTGAGTTGCTCCAGTCCCTGACTGTCCCTGTAAGTGCTGACTAGAAGTTGCTCTGGATAGGGGCGTCTGATAAATGCCGTCAGACTTGTTAATACGCCTTCGCGCTCCAAGATCCGTGTTCTGGTTTTGGGGCAAACAGAATGCACGAAACTCACAGCTTCCACTGGTAGATGGTAACGGGCGGGTTGGCGTCTGCGTTGCAGGTCAGCTGGACTTCCTGGCGGTTCAGGTACCAGTTCCCGTCGAAGCCTTCGATCTTCACCTCGGGCTCGTCTGTGGCACGGAGGCGGGTTAAATGAGTGGAAAAGGGAAACTGATTAGAGCCGACGCTACCGGTCAGTCAGGGTAAACTGTTCTTTTTCCGTTGAACAGTAAAATGGCAGCACCTTAAATTTACATTCACCTTAATTTACCTTAAATCTGTTTTAGGTGTGCCAGTGTAAACAGACAGACAGATAAGCCACGATAATTATTACTGATTATTAATATTAACATCCTCAATGTGTCACAGTTATTATCCATGAACATGAACTACATTAATATTAATAATAATAATAACATGTTCAATTAAAGTGGGTGTTATGAGTCGTTTTCTGTTGGTGATACGAGAGACACCTACATTGCACATTGAGGACGACGTGGTCCGTGATCTTCTCGTTGCGGTAGGTGACAATGCAAGTGAGCTTCTGCCTGTGGGTCTCCCGGCTGGGCGTCACCACATAATTGCTGCGCACCGTCACCGTGCCATTGGGGTTGCGGGTCTCCTGGAAGGTGGCCTCGCCACCCTTGAGCTGGGGCTCCCACTTGATGACGCTGGGCGGCTTCCCGTTGGCCGACACGCAGGTCGCCACCGTCATCTTGCGCCGGGGGATTCGGGCCACGATGGTGGGCGAGGTCAGGGTCATGCGGGTCACTGGCCGAGCTGAAGAAAACAAAACCGACAACCCGGGGGAACAGGCACGATGAGACACTTATCACCTTCACATCTGAGCCACAGACGCTTTTCCGAGACGTCAGTCGTGGGGCACAAATCGAACCCCCCCCCAAGCCTCGGTAAAATGCCAAATTGCTTTTTGACAAACAGTTTTTAAATACATTTTTCACGCACGCCGTAATTCCAAAGCCATTTATCTTCACCGTTTCACGTTTGACTGGCCTTAAGCGTAGCTGCAGTTGCCATTTAAATGACACAGAGATGATGGAGGGGAAAGATAAGAGCTGTTTTGTGGCAGCGCAAATCAAGTAAACGCATCTCCCCTCGTTTTTTTTTTTTTTTTCCAAATGCGTTCAAAGCGAATGCGTTAGTGGAAAGCATAAACAGATGCAGCAGCCACTTGCCTTCCCAAATGCCCAAAGTCATCCAAATAAAATCCTTTGTGAGTTGCCAATTAGCAATTAACTTGTTCTGCATCAGAAAGGAGGATGTGTGAGTGTGTTTTGGCCCGTGTGCACATGTGTGTGATTCGGCACACATTTACATATATTAATCTGTGCGTGACCTTTGTAGGGTGCTTAGTGTACAACACGTGCATGCATGGTGTATGTTTGGGGGGACTAATACCAATCAGCCATTTCACACTGGAGTGCGGCAGCAGTGATGAAAGCACTTTAAATCATGTGTGTGTGTGTGTGTGTGTGTGTGTTTCATTACAAACCATATGTAGTTTTTATACTACCATGAAGCCTAAAAAAATCTCAATACATAATTATAATCAATGATTCATTTGGAAATACTCAATATTAAACCCAGTATCGGCATTAACATCAAGTCTGTCAACATTGCAAAAATGTGGGAATGGCATTTATATACTTGTATCTCGTCACTGAATACACTTAAGAAATCATCACACAGGAATCATACCACATAATATATATACTATACATCATATTATCTTTATAATACTATTTATCAGGGATATGTGCACACATTTTTGTAACTGATATGCAATATTTTGCAGCCCTGCATCTTCCTGTGCTTTGTACATGCATTAACACTGCAGATGGAAAATGGCTGCTGTCTGTGACTGCGTGTGCCCGTGTGTGTGGCTGATAGGACATGAAGAGTACGCTTTGCACAGCGTCGGCAGGTTTATCAGCACGCCGGTTCCTGCGCGGCTGTTTGAGGTGAGGGGGCGCGGGGGGGAGCGGCAGGGTGCACTGGCAGCGGGGACTCTTTGAGGCCAGAGCCTCCCCATTTCACTGGCTTAATGGCGAACACGCCACCACTCACGTTCTAATTAGATGCCTAATCAGAGGCGGCGCGCCATTTCTTTTCCGCATTTCTTCTTTCCGCCGACTTGCCATTAGATAAACTACACCTCTGTTCCCCGCCATCCTCCGAGGCCGGGATTACTGCTGTTGCAGCGTTCCTGCGAAGCTGCATCAGCCCGATAAATTGGAATAGCTTTATTGATTTCTGTTTCTGTACTTATTTCTTTTCGGACTACCCAGACATGAAGGTCTGCTTTTTTTTTCGGCTTTTACCTCATGAGGGATCGTATACGTCTATAAATGCTCCCTCTTCAGGGCTCCTGAGGAGAAACAAACTGCTGCAGAGCACTTTTTGTTTAAATGTGATGTAGTCGATATAGCTCAAGACCACCTAAAAGCATTTTAGAGCATTTCATTCAGTTTTATTGTAATAGTAGCACAACTGCCAAGCCACCAAACCAGGAGGTCTTTCTCACTGTGGGGCTTAACCAGACCACCGGTCCTGAGACACTTCAACGGTATTGCAGGGTGTGAACCCTTCGTACAATATTTGTACAGATTAGAGAACTTTGGATGCCCAGTTTGGAATATTTCATACAAACAGCAAAGTGCAGGGACTTCTCTTTCTATACGTGAAAAAGTGCGAAAGTGTGATGGAGCTCAGAGGCCAGGGCTGTGTTCAGATAAACCATCCTTACATTAAATTCCATGTGTTTGTTTCATTCAGCTCCATCAATCCCATGGCACCCTATCCACACAAACCACCTTACATAAAAAGCATATTCCTTACTTATGTTTGTTCTGGCGAAGTATTGCCGAAAAAATATTTTTTGCCTTATGTTCATGGGAAACTTGGCCACATTAAAAAGTTAACATTTAAGTTAAAAATGTATATTTAAATGATGCTGCGAAGGTGTTTTGGGGCTTGTTTGTTTGTTTGAATGCCGCCCTCAGCCCTCTGGAAGCAATCTGGCAACCCGTTAACCGGCTTCACCGCTGTGTTATTAGAGAACGGCGCAGCATGTGATTTGAGAGGCCGTTCGTCTGTGTGAGGTGGCGCGGTGGTTTCTGGCGACGCTTACCGAAGACGGTGAGGTTGACCATGTTTTCCCGGTTGCCTGCGGGGAACGTGGTGTACTCGCAGATGTAGGCGGCCTCGTCGGACAGCCGCAGGTTGTTGAACACGATGGTGGTGTCCTCCAGCGAGGGCGTGGTGCGCTGGCGCACGGCCGGGTGCTTGAAGCTGACGCGGTCCTTGAAGGGCGGCAGGACGGAGACGCCCAGGGACGGGTTGGCGATGGCCACGTTCTGCTTGGTGCCGTTGACGAACTTCTGCCAGGTGACCTGCGAGATCTTCACCGGCGGCTTGCTGTTGAGGAACTGGCAGCGGAGCTCCACCTGCGAGCCGACGAATCCCGACTTGACCGGGTCCATCTGCACGCTCTGCCCATTGGTGACTGTGGACACAGAGGAAGAGGGAGCTCAGTTAACGAGGAGAACACACACACACACACACACACTGCACTCCGGCTTGTAAAGCCACACACACATATACAAATTCGCAGGTTCCGTATTGGCCAAAAGGGAGTCATTACACCATAATGGCAACGTCTAGAGTCTGCATTGTGTGTAAGTAGTGTTTATAACACAAAAGACGGCCAATCCATGACAAAGCGGCGACAAAAACGCTACGTTGCCCCCAGAACCCCGTCTCTCTCTCTCTCTCCCTCCCTCCCGCAACCTGGCCGGGACGCTCTGAGTTTAATTACTTTTTTTTATTCACAAGTTGTTCAGTAACAGCCTGAAGTGCCTATTAAATGGGGAACGATACAGGGATCCTGCGCAAGTGCCCCCCCTTCAAACTTGCATTAACCGTGTTAAAAAAAGGCCCAAAAAAGCAATTAGCAGAACGACGGAACGCCACTTGCTCGGAGGGTTTGGTGAAAACACAAGAGTCCCCCTCCCTAAGCAAGAGTTCGCAACAGGACTTTCATTTTCTTTCCAAATGCTGCACGATTCCAACGACCCCCCAGGGGTGCACAATTAATCACATGGAATCAGCAGGCAAACACACCGCTTTACAATAATGATCTGTACGTTAATATTGATTTTTGTGCTCCCATGATCCTCCGCAGTGCTACACCCACAACGGCTTGTTGATTGACCATTTCCACTCCTTCCACTGAAGGTCAAAGTGTCAATGCTGTCCGCCCCTGTCTATCTTAGCCCCTGTTTCCCTCCCACCAATTGTCTCCATCTCCGGACCTGACGGAGCCCAGGGGTCCATCTCATAATCGGCGGCTGAGGACAGATGGGTTCCCGCACTGGGACGGCCCGTTGTCTTTAACTGATCTCTGTTATCTGAGAAAGGCCAGGACAGATTTATCTCTCGTTCTCCTCTCTCCACCCCTGGATCTGGCCTGCAGGTGATGTCTGCTCAGGCACGTCCCAGCCCGTGTCCTCTGCTTATTTACGAACAGCCCAAAGAGCTCATTATCTCCAGTGGAGAAGAACGCACTCACCGCCAGAGACGACGCAAACTTCAACTGTTCATCATGGAAGTCGTAAACTCCAGACACAACCAAAAACACAAGCATGCTTCAACAGGCTCGCGTACACGCACACACAAACATGTATTATTCTCAGAAAAGGACAATTATTTCATTGGTAAAATTTCCACTTGGCACAGCAGACCGACGTGTGTACATGAACACATCAATTTGCACAACAATGGGATTTCATTTGGTTACGGGGGCCTTTGGGGGGTGGGATCTGTGGAAACTCAAGAGTGAACACACACACACACACACACACACACACACACACACAAACAAAAATGTGATCTCATACCCAAAAGGCAGAAACTACTGCATCACTCACAGAAACTGGTGAGACCTGAGCTGAGACCTGGGGGGGGGTCTCAACTCAGGCCTTTTACATATCAGTTGATGCCCATTTATAATACATATGTTACATAGATATTGCACCAAAATAGAAAGTAAATGAGAATAATAAAACAGTGTGTAAAACATATCAAGGGGAATAGTCATGTGTTGCACCTGTACAATTTACAATGTTGGAAAAATTTTAGATTTTTGGTGTTGAAAGTGGCTCAAAATCTAAATCTTTTTGAATTTAGTATTTAGCTAAATGTATTTATTACCATTTTAGACAGATGAAAGACAAAACAAAGACACCTTTGGTTGTGGGTTCCTTAACGCCATCTTACTTCATGCAGTGAGGCTCATTTTTCTGATGACCATCTCACAGTATGTGCTATGATCTACCGAGTAATAAAAATGCACCATGACATGACATATTTATGAACGCAACGTAGTGCTCAAAACCCAAATCGCACGTAGCCCCCCTCAATAACCCCCTCACATGCAGAGAAAAGAACGTGACGTTCATCTTGTTCCGTTCACGCACGCCTTCTACTACCTTGCACCGTAGCCCGCAATTCAACAGGCGTCATAACTGTACATAACTGTACCAAGTTTATTAGCCCCGCGTCTCACGGTGTGACTTGTAATGATCTCATCGGATGGCTGAAATAGCACTTTTTGTACGAGGCATATGTGAGTCACGGCTCAAAATTTCGATGATTAATTGCGCTTCCTAAGAACAAAAAAAGACAAGCACGTTCCCTCCGTGGAACCAGACGTACGACTGAAATATTTCACGGTCTGCGGCCGACCTTGTGCGCCGGTAAACAAAGCACCGCTTTCCATCCGAAAAGAGTTCCTCTGGCCGCGTTTGCCGGGGCGCTTCGTGCTCCGCTTGCAAAATGGCGTCCCTGTACGGCACCTGCTGGAAAGAAATCGCGGGCGGAGAGCCGCCAGTCCTGTTCCGAAGACTGCGCCCCCTTCTTCTCCCACTTCCCCCCTCCAACAATGACGCCACGCGCCGCGCCACGCCGCGGCCGCTCCTGCAATCATATCAGGGATTTCCAGCCGACGGATTGATTGACTAATTGAGTTTGACAGAGAGCACCGACGGCCCCGTCTCCTGCGCCTAGGGAAGCACCTGTGTCCCCGCGCGCCCCCGGGGGCTCGGGGCGCGGCCACTCCATCGAGTTACGGCTCGGATTATCGGCCGTGACGGCGCCAGATATACCGCAACACCTGCCGAGCCAACAATGCAGCGCGAGGCTTGCCAACATCGGTTAGCGGAACACCCCGGGACGAGCCGGGCGTGACTCGCGGACAATAGCGGGCCGGGCAGGTCCGGTACGGTACGGCGGGGCGACCGGCGGCCCTCCGCGGCCCGGCCTGCAGCTGCTGTAAATAAACTCGGGCCTCCCTGCCGGCGCCATCTGGGTCTAATTACAAAGTGCCGAGTTCCCCGCGCCGTAGCAGGAACGAAGGCCCATTCTGGGGCGGGTGGAGGGGTCCTAATTGAAGCCCGATGCTCGTCGCAACGTAGAACCTCCGGATCCCACAGTGGCGTAGGGTAGTACTTTCGCGGCGCGAAAACCAGGAGTAGACGGGAAGCCGCCGATCTTAACATCTGGCTTTATTGGGGCTGTAATGATTCGTGAGGTGACACCAAATCCTCGGTTCAAACCTTCAGCCGCATTTCCAGAACGCAGAATCGTGCAACGCGCCTCGCCAACGTCACGCCACCGGTGCCCTTCCACGTGCCGGCTGCTCTCAGGACGCTACCAACACGACAAAACGTGGGGAGTCTTCATGCCCCATCGGCACAAATCACCAGGTTATAGTCAGGAATCCGCACCTCCGTCTACAAAAGTGGCGGGTTCGGCTATGGCACTGTATACAAACATTTCTTGTCTTACTGCTGAGAATAATAATGATTTATTACGTTTCTTTATTTGGTTTACGGAACAGCAGTGTTGAGCAGCAATGCCGGGCCTCATTTGTGTGGGTAAAATAATGGCCGGAAGAGAAGGTTATGTCCTCCCTCCGGGCTGTCCAGCCAGACAGGTAAGCCTAATGAAGTGTGGCCAGTTTTTGGAGATAGAGGAGGCTGGACACTCATGACACATCATAAAGACAGAATAAGTTGAGGTCGCAGGTGATGGGTTGACACGCAGGCCACGTCCCATTTCACCGTTATGACCGAAGGGAATCGTGACATGCCTGACAGGGGTACGCCACCCCCGTGCCCCGAGCGGAGACTGACGCCTAATAATAACTCTTTTGGCTGTCAAGCATCTTTTTTTTAGTAAGTCCTAGATTGTGTCTCCGGTGGGCAACAGTGAGAGTCCTCAAGCTTCCGACTGTCTAGCAAACCGGTCGGAGTCCCGCGAGCAGATCCCATGAGGACGTTGTTAAGATAAATATCGTCGCCGCTAAACAAACTCATTCCTTCCTAATGGGCCTTGTTTGGCTTTCGCTGGCGGGCGACCCTTCACAGCGAACGTTGAAGAAATCCACTTCGCGGCATCCGGGTTTAACGCAATCTGAATCAACTGCGTTAAAACTACCCAAGAGGTCGTCCTTCGTGAGCGAAACACACACACACACACACACACACACACACACAAAAGACAAGGCTATTTTGCTTCCCCACTGTCTGTGATCAATGACCAGGATTTACTGGAACGAGTAATACTTTATTCTCTTACTTTATGTAACTGTCGACCCTAAATGTAGTGACTCGTTTTAAAGGGGTTAGGGTTAGGGTTAGGGTTTATCAGGAAAGCCGAGGAATCGCCAGCCCTGCCAGACCCACTGGCCACAAACGGAATCATTTGTTTCCCAGTGCTAACTACACCACTAGTAAATGCAGTTAATTATGTCACAATATTCCCATTCAGCCCCATTAAATGGGCACTTTGTAAGCCATTCATGGAAAGCCTGTTATTTTCCATGATCCTGGAATCCGGGGTGATAATGGCATGGGCCACTAAACTGGGTCAGTGGTGGGGACACCGAGGGTGGTGCCACGGTTCTTGGTGGTCGTTTTACGCAGCCCCAGTTCCCACCGCACAAAGTTTAGGATCACCTCCACCGATGAAACCGTTTTCGGAATACACGCACGTGCAGAACACGTGAAAACAAGAGCGCCCATTCATTTCTCAACCTCCTCCAGCCAGGAAAGCTTATCCTCGCACCGGCCACAACGGCAGGCCTGATTTGCCCCTGTGGGAAAACACGGGCGTCCTGCCCACACAGCCTTGCTCATTCACTCACCGCAAACAGGGCCGTTCGGCCGCATTAGGGGACAACAGAAAAACACTGTGTGGAGATAATGCAATAGTAGGAGAAAGGGAAGAAAATGACTGTCACAGAATGAATGATATGCAGCTGTCACTGGCAGTCCAGCCCCGGCGTGTGGTCGTGAATTGATGCAACCCAACGTGGAACGCAGGGGGCCAATAAATAAACTGACAGCCAAACTGATAAACAACAGTAAACAAACTCTTGGCTTCTCTCCACCGCCTTAAGTTAGATTCTTAAGGTGAAGACTTCCTTATCGTTCACTCATGTTAATGAGCATCTCATGAAGCGGCTTTTCATGGTGACAATGGTGAACAAAGCAGCCAACTAAAAAAAAATGAGATTCATCAAACATACTTCACTTTCTCCTAATATGGAGTCTCCATAACCGCCACAGAGTAGGTCCGTCCAAACTCCTGTCTGGTACTGTATGCTTATATTTGTTTGCGTAAGAACATTTGCAGTGGGGGGGGAGAAAAAAAGCATTAAAAAAGCATCATTTCTGGTTTATTAATCTTGAAAAAAACAGGTGTTGTCACATTTTTCAGATCATTTCATATTCAGAATGTGACATGAAGCGAAATATCCGTGTGTATGTGTGTTTATCACACAGACATAGAGGATTTAGATGTAGAGGAGCGAAGTGTGTAAACACACTTTAGTTCCTGTTTCACCAATTACGTACGTCTATCTCCGGCCGATGGGCAAATATTTGCATTGAGCTGAAAGGCAGTGGAACAGGTGGTGAGCTAAGCAGCCTTCATCCACCCTTCAATTCAGGTTCTTATTATCTGACAACCGTGGAACATGGAACATGGACTCTTCAAATCATGCATTCATATTAATCCACGCATTTCTTGCAGGGTGTGTTGACATTTTCCATACGTAGGATTTTAGAGTCGGTGGGAGTCCTCCGCATGCATGTTTTAATATTTGGCATTTTGCGTCAATAACACTGACCCATCGTCGCCTTATTACCGCCTGTGTTCCAGGGCACGGATCAAAGCATCCCCTCATGCGAAGGCATGTAACCCCTGTACGTGTTTGAGCGTGCATGCATGCGACTCGAGGTCAAAAACGGCAAAGCCCACGCAGTTCTCCTCCGAGCATCTAGAAGGCGTTTTTTTTTTTTTTGTCAAGGGAATGCATCATCCTGAGCTCAAATATCTTTTTACAAAGAAAAAAAAACTGTACTTAGTGGGATCACACTGAGCTTTGACCTTGGCGATACTGGATGAAGAGTGTTTGTGCGACGCCGAGGCGGCAGAGTGAGCTGGGGGCGGGGGTGGCATTGCGTCAGGTCAGCAGTACGTTTGAAATGTAAACAGAAAGCCCCAGGGAGGACTTGTCCCCCTCCAGTTTCCCTCTGTCCTCTCCCCCCTGCACTATAAACAAGCACACTGCGGTTTCGGTTGGTGCCGGAGACGAAATCAAACAGAGGCGGTCTGTCGCTACCTGCCTGCGGATGACATCACCCTGATACTGGACACCCTGCCACCTGCCGCCACGTGACGTAGCGAAAGGAAGCGTGGTGACTCCAACGTGGTCAATGATTGACACCCGCGCGGCCAGAGGAACAAGTCGCTAGCGGCAACGTGCCGAGCCAGAAGCACCCGGGGCCTCGTGTGCCCAGGATCTGCATCAGATCCATACATGCATGGGAGGGAGGGAGTGGGAGGAAGAATTAATCAGCACCGTAGTCAGTATTAACTGGTGCAGTAAGTGTGTGTCTGTGTGTGTGTGTGTGTGTGTGTGTGTGTGTGAACTGGTGAGTAGGTGGGGTTGTGTGGGAGCTTGTGCATTTGTGCATTTACAGTAGATTTGCATTTGGTATTAACAAGCAGCATTTAACATGAAGGAATTATAATTTGTTGTATTAAAAATGTAAGAGTTATGAAAGGAAATGCATTCAACCCCCACCATCCCAAGCACACAGTCCTTATCAGAACGTGCAACTGTGGCCAAGTCTCACCCGGGCCCACCGCAGCGTTTTCAGTAATGGTAATACATCGGCAGGCTTTAAGGGCCTCGAACAAGGCCGGGTATCTTACAGGTGAGGAGCAACCGGATCAGTAACAATGCCATGTAGGAATAGGGCTTTGTAGCGCAGGATCGTGTGTTTTGGGAAATGAATGCAGGCCAGGCCAGGCCAGGGCTACGTTTCTGAATCCAAAGTCGGTTTCGGCCTGCAGGGTTGCAGCACCTCTTAGTAGATTACTGCACTTAGGATGTTCCGTTTAAGCAGTAGCCCCAGCATGGGGGTGACTCGGTTTCAAACACACTGAGGCTCAGGGGAAGCTCTAGAGCAACAGTCTGCAACGGTTTTAAAGAAGTGTCCAGGACAAGTGCTGAAGAAGGAACCATCATCACAATGCGCACGGGCCAAAGCGCCGCAACAAATAACCGATGTGACTGCATTTAATCCACGGGAAACATACTAGCAATAAGAAATGATTTTGCACGTGTCTAAAGTGTGACGTCTACGAACATCGAGTGAACAAAAAAAAAAAACGTTTGACTCAGTAAATGCAGTGGAAGTCGTAAATATTCGGGAGCTTTGGGCTGTTTTTGAAGCGCAGCACGGTCCACCTTGGGCTGAGCTGCAGATTCAGCAAATCCGCCATGAAATGAATCACAAGTCCAGCCAAAAAAAGGAAAAAAAGCTGCAGACAACCATGCATGACAAATGCTTTACCTTGTCCATCTGTTCCATTGTCCAACCCTAAAGATATGTCTGGGACTGTTCAAATCCCAAGCAATCACTTGTAAGTTGCACGTACACCCTGAGTAAATGGTATTAAATCACGTTGGAAAGGCAGAAAATGTGCAGCTAGATGGCATTAATGGAAGAGAAACTGAACATAACTGGCATTTCACCCATTTTCTTGCAAAAAAAATGACAATTTAATAGTGTCACAGTAAGGTGCTGTGCACCACAAGCCACCTAACACAGCCTTCGTAACACAACCTCTCCACACCACACATCCAGAGGGTCACATTTCCCTCATATTCACTTATTTTGTGTTTTTTTCCCCCATTTTTTTCTCTATGATGGCGGCGGTGTGGAGAAGCTGTCAAAGCCCAAAGTCACTCATTATGTAGGTGAACCTGCAGCTCTTGTCGGCATACTGCTGGTGGCTCATCATGGGCAATGTGGCTGTCACAACGAAAGTCAATTTTAGAAGAATAACACAGAAAGCAATGGTGATTATTTTCAAGGTATGTTGGCAGCCAACCAATCAGAATTCAATAGTCCTCAGTAATGTCTACAGGGCAACCAGAGCAATCTTTCAGGTGTGAAGAATGTTCTCTGAGATGATGCTCCAGGTAGCTTTCAGTGGTAGCTTTCATTAGGGGTTTTGGTAGCTGAAGGTCATATAAAATTGATTGATAATTTCATCAATCATTAAATCAAACTCCATTCAACCAATACGTGGCCCTTGTGTCCCATGGAGTGGACAGAAAGGTTTTGCCAGGTCTTCATAGGATAAAGGTGGACACTCACAATCATTGGATATTGATATGCAATAGGTTTGTTGCTCTATTAATCTGTTTTCTCCTTTAAAAACATAATCCTCCAAATGTCACCCCTTTGTATTTAAGAAAAAAAATGGAACATGGCAAAATTCACAATGGAAGATAGCAACGTAAAGCCATTTGATGCAGGGAAAAATCTATGCGGCACGGGAGAAATTTTAACGTATGAATATTGATGTTTGAGGGCTGTTTCTGCATGACCTTTCAGCAAAGGCACAAGGAGATTATCCATGTTATTTTCGGCATCTAGCCCTCAACGACCTTCTCCCAGTAAGCAACCTCTTCAGCTCTGGTGCACTTGATGTCTCTGCACACTTATCCGTATCCCTGAACCTTCATATTCCCCCAGTCCATCATAGAAGTGGCACAGTCTTGTTTTTTTTTTTTTTTCAAAGAGGGCTTGCTGCGAAATAAAAAAAAGAAAAGAAAATCAATATTTGATGTGAGGTGCTGATGAAATCCTCAGATACCCCACTGTGTCTCTTTTCTTATGGAGGAGGTCTCCAAAGAACTCTTGGAAGAAAGTCCTGTTGAGCTTCTCATACATTTTTCACGATGTGTGGAAAATATTAAAAGTCCCCTGCCCTCGTCAAAGAGCATCACTAATTGAGGCTACAACAAAAAAAAAAAGGAGGCGACTTGTGCATTAGAGAGCCAACAACAAGCCGACATCAACTCTGGGATTACGGCTGAAGCGCCGCTGCTCTCCTGCAGGCCTGGCTAAGGCCATTCATTACGTTAGGTCCATTAACATGGCAGGGCGGGAATTTGCACTCCAGCCGAATCGTGCGCCCTGCCTGCCATCAATTAACAAGCCACTCGGAGCGCGACGCCACGCTCCACAGACGGGGCGGGAAAAGCCGCGGCGAGGCCATGCGCCAAAACGCGGGGCACAAAATCTGCTCTGAGGGCCGGTTCGGCAGTGGTCCCGGGGACAGCAGGGTACCTTCGTATATAGGAGGGCAAGTCACATATGTGTGTTATCATGAGTCCTGGAACAATTTCAGCATGCTGCCTCTTCAACAGACGGACTCTGGAAGAACACTTAGCCATGGCTTATGATAGCCATCAAAATAAAAAACTGGAATTACCAGTATTATAAGGGACGTTAGGAACTCATTATCATAACTCAAACTATTGAGATCCACAGAAGGTAGAACCAGGGCCCGTGTATCTAGGCAGAACTCTGAAAACCAAGCTTGAGCTCTGTGCTTAACCACGACCGCAGTAGATCTTTCCAAAGGGATTTGGGAAACGCTCCGTGTTCCACTCGCAAGCCTTGGAATTCCAGACCACATTTCCCCATTGCACGTTCACTCTCGGCTGCATGTGCCGTCCAGCTGGGATTGAGTGCTGGATATTCCAGAGCATGCTGCAACACACACATACACACACGGAAAAAGGTTTTAACATAAAGGTGCATTCGATGCATTCACAAGCGAAACGTCCAATCACAACAGAAACTGCTATTCCCATAAACCACTGGGTCTTTTTTTAATCTAGAGCCTGACTTCCTTTGTTATTTTTTTTTATTCACAGTAATTCCTTCCAATCTTCCCTTTCCAACATTCTACTGTATCGTCTTACGTCGTGGCCTGGAGGATTAATACAGGACTTCGTTCAAAGTCCAACTCAAACATGACACACCGTGTCCCTTTACTCACGTCGCTGTGTCATGACAAATAACAGACTCAATGACAAGTATGGAGCACTGCAGCTCCAAATTACAAGATTACAAGATAATAGACTCATTCAATTCTTTCTCTTTTTGTTCTAATTGAACTTTATAATGTGTTTACATGTAATATTAAGTATAAAATGTAAATGTGACATTCTGCCTAATGCTATCTAAGTTGCAGAACAGAAGCCGCCTTATGCTGCATTGGTCTGAACTCTGGAGCGAAAGAGCAGCACTCTCCCCAAGAGACTGACTTAATAGTCGTCCCCGAATCAGTGGATGAACTGCTAACTGACATTTCGCCGTTGGAACAGAGGCCTGGTACACATTGGTCCTTTCAATTAAGCGAAAAACATCTGGCTGCACGACTGGAGCAGAGAACCGCAAAGCCGGAGAGTCCAAAGGGGGGGGGGGGGGGGTGCTTTAAAAAGTCGAGGGGTGGGACGCCTTTGCACGGCTCTTCAGAGAACCTTTGGGGAGACCAAAAACAGAAGCGCTAGTATATATCACAATTCTAGCATGGATCCACAAATGAAGGAGACGAAGGGGCCAACACAAGCTACCGTTAAGAGGGGGTAGACGGAGACGGCCCGTCTTCACACAGCCGAGCCTTGGAAAGAGGAACTTGTGAAAAGTCGATGGCATTTCTCGAGCACTTTATCTTTAACAAAAAAAAAAAAGAGAAAAAGGCGGTAATTGCCTCGGTTTGTCTGCAAACGCCATGGTGGGTGGGCTGAGGGTGGAGGGGGGACGTTGGCGGAAAATGAGAAAACGGACCCGTGGGATTGGACTCCGGCGCTGAAAGAGAAATGAAAGGGGGCGCGGACTCCGTCTGTCCCGTGAGCTGTTGAAAAATAACGCGGCCATAATTACGACTGTAGATACGAGCGGCAAGACGGAGGGATGGCGGAAGAAGGAAAGGGGGAGCCATGTGAGGGCACCCGGACATGGGAAGGAGACGGCAAAGAAGCGGCAAACCTGTGGGTCATTTTTAAAGTTCAAGGCAATTTTTTACCGCGCATCGCAGTGCACTTTGCCGTTTCTCGTGAACATCGATGGCCACCGTAATTACCCAAACGTAATTACCTTACCGGTTCTGCGGTTATAACTAACTCCCATCGCCGTCAGTATTTCTAAGGAAAACGCAACAGATTTTCAGCCGATGCGCTTTGATAAGGAAGTTCCTCGGGCAAATCGTGATGCCATCCTGCCATTGATCGGAGTCTCCAGAACAAAGCGAGGAGACTCGGCAACTCAAGTTAGCTCGTATTGAAACTACTGTCAGTCAGTCAAGTTGCATTGAAGAGCGCGGGACTCGCTTGTCTCGGAGGATCTGTGTAACATGGCGGCTAGATGTGGCGCTCCTCTGGCCGGGGTTATACCTGGTAACCTTGACCTAACACAGACCAAAAAAAAAAAAAAAAAGCAGAATGCCGACCAACAGGGGTAATGATGACATGATACGCTGTTATGTATTCAAGGTAGACGCCACATGGCCCCGTCTTTCTCTCTCGCTCTCTCTCTGATTCGGCCTTGTCGTTGTTTGACAGGATTGACAAGCTCCCTGGTCGAGCTGATTAAAAGCTTTAAGGTCACAGAAGTGGGACAGCTATCGAGCGAGCACCTGTCTCCGGGCGCGCACCGACCCCTGCTAGGTGTGTCCTCGGCTGCACTTGATCAATGGCTCCACGGGTCGCCCAGACAAAGTCCTGCATCCCATTGGTGGCCCCTTGCCCTTAAAAAAAAAAAAAAGAGTCCTGCCCTGGTACCACACACCGGGGCATCTTTACATTCAGTGCGCTCCCTGTGGGGATTAATGGCGACGGTTAATGATTGATTTTTATAAAAGGCAGGAGAATAAATCATTGCGAGGTGGCTAATCTCCTCTGATGTAACAGTTCATGGCGCTGAAGGGAACAGTTCATCGATCCGCCATGCTTGCACAATTAAAATGCGGCTTTTGTCATATAAAGTTGCTCATAGTGCAACGGAGCCAAAAGCTGCATTTTTGAGAAAAGAAAAATGTGCTTTCAGACCTTGATTGATTGTGAGGAACAAGGTACTGGGGTGCAAAGAATCTGTGCAAAGATGCCCAGTTTAAAGTTCTTCATAAGAATTTCTACTTGACATTATAACATTAAGGTAATAACGAGGTTAACTACAAATTGATCTGTGTGTGCTTTTATTTATTATATGAACAACTGAATTTATTTGTGGGCCATATCCGTCTCCTGACGGTGTTCAAGAAGAAAAAGAAGAAATGAACTGATTATGCACTGCATCACTCGTCAACAGCGCAAAAATCAACAAATATTCCTCAATCATCCACGCAGACATGACATGTGGCAGCAACCACTCCGATGAAAATGAGCAACAGCACGGGGGTCTCGCTGCGAAAATCAGAATGCCGGAGAGAAGACGCTCTGGAGTACTGTTCGCTGCTTGCCGGGGACTTGCCAGAGGATTACAGTTCATTAACGGCACCTTTGAAGTTGGCCGACGTACGACTATGGGTAGTGTGCACCACCGAGTTTACTGCAGCGCTGCCAGGAACACTCCCACTCACCGACTCTTTTTTTTTTGGAGGGGAGGGGTCAGGGGAGTCGTCGCATCCCCTGAAATGCAATCTCACATCCTTTAGAACCTAAAGCCCTCTAATCCTGACAGTATCTGACTTGGCCCTTCTGCAATCTCCAGCCCTGATAAAAATATATATATATATAATAATAATAATAAATATACCTGCGAGTGATGATAACGGAGTCCAAGCAATAGCGCGGTTCACTGTGGTTCATATTCCACATTTTGAAGTTTGGCATACAGCAACGGATTTAACAAAACCAACACTTCCTCATTCTGTCTTATAGTTCACGAGTTACAGCCAAAAAAGCATGTTCACATTTGCATGTCTGCCATAGCACAACCATATGGCCAAATTTGACCAAATTGAAACCGTAAGCTCTGAGCGCAAATGTTAATGATGGCGAGGATCTGCCACGGTTAACGCTATTTTTCAGCGTTTTGTGCTTTCTTTCATATATGCCATGTTTTGTGCGATAGAGTTTGATTATGGCAATTATATTTTAGTGTCTGACCCACTGCCTGAAGTCGTTATTCCACATTTTTGAACTGATTGGCCCTAACATTGACGAACAAGCGGCAACAATGTGATTTTTTGTGTGCCATAGCGCCTAGGGGCCAATGGTTCCGCAATTTGGCTAGCTTACTTAAGAGTTGCATTCCACATGTGTGTTCTAGGTTTGGTGGCCACAGTCCACATCGTTCATGAGTAATTACTGATTTCATGGAAGTATGCAAATTTGACAACTAAAACTTGCTTATAGCAACTATTGCGTGTAAGTTTCAAAGATGTGCCCATTTCGTTTTTTGCTGCCCAACGCGTTTTAAGGCAGAAAAAAATAATTAATAATAATAATCCGTACAAAAACAATATGGTTCCCGCATCTTCTCTGCTTAGACCCCTAATAAGCATCCATTATATCTATAGATACCAGGGCAACCTGATCCCTCAATTTCCAAACAGTTCTCCAATGCTGTGGAGACATGATATGGCCTCATCTCTATTTTGACATCTTATACCCTTCTCCACTGTGAATCAGCATCCCCTGACCTTGAGACTCCAAGCAAAGATGCTCCACTTGTGCCTGACTTCCCTTACTGGCACAAAAGAAAGTCTGCCTCATTCATTGCTCTACTCCTAATGTACTGGACTGGCTGTAATGCTCATTTGATCTCAAATTAGGTCTCTAAAGTGAGATTTGCGGCTGGTGGCCCCACTTACCAGATGAAAAATATTACAGAGCTATCCAACAGGCCGGAGAATAACCATATACTCAACCTAATGCTCAAAGAAGATGAAATAAAGCTTTTTAACCTACCAGAATAAACAACTAGACTTACTCCATCAAGACACGCTGTTCTAGCAGTTAACTAACCATTAAGTAAAAGTGAAAGTGAAGTGATTGTCATTGTGTTACACAGCACAGCACACTGTGACACAACTAAATGTGTCCTCTGCTTTTAACCATCACCCTTGGTGAGCAGTGGGCAGCCATTACAGGCACCCGGGGAGCAGTGAGTGGCACCTCAGTGGTGCCTTGGTGGATCGGGATTCGAACCCTCTGATTACGAGGACGCTTCCTTAACCGCTAGGCCACCACTTCCCCAAATTATGCATTTCATTCTAGCACTCGATTTTACATTAATACATGTTGGACGAAAAAAAAAAAAAATTTAATGGTAGTTCTTAGTATTTAGTAATGTCAGTGGAAGGAAAACATTTCGTTCTTAACTTCCAAAAAAAAAACTCTTTCAAAACGTGACGCCACGCGGTTGGATGTGAGTGATCCAAGCTTTCTGACACCTCCTTGTGACAGTGTTTCCACTGCGATGCAAAAGCATGGGCGCATTTACAGCCTTTTCCGAAGTGCCAATCTGCACTGTCAAAGGCGATAATAATCTTGCACCCAAACACACACCAAAAAAAAACTGTGACAGAGGCGAGAGCGGGGTTCGCAATGAGAAACATTCGAATCTGCCTGATGCTGGATGGCACGGCCCTTGGTGAGCACTCGCTTAATCATCCACCCAGAATCGTTTATGGCCCATGATTACGGCCAACACAATCAAGTCAAGTAAACCCTCAAGTAGGGAGCTCTAGCAGTTTGTTACTATGGAGTTGTCTCCATTAGGCCAGAGACATGTTTGTGGGCATCTCTTGTGGGGATATTTGCATGACTGATGATGTTAGGGTTCTAATGACTCACCTCTCTAGTGGCGCTTAGTACGATTATCATGTTAATTTAGCATCTTTAGGAAAGACCGCCTGGCTTTCACAGGAACAGAACACGTGCCAAACCCCTTTTTTTTGCTTTTTGTAGATATATCTGTTTTTCTGTGCTTCTTGAATACATGAGATTTTAGCATAACAAATTGGACATATGGCTTTCTTTCAGTTCATATTATCATTGCTGTCAGCTTATGCGTTTACATTATGCGAGCGCTATTGTTTAGATAAGTTAATGAGGAACGTCGCCATGTTTCATGAGCTTGGTGATAAAGGGCTTAGGCCTGATTCTAGCTCACGGGTGTTCCTTGTGATTCAAGGATAAGTTGTGGTAGACAAAAGAAAAAAAAAAAGCAATGAAAGGTAAGAGGGAGCTTCTAATTGAATTATGCTTTCAGAATACATGGCTCTATACTGAACAACATTGTTCTATAACTTGTAGTTCTGTAGTGTGAGGTCAAATGCATCCTCGGGATTTACATAAACAGATACAATTTTTAAAAATACGTAATTTTTTATGTTAGACAGGAAATTATCTTTAATGGTCTTATATGTGTTTGCCCTACAAAGTCATTTGTACGATAAATATTTGGGAGACATCAGACCCAAACCCATTAGCGGATCAATTTTTTTCCCCTACCTAAACCCATAACGACTCAATTATTTTGTGTGTCTGGATCATATATCAGGGAATGACTGGCCCATTTTAAATCCATCCCGAAATTTCTGTCGTTTTTGGCTGAGGTCTGTAATGCAAAACTGGCCCAAACCTACATAGCGACTTTTAGAATAAAGGCTGTTTCATGCCGAAACCACAGTTTGTTTTGGTTCATTTGGCCTCAGAAAATCAGCCCACTGCAGCTAGATCAGGAGATTTTTATACAGATGGGAGAAATTGCCATTATCCGGGCAAGATGTTTTCATGCAAATTTTAAGGCCATTATCTGGCAAGTACACTGTGGACTAATCACCCACACAAATTACAAGTCAGGCAGTACCCCTCCAAAACCTAAAACCGTTCATGTAATTACAGTCCAAGGTTCTAGAACGCAAGTTTGCACATTAACCCAAATTGCATGAATTGTTTGCAATCATAAAAGTTACATTTTCAATTAAACAAAAGAAACCGCCAATGAATGTTAATGAGAGTGATGGTTCCCATCCATTTTGCTGAATTCACTCGGCTGTGAAGAATTGAACCTTCCAGTGGCCTACTTAAAAAGAATGGCAGATGACAAGGCCATCCTGTTTTGTTTTCATATTTCCCATCCCTTTTTTATCACGTTCCCAGTTCGAGCCGGGCAGGAGAATAGACGGAGCAAAATATTTTATCCAAGGCTCCTTATCGGCCATGTTGTGGGCGGACTGGGGACGTTCTGCTCTGCTACAGTCCTTGGCTGATCACTCTCGTGAAGGACGGGTCTCGTATTCAGGCGCCAGGCAGCGCGGATCATGCTAATGTGCTGCCACTCCCCAACGAGAGGATCAGGGATGCCACCCCCCCCCCCCCCCCCCCCCCCCCCCCCCCCCCCCGCACTTTGCCGGGCTTGACCAACTGTGACGAGGCAGGACGTGAGGTGGAACGTGGTCATTGTCCCTTTCACCAAAGGTGCCGGGACGGTTGGAACATGCACCTGAAACTCCTCCACCTTCCTTTCGGTGAGAGTTTCAGGAAGGGAAGCAGGTGCCTCGTGATTCATGCTCGTGGCGTCACTGACGTGTGGGGACATGATTCCCAAGCATCTGCCGTGAGCTCTGGCTTTTTTTGTTGTTCCACAACTGAGTCAGTGCAGCGCATTGAGCGGCAGGGCGCGGCCAATTATTTCCCAGGAAAGACAGAAAAGTAGCTCTCCGAGGGTCAAGGAACGCCACCTTTTTTTATGAGCACGCAACACAAGGAATTCTGATGAACTTCCTCAGCTTCTGAGCCTCGGCCCTTGTTGTCATTTCCCCGCTTTGCACCTCCGCGGCTCGGGCTTACGGGGCACAGGGGTTCTGTTTCTCGCCCCGCGTGCTGCGGGACAGAACCCAACCCGATCACCACAACCTCTGTTTGATGAGGTCGCCCGAAGGACTGCTGCAACGGCAGATCAATGGGCCCATTGTATGTTTTATGGGCGGTCCTACGCCCGTAAAAAAGAGAGCGAGAGGCAACTTTTCAAACAGAGCACCAGACCAGCTGCCAAACCCGCAATGAGCCTACCGTGTCTGAGAGAGCCAACGTATTTTCCAGTAATACCACTGCGACCCTGGTAGCCAAACAGATATGAATATGTGCTGTCTGCCCTTTCTAAATCTGGGCTAGACTGGCTTCCTCACAGAAACGGGTAAATGTGGGTTTCTGTTGCAATGTCTGGAGTTTGTTGCATGCGCTTGACTTCCAAGATAATTAGAGACTCGCAGCAGACAGTCAAATGGGACATTTCTGAAACATGATAATAACAAATATTAACAGGGTAACAAATCCCATGCTTGGGCAACGAAATGCTGTTTTTCTCTTCTGCAAGTCAAAATGATCTTCCAAATTAGGAGGCTGTACAGCAGAACTCATCCACCACGACAGGAAAACATTTACATTTACAGCATTTATCAGACGCCCTTATCCAGAGCGACTTACAATCAGTAGTTACAGGGACAGTCCCCCCCTGGAGACACTTAAGGTTAAGTGTCTTGCTCAGGGACACAATGGTATTAAGTGGGATTTGAACCCGGGTCTTCTGGTTCACAGGCGAGTGTCTTACCCACTAGGCTACTACCACCTTGAACACCTTGAAAACACACCTTGAACACAGGCGTGTCAGTGGCCAAATGCGATCTTGGCCGTAGCCGCCCCGCGCCACAGCTGCTACCAAACCATCCAGGCGGAGAGGTGATCAGCACCAAAGCGGCCTGACATTTGCACACACTCTCCACACACGACGTCTTTGATAGCACCAGAAAACGCTCCCTGGGTGAAGAAGATCTCATGGCTGAGCTGTTGGTTAAACACGTGTAAAAACCGTTTAGCGTAATGAGAGCGGGCTGAGCCGGTTTGGGGAGATGCGCAACAAAAAAAAAAAACTGTAATACACATTTGTACTGCGATTTCCATCTTAGTTTGGATATGTAGGCATATATAAATAAATGCAATGTGTGGTGGGTGTGAACACGTCAGCAAGCGACTGATAATTTATGCAGAAAAGTTCTGAAACAATGTCCTAATTGGTCAAAGCATAAAAGTTTCCGTCACAGCATGAATGTGGGTTTGAAATATCCCACTAAAGCGACTTCATTAGACAAAGTGTCCTTAATGAACTCATATTAATGAGTTGATATTGTGAATATCAGGGAGCTCCGTTTAATCAGATCTTACACATGAACCGCGGTTTGCCATTTGCCGGCTCATGCTCCTCTCGCCATGAAATGCAATAATGGATGCCGACTCGCAGTCAGTCAATTCAGTGCCTCCTGGAGAGTTTCTCTGAATTAATGTTCCGTCATGTCTGTTTTCTCTGCCGCGCTCTCGTCAGATGAGTCAACAGAAGCGGACGGCGGCCGCATTAATGATGTCCCCACCGGCCGAGGCGCTTCAGACGCCGCCTCTCCCTCGCCGACCTTCACGCCGTGGCCCGACATACTGGACGTGTGCAGGGCCGCGGGCTGCCCCGCGCTTCAGCAGGGGTTGGGTTCCTTACTGGGGACCTGACAGGACAAGTAATGACCGAGGAGAGGGGGACGAGGGGACGTTTAAACAAAGGGCACCGCGGCAGTCTGGGAGACGGGCAAAACTTTGTCTGGCTCTCGATCCAGAAAACTCTTGTGTGGCTTTGGCAGAAGGTGACTTTCAGAAAGAAAAAAAATACAACGCACATCTGCTCACTGTAAAAAGTAATTGGTCCGTGAGATGTTTTTCTTGGATTTTAAATTGGCTCACAAATTGAGCAAAGCAAAAAAAGTGTTAACAGCCTCGGCCATTATGATGGAGCAGAATACGACCGGAGCGCCATGTCCACGTAGCACCCGTTTCACTCAGGGTGAAGCTCCCCTTACACGTTCTGGGAGATGGAACCAATTCTGCATTGAAGTGATTGTCACATGTGATACACAGCAGCACAGCACACGGTGCACACAGTGAAATTTGTCCTCTGCATTTAACCCATCACCCTGAGTGAGCAGTGGGCAGCCATGACAGGCGCCCGGGGAGCAGTGTGTGGGGACGGTGCTTTGCTCAGTGGCACCTCGGCGGATCGGAATTCGAACCGGCAACCTTCTGATTACGGGGGGCTCCTTCCTTGACCGCTAGAACACCACTGCCCCTGTCCCATTTGTACACCCTGTTAGCCCATAATTTTTATACCTGCTCAACTGTGTAAACAAACGGGGTTTTTTTTTGGCCAGATTTCACAGCCATAGAACTGCATGCTGAAATTTTGAAAAGGGAAATTAAAATAGCGGGATTCTGTCTGACCATATCTGGCCGATCCCTACAGTGGTGTTTAACTGAGTAGAAATGGGGATAATAAAGCCCGTGTGCATGCATGTTCGGTACTGGCCACAGCAATGATTGGTGATATTGTATCTATTGGTTGTTTCTGTCTATATTTTCTTACCGCTATTTTTCATTTATTTAATTCAATTACTATCTAGATGAAGTAAAAATGCTGCATTAGCTGTATCTGTATATGAAAATAAACCTGAAAAGTAGTGGTTAACTCGGCTGAAAGGTTGCAATGACTGAACGGAGCTACAAGGTCGTGCAGAACTGCAGCAGTTGCAAACAGCACAAAATCCCGCAAGGTAACGTGTGACCAAGAACGTTTTGATTGCTTAGTTTAGGCCCGATTTAGCTCATTTGACGTCAGCGGCGCTAAAAAACGCTGCCCTTTGTTCGTTTTAGTGATGCGTTTAACACGTAACTGTACAAAAGCTAGAGCTCAACCCAGCGTATCGAATTCTGCTTCTGCGGCGTATTGGAAGTGGATACGTCATTAAGTGTAGAGAAAGTTCATGGAGGCGCAACTAAGACACAGGAAAGGCAGCTCTTTATTAAGACGGGTTGTTCCAGCACGCCTGGCATGACATAATAACCCTCGCACGCCTTGAGACGCACAAAAGACAGAGGAAGGAGGAAAGGAGAGGGAAATAAATGAAGTAAGCAGTCGAAGGGAGAAAGGAACGGAAGAAGGGCGAGGGGGCGAGAGCAGCTGCGGAGCCGCGTCGGAGGGGAAAAGGGAAACGTTACGCCAGTTACGCCAAATGCCGCGATGGGGGCAGCCGTAGAGTGCATCAAATTTTCATGTGAGCGTCGGCGCTGAAGAGGCAGGGAAGCTGAAAAATATCCTTGAGGAAGGGCCAAATGGAAATGTGCTTTATTTATAGAACACGAGGCATGGAGGAGACAGATTTAATTAAGGTCATTAAAGGAAGTGTACAAACGCACACTTCCCTCTTTAAAAAAAAAAGCCAGCACGGAAGTGAATCAAAAAAAAGTAAAAATAAATCCTTGTGTCTGCTGAAGCAGTGAAATGCAGGCTGTTTAAGCGGGAATCTGCACGACAGGCTGGGGAGAAGTAGAGGTTCCTCGTTACTGTACCCCAAAACCAGGCAGAGATCTACGGCACGCCGTTCGAAATCCAGCCCCCTCAATCCCGGACTGCGCAGAGTAAATAAATAATGTAAAAAAGGAGGATGTGCCGTGCCATGTACAGCGCTGCGAGAGATGAATGGAGAGGAAAAAACGTGTTCAAAATGTCAGCTTGTGCACGGGCAGAGAGGCTGAGTGGTGATGTGTTGGGGGCAAAATCACTCGCGCACCCCATTTCTTACTCCCTCTCCCTCGTTCTCTCCCTCCCTCCCTCCCTCCCTCCATCCCTCCACCACATTGTCCAATCAGCCGCCAGCAGCAGCAGCAGCAGCAGCTCTCTGTAATGTATGAATACGGTTTCGTGGGGATTCAGCAGGAATCGGACAATGTGACAATGAGCGCTGCATGCTTTCATTTGCATGGGATAACCTTGGGCTAGAGCCCCGTGAATTCGGTTTTATTTATTTACCTCATCGTACGGAGGTGCATGTTATCCGTTACAGCGGCACAATGCCCCTCTGCATTATTGAAACCGCTGGAATAAAAATATAGCGGAGCTGCA
The DNA here is from genome assembly GCF_900700375.1 of Denticeps clupeoides. NCBI lineage: Eukaryota > Metazoa > Chordata > Actinopteri > Clupeiformes > Denticipitidae > Denticeps > Denticeps clupeoides. The sequence continues at coordinate 10,167,342 of NC_041725.1, forward strand.
TGATGACTACTTTTACATGCAAAAATCGGCAGATTACACTATTTTGAACCCAATATTGAGGTTGCCGATAGTGGCCAACCAAACTCTCTAATCTGTGGCAAATTGGCAGTGAACGGGGTCTATCCTGCTAAATATCTGGTCAAGTCACCAGTGAGATACAGCCAATGAGAGTGAAGGACACGGGAGAAGAGGCAAAGCATGCCCGCATTTATCAATCTATTTCTGAACTTTCTTTTACATGCAAAAAACTAATGGTAGCTTTAAAGCTCCTTGTTCATAGTTGGGTCCGCATCATTTCCTGTGTCAATTCTTCCTTTTGAGTTTTAATGTGCAGTATGAATTATTCATGACCTAATCTCAAGTCAAAATTCAGCATTAACTCTCAGACATATTCAGTGGAACTTTAATTTAATTTTTAATTTAGATGGGGCGTAACTATATGTATGGTAACACTGGATAAATATCAGCACATTTTAAATATTGATGAAGTAACATACCAAACAATAATTGATCATTTAAAACACGTTTGGAAATCCCCTTTTTTTATGCTTTAGTGGTCGTAGGGACCTGCCTTCGTCCCCTGCTTCCCACTGCTTGTCCCACTTCTCTCTCCCTCAATGTCTCTCCGTCTCTGTCGTTTTCCGCCTCTTCCACGTCGCCTCCCCCCTGCCCCCCGCCCCAGATGTTGAGAGCAGATGTGAGGCTTAGAGGAGCGCTGGGAATATGAGGGAAAGCCCGGCGAGTGACAGCGTCCCAGCAAATACAAGGCGACAGTAACAAGGGATGCGCGTCCTCCCTCCCCCGCAGAACACCTACGGGCCCGTCTTCCTCTTCCTCTTCCTCCGCTGGTCCGCCTTTACGGCCTCGCTTTGTGTGAAAAGCCAGGCTCTGTGGGTTGGATTTGGATGGGGATGAGGGGGCGAGCAGACGAAACAATATGCAAAGGGCCCACTGGCGCCGGACGCCGAGCCACCTGCGGGCCCCTGTGCGACGCATGGTTTTTCTATCAGGCGCAGCAGATCCACCGCTGCCGCGGGGTTTTAAAACGCCCCTGACTGGGATGATGAGGGTTTTATAGGTCGCGCCGCTGCAAGGGAGCCGAGCCCGGGCGGAGCCGGGTCAGCGTGGCGCTCCTCGTGCCACAAACGCGTTCAGCCATCCTTCGAATGACAACGAAGGCGAAAGGTCGGAGCTCCTCGGAAGAAGGTCGCTGTCGCTCACAGGACGAGCGAAAGCGTGAAAGCCCTGTTTAGCAGCTCGGCGCCGACTGGCTCAGCGAGAGTGACCTCGCCTGCTCCACGCCTGAATACAGGTCCGACCGCTTCTCACAGCCTAACGCTCTCCATCTGGGAATCCGAGCAGAAAAGGGAGTGGCAGTTTTGCCACCAGCTGGCTTCCATGGAAGCCCTCTCTGTAATTTCTACACGTCGCATAAAGCACAACATTGCCGACACGGGAGAGCGGGAACCCCAAGGATCTGGACCCGAAATGGAAACCATCCAAGCGGGCAGCAAGGGCCTCTCGGGCTCCTGACTCCAAGATCCCATGTGAGGAGCACCATTTGGTGGCAGTGGTGGCCGGTGGCAGTGGTGGCCTAGCGGTTAAGGAAGCGGCCCCGTAATCAGAAGGTTGCCGGTTCGAATCCCGATCCGTCAAGTTGCCACTGAGGTGTCACTGAGCAAAGCACCGTCCCCACACACTGCTCCCCGGGCGCCTGTCATGGCTGCCCACTGCTCACTCAGGGTGATGGGTTAAATGCAGAGGACAAATTTCACTGTGTGCACCGTGTGCTGTGCTGCTGTGTATCACATGTGACAATCACTTCACTTTATCTCCAGATAATGGACTCACATGTGGAGGAGACTTTATTTCGGCCGATTAAGAAGCAACCTGCAGAAGGCCCAGACTTTGGTGAGAGAACTGTAACAGGAACAAAGCGGCGTGACTGCATGACACTCGGCACACAATGGCCCTATTCATGTCACGAATCTCACCGAGCTTTATGAGCATTTCCTTTTAATGGTGGCCAAAGGGGGTTGCTGCAGGGATGTGGATGCAAGACTAAACTTGTCCTTCCTGTCACGGCGCAAGATCCGAATTTCCCCAAGGCTGGTGGTAATCGAATGTGAGAGACAGGCGGTGCAAGGCTGTCATTTAATAAGTGCACATTGTAATTAATTATTTAGCTGCAAAGAAAAAATATATATATATTCAGAACTGGGTGAGTCAGCTGGGAGTGCGTGTCCTTCTGGAGAGGCGTTTTGGACGTCAAGATCCCACCACTGAAGACAGGGAAAATTATCTTTTCAGCTTCCAGCCATCAGGAAACGTAACCCTGACTGCTAGGGACATAAAACTTGTCTCTGGACTTGTCTCATGGCTCCCTTTTATCAAAGACACAGCCGACATAGAACCTTCCCCTCCATAGGGTTTCTTTAGTTATCACAGTTCAATAAAAAAAACATGCAACCCATCAGGGCCATTCTTTTTTCATTACCTTACCATACACACTGTAACATTATTGTTTTATGGTTATATGGTTATCATGGTTCCAAAATGTTTCATTTAATAAAAACACAGCTTCTCGCTGAATCAATTTAATGCCTTCAAAATAAACATTGTTAATACAGTTAATTAATATCAATGTACCACTAGAGGTTATTTTTATCATGCCACCCACATTCCTTCATCTGGTGCATCATCAATCCTGAAATTTGCCCTTTTTTTCAATTCAAGTGCCTCATTTTCTATAACATGCTGTTTATATGGAGGAACATAGTAATTCAATTCCACATCTTACCTAATACATTTCACTACAGTTGTGGTTGTTCTTGTTATTATTAATGCTATTTTAAATCCCAATTTTGTCCAAAATATGTATTATGTGTGAAAAATGCAAGATCATTGGGCTAAATGTGGGCCTTTTAAAAACACTGCACACTGCATTTTCCAGGGCAAACAGAGGAAACAGTGTGTATGGTTATAAACAGGCCCCTCCCCTCTGTGACTACCAATCAGAGTGTGTTTAACACTCCATCCATCTCTGGGAAACAATCACCGCCATACCTCTGCTGTCAACACAGATTAGACTTTAATGAGCAGAAGAAGTGTCCATTCACCATTGTTTCCCCCACAGACGTGTCCCCTGGACCCCGCCATCTGCAGCGTCTCCATAATATTTATCATCGTCCTTTAAACACCCTCACTTTCCCAAAACAAGGCACTTCGCATGCACACAAACACACACACACACACACACACAGAGACACACCGATAACCATTTTCTCCCAAAAATGCATTTCACCACCACCACCACCCCACAAGCACCCACACAGCAAATTACAAAACACTCCCGCCGACTCCACAAACACAGCCCTTTGTTGCCCTCCGCCATGCCGCTGGTGTTATTCAACCCGCCTGGGTGCCATTAGCGCCTGGCTGCCCTCCACTAATTGCACTTAGGCAGGGTCCCAGTCCCCCTTACACCCAATCAGCAGGGACGGAGACAGGCGTCTGTCTGCTGATTACATGCCACAGGATTCTGGGACATGCCCCGTTGGATGACGGTGTGTGTCCAGGGGGGTGTGTCTGCGTATGTGTGTGAGTAGAGGGGCGGGTTGGTTTAAGGGACTAAGAGTTGGATGTCATCGCTTGTGCCAAAAACCTTTGCTTCAGCGCGGCACACACTCAGGGTCGGGGTCGTTGCCGACGTGGTGGGTTTGGCGGCCGGGCCAATTTTTTTCCGCCTCCCCTCCGCTCCCCCGCCAGCCGTCGAGCAATCTTAAACGCCGCCTCCGGTCCCCGGGCGGCCCGCCGGTCCTGGGAGACGCCGCCGCCGCAGATGAAGCTGTCACAGCCAGGCGGCCTGAGAACTCAACTCACCTGTCCCCCATTACAGCCCGCCCCCTCCCCGCACTCCACACAATCCATTATGCATGCCGGCTCCATCTGCTGAACAGGTTCGTGGGCTCGTGCGCACACACCTCAATATGGAGCATACTATCCCACCACTCAGACGTATAGCCAATATATCACAATGCGTGGGACCCCAGAGAAGCGACAGGGGCGCGCGTGCGTGCGAATATGAGGGGCGTAGGGGGCTGTCTGTTCAGGCGAAATGGAGAGATGAGGTGAGCAGCCTGGCATTATGAAAAAAAAAAAAAAAAACGTGCCCCTGCTGTCCATCGGCTGAAATTTCAGCGGGGCGGCAGACGTGCCGAGGTGCAGTTTACCGGGCCGGGATCAGGTGATGCGCGCCGTGTCGTGTCAGAGGGCACCCGACCGCACCGGTAAAGTGTGCGAGGAGGTAAAAGGGGTAGAACATTAACATTCATGAGGGAGCCGCAGATGCAGTCCGGCCTGGGTTCCACCGTAGGCTAAAGAGCCGAAAGGAAGACTGAAAACCTGCAGAAGCCACGCTGAACACCATCCACAGAGGAAAGGGATCAGGAGATGGAGATGGAAAGGCTGCTTTTCGCTTTCGGCAACCGTGGGCGTCGTGCCCATGAGCTCAGGTAGCGCGTGTCACACCAAGTGAAACTTTTCAATTTGCAAGGCTGGGTGTTTTTAGCTGTCAGAGAAACATCCTCTAGAAGTGAAAATGCAAGTGTTTTTCAGAGCGAGGTGAAGTTGTTTTCCGCACCTCCTTACGTAATAAAATGGGGTGAACCCTCAATCCGTGACAGAGCTCTTTAGGTCACGGCCCTCATGATCTGGGCACTGCCCATTTGACTCAGTGAAGCCTCTGTGAAGCCACTCAGAATCAGAGAGATTAGAAAACAAGACTGGAACGTGGACTGAGGGGTCCGTGGATGTTGTAGCCTAGTATCCATAAGCAAACACATTTACTCGCTAATGTTCGTTCTGTGGTTATTCCAGCCCCAGGGCCTTCATGCATTGACTGCCTTTAATCAGCGTCCTGACGCATCGCTCAGAACACACATTTACATAAAAAGAGAAGCAGAAGGTCCCTCTGCTTCAAGATTTATTGTTCATCGCCTCCTTCCCAGCACACCACAGTATTAAGAACTCACCCGGGCATCCACAACTTTTTTAGGGTTTTATTCGCTCTGATTTTGATAGGCAGTCACTCTTAGCTTCCTGCAAACCTTGATCATGATGGACTTGAGTGGACGGATTGGAGGAGCCCGTCCACATGCTCTCCTTTATTATTGCAAAATGCAAAACAGTTCAATCATTACTTGCTGTACAGTAAAGTCAGTTTTAATCTATATTTTTTAACTATTGCAGAAACTTTGATGATTGCACACTTATTTTGTACAGCGTTCAGCATTACGGTGTCGCATTTCACCAATCTGCAAAAAAAATAACCAAAACACTAAATCGGCACCAACGTGAAAAATTATGTAAATATGCTATATTTGTAGCTCATAGATAAACAACTCACAACCACAAGGCCTTCAGGAAAAGAATTACAGCTAAAAAAATCTAGAAATTAAGAAAAACAAACAAACAAATAAATAAATAAAGCTACTTTTCACATATTATTTCCCATTTATAAACCAATTGGCACTACTCATTTCCATCCAATTTCATTATTAATATCGAAACATGATTATAGATTTCCTGTATTTATCCATATCTTATAATGCAAAAACTAAGGGCCTGAACACGGCCTGACATTTTTCAAGCCTCCCTCCCATACATGCAAAATGGCTTCAGACACATTTATTTACTCAGCTCATATGCTTAAGACAACACTAAACAGACAAAAGATAAAACATCAGCATCAATGACCCCAAAATCTTGTCAGGCTGTTGAATTAAAAGAACTCTTTTTTCAGGAAGCAACCAAAACGCTTTTGTCATCCATGCTTTCAGTCAGTCTGCCACCCACACACAACCCCCAAAAAGACTACACACAAATAAATCAGCTCAGTGGCTTTTTTCGCATTTCTAAAGTTTGTAGAAAACAAACTAAACAAAAAATGAGACAATATTTCTGCAGCCTTGCTCCATTGTGCTTAAAGGGAAGTACCTCCTATTGACCGATTTCAACCTGAGACACACAATAGTGAATAGTGCTTTCAACGGCAACTCGGTGTGCGCCGTAGTACTTACAAACAAGCGGCGGGAAAGCCGAAGTCCAATCTCTCACACCCACGGATGATGAAAGGGTGGATGCAACTCTGGGTTTTTGCATTGTCTGGCAACCGGGGGCTTTGTTTAAAAAAGCCCAGCGCCGCTCCTTTAAAATGCAAAGCGCACTAAGTGTGTTGGGGGCTGTAAAGTAATAGGGCCACGCCGCGAATGGAGCGCCGCAGTCAGGGATGGCGGACGAAAGGTGTTTCTAGTGTAAATGAGCTGACTGCGCCCTATCAGACCGGGTACTGTATTCACAAGGCTCATTAGGTGCTTTGCGACACACCCAAAACCCACAAGCACCCCCCGTTCCCCCAGCCTGCCATCCCGTCACCCTAACTGGCACATGTAACAGCATTCATTACGGCGACGTTTGAGCCCAGCAACACTAATACGACGCGGATCTGCACACAGTAGCACCGCGGTAGCGTTTTCAACTCCCAGCAGACACAGGCGGGCTTTTCAGGCCCGAAAGAGAGACAAAACATTACTTAAATGGCCTAAAAAAAAAAAAAAAAAGATGGAAAATGAGACGCATTTGCCGTCTCTCACCAAACAAATAAAATCTGACTCGACTTCAAGGTTGAATAGCGCTCGCTTTTATTTAAAATGTGTGTCCATTTAAGTGCGGGTGCCTGCCTAGCCCATTAGGCTAATGCCAAAGGCTCGTCTGGAACCAATGCTGCCTTGCAAAACACACTGCGCTTGTCTTGCGCAAACTTGCGTAAACACACTTTGTTATACTGTAAATACAGCCCTGCTTAGCAAGACGCGAACGGCACAGAGAAACTGGCATTAGCTGCCGGGGAGCAGACGCATGGGCCGCAGACCGCAGACCGGCTTTTATGGGAACAGAAAGTCAAGTCTGACTGAGGACTCACAGCCTGGGACCCACAAGGAAGGATGAGAGCGACAACACAAGAAATATATACACATGCACACACACACACCAAAGGCCAGACATTGGGGTTCAGGCGGAGAACTGACGCGTTTGCCACAGTCTCCGGAAGCTTGGAGCTCTCTGATCCACAAAATGGCTGTGTCACCAGTACCAGATCAACTCTGGACCAAGTCGGAATGTCTGAGGCGAGGCACAGATAAGGCGTAGTAGGAACGGGGTGGGGCCAGACTTTAATCAGTAATCGATGCCCTTCGTCTTCCATCAGTCTTCCTGCGGTCCTGAAATCAGGTGGACCACGGGCATCACCGGGACGTCCCGGCACAGGCACCAATTATTCGTCTGTGTTGACAGTTGACAGTTCGAGGGTGGTGTTGGAGAAAGAAAGCACAGGCTCTCCCACAGGAGACGGGAATCAAGGCGCCGCGGCTTTTGTGCTGACAGTCGCGCGGGCGCCTGTGCTCCCTCCGCCCACGACCCGCCCCGGCCGCGCTTCCTGTTCAGGCTGGAAACAGCACTGTCAGGGCCGGCAATGGCACCTAGCCCTGGGTGTCACTGCCACTTAGCATCCGGGCGTCCCTGTCAGAGCGCATCGCTCTCCCCGCCGCTGGCCCCGGGCCCTTCTGCTTAGGGTGGCATCTCTAACTGAGGCGGCTGTTACACAACCAAGATTGCATCAGTGGAAGTGGGGAGCACGTACACAACAAGAAGCAAGTGCCACCGCGTAGACAAAGGGAGAAAAAAAGCCTGGAATAATACAGATAAATCATCAGTAATTACAATAAGGCAAAATTAAACATCTAATCTAATGAAGTAATCAAGCCACCAAAACGATATTAACAAATGAAAATATCGGTTACTATTTACCAAAAAAAATGCCGTAATGCCCTGTTTCTTAATCATGCTAACACAGTTTAAATTAGAATTAGCAGAGGGGGGATAGTTATTAACACAAAAGCAAGCGTTAGCTTGCTAGCTTTAGCCGAAAGAGGAAGAACCAAACCAAGTTCCAGTTCTGATGTTGTGGAGAACAATTAGCAATTAGCAAGTTTCAATTAAACGATGAGTCTGATAAACAATCATGAAATAAATAATCATTTTAAAGCAGTAGGCGCCGACTTCCTGGTCAGCTCGGTCGCTGAAGGACCTTCTATGTGAGTCAGAGGATCGTGACATCCCGGTCCCTCGGGTGGCGATGCAAGTAGCCACCGTATTCGCAGTGAATAAAACAACCAAGGGATCGTTTTGAGAGACAAAAACTAAAAAATAAAAAACCACTCATCAAACACTTAGCCACACAAGTGAAGGAATCACACATGAAAATGTGACGCTGTCACGGCGCGATCCCCTCTCGAATTCTCCACGCTTTAGAGTAGAAAATGAAGAGGTTTATGTAGGGCACCAGCGCTGACAGAGCCACGTAGGTACTACTCCGAGTCTTGCGTTGAATAATAGATAACGTCACGGCTCCCCGTAGGACATCTGAGCCGCTCTCTATCGACACGAGTCGCTCGTTTGCCTCATCGCTTCACGGGAACGGCACATGGCGGAGGACGGCGGCGTGGAGAAAACGCGGCGTGGAGAAGAAGATGGAGAAAATGAATGCGGCAGAAGACTAACCCTGACCTTGGAAAAATACATCATGTCACATCATATCACATCAAGGGAACAGGAGAGGGAACGTTTTGCTCCTTGACGCAGAAAGTCCCGAGTTGGCTGGAAACACTGTTTCTGCGACAATACTCCATCATTTTTATTAGCTTTTTCATAACAAGCAGCTAATTCAATTCACAGCCCAGGCAGAAAATTTGTCACCATTTTGGATTGCGAGAAATAAGCAAATAAAATTGTCACAATGTGACACCAGTAATAAGCTGTAATGGGGTTTGGAGCGTTGTCACATAATCACTTTTTGTCACATCTGAGAAAAAAAAATAAAAAATTCAAAAGTTAAGATGCACAATACAGTAAAATGCTTGTGATGCGCTCTGTTGGAAATTCCAGAACGGTTTCCGTTTATGATAACGAGCCACCGTTCACCCCTCCCGCCCCGCGGCTGCTCCAACGTGAGCGCGCCATCGCTGTGCCGCGGCTCCGGAGCCGAAATAAATGAGGTGGAGTTACACAACGCTCACGTTTTTCTCAGAGGTCAGGTCTCATGTGTGTACTACGAAGTGCAAAGCGCGCATATACATATATATATATGTGTGTGTGTCTGTGTGTATATTCCCTCAGCCACTACACGCTAACACCGCTAACCCTTGATTGCTTGAGTGGAACTGCACATTAGCTACACGTGGCGGGGAGGGACTCATAAACGCATGTGTGTGAATCCTTGTGCAAATCTGCAGCGTGGAACACCTGAAGTCAACCACACACGTTCCATCATTGTCTCATCTCTCATGTTATTTAAATCGCAAGCTAATGATGATTTGTGTTAGCAACGTTCGGGAAAGCACTGATACTCCTTTGACGGTGCAATATTTAAACTAGCGTTTCAATTAGTCTTGAAAAAGGGGTCGTCTTGATTTCAGGATAATATGGTATTATTTCATATTTTAAAGTGAAGTGATTGTCACTTGTGATACACAGCAGCACAGCACATGGTGCACACAGTGACATTTTTCCTCTGCATTTAACCCATCATGCAGTGGCCGGCCATTACAGGCGCCCGGGGAGCAGTGTGTGGGGACGGTGCTTTGCTCAGTGGCACCTTGGCAGATCGGGATTCGAACCAGCAACCTTTTGATTACGGGGCCGCTTCCTTAACTGCTAGGCCACCACTGGCCATATTTTGCCTCAGCTGTAGCCAAAGACAGAATTACCATTTAAATATGTGTTATAGACCCACTGATTTCCCACATCTGTAGTTTTGCCGTTGGCATCGACCCGTCTTTTACGAAAAGTTTAGTTGACAGTTATGTGTTGTATTGACCCAGGTTGGAAAAGTGGTTAACGTGCATGTATGGATTTGGGCCAAATGTGGCTGTGATGTTCTCTGAGGCTGGTAACCACACCAATCTGATGTGTGCAGCAGCAGAGAAGCTTTCATGCTTTTCTCCTAGAGGAGCAGACCTTTGAAGTTCTTCAGAACATGGGGACGATATTTTAATGAGGCTCCTTGTGATCTAGAGAGTAGCTCAAAATCTGAATTCCTGGTTAGTTGCATGGTCACTGAAGAACTCAGATTATTTGACAGTTTAGGTACCCAACAGATCAAGCAACGTAGTTTTTAAAACATATTTAGGGTAAATGTATTAAACCCCATCTGGCCAAAAGCGACACATGTTTTTGTACTTCTGAGGGAATAAACTAAGTTCTCCAGCTGACCACCACACTCAAAGGTCAGCAGGGAAGGTCAAGTGGCAGCAACAAATGCCAGACGTGCTTTGAAACACCTGCCAAGCGGAATCAGGGAGGTTTTCCAGAACAACGCGGGGCTGATTGAGAGCAACACTTTGGCCTCGTGACTTGCCATAAACTCAGTCCCCCCCACTGTCGCGAGAGCACAAAGGCTGCAGGGGTTAATGTGCCCATGATGGCAAGTGGACCAGCTGGACTCTGAGAAAGTAACAGGAATTCAGGAGTTGTAAAAAGGTGGTAAATTACTTTAAACCCTCTCATCTGGCACCACATTCTTTATCCTTGAGACTATCCTAGATACATCGTGTTGGTGTCACCATCTGTAACATTGGGAAGATACCAACTGTTAATTCTCATTTATTGCCATGAGAGCAGGCCTATCAGCAACATTTCCTACACGCTATATACGCAAAACCCAGTTTCGCAAAAACTGTTTACAATTAGGGGCTTACCAAATGCGTTGTGTGCTGTAAAACGATCAGGCGTCACAGTGCAAATGGCTCCCTAATGTCACTTTACTTTAACCTGTCACGGTTATATAATATTTATTACTTTTTTTTTAGATTATATTTTTACTTTTATTTGCACTTTTACTACTGTTCTGTTCTTATTTCCTCTTGGTGCTTTGAGCATGCTTTTTGGACAAAAGAAATGTTTTCTTATCTTATCTTGTGTCTGTCTGCTTCAAGCGTAGAATGTGGACGTTGACGCGATGCATTGTGCAGTCCGGCGCTGAAGTGCTTGAGTGAATTTGGACCACCTCTGATCCAGGCCAGGCCAGAGGACCTGGGCAATCAGACATGCTGGAGCAAGTCATTGACGCCTGCCTGTCTATGCGCAGGCCAGGACGCTTGAAGAGTGGGCCACTAGAACAGGGTGCGGCCAGCTCATTAACCTCCGAATTTACCTCCGAATTTACCTCTGAAGTCAGATGTTTTTTGTCTTTTGTGATATTCTTTCGCAAGTGTCTGTGTCTCTGTGGTCCCTTCGATTCTATTTTTAAAGTAGTGTAATGGGTAATGAAGGGTAATGGGGTGTAATAATCAGTTATGGCAGTTCCTTCTCGAGATGAAAAAAATATTAAGGTTCTCCCTTCCTTCTCCTGCAGAAACCACTTCCATTTTTCTCTTTGAGCATCCGTTTCCTGGTCAGACGTCCAAAAACAGACCGAAGATGAGATTAGAGAAAGGAGAAGAAAGCCTGTGCTGGGCGTATCAATCAATTCAAAGTAAATGCTCTGATAAATCTATTTAATTTTATTACGCGGGGCGAGTGTAAGCAAACGCGGAGGAGAGAGGGCTTCTGGGAGAGCAGGGTGCTGCAGAGTGCACTTACTCGTGTGCACAATGAGGTCAGCACGTGACTCCTGCCGCTCTGTACAGCACGTCCCTTCTGCATCACTCCAGGGCCATCGCGGGGAGGAGAACAGAAAAAAAAAATTAAAAAACGAAACCCACATTCATTAAATAAATACAGCACGCTAACCGTGAACGTAAAACTGCATCACCCTTCAAACTCGGCCCAGCGGCGGCGTAACGCAGACGTGTGTGAGACACGATGGTTATCTGCCCACAGAAAACAGGCTTAGCCGAGCTGTCTGTGTCTCCCACCAAAAAATAAAAAATAAATTAAAACGAGCACAAATACAGCACTGGGGATTTGTTGTGCCAAATCGCGCACTTCCATTGATGTCGTCCACCGGATGCGGCAGAACAGTTGCCAGGGAGAAGCGGGATCGACTGAGCCCATTTAGCCGTGATGTGTGATACCATTTACTTTTTCCCATTGACCCTTTCTCTCCAGCGGGGAAGGGGAGTGGCCGTAACCCTCGACCTGTGTCTAACCGTGGCTTCGCTTCACCGCCGTGTAATCAACCCTCGCGGGCCGCTGTCCCCGGTTAATATACAGCCGTAATGCCTCAACATGGTTCTTACGCACGCAAACCATAAATTCAAAGGGCACAGCGAGCACTTGGGGTGTGTGTGTGTGTGTGTGTGTGTGTGTGGGAGAGGGGGGGGCACATAATGGCCACTGCAGACACTGTTCATTAATCCAATGGCTGCGTAATTCGGGAAAAAAGAAAAACACCAGGAAACATTAGCTACGTCTACCGAGCCCAGGGAGAGATGCACTTTACATCGTCCTGGGGGGGACAATCTCACTGCTTTGACAACTGACGACAGGTCATTGCAGTTATTTATTCCATTTGAGGCTAAGCGAACAGGAGGCAATCTGGATGAAGAATGACAATACAATTACCTTCACACTGTGAATGAGACAAAAGCATAGAGATCTTGCTGACAAAGCTACAACACAAAGACAATTACGTGGATTGTGAGAGCGACTTTTTCCCCCTCCTGGGACACACTAATCCCTTTCCCCCCCATTCTTTTGCATTATGTCTTAGGAGGAGTGCAATCTCCAATCAAGACCATGAAAATCTGTTTTCTTGTCATTATCCGCATTTGAAAGAGCCCAACGAAACGATGCCAAGAAGAGACGTCTTTTACAACGAAAGATCTCGTTTTCTTTTGCCGAACACGGAGTAGCCTGGGGTTTGTATTTTGATCAATTCGAAGAGGCGCTTCATTGTTTTACTTCTAACAACATTAGCATGCAATGGGACGTGACGTTTACCTGCAGACTTTTTTTTCCCTTCACGCCCCTACGGCCAAGACCTTTTGTGCCAGAAGCAGCCCCACCACCACCTCCTCAATCTTACGTATAAAAGGGTTCGGCGCAGGCTCCGAAATAATAAGGGGCTTTAATTACATATCCTATACATCCCATGGGTGTCTGGTTATGAGGACGCCACCGGGGTCTGTGTATATATGTGTGCAGTATATAGTGAAAAAGTCACAATCTTGACATGCAAATGAAACAGTAAATTGCCTTAAGGGAGAAAATATAGAGAAGCCTCCAATAATTACGGTTGAACTTTGAGTGAACAATGACTTAATCTATGTGGTACGCCAGTGAGCATGGAAAGCATGGCCGAGGGGTTGCGGATGCCGAGTCTCCCCTGACACCCATTCACTGATGATCAATTTCCCCATCGGCCAGCCTCCTCCATCCTGCCCCGGCTCATCAGCATCAATCGGGCGCAAGCAAATACACAGAGTGGCTTAATGCATCTCTCTCAGTGGACAGCGCAGTCCAAAGTGTCACAGCCAAGAGGGCAGAAATAAATACGCTAGTGCTGGCGTGAGGGGGGGGGAGTATTCCCACTTGAGTTGGGGGGGCTGGCGGGGAGTTTATGTCCAGGCTCTGTTGGATTAATCAGCCACTTTATTACGTACACATAGGTTACAGAGATTTAGCAGCACTATTTAACAGCTTCCTGCCAAGCCGCCCACTACTCTCATGCTTTATTGGTAATTGAAAGTAAGCAAACGTGAATGTGACGGTTTCTCCACTCGCGGTTACTTGATGCCACGTTAGCAAACATATGCCCATGCTGTTAAAATACAGACAGACAGCCGTACACAGACATAAGTAGACAATTTATCACTGTTTCAAATTTTAATGTGGCTCTTTAACCTGGACGAAAATATGCAGACAAACATTTGCTAAATATGCTGATTTTTATGTATTTTTTAATGCTAATAGACTTTTTTTTAGGTGCTTTTACTGTTTGGAAATAGTAGTCATTATTCTGTTATGAACACTTATATCTCACCCAGCGCATTTAACATTTAAAGTGTCACACACTAAATGGCCTGCATCAACTTAATTTAATTAATCACTGTGTTGGCCAAAATTAAAGAGGTGTAATGTTACATTAACAGACTGGAGAATTAAACTGAGTGTCACTATGTAACTCACTACAGTAAATAAAAACTGAAACAATGGCTTTTATTGCGAAACAATAAGAAGAAGAAGAAATAAAAATGTATTGCCACATACTGATTTAAAGAATCCCCCCAATATCATATGCTAAAGTGCTCACATATGCTCATATGTATGTTCTTAGAAAACAGATTATTCTGAAGACAGCAGTGACTTCTATGTAAGCATCAACATGTTCATCTGGTGCATTGGTGAAAGACCATTTCAGTTGCTGTGATGGGAAATGTGTGCTGTAAAAATTAAACGAATGAAGAGGAAGTGAAAAAAAAACAAGAGACAGCGGGAGGAGGAAGAAGGACGTGGGAGCAGTTAATCAGAGCGTGTTTCAACATGGCGGCCACTAAAATCTGCAATCGAGGCAATAAACATTCGCCCCCAGTCAGTCAAATATTTTGTTTCCATAACAGAATGAAAAGGAGAGAATTTTCTGATGCAATGCATCTTACGAAACCTCTAATATAGATGGGATGTGAAAGAAACGGAAGTAAAGGGCTCCAGAGATCGGAGCAGCAGTACAAATGTCTCAAGTTAACAGCGGCGACACCTGCACGCCCCCCACCACTACCACCAAGCACGACAATGGAGCTCACTGTTTGATTAATTCCGCGGGGAACCTAATCCAGATCCCTACCCACAATGCCCACAAGACCCCGCTCTCCGCGGCCTCTCCGGGGAGCAGCAGCTGTACAAAGCTGCCTGGGAAGCAGCGGCAGGTAGGTGGGCAGGCGACGCCCTGATGCGGCTGCAATACGACCCCGCCCTCCCCCCAAGCGGCACCCACCCAATCAGCAACACCCACCTGGAGCCAGGCCAATTAGCTCAGCCAGGTAAGAGTCCTCATTAACCACCGCCCTACTGGCTCAGACAAGCTGGGGGATCAAGTGCTCCTTTCAGGCAAATTGACACAACTGTGTTGTAAGTCCTGACAGCTCTTCTATGTATCTGCTTTCAGGCATCAGGGAAGATGGGCTGTCTGGTGCCAGGCCGTCCTATGCTGATGTAACTGCCACATGAGAAGGGAGAAAAGGATCCATCAAGCACGGCAGGAGGCTTGAGCAATGTTACACAATCCAATTGAATAAAACCCACGTTCCAGCAAGTGGTTCCACATAGCATAAGAAAACTGGCAATCTGGCGTGGGTAGATTGAACAAAAAAAAACAAAAAAACAACCACAGAGCGGTGGGTTTAGTACATGGCGCATCATGTCTCATCAAGGGGCCGGATCAGGATCAAAGAAAGACCTTCGTCCAGTCTCTTTTTAAAAGGAATGTCCTTTAGCAGCACCTGCTTAAAACAGCTACAATATCTCAGAGATATTCACAATTTCTGTATTCTAATTCTGCAGAAGTCAAAATTAATCTATCGACTATTACTTTATTGGTTTTGTTAAAACTCATTTATAAAAATGTTTGTTGGGAATAAAGACATCTGTGTTTAAATTATTTTGTGGATTTATTTGAGTTATACCATTTTTGATTAAACGGTTAATTATTAAAATAAATATTCTGCATATTGTGCTTTACAATGTGGGTCATGAGGCCCACGTATCAAAAGTTTGTCAAAGGATACAATGTTGACAATGTTGTCTGGTTGTTTTTCATTTTTCAAGGTCACATTGAGCTAAAAAAATACAAGGTATAAGGTAAAAGAGGATGTAATGATGTCACCTTACTTTTATACTGACACTGTACTCATATACTAGATATGGTATAGAAATAAATATGTCCACCATGCATGCATAATAGAGAATAATAAAGAGCATCATAAATAAAACTGAGCATAAAATAGGAGAGGCGAGTTCTGAAAACACTTCAGTGATAATTGTTTCTTACTTATTTTACTAGGTTTACTTGGTGGCGTTAATTTATCAGGACTCAAACCTGACAAATAAGAAAAAGAGGTTCTAACAGTCAATGCAATGTTTTTCCAATTGATCTGCTGCCGTGGTTGGGACCCGCTACACTATGTTGGACCATTTCCATCTCACCTGTAGTGCCAAGGAACACTTTTCCCAGACTGACCGCCACAGCAGGCAAAATTCACTCAAGAGGACGCTAGAGAAAACTGCAGCTCATAAACTTTTATCTTTGGACCTCACATAAAGGAACAGTGAGTACACAAAGTATGTCTCGGTGTTAATTGGAGTCACCACCCAATCTCTGCCTCATTAAACCTTAACATTGAGAATGTAACATGGACGATCAACAGTAATGTGGGAGGACAGCTCGCCAGGTTTTAATAAAGCCACTTAATGTCCTCCACGAGACTGTCTATTTCCACCTATCTAAACAGTGAATAAAACTGGGTTTATTGTTGCAGGTCAATAGCTTTTCTTTGTCATCGAAGAAAACCGGCGCTTACTACCCATTAATTTGTGGCTCGGCCTCAAGATCTAAAAGTGTAATAATAAATGGCTTGGGGAACGTTTTGTGATTTATGGCGTCAGACCACATCTATTATCTATAATAATCACGGCTATTAAGTGGATGAGAATGAAACCCGGGCGCTTGTTCAGGCGAAAGGTGAGAACCTGCGTAAGAAATTAAATCAAAAGGGTCATCTGCTCACAGCTCGACCCCCCCCCCCAGTGAGGTGAGTCAAAGAGCAATCTCGCAATTGACGGAACCGGTAGGGAAAATTAGTAGGGACATAACAGACATAACAAGTGTCCTTTCCCGGCAATATTTCTACTGCTGGCAGCTGGTAGATGGTCTTCTTGCTCGCCCCCGTTGCCTCTTGCTCCGAAATAGTTGCAATTGTATGAACAGGGTTTATTCTTACCAGGCCTCACCACGAGTGTTAGGACAAGGGCCCTTCACGTGCTAATTAGTGCATCTTCATCTGTGAGAGCGACTGTCTTGCCGGGCCCAATTTGACCCAAGCAACCGCAGGTTAAAGTGGGAAGTTTGAAAACTTTTGGCTATGTTTTGGCTGGGGCCGTAGCGATACAGAGCGGCCTTGAGACGAGCCGTGGGGGGCAGCAGGGCGGCTGCTTGGGGAAAAGGCATTACCGCCGCCCATCGAGAGGAGCATCCCGCGGCACAGACACGCCGCCCCTGTGACTGCACCGAGCTCCCTACCCCCCTGACCCTCATTGGCCCTGCCGGTCAGCGCGCCGCAAATCCGAAAAGCCTCCCAGAATCTCCATGGCGACGGGCCCTGGCTGAACAGATGGCCTCGGTGCGCTGAGCGGCAATTAAAGAGGCAGAGTAGTCGTGGGGGAAGAAAGTGGGTCAGGATCAGGGGGAGAGAGGCCGGGAACGCGGCCGGGCGCGAGTCTGCCTCGCCGGGGCCGCGGGGCCGCGGACGCACTGGCGCGCGCCTCAGTGCATGTATGTTCGTATACGTGCGCCTCAACACACACGCACGTAGGCTTGACTGCACCCCGCTTCCCAGAGCAAACACGAATGTCCTTTCTGCTCGGCTCACGTCACGGAATCGCCGCGCAGGATGAACCAGGGCGCGGCGGTTGGGGTTGGAAGATCCTGCTGCAAAATAACGGTAACAAAAAAACCAACGCATGCTCACTCCAAACCCGCCGGGCCTGGGGAAGTGAGTAGAATAACAGAAAAATAGGATTAACCGCTCAACCTCGCACGCGCAACCCGTCACCCAGCATCAAGCCCGGTCCCCGCCCCGCTTGACTGGATTACTTCCGCAAGAGCGCCGCCCTGGCATGGTCGCGCTCTCGCGTCCTGAGATTGCCGTTAATTCGCGAACAGTAGGGATAGCCGCCGCCCCCCTCCTTCCACAACCACGGTGGAGCAGATCCAATCGGTTTCATCCCCTCTCTATTTTCGGCCAGCTTTTTTTTTCCTTTAAAAAACCTGAACCATTTATCTCTGAACCAGGCGGCCAGGAAAATGGGGCTGTTCTGCCCACTTGTTCCATACAGTCCGGAGGCCCATAAAACTGCTGATAATTCATTTTAATTAGACTAAGGCAGCATAACTACATCAGGATTGGAACATGTAAATTATTTATAATACTACACTTTTTGCGTTTTTTTGAACATATGTGGCAACACCACTGGCAAGGCGTTTCTGGATGGGGTTTTAATAGAGTGCTTTTAGGGGTATTTTTTTGTACCGTTTTGTTCCGGGGGGTGTGCACCTCCCACTCAGTCTCAGCAAATGTGAGCTAATGAGCTGGAAAGAACCAAACAAACTTTTTATTTACGTAGATCTTTTATCCTCCAGCCAGCAGTCCGAAGGTGCTTGGCTCATGGCACCCCCGCCAGAAATACGATTTCACCATGGACCGGAGTCAACCCTGGGACATGGCACTCTATTCAAAACCACAACAGCCTCTGTTTGAGCCTCGAGACCCCTTCCCCAGCACCCCTGCAGAGCAAACATGTAAATCAGGCTGCTCCTGTAGCATTCTGGCATCCCTCGCCTTCTCTCACCACCCCTGCCCAGCCCCAGCAAATCATCGCACCATGAATTAAGAGAGGAAGTTGTGAAGCTTTAAGTCATTTTGCAGCACACCTCCTGCCAGCTTGGCTCCTGGAGATGTACAGGTCCAGGAGTTTGGTATTTGTTTTTAAAAAGCCCCGGTGAAAAGCAGTATGATTCCAGTGTTCGGTTACTCCTTGTGAAGATTTATTAGGGGTTCTTTTTGGGTTCTCCTCCACAATAAAGCTGGTAAAGAGGTCCTAGGAGCTCCTAAAAGAGACATACTCAGACACACAAAGGACCTCTGATCTCATGATGAATAAAAAGTGTGGACTACGTAAATCCCCCATGTGACCGTGCATCTGTGAGTGGTTCATGGTGCTCCAACACAGGCCAAGAGCATGAATGATCAGTGAACCCCGACTCTTTTTCTCCCCATCTCGCACTTTAACTTGACGGAACATAGAACTCCTGGCATACTGTTTGGCACCAGAGAGTTTGGTCCCAACCACACACAAGGCCTTATTGATTTTCTTTCCCCTTTTCCTTCTGTTTTCCCCTCTTAAGGAACCATTACAACCTCGTCCACCTCCCCGGCAGCCTAAGTCCACAGGCAACAGAATCGGCACTCCAGTTAAATCACCTCAGAGCAGGGAGGACAGGGAGAAGAAGAGAGGCTGAATGGGCAGAAAGGGGGAAAGGCGAAATATTTTCTTCCATGCCCATCTCCTGGGATGACCGCATCGTAGAGGTCAGTCCTTGGACTTGATGTCTACAGTTCACCTGAGGTGCTAAAAGCTCCCAGAGCTTCCTAGGCACAAACATGCAACCTTGTTTCGTAAGTCTAACATGAGTAATCGGGCCCAAGTAAAAGCAACGGTTAGTCAGACGAGGTCACACTGGACCCAGATTTATGAGGGTAAGGAAATTACGGACCCTAAAAACTAGAACCCAAATATAATTTACTGCTGTGTGACAAAATGCAAAAATAGTGCCATTAACTATCCTTAACGTTTAAAATGAAAATTCTCAAAATCCAAACTCACTTGCGTTCACTTCAAGATAATGTTTAAAGATATCCCCTTCCTTTCCACGCACGGCCACAAGTCACAAAAACGGGGGCCGCGGTGTGATGAGTGACAAGTCGAGGCATTGATCCGAATCAGCCGGCGGTGCCTGAAGTGTTTCTTTATCAGTGTGACCATCAGCACGGCATGGCATATAGGGTCCACGTCCACCCATCCCCATATTTCACTCCGACGCTCCCCTGCAGGCACAGGGGTGAAACATATATAATACCGCTCTACCTCTCCTTTTTTTGTCTCCCTGCATGTGATCTTTCGTAACCCCCACCCCCCCCTTTTGGTCCCATGTGCCTACACACACACCAGAGGACGAAACCGTATGAGGGGGTGAGGGAGAGAAGGTCTCGCAGGTAGGCGTTTTTGGCTGTGTCTGACTTCCTCTAAATGAAGCAGCTTCGGCGAGGGACTCGGTCAGGCCTCAAACTGGAGAATCAATAGCGGACCACATTAGTTACTTTGGCACCAGCGCCTGTTGGGGAAGTTCAGGGATCAGCGCCAAACAGCAGACCATCTTCATGTTTATCTTCTTATCGCCCTCTCTGGCTATCTATTTGCCCACCTGAGCTAGAATTGACAGGGCAGAGATGGAAGAGTTTCCTTGAACCGAAACTGTGACTTCAGGGGTTTTCAAAATTGTCTTCCCAAACAGAGCAGCGTAGTATGCAGGAGCTGGAAAAGAACGTGGGCTTTTCTCTCAGGACATCATTGAATAATCTGTTCAATTCGTTAAGTCAATGTTCGCTAATGTAACAACTTTAAATGTGTTTTATTAGCAAAGTTTAAAATTTGAGGAGTCTATGGCGGGGTGGTAGTAGCCTAGTGGGTAACACACTCGCCTATGAACCAGAAGACCCAGGTTCAAATCCCACTTACTACCATTGTGTCCCTGAGCAAGACACTTAACCCTAAGTTGCTCCAGGGAGACTGTCCCTGTAACTACTGATTGTAAATCGCTCTGGATAAGGGCGTCTGATAAATGCTGTAAATGTAAATCTAAATGTATGGCGATTCATGCAGTCTACACCTAAGGCCATGTTTTTTTTTATAATACACCATGTTCAAGATCCATCTCTGGTCAATTCCCCTACCAAAGCAAACATGCACACAGATGATCAGATCTTTCATTCAAGAATTAGCATTGCCAGCCTAGTAAATGCCACAGTAAATGCCCCATGCTCCAGGTTTATGTTTTCAGGACTCTTAACAGTCGTTCCAAATGGCGGGACCCTATCGTCTTCAAGACGACCTTCACGTGAAGAGGATTAAGTGGAAGAAAACAGGGCTGAGAAGGCTAAGTACTATATTTAGTTACTAACAGTAGTATCTTGCTGGCTAATGCAACATTGACCTAAGCACTGTTTGTGGTTACTAGCATTGGTTTCAAAATGGCTAATTCTACTCGGCTCCTACATGTTTTAATCTGCCAAGCTGAAGACTAGGGAAGGTTTTAGGACCTTATCTTGTATATTGTTCTGGTAAACACCATAAGAACACTTTTGTTCTTTTGTTCTCTCATAGCATCTTAGCAGGTCCCACAGTTTGCAATTCTGTGCAACTGGAGGTTACCGTCGATCCCTTCCACTAGACCGTCCCTCCTGCATCAGAGCAAATAAATAAACCTGTGTTTGTGTAGCTAAAGCCGCCGCCACCTCCCTCCTAACCCTTCCAGCCTCCACCACCAGGCTGTTCCTTTGAAGCCGCGTCGGCTCCCAACGAGGGATTCGCTCAGAATGTTAAATGAGAGAACCCATTACTCATTAAAAAAAGGAAGCCCTTCCATCTAACAAACCCGCCCTTTGTTCAGCAGGCTTCTCTTTCCGCCTGGAACCACTGCTTTCAAATGGTTGGTCCACGGAGAGGGAGGGAGGTTTTAGAAGATGAGAGGAAGAGGAACACGAAGACAGGTAAGGATCTCTATTTCAGAAGTAAACTGCGAGTCTGAAAGAGGGAGCAAACTGAAAAAAGATGTAAACGAGAGAGGGAGGAAGGGAGACGCCTTGGTCTCCAGATGTTCAAGGTCATCACAACATGCCAGCATCAGCTCTGATCTAATGCCCACTTTCACACATTTGGCCTTCAGCCTACTGTCTCTTCACTTAGCTGCCATCCTTTTTCTTCGACTTTATTTCTTCACCCCAACTAGCCGGTGTTAGTGCCCGATAATCGTGGGGTCAAGTCTCCTTAACGTCACATAGGTTCAGCTGTCTGGGGCAAATTGACTTGTTCAGGCTGAGGAGTTTGGAGTTGGGGGGGGCGGGGATATGCAGTGAGCAGATTTACTTTATTTTCCAAAGCGGAATTATCCCTTCATCCAGTCTGTGATCAGCCTCAACTAGCAGGCCCACTCAGAAACCCGGGGACTATTTTCTCCAGGAGTCCACAATATATAGATTTTTTCTCAAAATGTCTACACACTGCTGGATAATTAATTCATTTGGGATCATTTACTTTGCAATGCATTCCCTGGGCCATATTTGCATTATTTGGCTATAACAAAAAGGGGTTTCATTTCAAATTATATATCACAGTGGTTTTAGTTTTGTAGAGAACTTTTAACAGGCAATATGCAAGATCAAAATATCACTATTGCAGGAATTAGATTATGAGAATATAGTGTTTGCATATTTAATATTGTGGCTGGTTGTGCTGCAGTGATTTCTGATTTAACATTCCTCTGAAATTAAAACAGTGACATTTACTTTGCAGGCGTAGTCATCATTTACAGACCTCAAAAAATAGTTGTAGGGAGTTAAAGACCAGTCCTTACCCGTATTTAGTTGCAGAAACATGATCAGCACCATTATCGGGCGTTTGTGCGGAGGACTGGTAATGAATCTATGACTAATGTCAAGGGAAGGTGCAGCGCAATATTGAACCAGTCCATCTTTTCCATCTGAGGTCCCTGTTTGATGAAGACTGCAAAATGCTTCATTTTAAATTTGATGTATAATAAGCAAAATTGCTTCCTGGAGAGGAAGACATTAACACAGTAGGTCACAACTGCAATAGTCAGGAAATTGTCAGGACAGTAAATATTGCCCGTGTTATTTCCGACAGAAAGGAAGCGTTTTAATGGGCAAGTGAGGATGGAATTTTCAGGATGTAGCAGTCCATTCTGTAGCCTATTATTGGTATGTACTGGCCTAGATTAGTCATTTGTTTGCCACAGGCAGTCAGGCACCCCATAATGTCGGATCCGCTGAAGCTTGAGTATTTAAACACGTAGGATTCACAGGCCAGAAGAGACACATGGGGCAGCATTTATCATGCTCTTCCGAGAGGAGTCCATTTAAATGAGGATTTCTTGCCGATGGGGCGGCCATTTGACAGAAGAAAATAGGAGAAGGGGGAGTGTGAGAGAAAAGGAGGAGGGGGGCAGACTTTTCACTGCGATAGAAAAAGGTCTTAACCATTTAATCTCTAAATCAAGGGAGGAATCGGTGAATCAGATTAATACCAAATCAGAACGGCACAAGTCGAGATTGGATGCCGTTTATTGATTTTTTCCCTTTCTCTCGCCCCGTACGTTGCTGATTCCACGACTCGAAATGAAACAGAACAGGATTTCAGGGGTTTGAAGCAGAAAATTGCAGCTGCAGTTTGCAGATAAACGTGCACTCCATTCTGATCCCCTGCCTCATCTGTGGAGGAAGCAAGTGGGGAGTTGGGGGTGATGGGGAGGGACGAAGTAGCAGGTGGGTGTATGGATGACTGCAACACACCAGACACAGAGTGCTGCACAATTAATAAAGGAATCTCACTTCAGTCTCCGTTCAAAAACATGTGTGGCGGCCAGCTACGATTGGCAAGTCTACAGAAAGGAATAGTATCTATGGACTGGATGTGGTAGCTGATATTGATATTGTGTCAACTCCAAAAATATGTAGTATACCCCATAGTCCACCATCTCATAGTCGACCACGAAATCATTTCCTGGCATTCTGTTTGCTCCTGGGCAAACACTAAAAAAATCTACAATTGCTCTGGCCTATATATCATATCAAAAATGATAAAAAAATGTCACATTTCATATGCCTGTATCATTGCAAACACTGTCAACTCTAGGCACTTAAACATTAGTGCAAATTCAAGCCTTTTGGTGATTTGCTTATTAATTTAGTTTGGTTGCAGAATGTACCCAACCTGAGACAAAATTCTAAACATTTTCTTCCATTCTTCCATTTTTGCTATTATGATAAATGCCATATTGTCAGTACTGCAAGAATGTCATGTATCAGCCCATACCCGACAACTGGACTTGCTATCTTTCTCAAACACATCACTACAGGTTATTAATCATGAATTTTTGTAGTGGTGCTCCAATACTTTATTATCCAATCATTTATTAAAACAAGAGTCTATTGCATTGTTCCTAAGAAAAACAATGGATTGTGAGTGAGAGTCCTTAAAAGGAATCACGCAGCCATTAAACTACACACACACACACACACACATGCTCTGTTTCCTCCTCTTGCACACCTGTGCCTCTGACAAAGGCGGGAACATCCCAACAGGCCAGGGAGCAGAAGGTTTCCATGCACTCCAGGCGAAAGGCGAGCCACAGAATCACCCCTAAATCCCCGACTTCTGGCCCATTAACATAACGGAGAACGTTCTTTTCAGGGGGCGAGACAGCGCGAGAGAGCAAAGTAACTCAGCACCCACAACATTTTTACTGCCATTTGTTCACTCAGCCGCGTGCTCCACCCAGTCACGGCTACTCTATTATTTACGTTTCATGCTTATCATTATGTTTTATTCATCAAACGGCAGCTAAGCCCTCTCACATGGAGTGCTAAATGTGTTCTACAGAAATAATGGAAAGCAGAAAATGGCTGTTTTTCCCTCCCTAGTAATTAATATTCATGTCAAATAAGCTTTCATCTTTTAGAAGTTCATAAGCCCCTAATATATTTTCAAAATACACAAAAGATCCATCTTGCAGACTTTTTAAAGGCTGTCTGAGAGGGAGAGTTGTGACAGAAACCACATTAAAGACAAGCTGGGCTGAACTTGCCAGGACTCTCTGCATTATAAAACGTATTTTCCGGCGTCGGGTAAGTGCTCGCTGACATCAGACACAACCGAGGTCAATAAACAGGCCTAAATGTTATTGTAGTTTTTTTTTTTTTGTCGCCCCCAGAACACATCAATTAAGTCCTCTGCAGTTCTGCCACGGCCAGACCGAAATCACGGCCCGCTTCCCTCCGTCGCCGAAGCTCGTCTCCCATCCATCACCTCCGCGGGGAATAAGCAGAGCCGCGCCGGGGGAGCGGGGATCAGCCCTTCATTTGCATCCCCGCCCCAGCCAACGGGGCTGCTGTCTGCATAATCACTTTCCCGCTTTTAACTACATCGGGAGGAGCGCCCTACACCACGCCGGGGCCGCGTGTCACCGTCTGGCAATCGCGCTTAGCCGGGAGGGGGAGGGTCGGGATTGGCCGGGGTAAAACCAGTCACCTCTGGAGGTTAAGACAACACCGGGGGGGGCGGTGACGTGTTTGCCAGACGTCCCTCCTCCCGCCAGTGTGAACACACCAGACACCTGTTTGTGCTGGACTTCTGGGCGGCCATTTGTTTATGGGTCAACATGGCGATTCGCCTACGCCGATATTTACAGAAAGCCCAGGTCATCCATAAATAGTCGCCATCTCCACTTCTGCAAGTCTATGTTGCCTTTTTTTTCAAAATTGTGCTTTCAAAATTTAATTTAATAAAACTAAACCTTTAACCCCTCTGTATCCATTTTTTGTTATTTGCCAACGATTATGTTCTGATGATCTGGGCTACCGGATTTCTACGCCATCAGCCATAATCGAACATAGCAGATATGTCATTTTAATTACATTTTAAAATGACCTTTGACTTTTCATTTTTTGTTAGACTTTCAGGCAAAGCCACTGAGCGGAACAAGCCAAGAAATCAGCAACCACTTATCAAACAATCCCCCATAAATAAAGTTTAGGAAGGTGGGCGGATGTCTTGGCGCAGTAAATTCCTATCTGCCCTCGCTCCACACGGGCATCTCATTCTGGTGCCGAAGGACACGGTAAGTGGCAACCCTGACAGGGAACCAGAGCAGAAGAGTCTGCAGAGGAATCATCTGTTAAGTTTGCAAGCTGCCAAGTTATTGCTCAGATTACATTTCAGCGCTAGACAAATTCCCATTCTGAATAATTGCATTTTCCTGGTTGATGCTCATCCATCATTTAGTGTGTTCATTTCCCAAATGTTTAATCCAACTAAGATGGGGATTTCAGGCGAGAAAATCTCCTTAACCTGTCGCCGTGGCTAATATCTCTACACCCCCCCACACACCTCCCGGACCCCCGGATGAAGCAGCATCGTAAACAAGCACTTGAATCCTTCCACAACTAAAAACCAAACCTGACCTCCACCGAGACCAGGCAGGGGTAATAAAAGAAAATTGTTCACGTACATCACGTACATCAGTCAATACCTGCAAACTATTTTGCTATTTGCGTATAACAATACAGATACCCACATTCCGTTGATTAAAATGACATGGTGGCCCTTTTAAAAAAACATGACAGCCTCGCAAAGGTCATCTTCATGGTTGCTGAGGTTAATCTGTTACTTACTGGTCGACTATTAAATTGCTAAATTAAAATGTGGAGTTGAGAAATTAAATGAAATATTCCATTAGCTTTTCCCACCATTCCCAAAGGACAGTCTTCCACGTGACCTAAAGCATGCCGACACTTATTTTTTACGGCCAATGTGGATCTATAAGACGTTCCACTTCTTTGGAGACAAAATATCTTTTAAATTAAGAAACAGTGAGGACCTGTCCCCGCTAATGGCTTTCAGCGCTGTTAATTTATGGAACAGCGGCCAAATCCTCACAGATCATTTATTCTTGATGAGGAGAACCTGTTTCTGGCTCCATCAGTCAAACGTCAGCCCGCTCTGTCACTCACCGCCCACTCAGCATCTCGTCCGCAGGTCTGCAGATGGACAGTTCAATAACGAACAACGAGGTCTTATGGTTCAATATTCAACAGCGTGATCAATTACAAATACTGACACCACATTGAATTCGTTTCAGCAAACACAGAGGGCCTTTCTCCTGAGCAATTACCTTATAATAATGAATAAAAGGGCAAAAAAGAAACCTTTAGGGACCTACCATTAAGTTGGAAACCTTGAAAGAGAACAACAGACTCGTTTATGGACGTTCCCTTACTGATAACTCATCAGGAACGTTTTTTTTTCCGTACAGAAACGTGGTATGCTGCATGTCGGCCTTCCTTAACACCACCATTGTTTGCTTAGTGCTGAATGCATGTACAGACACAGCTGGCTACATGAGTAAGACGCCTGACCTCAACAATTCTCATCATGTAGTACAAAATCGGAATCTGCACACACACACACACACACACACACACACACACACACACACACACACACACACACTTCGTTTTGCACTCGCAGTGTTTTGCCTGACTTGCGAAATTGGCCCCGGGTGATTTTACGATAACTGACACAGTGTTGGGACGACAAAACGTGGGAGATGCTGGGTTTGGTTTATTTGCAGACACACAAACACACACACACAGTGATAGTGAGTTTAGCCAACCACTGTCGGGGGGTATATATCATGGATTACATCAAAGGGGTGGCAGACATTTATGGGCATGACCTTTCACTTTGGCGTGAATTCCTGACTTTAAAGGTCCTTACATGTCAAAAGGCAATAAAATGTGTGTCCAGATCAAAGAGAGGTCCTATCTAAGTTAAACAATTTATTGAATGTCTGTTTTACACTCGTTTGAGGGGAGGGCCAAAGACAAATTTCACCCTCAGTAAATACATCTACATACACTGCTCCCAAGTCCCCGAAACGCCACTCAAACGTCACTTCCGTTAATGAGGCCCATCATTTCAGCCAGCATGAGGTATTTAATGAGGCGCTCCCATCATCGCTCCCGACTGAACCGCTTCAAAAGAAACGGGAGCGAGAGGCCCGCCGTTTAATCCTGAGGTCCCACATGCATAAGGGGATCATCTCAACGGAAATCAGACAAGACATTCTGATCAAAGAGTCTCACTCGCAAACAAGTCACATGGTGCAGGAGAGCCACCGGGAGATATGCCTGTCCCTCAACTCAATGGCAGGTGATGAGCAGTTCCCATGCGTCTACACAACACTGCATGGCATCTACACAACACCGACGGACAAGATAAAAATAAAAGGAAATGCGTACAATGGGCTTCAATTGTCTATTGTCCACTATTGAAAATCAGTGCTAAAATCTGATTTATTCAAATTAACTGCAGTGCACAGATGCTGAAAATCCATGTAGCTGACTGCTGGCTTGCCAGTTAGTATATTGTATATAGTATGTTGCCGGCTAGTATATTGTTTACAGTATATTGCCAGCACGTATATTGTATACAGTATGTTGCCGGTAAGTATATTGCATATAGTATGTTGCCAGCACGTATATTGTATACAGTATGTTGTCGGTTAATATATTGTATACAGTAAATTGTTGGTTGGTATATTGTATACAATATGTTGTAGGCTAGTATATTGTATATAGTATGTTGCCAGCGACTATATTGTATATAGTATGTTGTCGGCTAGTATATTGCATACAGTATGTTGTCGGTTGGTATATTGTATACAGTAAATTGTTGGCTGGTATATTGTATACAATATGTTGTCGGCTAGTATATTGTATATAGTTTGTTGCCAGCGAGTATATTGTATAAAGTATGTTGTCGGCTAGTATATTGTTTATAGTATGTTGTTGACTGGTATGTTGTATATAGTATGCTGCCCATAGGTATATTGTATAAAGTATGTTGTCGGCTAGTATATTGTTTATAGTATGTTGTCAACTGGTATGTTGTATATAGTATGCTGCCCATAGGTATATTGTATAAAGTATGTTGTCGGCTAGTATATTGTTTATAGTATGTTGTCAACTGGTATGTTGTATATAGTATGCTGCCCATAGGTATATTGTATAAAGTATGTTGTCGGCTAGTATATTGTTTATAGTATGTTGTCAACTGGTATGTTGTATATAGTATGTTGCCAGCGAGTATATTGCATACAGTATGTTGTCGGCTAGTATATTGTTTATAGTATGTTGTTGACTGGTATGTTGTATATAGTATGCTGCCCATAGGTATATTGTATAAAGTATGTTGTCGGCTAGTATATTGTTTATAGTATGTTGTCAACTGGTATGTTGTATATAGTATGCTGCCCATAGGTATATTGTATAAAGTATGTTGTCGGCTAGTATATTGTATATAGTTTGTTGCCAGCGAGTATATTGTATAAAGTATGTTGTCGGCTAGTATATTGTTTATAGTATGTTGTTGACTGGTATGCTGTATATAGTATGCTGCCCATAGGTATATTGTATAAAGTATGTTGTCGGCTAGTATATTGTTTATAGTATGTTGTCAACTGGTATGTTGTATATAGTATGCTGCCCATAGGTATATTGTATAAAGTATGTTGTCGGCTAGTATATTGTTTATAGTATGTTGTCGACTGGTATGTTGTATATAGTATGCTGCCCATAGGTATATTGTATAAAGTATGTTGTCGGCTAGTATATTGTTTATAGTATGTTGTTGACTGGTATGTTGTATATAGTATGTTGCCAGCGAGTGTATTTTGTACAGTATGTTGTTGGATCATGTTTGGAGTATTTAGTAATCAAGCTTTCCAAGGTTTCCATATCACCTGTTAACATGCTGACTACTGGAAATATCAGCTTTTTTCTTTCATTGTTATCAGGTTTTTGGTTTTGAAAATAAAATGAGAAATGCTTCCCACAGATGTGCCAGATTCACAGATATTCGGGGATGTGAAAGTAATTCCCCCTCCTACGTAAACAATCCAGCAATCAGCTGAAACGCCATGGCGGCTTTGAGCCGAGGGTGCCATCTGCTCCGTCCTCACCGCAGCGAGCTTCCTCGTCCCTTTTCATCTAGAGAAGGCTCCGGCCCTGGAGTAGCATTCTCTCAGCCTCAGTGTAAACACGCCATCCCTTCGGTAAATCGCTTGTCAACTGTGTGGCCTGAACCCCCCCCCCACCTCTTCTACGCTAAACCGGTTCCTGCGTATATGGTCTCGTGCCCATATATACCACACTAAACACACATATAGTTTACAAAAAAATACTCAAACGTCCCATATAAATCACCAGCTAGTGGTAAAGTGGTTCGGCTTCGCCTCTACACCTTAAAGGAACCCAGCAACTGGCGTCTTTAAGATAAACTTCCTCCAGAGGCCTCGGCTGAAAAGTCGTAAGTAAATTTCGCACCGCCTAGAAGCCATTTGTAACTCTATTACGATAAATGACACAGAATTGATCACAACGGCGTGTCAGGAAATAAATAAGGATATGCGTATGACAGGTTTCCGGAGAAATGAAGACTGCCGTGGGCAACAGTGAGTGCGTACGTATGGAGGAAAAACCCGAAAGTGTTGAGCCCGACCCTGTTCCCAGGTCTCTTAATGCTACCCCAGTTTCACAGTGCATCAGACAAAGATTAATGACAATTTTTATTTGAAAAATCTCAGAAATCAAACATTAACCTTTCAATTTAATACTGAAAATTAATGATCCATATTATAAAGGCATTAAAAAAAAGACGCCGATTGATATTGCTGGTCGGTATTCAAAACACTGGAGTGTGGAGAAGTCTGTAAGCCTTCCGTCGCCATCTGTTCGCCTTCTCGAAGGGATATGTTTAATTTATGCAATTAAGACAAAACGGAAGAGTGCATGTCGCACTCCTTATTTTCGCCGTGTAATATTATCTGTCGACGAGGGTCGTGCGAGGAGTGCATTCTGGGTGTGTTGAATCATGTCTACATCATGACCGTGCGAGCGCGGCGAGAGCGTTGCGCTGCTGCGGCGCTTGTGAAAAACATTAAGGCGCACTTCAAATTCCTCTAAGATTTGCTTTAGTGACAGGAGATATTTCACTACTCCAGCAAGCATCTTGCATGGGTTGGGTTAACCCCCCCCCCGCCCTCAGTCGTTTGTGTTGTTGTGTTATCAATAGCTGAAGACACTCCTGGGATTTACGAGACGTCTCCGGCTTAAAACTGTCCAATTACCATCCCATCCGTCTTCTCCATCCATTTGGTTTCCTAAACCTGCATTATCCAGGTCAGGCTCACAGAGAGGAGGTCAATTTACCATCAGAGGCTGGTCTAACCTGGGCTGTGGGAAGGAATCCACAGGTCGGGAGGGTTAATCATTTTCATATCAAACGGAAGCCAACGTTGCAGGCCAGGTAGGATCGTGGGTCGTGCCGCTGGCTGAGGAACCCCGAAAGACCATAATCCTCGTCTTAAATAAGTGCCGTAGAGAAACATTCTACGACCGATAGCCCCGACGACCACCGAGCAGAGCCGAATGGCGCCGCAGCGCAGAGACCCCTCATCCCGTCCGGCTCATTACCAACAACCACAGGGGGGCAGGCCTCCGCGGGCCAGGCCAGCGCGCACTCAGGCCGGTGGCTTCGTTTAATACACGTAAGGTCAAAGAGGACCACACCCCCCTCCTCTCCCCATCGATGGGGGAAATGCGCTTTTAATGGCCATTTATTGAGTATTAATGGGCCTGGCACGGTAATGGGCCGTTTGACACCAGACACTGCCGCGGAGCGTCATTCCCCCCCCCACCCAGCCAAGTCAATAAAGCAACGGATCCAACCCCAAAAAACGCACGGCGGACGCCACCGTCCCTCCGCGGCAGCCGAGCGTCCATGTTTATGTGACAGGCCAGCGTCTTTAAACGTTTATGGCGAAGATTAACGCGCCAGCCACTTCATTTCATACGGCCACTTTCCCAGACACGACAGGAACACGTCTACTGGCTCCAAGCGCGGAGGTAGCCACGAATAGAGAGGATCAGGGACATTTTAACAAACGGTTACATTTACAGACAACTCGCCAATTAGTCAGGTTTACAGTTTAAACACACCAGACCCCCCCCCCACCCCATCTTAAAAAAAATGTAATCTGTTACATCACTGTCGCCATCTGCCTGTATTCAATATTATTTCAGTTGTGTGTGTGTGTGTGTGTGTGTGTGTGGAGGTGGTATTGGACAGTAATTAATGATGGAATAAGCATTTAATAGCGCTGCAACTTGTAACGTGACAATGACGACGTGACAAGTTTATCTTCTTCGTTAATCTTCTGTTCTTTAAGACAAGTGACGAAGGGATTCTAGATAGATAGATAGATAGATAGATAGATAGATAGATAGATAGATAGATAGATAGATAGATAGATAGATAGCTTACCTGGCGACACCGTTGCCAGCAGCAGTATCCAAAAAGTCCCCAGCGTCGCCATAGCGCTTCTCGACTCGCACCAATATCCGGACGCTGCGCGATCCCCGTGGACGTGGACGGTGTGCGCCAGCCACGCTAAACTTCAGCTCCGGCTCGCCTGCTCCGCGGCTCCAGTAACACACCCCCCCCCGGCCCAGTTCGGATTTTTTTTTTTTTTTTTTGGTAGTTTTATGAATATATTATTTTATTCTTTCCCTCTGCACTAGCGACTCTGGCCGCAGATTATTCCGCCTCTCGGGTAGATCCGTCCGGGTCGCCGCTTCTTTCGGCTACTTTAGTCTAGTTCCGCCCGCAGCACGTCGCTCTCCGGTCCGTCCGCAGCCGTCGGTTCCCCGCGATGCGACGCATCCAGCGCGGCAGCTCGCTGCTCGGCCCCCCCTCCCGGCGCTTCTCGGGACTCCGGGGCTGTTACGGCGGCGATGTGTCCTCTCGGTCCCGAGTCGCGGCGGAATATTGCTGATATTATAAGAAGAGGGGGGAAAATCCCGCTAAGTTCGGATCTCTCTCTCTCTCTCTCTCTCTCTCTCTCTCTCGTGTACCCTCCCACTGTTTAAAAACGCGCTGCGTGTGTGTGTGTGCGTGTGCGTGGGGGGAGAAGAACACTCACTCTCTCGCGCACACACACTTTCCCCGCGTCCCCCCGGTTCGAGGAGAACAAAATGAAATATTAAAGGAGGCGGGATGGCGGGCGGGCGGGCGGGCGGGCGCGCGCTGTGTCCACGGCCACGGCGCTGCGTGAACTGGTCGCGGCGCGCGCCGCCGACGGGAGGTCCGAGTCGGATGACGTGAGATTAGGAGGGGCTCTGCGCCGGAAGGAGACCGAGCTGCGAGGTGAATTCTGTTTCAAAAGTTAGTGGGTTTTTATTTATTTTATTTAATGTGAAAAAAGCTCCTCGGCTCTTTTGCGGAGACGCAACGTGCGTCACCCCCCTCGCCGCGCGTAATTAATAAGTATTTGGCTCCTTGGGGTTCTTCATTCCCTGCATATGGCGCAGGATCAGATTACCCCGAAATAATCCCCAAAAAAACAAAAAAAAAAACCCGGGAAGAATGAAGAGTCAAACAGCAAAACACTTCCCTCTTGTGGTCGGTGGCTCCTGCCGCGCTGCAAAAAGACTGGAGACACTTTCCTAAATATGTATATATATATACAAAAAAAATTCCGGAGGAAAGGTCCGGAGGATATATATATATATATATACATATACAATACAGTACAGACCAAAAGTTTGGACACACCTTCTCATTCAATGATTTTTCTTTATTTTCATGACCATTTACGTTGGTAGATTCTCACTGAAGGCATCAAAACTATGAATGAACACATGTGGAGTTATGTACTTAACAAAAAGTGGAGACCTGACCTCCACAGTCACCGGACCTGAACCCAATCCAGATGGTTTGGGGTGAGCTGGACCGCAGAGTGAAGGCAAAGGGGCCAACAAGTGCTAAACACCTCTGGGAACTCCTTCAAGACTGTTGGAAAACCATTTCAGGTGACGACCTCTTGAAGCTCATCGAGAGAATACCAAGAGTGTGCAAAGCAGTAATCAGAGCAAAGGGCAGTTATTTTGATGCCTTCAGTGAGAATCTACCAACGTAAATGTTCATGAAAATAAAGAAAACACTTTGAATGAGAAGGCGTGTCCAAACTTTTGGCCTGTAGTGTATATGCAGGCAACGTAACGTCATAAAGGGCAAAACTCTGGGTCTCTGGTGCGACGGTCTTCATCCCTTTTTACCTGGCAAGGAATCACAGAATTACCTTATAAAAAGATCAGCCTATCCAAGAAGCAAAATTGGATTGACTTGCTGTGCTATTTGAATAAAGGTTGAACGGGGAAGAGAGACTACAGGCCAGGTGTGGGCCGGTGGGAGAGCGTAGTGATGGGAGGAAGCGCTCTCTTCTACACAACGAAACATGAAAGGTGTGAGTGATGCCACGGTGCTCGGCGGAGGAGAAGATTACCCCGGGCAGGGTCTCACCTGCTCGGAATGCGGCCCGCTCTCGAGTGATCAAGAAGAGAAATGCAGCAGAGCTGCAGGAGTCCATTTTACATCCCTCCGCTCCTCCAACAGCCGATCATCAACCCGTTATAACGCCTTCACGCCTATTCCGATAACGCATTCTCGTGTTTTTTTCATTCGTACGCGGTGCAGCGGTTAGTGATTGTGAGTTTGCATGCTCTCCCCGTGTCGGCGCAGGGTTTCTCCGGGCTCTCTGGTTTCCTCCCACCGTTCAAAGGCGTGCACACTAGATGGTTGTGATGGGAAGCACGACCCCCAAGGAAGAGCCAGCTCTTTCGGCTCCTGGGCGGCTCCAAATTCCATTCATATTTGTCAAAAAACAAAAGAGCCAAACTTCCCATCACTACCAAGCGGATTGGAAATACTACACACACACCCGGCTGACACAGGAAGTGAATGACAGGAAGTTACCAGCATATGAGGCAAAAAAGAGCTTAGAAAAAATAGACAAAAATGCTGTAAATATGATGATTAAGTCATAGGCCTGGCATTTTTAGAAATGTCAGAGATTTTTCTATCTGTATAGATTTTTTGCCGTTTGCTTTGTTACGAATAAACACTTTGCTGGGTGAAGGAGCGTTTTATTTGTGTTAGTGCCTGTAGTAAAATCGGATCCACACGTGTGGGTTCTCGGCCATTCGAGAAGCAACCCGTAAGTTTGGACCGGTGGACCCGATTCCAAGGGGAAGAGCTGGAAAGACGAGGCGGCGGATAGGGGTGTTAAAATTAATCGTATAATCGATGCATCGAGATGCAGACGTGGGCGATATTGCATCGTAGGGGTGTTGAAATTAATCGTATAATCGATGCATCGAGATGCAGACGTGGGCGATATTGCATCGTAGGGGTGTTGAAATTAATCTTATAATCGATGCATCAAGATGCAGGCGTGGGCGATATTGCATCGTAGGGGTGTTAAAATTAATCTTATAATCGATGTGCAGAACATGATCAATAATATCATGATGACGTGGAATTCAATTTCAGCCTGATCTGGGAACAGCGCCACTCCGGGTAGGAGTTTTACGCTGCACATATTTTCACGTGACCAATTTGGACATTACACGTACCAAATATTACTGCTTTTATGTAATACAAAATGAAATAATACAAGGACCTCGGTTCCTCTGCTTGGTGGAGATGTCGATCTGCATCAGGACTAAGGCAGACGATTAACTCCGCCCCCAACATAGTGCCATGTGCATTTAAAGGAGAACTACCAGTATATACAACTGTTACAAGGTGAGTGCGGACGTAACAAGTTTTTCTGCTCTGGAGCAAATCAGAGCGTCCTCACAGGTGAACGAGACCTTAACATCATGTGACCATGTAGAAAATGTCTGGGATGCATCGCGATGCATCGATATCGAGGCACTGACAATCGTAATCGAATCGAATCATGAGACCAGTGAAGGTTCACACCTCTAGTGCCGACCCACACGCCCAGCGTGACTTTACGAATGGTGGCTTATTTATGTCATTCTAGTAGTTTACGCACCCACTCACTTTGTTATTAGGCAGTAATAATAAAGGGCAGGAGCGGCATAACTTATCCAGGATAAGAAGTGGTTTTACAAGCACAGTGGGTGCCCCATCCTGGGTGAGGGCACGACTCCACGTAACAGGATTAAGAATAGTGAGTGAGAGCGAGTCTATATATTTTTTCGTGTGTAAGGCACCAGGTACGAATGCTGATATACAGCATCTGTGTGCCCAGCATCATTACTTTTTTTTTTTTCTTCTGAGGTGTCACCCAAGCTGGGCAGAACGTGTCCCGGGATATTGGGCGCAGGGCGGCAGCCCACTGCATGGTGCAAACACCAGTCCCTCACGCCAGCAACCAATTTAATGTCACCAGTCCATCCAGTCTAAATGCCATTTGGGCAAAAAGCCGGAGCCCAGATTGGAACTCACAGCCACGACCCTGATTGAACGACTGCCTTAATTTAACACGCGCTCTTAAAACCGTATGGAGGCGGATCCATATGGAGATAAACAGAAGAAGGTGAAGTGGAAGCTTTGACTGACTCGCAGTATTGATTAACAGGACCACATCTATTCTAAACCTTGCATGAAATAGTAAACTCCTGTATAACTTTACCCTCCACTTTGTGTACCATGGAATCCTGAAAAGCAATACTGGGCCCGTGAGGTCAGTCCATAACCGTTTTTCGCCTACGTCACCGCTATTAAAGGGAGCTCAGCAAGCGTCCGGGGCAAATGTATCACCACTGCATCTCCTGACCTGTTTGCTTGTTTTCAGCGAAACCCCAAAAAATGGTGAAAAAATGATTGATTTCGCAAGAAAAAAATTGATACTACCCACAGTATTTTCCCTCCAGGCAAATTTGATGAAAGCCAGTGTGTGGTTTTTATGTAAATAAAGTAATAATGCATAAGAGGGAGTGATATAGCATTCATGTACAGCAAAGCTTGATCTAGTGAATTAATTCATGCAAAACTTGTTATTGCTGAATAACATGTGACCGTGACCTATGTAGTACGCATTCTTTGATGATTTTGTGGTCAGGATTTATTGGGCGGCCATAAATCATGGCTCAGCAACACTGGCGCCGCCGCTCAGCAAGGCCCCGCCCGTGACATTTTATCTCCATAAAAGGCAGATCTCATCAGTGCATGATTAGCATCAGTGGCTCTCCCACTTCATCCCAAGTTATTACACCTGTTATTACATCAGACAGTGTGGCAGATAGCTACGCCAGCTTCAACGGCGGGTGCGGCAACTCAAACTCCCCCCATTCATGGCCTTGAACCCCCATTCCGACTGACATCTGGCACCATGTACACCAGGCAAGTTATTAACGCATATTACTAACGAACTAAAATGCGGGACAGTAATCGTCATGTTGTTGAAGAATGAGAGGGGAGATCATTGTCCCCTGGTCCCAAGTCAATTTCTGCCTCTATTGGGTCAAACCCGTTTCACTGCACCAATCCAATAAAGCCGCAAGGCCATTTTTCAGTTCGTAGTTGTGATAGACTCTTAATAAAGGGCCGTTTAGTAGTTTGAGGAAACCTTCCCCAAGCAATTCAGGGCAGAGAACATTTTTTTTTTCCAGATTTATAAAAAAAATTCATTTATAGATATGTATTGTTTCAGACAGACCACTGGATGATTCCTAAAGATCTCATATCCTATAAAGATGAAGAAAAAAAAAATACGGAACCCAGTTCAGTTAAAATGAATTGTAGTGCAGACATGCCACAACCTGCAGGAAGCCATGTCCTGAAAAAGCAGCCCGGTCAACGGGTTAACGGTGATGGATGACCGCTCTTTCATTTTCATTCTGAAGGAATGGCAGCGGGCTGTAATTGACAGGAAGGAGTGGTTGTTGACAGCTACCATGGCACCACAGTTTAACAAATCAATAACTCTGCCGCATGCGCCAGATAGCGGTCCCTGCCATCGTAAAGAGCCGTCGATCATCCGTGTCTCTTTGATCATGTCCATTAATAACTATTAATTATTTGCGGCATTCGATCCTCGCAACAGTTTCTGCGTGTTTGTGTTATAAATTTTTAAAACATCTTCCGACTGGCGAGAGATTAAAAAAAAACATCACATAAGCAACCCACAGGGAGAATCTCAGAGGATCCCGCCGTTCCTCCACTGATCTCCGTTCCGGAGACAAAGAACCGTGCCCCACACGCATAATCCATCCCGGCGTGGTCGCAGGAAATGATAAAAGTGCAAATTCATTGATGTAATTTATTTCTTCTCTTCCATTTTATTATGTCGCTGACAGGATAATCAAATGCCCCATTATCAGTGGGCTGTAAACAGCGTTATAAGTAATCCGACGGCTTCGGCGGCCCTGTTTTCCAGCGACCTGGCTGCTTGTTTATGCCTAATTCCGCCGGCATGCGATTGCTCGTGCAAATGGCTTGTTTAGGCCAGGTTCGTCCATGATTGCGGTGATTCCGCTCCCATTCCACAACGATGAGAAACACGGCCGTTTCGCAAGAGAACTTTTTTCTTGTTGTTCTCGCATTTATCGCAGCGCTCTGCAACGTCTTGAGCTCACTGGCGTATCAGCATTCTGTGGTCAGCTCTGGCTGTGTATCATGACTGTACAAGAACAAAAACATGAATACTCAGTATCACCGAGAAAAAAGAAAAAAGCCTCGTCAGAAATGAAAGGAAACACCTGAAAAGAGCCGCAGAATAAGGGGCTTTTATGGTGTGCGGAGCAATTTCCAAGCATGGTCCGGATCCTCCGTAAAGGAATATAATTATGGTGAGTGATCCTGTGATGAGGCCCTTCTATCCCGATAAGGAGCTGCAAACGAGGGAGTTTCCTTTAGAGGAAAATTGTCCAATTCAAACATTAGTCCTGCATCAAGTTCAAGTTGTTTCATTTGCTAAGTGTGTAAATGTTGCAGAAATGCTCAAGGGGGAATCCACAGCACACAATACAGTCCAATAAAATGCAGTGCGTACAGTCATCGCAAAATAATAACACAGCAAAGACAGGATTATAGGCTGAAGTCACAATGAAACACTTTTTTTTTACTGCGTTTAATTAAAACACCTTACAGTCTGTAGTTACAGGGACAGTCCCCCTGGGAGTGTCTTGCTCGGGGACACAGTGGTTGTAAGTAGGGTTTGATTCAACATATAATAAGAATAAAAGGAAAATATTAAAGTTCAATAATGTCTCCCCTAGGCAGGAATCGAGCTGGATCTCCAATTTTTCTTCTTCTCCTGTATGTCTTGTCAAGACAAGAAATTACACACTATATCTTGCACCAACAGTAGAATCCCGTTTTTAGTAATTGCCAATAATTACACTTTACTATCAGTAGTAATTATTGTATTAGCAGGACTGTTTCCAGGGATCTGCACCTTTTGCACCTTTGGGTAGAGCTTCACATGTGGCTGTCAGGTCACTTCTTTTGTCTAATGCATCAGATTAAAGGTGAGACAAGAGCATGGGTCACCGTCATCCCGTCCCCGTTGGCCAATGCATCAAGTCTGCCTTCCACAGGAACCGGTCCCCTGATGTCGCACATCTAATTTTACATACGATCTTCCTTCCCACTTTGCACCCCTGCCAGAAAATTCCTGCCTTCACTCTGACGC
Organism: Denticeps clupeoides; assembly: GCF_900700375.1. Lineage (NCBI taxonomy): Eukaryota > Metazoa > Chordata > Actinopteri > Clupeiformes > Denticipitidae > Denticeps > Denticeps clupeoides. Next base: position 10,206,535 of record NC_041725.1, read on the forward strand.
CTTTACATTTATTTATCCATTCGTTCATCTTGCGCGCAAAGCACTGTGGCTTCTTTTGCACAACTAAGACGTAATATAAATGTACATTTTAAGTTACGGATCAGCAGAATGATGAATTTTCACATTTTCACATGCATTATGCCTAAAACTCAATACCTCATGACTCTGCATCTTTTGTACTCCGTAAGTGGAGGAAGAGGAAGACCTGACTTTGTAAATTGGGGGTTGGAAAAGGTCCGTTTCGGCTCTACTGCTGGCTCACGATTGCTGGAGAAAAGAGTGGGTGCTGTTTCCACCGTCCACACCAGCACAGTTTAAAACTATTTGCAATAATTACAACACAAGTGGCAAACTGGCCCACATTTTGTTCGAACGGCGCATGGAACATAAGAGGCAGGTACACAACATGACACAAATGCAGATTTGAGCTTCTTGGGAATCTGTTGGTTTAAAGAGAATTATTTAAATTGCGTCCCGATAACCAGCTCCCTCCTTTAGCCCCGCTGATTGCTTGTTATTGCCGCATGGCTCTTTGACACGGTTTACTTGTGGCTCCTGATGAAACGGGACGTGGTAATTTGCCTCAGGTCCCAAGCGCTTTGCACATGCGTTACCACAAGCCATTCTTTTGTATTTAATGTGAGCAGACATCGAGTGGTCTGCTTCAGAAATTCTCCATGCATTTTTATTGCAGCAAACTCACACACACACACACACATACAGACTAATGGTAAATAGGCAGAAGTTTCCCCAGGGCCTGATCAGAGAGGAAAGCTGTCATCTTGTAATCGTGAACTCCGCTGCCTTTTGTGCTCTATGCAAATGACACAGTGCGACTAAAGATTGACCAATCTCAGAAACCGAAGGAGACCTACTTTAGCAATTTCAGAATTCTGCCTGGGGGAGCATTTCATTACCTTATTTTCAAAGGAATATGTCATTACAATTTTTAATAGAAAAAAGATCTTACCTCTCTCTTAGCATCAATTTCCCACTCCTGTTATATTGTAATTTATTTACCAGTAACGTAGTTTATTGCCAGAATGTCATTTTGGTGGGCTGACCGAGGCGCAGTGGCAAGGTCTCACGCTCTCAGCAGCCCTAAAAGCAACGGCGCGATCAAGTCGCTCAGTGAGTCCCGGAGGATCAGAGAGCATGCTGGGCGCTCATATGGCCCAAGACCCTGACTAATGCCACAGTTGGCCCTCCCGGTGGTGCATTACTGCACAGTTCCCTTCCCACACATTCCGTATTGTGATGAGCCACGAAGCTTTACTTTAATCGAAGATCTTTAGCTGAGAAAGGCGCTGGTGAAAGTGTGCATTTTGCATTTTTGAGTATGCGGTAATCTTGTACATCATTGCTGACAGAGTGCTGCTAACAGAAACCTTCAGATCCACACCTTCAGACGGATCAAGCACTCTGGCACAACCCCCCCATCCCTTTATACCCACCCCCAAATCCTCATATCAGGACCACCCCCACATGCACCCACAACCATGCTTTGAAGATTACTGAGACCTGCATAATCGTCTGATGATTTGAAAGATGGTATCGGTATGGGACTGAAAGGTCTGGTGGGACTGCTGGTGAATTAATCTTTCCTCGTACTGCTGTCCTCTACCGGTTTCACCTGAAATTAAATGGCCCAAATGGGCATTGAACATTGGTTGATGTGTATAGTTTAAAGGTCAAGGTGTCTTTTTAATATTGCCTATTGATTGCCCAGAGAGTTGTCACGGCCGTTTGGCATGGCGAGGTAGGTGATCTGAAATGATGACAAGACTTGATGATGAAGAAGGACACATTCGCATGATGTCATGAAACAGGGGTTTAATATGTGATGAACAGGACAGGGGAGTAGCATGTTACATGTAACAATGACCCGACGGTGAACAGACACAAACCGGGCAGCTTTATATGATCAGACACAGGTGAACACGATCAGGAAATATTACACAGGACGAACATGAGACTCCGGTCTGGACCCTGGACCCAGAGTAACCCCTTCTGGACCAGATCATGACAACAGGTCATGTTAGAGCGCTGATTCGATGGTCAAAATAGAATTTTTTTTTTTATTTTTTAACATTGATTGATATAATGGTTTGATATAATGATAATGATATAATGATATTGATATAGTGGTTTAAATGCATCTAGGGCGCAGAGGTGGCCTAGCGGTTAAGGAAGCGGTTTGAATACCGATTCCCACACACTGCTCCCCAGGCGCCTGTCATGGCTGCCCACTGCTCACCAAGGGAGATGGTTAAAAGCAGAGGACACACGTTTCTTTGGGTGTGCTGTGCTGCAGTGTTTCACAATCACATTCACTAATAATTATATAATAATTTACTATCTGTTTAAATGCAATTTATTATTATTTTTACTAATATTATCACAGTGCTTAGACATTGCAAATATCATCTAAAACTAAACATCAATGTAATACAAATAATAATGTTAATTGAATTTGCATTCACACATTATAATCTCCTCTTGATTATTGTCTTATTCAATTTTCATGTATATATCATGTCTGCAGTTAGCAGGCACCCTGCCCTGGCTGAGTCTCCACCATGCGCCTAGAATCACTTACATTTATCAGATGCTGTCACCATCCTGACGTTTTGAGATGTTCTGGGTTCTGTGTTCAGTGTGCATGTTCCTAATTTCCTGATTGTGTCCATCTGTTATGTTTTTGTGTGCATTTATGTGCATTTTGTCTTGTGTATCGATGTGAGTGATTACTGTCCCCTGTTTATTATGAATCTTGTTAGTTGTGCAATTGCATCCATTTGTTCTTGCCCTGCACTGAGCCATGACAGATGCCCTTACTCAGAGCAACTTACTCTGGGTAGTTAAAGAGCGTAGTTACAGGGACAGTCTTCCTGGAGACACTCAGGGTTAACTGTCTTACTCAGGGACACAATGGTAGTAAAAGGGGTTTGAATCTGCAACTTTGGTTCATATGTGAGTGTGTCACCCACCCCAGGCTCTGGCAGCTGTGACCCTGAGTAGGAACATGCGGTTATGGAAAGTGAGTGTACATTAAGTAAGTGTGAATATTTATATAAGGTAGCAAACATTAATTATGCAAGGTCGTAAAATAAATAAATATATATGTACGAAGCAGATATTAAGTTGTAGTCATAGAACATCTCCTGAGTATTGAAAGGGTTTCTAAAGCCTTCATCCACATAATGTAGGAACGACGGCTGATCAGATTTCAGATTCATGAAGAAATTTCTGACAAACTGTTTTTTCTCCTTGGCGTCTGTGCAAACACACAATGACTGCACAAACTGAAAGGGGGTGGGGGTAATTTTCACACATCAAACTTTTCTTTTAATTTTAATGATTCTGGTTATCGAGAGCAGTCACCATGGAAACAAAGTTTTGTTAGAGAGCAACAGATGTAATGCAAATGTTTCCAATGATAAATTCTGCTCAACACTTTCAGATTCCAGTCTTTAAAAGGTTGCTGCCAGATACGCCCTTTCTGCTCTGATATAATGAACTTCAAGCATTCTGGTTTTTTTGCGTAATGAGCATATGCCTCACAAATACACTGTGGAACTTTAAAGCATGGCAAAAAAATGCTAAAATATGCACACATGGTAAAATAAGTTTAAAACATTTATGCTTCGACAAAATATTACATCCTTGTGTACATACAGTGGGAGTTGGCTTAACTCTTTAATGTATTCCTTCTTGTCGTAACACACAGTGAGAAAATGTCACGGAAAACTTTATTCTTTATTCTCCCAAAAAAAATTTAAAGAAAAAAAAACAAACATCTCAAAGGTGCGTGTTCATTTGACAGATATTCCTACTCTGCAAGTCACTTACAAAAAGAGCACTAATTACAGTACAGTGCCAAAAAACCTCTTATTACATTATTATAATACCTGCTAATTAGAATTGTACCCAGTGAAGGCTGTGTGTGTGTGTGCAGAGTTGTCACCTTCCCTGCCTGGCAGCACATATTTAATTCAGCTACAGTAATGTCATATAGAAGAAGGAGCATCAAGGCACAAAATCACTGGTGAACAATCAACCTGCACGGAACGAGAGGTCATTAAAAACGATCAAATTTCTCCCACTGTTGTTAAACCTGGCAGTCGTTCGTATGAACAGAACTGCTCCAGGAACGGGACGCCTGTAATTCTCTTCTCACGTGGCAGTGCCACAGGGACACCCTGTGTACCCTCTGCAATCCGGCATCTGTGCGCCATCTGTGGCGGAATGGGGGATCGATGCATCCATGTCACCGAAGGGTGTCCGTCGTGACCCTTCCCGTTCGATTGTGGCGCAGGTGCGGGGAACCGGAGAGAATAATATTCTCAGTTCCATTTCCAAAATTGGACTAATTTCCGTAATAACCAAGAGACGTGTGTTGTGGTCTGTCCTTCAGCTGCAATTTGTTGTAATTACCAACGCATAGAGAAACAGATTAATATCGTACGCGCATCAGGTGCAAACAAAATGTTTTCTTGTGGATAGTGTGAAATCCGCGTGGTTGATTTGCATTTTGAGCTGCAATCGAGTAACAGTGTATTTTACCTGAATGTTCAGCTGGGTTGTTATTTTAAGGTAAATGCTTGGAATTTGATCGATGAGCTGTTCAGTACACACACACACACCCACACACACACACGTCATCCCTTTCCTTCCCAAACTCTGTTCGTCCCGGGGTTTTGGGACAGAGACTGAAACAGATTACCACTGATAAATACAATTAACACCCGGGGCCTGACAGTCATGCTTGTGCGACCGTGAGGATATTTAGGTAATGAGTTCACCTTGGCTTTTTCGGCCTTTTTTTTTTTCAGGCTGCCGGCATCACCGCCAGCGTAGCGTCTGTCTGTAAAATCGAACTGGCTCTATTAAATTATTTCCAGCATGACCGCTCCCAGTATTGCGTAGGGGGGAAAAAAAAATGTTATCTCCCCAAAAATACCGTTTGCTTAAAGGCAATTAGATTTTTGCAAACAAGAAAAACCAAAAAAAAGGCAAAATGTTAGATCAAGATCTGGTGCACACACGATGCATTCCTGAATATGCCATGAGAACAGTAGTCTGTTATTTATCACTCTTTCCCTTGGGTTAGAATTCCATTCTTTACTTTTCACGTCTCAACCAAGCTCCCTGTCAGTGTTAATGGGTCCTTTTTGGCGTTGGTGAATAACACAGTACAAGAGCGGGACGTATTCTAACATAAAGCTCCCTCCAAGCAATTCAAAGAAAAGCCAGAAGACGCGGTCGAGTGAAGTCATTAGAAAATTTTTAGTCCATGCCGGCTTTTGCACGTGAACTCCTTTCCACCTGATCAAATGAGAGGCTGCAAAGGCTGCAACACTATGGTCCAGGCAAGCTGAAGAACACAGACGAACAGCCTGATGAAGTCATCGGATCCTGATAACGGGTGCTGACATCTTCTGGTCTGTAGTTAAAGCCATACGCTGCTGCCATGTACACCGAGCCTCCGTTCAGCTTTGTTTTTTTTGTTTTTTTACGGGCGTGTAAATGATACATGTGCGCGAGTGTAGTATAATGACAGAGCGCACACCAGCGCCTTGATGTGCAGTTTACACACACAACGCACTTTTTGCTCATTTCCAGTCCCTGTTGTTCTATCTCTCTCTCTCTCTCTCTCTCCCTCTCTTTCCCTCTGGCTCCCAGAAAGCTTTTACTCAGTGAAGCCTATGAAGTTAAAGTGCTGAGGCAGGAAGAGAGGCTGGGTTGGGCCGAGGAGGTGGGGGGAACTGCAGAAGAAGGATTATATCTGCGGATCTTTAATTTAAAGGCTGCACTTTAAAGGCCCACTGAGAGAGATGAGAGAGCCGGAGAGTGACCAGGGGTCTATGGGAGTCTGGGTGGGCACTGACACACGAGCTCATCAGAGGGGCCACATTTGCTCTGTGTCTGAAAGATACGGGACGCTAGCTTTATTTTTTCCTCTTTAGGCAGTGGTGCAAAGAAAGGACACGTCGGACTTCTGCTGAAATGTAACATTTCCAGTGAAGTTAGAACAGCACCACGGTTCCACAGTTTCATTTTTATCATTGTGATACACAGCAAGCACACGGTGCACAAAGGGAATTTTAAAAGAAAATCTTGAATAATGTCGGGTGAGGAAGTTCAGACAGGCCAATAATGAATGATTACATCTGCAATGTAGGACTGAATTCCCTGTCAGTAGCCATAGACGAATTTCTTTACGTGGAACAAGTCTTTCTTCATCTTTATGTGGAGATGGTTCATGAAATCTTTTTTCATTGCATTAAATGAATTACATGGTGATTTGCAGTGAAAGCTATAGAACAGAATGCATTTTTTGTCAGTGTGTCAGTACACTGAGATTAAAAGCAGCTCCTTCAGTGCAGACCTTTTGAAGTCAAGGAGTCGGTCGCGGCGGGCAACGCGAACAAATGACAATCGGCAGCCTCGTCGGTGGGATCGTACCACAGCGCGGCCGAGTCGTTCGTGCGGGTCCGCCGCCATGCTCGATGTGACCCGCGTGGGAGCAGAGCGATGCCTGCCACTGTCTGCTTCCGCTGATAAGGGTCACAATCTGATTTCAATGTGATCGAGCAGGGAAGGGAACTGGAGTTCAGTCAACACTCCCTCGTGCGCCGCTGCGACGTTCCCCCGTGTGAGCGGAGCAGCGTGAGCGGCGTACGCCGGTCCCGGGCCCACTGACGTGCGTGTGATGTGCTGTGCTCGGCATGCGTCTGAACAACGGCTTTTGAGCTTGGCAGGGGGTTATCGGCAGCCACCTCTCGCTAAAAGCCTGCCACGCGCGGCCATTAAAGAAAGTGATATTTTTCGGCGGGGAAGAAGCGTAAATAAATATATAACAGGGAGGGTCTGCTCCGGCCGATAAGATGGCATGGAGATGACACTGATTATGGTTTGTGTACCCTCAGCGTTTGCTGTTCTGCTGATCCCACTCCAAGCACTGGGGAGAAAGCGCCCAGGCCACTTGGTGTGTCCCTATCTCCATTAAAAAAATTATAAAAAATTTTGCAATTTCATTTAAACCTTCACCGCATTTTTAGCTTTACAGCTTTGCAGCATTTTATGTTCAGTTGAAGTGAAGAACGGGAAGGACAGTGAGTTACTTCCTGTGGCTCAAGATACTTTTTTAATTTAATGTTGTATTTGGATAATACAAGGTCAATACACATGCCAGTGGACATTAATAGAATTTACAACACTGGATTTCAACATGGATCAGAGGATCTTCAGCAAGGACCTTTGTGCATCCATATAGAGACGTTGCTGCTAGGAAACTCAATATCAGGAAATGAATGAGATGCCAGTCATGTCCTTAGGAGGATAAGGAACAGATCAGGACCTACACTATTAAAACAGTGAACCTGTGTTGATTTCCATGCCTTTGGCCAGTTGCTCTTCTAACATTTAGTTCCAAATACTCATCCTACAAGACATAAAAGAAAGGAAGAAGGTGGAAAAACATCTCCAGTTTATTAAACATAAGGGGCTGGAATTAAAAGCAAGATGAGCGACATATTCTGTTGTGGTATAAAAAATTATGAAATGATTTATTGAAGAGGCTCCACGACGACAAGCGGTGGCTGCCGTGCGACCGGGTGCTGTGGGTTATTGTGCTCAGTGGGCGGTGGCATTGCGAGCCCGTTACAATAAAGTAAAGGGGATGGGGGCGAGGTGCGGGGAAGAAATAGAAATCTTGACTCCATCAAGTGAGCTTTCAAAATCCATTTCGGCCAAGAGCATTGTCATTTTTTTTTTTACAGAGTGCCGGAGTTCAATAAACACTGTCAGTGTGAGTGGCTAAAAGTTAATCATAGCCTAGCACAGCCCAGATGAGCACTGTCAATATGGACAGCGGTGATGGAAAAGGGCCGCGTGCAAGATTAGTGTTGGCACCACAGACAATTGTTTATGAAAACTTTAATGGTTAGACGGCTGCACAACTCTCCGGAAAAAAATAACAAAAAATCACGGACTATACGTGTCAACAAATGAAACCTGCGATTGACAATATAGTTCTTTTCTACCTTTCTTTTTCAATTTGGTGGACTTGGGTGATTTTCAGTACATTCGTATAGGAACACCAGTATTTAAATATACTGTAAAATAATCTTGAATTGATGACCTGGATGTCAGTTGACACATGGATGGTTTCATACAAACAGAGACTGTATTGAATATTTTTTTATGTGATTGATGTCGACTGTTCTATATTGGACAAGTTCTCTTGTCATATCTCTCTCTTACACACACACTCACGCAGCGATGCTGTGAGTGCATCTTCTTTATTACATTATTATACCCTTTTTAAGGCACGATAAAGCTTCTTATATATAGCACTGCTGCATTTTGTGCACTGATGGCTATCATAAAAAACAATGTCTTAGCAAAGCAAACAAGCACAATCGTCTACAACAGTCCAGTTTAAAAATCACTACATGGATGTCTGCCTCCCTGTCTCTCAATCATTTTGATGGGGCGAGGGGCAGACCATTTAAGAGAACTTGAGCACTATCTTTCTGGACTGAACCCTTTGTGGAATTCTTCATTTAAATGGAAAAAATAAAAGCCTTTGAAATGGCGCATGAATTGCTCGAATGTGATTAATTTGGTCTTCAAATGCAACCCTTGGAATGACTTTCAAAAACAAGAAAGGACTACTTGGTAGTTTTCTTTATCTTGGAAAGCAGGAACTATCTGGCCACCCAGACTAAAATAGGATGAGCTCATACTACCATCCAAAATACATCAAAACACACACAAAACTGTGTGGTAAGTGTGACACCAAGGTGTCCATGGAACTAAATAGCCTTAAGACCAAATCAGCTAGAGACGTTTATGTCTCAAGTTGCATTTCCCCCTCACTTTCTGTCCTGTATTGTTGGAGAAAGTCTGCAGCGAGTCTCCAGCACGACCTTTGACCCCAGTGAGACGACGCCATTCATGGACCCCACCAGGTCCCGGCACCATGGCACTGCGCCCCACCTTTTTCCGCATCTCTCGTTTCAGTGGGGCTGTCACACCTAGGTTTCCAAAGGGCAGACGGGCAGACCTGACCCCACCTCCAGCATCAAGTTTTTTTCAATATAATGCAATGTATTTATCGGTATTTACAAGTACTACATACATAAATATGAACTGGGTTCCTCAATACCTATTCTCTACCAAAATATCAATTACTGATATTTGGAATTTAAATTCACCTAATTTGGTGTAAGATAGAGCCATTTTGATGAATGCCCTGCATAAAACATATTTTGAATTATTTTGTAGCAGGAGAATCTGTTTTTTTTTCATAACTGCTTTGACACTTCATGAGATGCTCATTAACAGGAGTGAATGACCATAAGTTGTTTAGCATAAACCTTTAGGACTTGTAAACCATCCCCGATGTCAAAGGTGGTCAAGATAAGCCAGAAGAGTATGAAATCCTGCCACCACTGCAACCTCACATTACCTCGCAGATGTAATTTCACTGTCCTGTGCCCTTGGTGATAGACCCATAAATAAGTAGGTGCATCTGAGCTTTTGACTGGTGGTATACCTTATAGCAGTTCTGGCCATCAGTTTTGCACATACTCAGAAATGAACACAAGTAAAAGGGGGGCAGTTATGTATCATTATTATTGTTATTACTTATACTTTATAGTCTTTGCTATGCAGGTAAATTCATGCGAGCTTGTTCTTTTCATATTAGGACACATTAATGCCAACTAGTTTGTGGCAGCTCCCTAGATGCATTGGCATTTGCCTAAATTGCCTATGCCACAGGCCAGCCCTGACTGTGGGTAATCTACATGCCATCAACAAACGGACCACTCCTGTTATGTTCGCGCTTGACCCAAAACCTTCACAGATGTCACTGCACATTCTAATTTTTCTGGAGTGCCCTCTAGCAGAGATTTACAGCAATGCACATAGTACATAGTGACGACCTGGCTTAAAACCAGATCTTTTACCTACTGTGATCCGTGTGTGTGTGCATGCGAGTGGGTGCCAGGCGTTTGGTGGTAGAGGGTGCTCGCATTATCCGCAAGGCGAGGAGCTCCCTCCTCTCTGCTCACCATGATAACATGGAGCTTGGGCAGAAAGACGGCTTAGTCTCCGTGAGAAAGTTCTTTAATCAGCCTTGTAGGTTTCCTGAGCAAAGACTGGAGGAAATGAAGAAAAGAAAACACGGGTCAGATAACGGAGTCTTGTTTCAGCAACAAGGGGAAAATTCTGATCCTCCCCGCTGAATCCCAGAGACGAACGAGAAAAGCTCATTTCCCTTATCATGTGTCAGAAAAGCAGAGAATCAATATTGCGCATATATTGCACAGCTCTCGCTCCAAATTAGGTAAATCCTCCAATTTCTTTCTCTTAAGCGGCCACCTTTTTTCTTTCCCTACGTTCTTGCTAATCTGTTACCTGGATTTGCCTTCTTTTATAGGTTTTTGGATTGTGCCGAGTGAATTAGACAAATGGGCGATAGGGGAGGCGAGCCTGCAGCCGCTGAGGTTGGAGCCCGGAGGATTACAGAAACAAATGACCAGTCTGCTTACAAGTCTGAGATTCTCCACCTTCCTGACCTTCATCTCAGCTTGGTTGTCCTTGAGATGAGGGCTGCTGCACCTACAGGAACTATAGAAATATCTCAGGCGTTATTGTAGCAGTTCAACCAGAGCTCCTTAATATAGAATACACGTACTATTTCAAATGAAATCTTCTTCATGTGGTTGTGGATGACCGTCAATAAAAATAATAATGATTCATTGGGTGGTGTAATCTCATCTCATCTCTTGCACAGAACTAGTCTTGTTTTCCTCAAGGCAACAATTGCTTTAATATAATTTTTTTTTATTATTAACATATTGCATAGAGCTGGAAGTTCTAGACTCCACGGTCTGTAAGGGTTTCTAGAGTTCCAGTGCATTCCACACACTGCAGCTGAATCAGTATGGCACGATCACATTGTGCCTGTCACTGAGCCAGATGTTTATTTCACACCAAAGACTTTCTCTCTCTCTCTCGACACCGATGTCTCTTATCCCTGTGAATGAACGTGGGTGCCAGGGAGCAGGGCGGATGGCTGGGTGAGTGGGCCGCCAGATGATGTGCTATCTTGTTGTCGACCTCACGTTTCTGCCTAATCTCCACCATTGCCTTGGAGTCACAGAGCATATTTTGTGGCCAATAATAAACATGCCAGAGAAGCATAGAATTAACCGCAGCGCACACAGATAAAACTACTTTTTAAAGACGGTGATAATTAGATGTCAGTGTGATGCAAGGCTGAAAAACAGTGGGGCGTAAACAAACTAAAATATATAAAAAATATAGAACAATTATGTACAGTGTATCTGGAAAGTATTCACAGTACATCACTTTTCCACTTTTTGTTCCATTGCAAAAGGTGGAAAACCACACCACATTATGACATAATAGAAATATTTGTCATATTTATATAAATATATCTAAAAAAATGTAAACATAACAATATATACATGAATTAACACTTAATGTCGCCGGCAGTTTTGCATTTGCAGTTTTGTTTTAAATCACTTACAATGTATGAAATGAAAGAATGATTTTGTCTTTGCATTAGAACCCCCCCCCCAGATTGGATATCCCCTTAATTAACAATAACCACTACCTGTCCATCAAACAAATAGGCACCTACATCGCTGCTGACACCAGTCACTCGAAGTCAAATGGGAGTTGCATTTTTAATGTTAAATTCATACCATGTAATTTGACAGCACATCACTGTAAACGAGGGGACCACCCTGGACCTCGTCCTCTGGGGTTTAATAACATGGAGAGTTAATTGATTCCTGCAGATTTCACTTAAATACACTTTTTTTCCATTTTACTTTTTATATAGGGCTTGAACTTGTGACTTTAGCTGAACATGGAAAAGGATTGAAAATACAGTAATTATGCAGCCTGTGATTATGGCTGGTTGTACTACTAATCAGTTCCAATTGGACCCTGAAGTGCATTTCTCTCGTTTGAGAAATTAACTACTTGCCCATTAAGCTAAATGCCTAACTCATTCTGAGCATATAACAGACACTGCACACATTTGTGAAGTCAAACAATTTTCTTACAAACCAGAAGAAAAGGACTAAAACTCATTTTCTAATTACTTGGGTGGGTTCTGTGACCCTTGCCGAGCCTGGTACAAAATATTGCACATAATATTTCAAATTGTATCCAACAAGGCTCACATTTTAATGGCTCATACATCCAACAAAACTTATCTTCATCCCCATGATATTTATTCAATGCAAATTACTTCAAAAGGCTGTCTTTGAATTGTGATTATTTGTATCACATTGTTAAAGCTGACAGGGAGGAGTCAGTCTCTGAGAGTGCAGCGCTGTGACTCAGTCTGGAGGCTCATGGGAGGAACCCTATTCACCTGCTGACATCACAAATTGCCAGTTGCCTTTAGGGGTTTGCAGAGGTTAAGTCTACAGCCATTTTCATTTCTAATGACTGCCTATTCCAACGATGGCCCACGGTGGTAGAATAAGCCATTCTAGCAAAGACATAAAAGTGGTCTTAACCTTTCTGCCGCTCAGTAAAAAAAAAGTCTGTTGTCAAGGAGATTTGCAAATATGCAATATGTGACACAACTACAGATTTTAGAAGCCAATGAAAACAACAAGGATAGTTACGTTATCAAATATGACTAATAGCCTGAAGTTTTATGGCTGAATTCTTACTGCAGACATCACAAAACTACATCACAAACTATACTCACTGGCCAGTATATTAGAAACAACCATTAAAGTATGACAAAACAGACATTTATAAAAAAAATCTAATCAGTAACTAATAGTAATGCAACAAGTCAACCTAGAAATATAGTGTATCAGAGTGCATCCAGGATGGATATATATAGATGAATATATAATAGAGATGGCTATTATTATTAATAATATTATGATTATTTAGACTTTTTTTGGCTTCATATTTTTGCAAGTTAAAGTCATTTAAAATACATTATGTTGTATGTTGAAAGAAAAAAAACGGTGTCAATCCTCGATCATACACCTCTATTACCAGACATGATAGGAAATTGGTTAATAAAAGGACAGACATAGTGCATTTGGGTGTCACCCCATGCCTTATCCAATCGAGTGTAGTGATAGCATGGAGACTTTTTGGTATCTACTTCTCAACTGGAGAGTAAGAGCACTGATGCCTTCAGGATTATTCCAGCTGTGCAGACCCCTTGTGACCAGTTAGAAACCCAGATAAGGAAAATCCCCCAGGGCTCATTCTTTGCAACATTCCTCCTGATCAGGACAGTTGAAGGCTCTGTTTATTTGTTTACCCGTTTAATTCAGGTAAATTAGCATGTGTGGCCCTTTGGTCCTGCGGGGGCCATGACCCCTTTTCATTTCTCTTAAAATCATATTAGAATAAAAGGTAGAATGGATTTATAAGTGGATTGTTTACAGAGTGCAGGACATGTCTGCTCTCGTGTCATGTACAGTGGTTACGGAAAGTATTCAGAGCCCCTTCAATTTTTCACTCTTTGCAGATTTGCAGATTATGCAGATTTATTAACAAAAAAAACTGAAATATCATATGGTCCTAAGTATTTAAGAACCTTTGCTGTGACGCTCATACTGCTGTCCATTGTCATCCTTGAGATGGTTTAACATCTTCATTTGAGTCCAGTTGTGTTTGATTACACTGGTTAGGAAAGCCACACCCCTGTCTATATTAGACCTTACAGATCACAATGCATGTCAGAGCAAATGAGAATTATGAGGTCACTGCGTGCCTGAAGAGCTCAGAGACAGAATTGTGGCAAAGCGCAGATCTGGCCAAGGTTACAAAAAATTCTGCTGTACTTAAGGTTCCTAAGGTCTCCATAATCCTTAAATGGAAGACGTTTGGGATGACCAGAAGCCTTCCTAGAGCTGGCCGTCCGGCCAAACTGAGCTATTGAGGGGGGAGGCCTTGGTAAAAGAGGTAAAGAAGAACCCAAAGATCACTTTGGCTGAGCTCCAGAGATGCAGACGGGAGATGGGAGAAAGTTGTCAGTCAACCATCACTGCAGCTCTCCACCAGTCGGGGCTTTATGGCAGAGTGGCCTGACGGAAGCTTCTCCTCAGTGCAAGACACATGAAAGCCCGCACAGAGTTTGCTAAAATGAGAAATAAAATTGGTGGTGGCAGCATCGTACTAGGGAGTTTTGCAGCTGCAGGGACAGAATGACTGGTTGTAATCCAGGGAAAGATGAATGCGGCCAGGGATATTCTGGACTAAACACTTCTCCAGAGTGCTAAGGACCTCAGACTGGGCCAAAAGTTTACCTTTCAACAAAACAATGACCCTAAGCACACCGCTAAAAAAACAAGAGTGGCTTCACAACAACTCTGTGACTATTTTTGATTGGTCCAGCCAGAGCCCTGACTTAAACCCAATTGAGCATCTCTGGAGAGACCTAAAATGGCTGTAAACCAACATTTACCATCCAAACTACCAGAACTAAAGAGGATCTGCTAGAAGGAATGGCAGAAGATCCCCAAATCCAGGTGAGAAAAACTTGCATCTTTCTTATGAAAATGAATGGCTTTATTAGATCAAAAGGGCGCTTCTACTAAATACTGAGCAAAGGGTCTGAATACTTAGGACCATGTGTGTCAGGATTGGCTGCAGCTGGAGACATCATCTGTGCTCAATCAGGACAGCAGTTAAAAGGTGCTGTGGAGCAGCCAGTCGGTGCTGCAACATTCTTTTGTGGACCCTGCAACTTATGTGAGTAGTTTTGAGTTCTCCCTTTTCCCCCCCTGTTTTCAGCCATCGCGCTGGTTTGATTTGTATTATTAATAAATCATTGTTTGCATTATGTCCGCTTCCTTCCCCCGTCAGTTCGCTGACGTGTCTGTGATAGTTTTTCTTTGTTAATAAATCTGCAAAAATGTCAACAATTCTGTGTTTTTTCTGTCAATATGGGGCACTGTCAAAAAAAGAACTTAAATTATTTTAGCAAATGGCTGCAATATAACAAAGAGTGAGTAGGTCTGAATACTTTCCGTAGCAAATGCATCTACTGTGGCATGAGATATTCCATGTATGATCTGCCTAACATTCATTTCTGAGCATCTTTCACACATCCATGTACATAATGTTTTATTAAATGCACATGTTGTCTCACATACTGTATACGTTTAGTTATAAGTGCTGTGAGATATGCAAATTAATAAACAGGACGTACACTGCAAGTGTAAAATATCAGTTATGGGATATGGAAAATTGTAGCAGCTGTGGGACCTGCAGGTGATAAGTAAGGCCATTTTACATTGCCACTCATCTTAAAAAAAAAAGTCTATTAAATACAATTCCAGTTATATTCCACAAAAAACAATAATCTTGTTTTCAATATCATACAACACGTCAAAGACTTTCTGATAAATGTCTGCACTTAATAATGTCACACTGGGAAATGAGGTTTACTTGAAAATAAATTACTTTAAAGAAATAAAAAAAATTATCATTTACAGAAGTGTAGAGTGTAGCGTGTATTTTATTTTTTTTTGTCTGATCATAAAGGAAAATTAATCTTCTTCTGTCTTTTTCAAAAACGGGTGTTTCTGAGTGACAGGGCGTTTTACTAAGAACATTTGTCACTTCCTTGAGGAACAAAACATGACAGACATAAAATATAAAAGGAAAAAATGCAATTTGCCCACATTGTTTAATTGTATGTGAGCTACACCCTCTGACTTTTTTTTTTTTTGTTGCTCAAAGTGCTGCCACTCTTCTACCCCATTTAATTTGATGGCACACAGCAGTCCTTTTTTGTGAAGAACAGATGGAGTGCGCCACTTCTTATATGTCTGAACAATCTGCAGCAGTAAGGAAAAGGAAGAAGAACGAAAAAAATACGGATGGATGGTAAGCTGTTTAGAAGGCCTGGGCTTTTTTCCCTTCAGCAAAATCTTCCCACTATTCTTCCCCACTTTCCCAAAATCATTTACTGCCACTGTGTATAACTATAACCTATTCATATAAAATAGCGCTTGGATGGATTTGGGAACCAATCACAGTTTATCCGTTGTTCATTCTGCGCTTCTGAAAGGGCCGAGAGCAGCATGGGAAGCAGCAGAAAATGCTCTAAATGAAATTTTGGCAATTCTTCCCTCCGCTTGCCTGACGGAGTCCCTTGGTTGGATGTGCCTGCTCAGCTGCACATTAGTAAACCACATGCATGCACTTCATATTTCCCTTAGGGCCTCCTGTCATTTCCCCCTACCTTCCCTTGGCCCAGGGTCCAGGGGCGCTGCATTCCATATGAGAAGATATATGAGTGTCCAGAAGCTGCTAAGAAGTCTGTCCTGATGATTTATTCCATATACGGAGGAGTAAAAAAACTCCTACCGGCATCACCTTGAGGTCACGTCAAAGCTCTGAGGTGTAAAGCGCTGAGACAGTTGTGAACAAATTTCCATACTTGTTCATTGGCAGTGATGAGAATTAAAAAGCAAATGGAGGCTGCCGAGGAAGGTACACTTCAGGTTTTCCTGTCATCTGACAAATACAGAGTGTAAAACTGACATTTCATAACCGGACTGATCCATCTGTATATATTCTTAAATAAAGAGTAATTTATCAACATTGTATAGGAAATAGAGACTGCCAAGGAATCACCCCTTTTATTGTCACTTGATCCGTGTTTGCTGTTTTGTTGTTTAAGCTCATATTTAGCTTTGAGCCAGGCCATTTACCAGATCCATTGAAAAAGCTGAGATCATCCAAATGTTAAAATGTTAAAAACTTAACTATTGTTAAAAAATAACAATAGGAACAGGATGCTTACGTCATGTTTACCCCTTTTTCATGGATCCTGGTTTGGTGGCATGGGACTCCAATACACTATTTTAATAAAAACTTTTGTATATTTCTCTAAATGGGTTTATTGTTAATACATTTTTTCTACGATACAATTCTATACATTTATCTTTATTGTTTTTTTTTTGTCACACCACTGCTGTGTGATAAGCTTTGCACAGAAGAATTTCACTCATATGCACTATACCTGTGTATTGGTGTCATGTGATGTGACAGTAAAAGCAACCTGATTTGATTGATCACACAGTTTTTAATTGTCATTGGTTTCCTATGATTGTTGCTCCCATTTCTTTGTTTTTAAACCTTCTGACCTCAGCATGCAACGTTAGCCCACATGTCTTCATTCAGTCAAACTCTGGGCCTCAGATCCTACGAACAGGAAACTCCAAGCTTTTTCAGCCAGGCCATAAGTGACTATGATAATTAACGGTAAATGAAGAGCACTGGAAGCTGAGTCACAGAATGAGGAAAGATGGGATGCCTTGCAGCTGGAGATGTCTGATACACAATGGCTACACTAATGTGTGGTTTCAGAGGGAGCTTTACCCTTTGGATTGAACCAGAAAAGAAAGAAAACATTAACACAAAATGGCCTAAAATGTTGCCACTTAAAAGGCAGCCCATACAAAAGAAAGAAATACCCGGAAAAAAAGATGACATCTATTGAAAATTCTCAGGAATGTGAGTTTTTCAGAGAACAATTGTAAAAGAGAAGCTTTTTTTATGATTGGGGGGGAAGAAGGGGGTTTTAAATTGTAATTGGCCAACAGTTTCTTTCTCAGGTCAATTGAGACACATTTATAAAGGTTTAAACTGATTCAAACTGACTCAAACACTTAAAAAATGTGAATTACCTTCTGGTAATGGTTCTTGTTTTGCATAAAATGTCTCAAGAATCATAGTGGGGACATTTTTCAGAAACCCCATGGATATTCCTTATATGTTGTTTTATTACTAATGCACTTTATTTATTCCACTAGAGATGAAGCACAATAGCTGGGAAGATCGAGTGACTATTGCCTAAACATTCAATACCTTATGAGACAAGTCCATTGCAAAGTCACAAAGTGCATCCTGGCTAGTGATGCGCGTCCTCTTTATAGTCACCAATAAGGTGCACAAGCCTCATTGTCTTACTCTCTATTTTGAATGACATGAACAGAATGTCCATGCATTAAATTTTTTCAGCATATAATTTTTTTCTAATTCCAATGGACTCAACCAAATCATATTACATGCAACAGGCCAGGGAAAAAAATTGATTTTAGAGTTTTGATTGTGCACTGTCACTGTAAAGTGCATTAATTCTTCACACCGAAGGCCCACATCAAAATTTAATATATTGAAATCAATTTAAGTCAGATGGCACAAAAAAATCCATTGCATTCCCAAACAAAAACCAGGAGGGTGTGGAGCAGAGAGGTGCCAAACCAAACTCAAATTTTATTCACCGGAAAATCATGCTTCTCCGCAGGTTGACCATCGATTAAAAAAATGGCATAAACACATCACAACATTGTGCTCAAGGTTGCTTCTTCCTGTTAACCTTAGCAAGTGCATTACATGAATACCAAACAGAGCAAACAAAGAAAAGAGAAAAAAATCCCATGGTCTCTATTTCAGCTGACCACCCCAAAACAAAACAAAAAAAACATGCAAGGTCCTCTCATATATGTGACATTGGCACGTTTCTCTAGTTAAGTACATTCAGCCACCTACCCAATAACACACCTCTAGCAACGACCCCCAGGATGCCAGATGATAGTGATTTCAAGTCAAGAAAAAGTCAATGTCAAAACCCTCAAGGAGTGGGTGAGACGGGGGGTAATGTCCAAGGGATCTGAAACTGTCGCCTCTGCTATTGTACAGGCAGTGTCAAACAACAATACTTTTTCAAGGATTCAAGACAAGTCAAGGATTTAACCTGGGTTTGCCAGGTCCTTCAGCGTCTAGGCAAGACTCCAGGCATTCAGAATGAATGAAAATGCTTTACGCACTCACACATAGCATTGTGGGTGCTTTGAGAACTCCGATGATAACACACAAGCATCCTTGATAATTTCTTTTTGTCAAAATCGAAGGATGCCAGACCACCTTCAATGATGCAATACAGCTGAAATACAAACCTTAACAACTCTTCTTCAACTTTGACAGACAGTTGCTGGTGAGACAAACAAACTTGATTAATGGAAAGCTAAAGACACTTCTCCACAAGTGCCGGTAAAAGCGCTGGTTATGTGGAGGGAAAATGCACGTTTTTTTCCTGAATGCAAATCCTTTGGATTTGTTTCCATTGATTTGGAACATAGTATGCTGGCACTGAATACTAACGACAGTGGGTCTTTTATGAGTTCATTTTTGAGACACGGGTTATGATTGATTCTGAAATGTATCTTCATGCCACACATCCAGTGTCACAGTCCAGCAGCGTGAAGTGCTCCTGGAGTCTAAAGCTGATAATCTGTGAAACCTTGATGCAATAATGACACATCATACCACTCAGTAATATTGAAGCTGTGATCTATGATCTCTTATTGCTGTGCCTGCATTGTGTAGTTGCCCTCTCCTTCACTGCTGCAACTCATGCCTTGTTGCTCTTAATGCAACTACCAATGGATCAACTGTACATGAAACATGTCTCTTTGATGTGAGAGAACTGGGTTGATCATTGATTGTTTGCCTTTCACATATTTGGAATGGGCCCATGGGATGGGTCCATGAAAGCGCGCCCCACATATTCGAGAGAAGCTTGGCTCTGGTTGACCCCTCCTGGGTTCCCTGGCATATGCAAGGCCCATACAAGACATTCGGGAGTCATGGTCAACTCATATTTTGGCTCCCCCTTCACCTGGACTTCTGAGTCGTGTTTTTGTCTGTTCAGGGCTCAATCCCACCACCGGTGGTGTGGGTTTATGTTTTTTTTTTTTATTGCACACTGTCTTACTGCCGTATGTGGTGTGCAGAGGAATTGCAGAGGAACCCGAGTGCTGAGAATGTGACACAAGTTTCACCTACACGCTGTCCTGCATTTTCGTTTCAGTGTTCTACAGCTGCTTTAAATGACAGTTGGACAGATAGAGGATGGGCATCCAGCAGACAGGTTGGACATTAATGAAACAAAGCAAATAGAACAGCGTTACTTGCAATCTCTGCTTCCTGGTCAGGAAATGCCAGATGTGGGAAACTTCTGCAACAGAAATTCTCCATTCATAATGAATGCAAATATTACACCAACTATTTCTTTATTTTTTACATTTATGTATGCTCAGTTTACATTTACATTTACAGCATTTATCAGACGCCCTTATCCAGAGCGACTTACAATCAGTAGTTACAGGGACAGTCCCCCTGGAGCAACTTAGGGTTAAGTGTCTTGCTCAGGGACACAATGGTAGTAAGTGGGATTCGAACCCGGGTCTTCTGGTTCATAGGCGAGTGTGTTACCCACTAGGCTACTACCACCTCTTTTAACTGTTCCTGTTAAACTGAGCCTGTTACTGTTCAGCCCTCCATGCAGGGAGCTATACTCTATACTCTACAATAACATTTCAGCTCAGGGGCCACATTGACTTATCAGACATAAACTGTCACGATGGGCTGGACATGGCGAGGAAGGAGGACGCATACGCACAACGTCACAGGACAGGGGTTTAATACAGAATGCACGTGACAAGGGAACATCACCACGCACAATGACCCAACGGCGAACAGACACGAACTGGATAGCTTTATACAATTATATAAATATGCAACAGGTGACCACGATCAGGGAACATTACACAGGACAAACATGAAACTCCGGAGTCACCCCTGCCGGTCCGGATCATGACAACCCCGACCAACCACGGCTCCCTGGATATCAGCGGGGTGTCGATCGTGTGCATCTAAATATGGTCAGGTCATTCTGTTACGATGGGCTGGACATGGCGAGGAACGAGGACGCATACGCACGACGTCACAGGACAGGGGCTTAATACAGAATGCATGCGACAAGGGAACATCACCACACAATGACCTGACGGCGAACAGACACGAACAGGATCACTTTATACAATTATATAAGTAGACAACAGGTGACCATGATCAGGGAACATTACACAAGACGAACATGAAACTCCGGTCCGATCTCCGGATCCGGAGTCACCCCTGCCAGACCGGATCATGACATAAACATAAAATGGCATTACAGTGTTAATGTTACAGTTAGTTGGAACTGTACTGCTTATCAGCCTTTACTTTGGAGAAAGGCTTGGTAAACTAAGAAAGAAAAGGAAATAGTTGCATGTAAATAGTTGAATGTTGCACGTTGAGATGTGTATGACATGGGGTTTCAACACAGTTGTGGCCGGTGAGGTACCGTCTCCATTGCATAGTGCCAGAGTGTAATAGCACCCACGTTCTTGCTAGTCAGTACGTAAAAAAAGGGGCGTATTGTACTGTTGACTTTGGCTACAAGCTTGTACAAATAAAAAAGCTCTTATTCCAGCCAGGATGAGCGCATATTTAAAGCTCGCCACATTATTCGAATGTGCGCATGTACACAGCTCTTTTACTTTGTCAAGAATATGTTGTCTACATTTATTAACATCATGATCAAAGATTCCCACACCACGGTTCAACCAAAACAGAATTTACAGTCCATATCTACTACGCACCTCCTCCCCATCTTTGCATCTTTCTCGCTAGAAACGCATCACCTGATTTACCATGCCAAGTCAGTGTAAAGACCCATCGATCCATTACAGGACGAATTCACATGAGAGCCGTCAAAATTTTGACTTTATTTGGGAAATTCTGTACAATTCTTCGTCGCGTCCGATTAAAAAGACCAACCGCAGGCCGTGGTTTGCCCACCCCCAGTGTAGAGTATACTGTTTTCAACTTTTACCAAAAATCGGATCATATGCACCAGTATTAGGAGTACTGATGAGCTTCTCTTTTTGTTCTGAAAATATCGGAAAAAAATCAAGCCTGTGTAACTGGTTTCAACAATATGAGGCCTGAAAAAAAAAGAATTCAGTCTTGAGATGGTTTAATCTTGAGATGGACCAATCCAGAATGATTCAATATAAGATTTTAAGACACATATTTAGGTACTCAACCTCATAACAAAAAAAAAAGAAATGGTTTAAATCAGCACCTGCAGTACAGTGAAAAATGTCACAGTGCTTATTATCATTTTTTTAAAACGGGAAAGCATGAATGGAACGTGTGCGTTTTCCTTTCATTACAGAATATCTCCCCGCACTGCCCTTTCCTCCTTGCTTTAAGAACAATAGGCAGCACACATGGCAGCAGTTACACAGTGTGAGAACGAGGACGGAAGGAATGGAAAGGGACCCAGCCGTGTCCGGGCAGCTTACTATCATCCAGAAATAGGCACCGCAGATAAGAGGTGGTCATGGCAGCCCTGCTCGGGTCGGCGGCGCAGAGGTCCACAGGCAGGGTGATATCAACAGTTTCTCATAACCTTCCAGCGGCGAGAGCTCACACTCCCGCTCGCGTTGCCATGGAGCATTGTTTCAAGCAAGCTCGCCCGTCTTAAAGGGCACAGCGGTCTCCGAGCATCACGCAGCATCACGCAGCATCACGCAGCATCATGCGGCTTAATGGGGAGAGAGAATTGCAACAAGTATGGATCCCTTTCAAAATCATTTAATTACATCCGCCAAGCATTTGTCATTCTTAATCGTTCAAGTCGGTTTCCCACGTCTTAACAAGTCTAAAGGAAAAAAAAAAGAGGCACAGGTGCTTCCATCGACTACAGAAGTGGCGGGGAATCAACGCCACGGCGCTTATTGACATAACACGAGCGCCGGCAACATCCTGAACAGCTGGCTGGATGAGGCAGAGCGAGGCGTGGAGGAAATGGGGGTGTGCATTCTGCTCCCTGTCTGGCGCTCATAACATCAGAACTGCCTGGCAGCCGCTACACATCAGCTGCTTTCACACGGCCAAAGAAGAAGAAGAAGGAGAAAAATACGCACACACACACACACACACACACACACACACACTTCCTTTGCAGAAGAATTGAAAAATGCTCCCCTCTCCACAGAGGTTGAATGCATTTTCCAGCTTATTTTCGGGGGGACCATCGGGGCCACAGATTCCCTCCATGTGATTGTATGAGAGAGGCTGCAAAGCTAGATGCCTCTGAGAGAGAGAGAGAGCGAGAGAGACCGGGCTTGCTGACATTGTCCAGCGAGTGTCACGTCTAATCATCCTCCATGTGTCCTTCAAAACGCGCCCGGCCGGAAAAAGCAAAAATTCAGCAGAACCATTTTTCTTGCCCTCCTTTCCACTCGCTCTCCCTCTCTCGTTGTCCTTTCTCTCCGACTATCTGTGCTCCTCGGTTTGAGAAATGTGTTGCAGTCCTAATGGTCTCTGACACCATTTGCGGCCAGTGGAAATGTATTGACTTAAATGAAAACGCTGCCACTTCTCACGCAGAGGGGAACTGATGAGACGTCTCGATCAAGAGAGAGATGCTGTATATCTTTACCTGACGAAACACCCTGATTTAACGCACACATTTATCTACATTAATAAGCAGCTTTTATTACAATTTGTTCCAGTACCTCAATTAAAGACATTAATAAACTATTTATGGTAGGGATATTCTGGTTTGCAGGTAGTAACATGACTAGTTGGTGATTCAAAAAGATTAGTGAAGAGTTAAAGATTGAGTGATAAATTGGCAGATCCGCTTCCCTGTGTGGACTGCACGGTGGCCCGCATAGGTTGAAATGATATTTGGCTATTTCCCATAGAACAGGTGGAGATGGAGCCACCGGGTGCGTGTTTTTACAGTCAATAACAGTACCTCACTCAAATATAAATGACAGCTGTCTCATGGAAACAGACATTAATGTCTTCTTGAAGGTAGCGGATGTAATAATAAACTGCCTAACCTGTAGAAACTTTAAGAAAGAAAGGATGGACGCATGAATTGATCACAGAAAATGAAACTACAATAATTTTACAATACAAATGTCACATCAGTATAAGAAAACAATCATTGACATTAATAGCAGACAAATCTACAGGCAACATTGGTCCACAATTATCCAAATACGGAAGCTTATGGAAATAGGCTGGGGCCAAAATCAGCATATTGACTTGTCTGCAGGCCAGAATTGAGTCCTTGTCCCTCCAATTGCCTAATTCTCTGTGCTGGCTCTGTCATTAGACCAGCAGAGAATGGCACACCACTATAAATATGCAAATTACACATTTTTTTTTAAATATAAGAATAGCTTGTGTCTATGCTTTGGTGACAGCAGTGACTGTGGTGCACATCACACCACTTAGACCGATGTAAGGAAATAACACCCTTTTAAAGTCCAACCCACTAAATCTCATCAAATGTCAAAGAATATAAAAAGAAAGGTAAACATTTTAAGGAAGAAATCTATAAATATGGAAAGAACATGGCAGTGGGGAAAATAGGATTGCATTTTTCAGTAAACACATTTTATTTTCAGTAAGAAGACATTAATTTCATGCTAGTTCACAACAACATGGGAGGTTTTCATCAAACATGACTGTCAGCGCAACCAAAAAAATGGTTTCAATGTGCATATACCAGTAATTACCTGTATTCTGTAAAGAACATAGTGAAACAATGAGTAAATTACATAGTTTAGAGTTGTATTTCCACTTAACCTGTTCATCATCTTCTCCCAAACCAACCACCTATCACCTATTTTACTCTCCTTTAACTCAAGTATTGTGTATATTTCGTCCATTACTGATCACCACCTCCATAAACCTCCTATACTAGGCCTTCCTCCAATTCTGTTTCTTTGTCATTCAACTCCAATGGTTACATTAGCATCATATCCTTCAGAATACAAAAATAAGCATCCTCCGTTACTTGAGCCTGCCTTATTACTCACACAAACAATGCAGTGTTATCCCTCAGTGGAATGATGTGAAAATGGTTATGAACAAATCACTATTTTTAGGCCTGTGCAGCTGATTCTGTGTATTTGGAGGTACGGCGCACACAAGCGAAATGTCAGAAGCTCTTTTAAATACAGAATTCAGAACATCTGGCCAGCTGGTGCTCATGGGTACTTCTATTTCTTGAAGCAGTATGTCTGTTTCACACATGAAAGATTGTGCCAAAAGGATGCTTATTGTAAATAAACTACACTATGATGTAAAACATTGACTCCAACAAGAGAATCATTGGTTGATTTCAGAATTAGAAGAAGTACGTATTTCATTTTAAGTATTTAAACTTTAAATAAAAATAATGAATGCAGCGGGGTCTCGTTTACCGTATCCTCACATTTTCTCCTCCTTAGCCCTTTACCTGCAATTTATGTTAAAAAGAAATAACAAGAGATTTCAAGAATAAACTATTAAGATTATAATAAATTAAATATTATAGATTATATATTAAAATATTATATTAAAATAAAATCCTAATTTTCTTAATATATTATTCTGCGGACATCTGAAGCAAGAACATCTAATGCTGTTTTTAGGTTTTCATGCTTTTGTATATCACACAGTGTTTTTATTTGTTTCTTTTTGAGACCCTGCACGCACATCCAGAGAGGACTTTACCTCATAGCTGAATTTTTAGCTGAATGTGAAACAGGAGACAGGGATCAGAGATTAATCCCAGACATGTTCGCCAGGTAAGGATGGGAAAAGAGGATCACATTGTTTTATAAGAAGGAACTGCAGATATATCTGCAGAGTGCTGGCATCTTCCATTTAAATAACATCCTCTGTACCACATGTCTACATGTGTAGAATGAAGTGGATCAGCAATGTGTGAAGACAGGGACATGCTTGGTGCGACGAAAATAAATGGAGACACATCCCTGCTCGGAAGGGAGGTTAAAGTAGGAGCTGGAGTCAAGCAGTCATAGTTTAAAAATACAACGGTGAAACTTGAATGACGCAGACATTATCTTGTATGGAATAGACGGCTCACTCTCCTTGGGTGACTTTGATCCTTCCAGGCAGCTCTCTGTTCTTAAATTGTTGTAATTATGTCTTTATGTTGTGGATGTGCCATCCTGCTGGACTGGCCACATTTAGTTGTGCTTGGGTTGTCCAGACTATGCGAAGTAACACAATGCTGGCTGCCTCTGATTCATAAATATTGAAAAGTAGGACAAATATTGAAAAGTTAGACAACAAACTCTCCTTCTCGATAATAACTGATAAAAACATCAGCAATCTTTCCCACTCATTCCCTCTCTACTCTATCAGCGCAGGCCACCCAGCTACTGGTTCAGTCCTTAGTAATGTCACGACTGGACTACTGTAACTCCCTTCTAGCTGGCCTCTATGTACCATCCAACCTCTACAACTACTACAAAATGCAGCAGCACGACTGATCTTCAACCTTCCCAAGTTCTCCCACACCACCCCTCTGCTACGTTCCCTCCACTGGCTCCCAGTAGCTGCACGCATCAGGTTCAAAATACTGATGCTGGCCTACAAAGCCAAACATGGAGCAGCACCATCCTACCTCACAGCCCTTATTACACCTCGCACTGCACCTCGTATACTCCGAGCCTCCAGTACTGCTCGCCTGGTCCCTCCATCTCTGAAGGTAAAAGGAAAACATTCATCTAGACTCTTCTATGTCTTGGCCCCTCGGTGGTGGAATGAACTTCCCCTCGAGGTCAGAACAGCTCAGTCACTGAGCACCTTCAAACGACAGCTCAAGACCTTCCTCTTTAGAGAATATTTAGATTAACTTGTAACCTTCTTATTGTCTGACTTATGTGTAGAAACTACAACAGAGTGAATAAAAAGATTGTATTCATAGTTGGGGGTCCTAGTGAACCAGAACTGATCACTTCATTGATTGTAACATGGAAGCATGTTGTAAGTCGCTCTGGATAAGGGCGTCTGCCAAATGCCTTAAATGTAAATGTAAAATGTCAAGTGCATGATGTCCAAATGTTTCCTATTTTGAGTGTTAATTGTGGTTTCGATCCTATCATCCTTTTATCTAATACCTGTTCCCTGGACAATAATCTGGACTACATCAAACTTCAGCGGACTACCCGGAAAGAATATAGAAACTGCTGCGTCTTTGTTTTTACAGAGACGTGGCTCAGCGACAGAATTTTGGATGCCGCAATGCAGCTAGACGAGCTTACTGCGTTTCATTCCGATCAACACGGAATGGAGCGAGAGCTCTGTGCTAGTCTCTAGCTACTGTTAATGGAGTGACTGTGAAATGCAGACCTTTTTATTTACCACATGAATTCACCTCGATGTTCCTGATAGGATCTGTAGAATTTACACCATGACAGACTGTTCGTTATCGCCGGAGATTTCAACCATACAAATCTCAAGTCAGTTCTCCCTAAATTCCATCAACATGTTGCAACGAGAGGGAAAAAGTGCTGGATCTTGTTTACACAATCAACACTGGCGTGTACAGGGCAGAGCTCCGCCCCCTATCTCGGCCAATCATGTTGTGCTAATTGCAGCATACAGAACAATCGTCAGACACACACCGGTTCTGAAGCAAGTGAGAACCTGACCAGCAGTAGCCATCTCAGCTCTTCAAGACTGTTTTGAATCAACGGACTGGCAAATATTCAGGGAGGCTGCAACCAATGGCAACAACATCATCAACTTGGAGGAGTACACAATATCAGTGAACAGCTACATCAGCAAATGCACTGATGACATTACAGTCTTCAAGTCAATAACCACAAGATCAAACCAGAAAGTGTGAATAACTGCAGAGGTACAGTACAGGCCAAAGGTTTGGACACACCTTCTCATTCAATGTTTTTCTTTATTTTCATGACCATTTACGTTGGTAGATTCTCACTGAAGGCATCAAAACTATGAATGAACACATGTGGAGTTATGTACTTAAAAAAAAAAAGGTGAAATAACTGAAAACATGTTTTATATTCTAGTTTCTTTGCTCTGATTACTGCTTTGCACACTCTTGGCATTCTCTCGATGAGCTTCAAGAGGTCGTCACCTGAAATGCTTTTCCAACAGTCTTGAAGGAGTTCCCAGAGGGGTTTAGCACTTGTTGGCCCCTTTGCCTTCACTCTGCGGTCCAGCTCACCCCAAACCATCTGGATTGGGTTCAGGTCCGGTGACTGTGGATGCCAGGTCTCCACTTCTTGTTAAGTACTGTACTGTAAATGAACTGCTCAAAGCTCAATAAACCACATTCAGAAAGGGTGACAAGGTGGCCCTAAGATCAGCGAGGACATTACATTTACATTTAGAGCATTTATCAGACGCCCTTATCCAAAGCGACTTACAATCAATAGTTATAGGGACAGTCCCCCCCTGGAGCAACTTAGGGTTAAGTGTCTTGCTCAGGGACACAAATGTAGTAAGTGGCATTTGAACCTGGGTCTTCTGGATCATAGGCGAGTGTGTTACCTACTAGACTACTACCACCCATTAAAGCAGCAAAAGCTACACAGCCACTTCCAGGACAGCGGTGACACACGTTGCATGTGGCACGGCATCCAGGCCATCACAAACTACAGGACAAAAACCTCTGCCTGTGACAGTGACCAGATGCGCTGAATGACTTCTATTCATGATTCAACACATGGAGCAACGTGACTATGATCAGGTGCTGTGTCTAGCCACGGAGGATGTGAAGAAAATTCAGAGAATTTGCAGACCAGCTAACAGATGTTCTCACCGTGTCTCAAGGCCACCACCATCGTGCCTGTGCTGATGAAGTCTTCAGTGTCTTAATGACTACCGTCCCGTTGCACTTACACCCATCATGAAGTGCTTCAAGAGGCTCGTCATGAAACATATGAAGACCCTGCTGCATATGAAGACCCTGCTGCACCCTGGACCCACTGCAATTCGTCCAAACCGCTCCACGGACAATGCCATTGCCACCACCCTCCATCTGACCTTCACCCACCTGGACAATAAGGACATATAGGCATAAATGCTGTTCTTCAGTTCAGCATTCAATACCATAATTCCTCAGCAAGTGATCAAGAAGCTGAGTCTGCTGAGCGTGAACAACACACACTGCATTTACAACATGCGTTGCATCAGGAAAGCCACCAGCGTTGTGAAGGACCCTACACACCCCTCACATGCACTCTGTCTTCACCCAGAAGAATTTGGGCCCTTACTGCCAGACTATGCAACAGCTTCTTTCCACAGGCCATCAGACAACTGAACACTCAGGGACTTTCCCCTTTGGACTGACACACACACACACACACACACACACACACACACATTACCTCTGTTATATTGAGTATATTACCTGTTATTGCACTGTTACATTTTGCACAGAAGTATTTGTGCAATTTTTACTTCACTAGTTTAGCACTGTCTGTCTCATTGTGGTGTACATGTTTTTGTGTTAAATGTTACTCTTGCACTGCCTGTGTGCACTTTATGTAGCCCAGTATGTCTGTGTCGCACATGTGCACTTTATGTCAGTGTGTAACTTTGTTTGATTGTTTAAATTTTACATGTAGCTCCAGGTTCCGGAGAAACATTGTACTGAAACATGTACTGTCTAACACATATATAGCTGAAATGACAATAATGCTCATCGCCATCCATGAGGTATACAGCCATATACACTCATTTCATGTAAATTTCATAGTCCTGTTTATCTGCGCAAACCAGTCGTCAATGAAAAATAAATCAATAAGTCTCTAACTACAGAGTCTAACTATTGTGGTCCATTCCTTCACATTGCTTGCAGCTGAAAGTTAAAAAAAAATGGAAATTATATAGCACAGTGCAAGAGCCAGCCAATCAAATTTTTATACAATTTTCCCTGTAAACATGTAGGCCAATCAGATGCATTTATGCAAATTACCCACTGCAAACACCTGCCAGTCAGTTGGGTTTATTATGCTTTTTACTGTATGGTGTTATGGTGTAATGATATTATGTCAGTGATTTAAACAGTCTGTACAATTCTTTTTGACTTTGGGTGCTTACTTATTTTATCCTTTGCTTAACCTATGGTCTACCATTTATTGCCTATGCTTTGTCTTTGTACTTTGTACTATGAGACAGGTTGAAAAAAAAAAAACTGGGATCACATGAGTCTTTTTTTTTTGTGGCACAAAGGCACAATTCAATTATCTCTACCGAGTCCCTCACATTACACAGAGCCTACCCACCTCCCTTTATCTGCCTGTACAGCCAGTGCACAATACGGAAAGTGGCAGTGCTTGATGGCATAGAGCACAGTCATCGCCACAGACACACAACAGATGTCCCCTGCTCCAGTATCTGGCGTTGAGGATGGATTCCTTAGCTGCTCGGCGTCCGGGACCAAAATTTTATGCATTATCTGCATGTATTGTTTACTTTTTATTGAGGGTGCTTAAACTGTGTTTTGCATTTCCACTCGGACCGGCCCTGTATCAATCACAGGAATATGTCAGGTTCGTGGTGACAGCAGCAGAATGAGGGTGATTCCTCATTTCAGATAGTGACCTGGGGGACGGGGGAGGGAGAATTGGAGAGCTCTGTTTGTATTGTTCTTGGAGATTTATGGAAGAGGGGAAATAAGGTTACTTTGTGCTCATCCCGATGAGCACTGTACAAAAGCGGCGATCCATAATTCACCCAGCGTCTTCAAAACAGCCCCACGCCGGTTGAAATAATGCTGCAGGGATCGATCCTCATTAAAGTAACAGAAGGATATTGAACATCGCATTAGAAAACTGATGCTATATTCCATGGGGGATAGCCGAGAATAAAGATATTTATGACTGTTAAAGACTAACAAAGCCCTTGATATGAAGGACCCTTTTCTCCCCTGCAGTTTCGGGACATTTTTCAATGTCTTAGTTTTTTTTTTGTTGTTGTTTTTGCATGCTGTACATTGATTATGCTGTCAGTGCTGACAACAAAATAAATATTCAGCACCCTCAAAGCACACCGCTACCTCAGTGAAGTGAACCTCTCCCTGGGCCTGGCTCTCAAGTCAAGAGGAAACGTGGCTGCTACGTGGCTTTAAATGGCCGCCTCCCCGAGGGACCGGCAGGTGCATCACAGTCCTCCACTCACCTTCCCTCCGACTGGTTTTTATGCGAATTAGCCTCCTACTTACAGCATTAAAACACACACACACACACACAAAAAAAAGGAATACATTAATATTTAATAGATAGCCATATGGCTGCATAAAAATCATAACTGGTGCCCAATTCATCATCCCATTAAATGTGCTTTGCACAATAAATCTACACCAGCTGTGTTATGCAGCCCAAACTGATCAACAATTATTATTTTAAAGTGACCAGCACTCCATTGTTTTTTTCACCGCAGCTTTACCCTGATTCATTTTGCTCATTAATTTACCAGATTGGCCCCTAAGTTGTTTTCTCTCAAAGACAAAAAAAAAAAAAAATCCCCTCTCGTACGTTAAAAGTCATGATCGTTTCAATAGTTGCCTGTGATGTTAAAATTGTTAAAATTGTTCGGACAGCTCTGGTTGAAAATGCGGGTTTTTTAAACATATGTGGTTTTGCTGGTAAAAAAAGAAAAAGAGGAACGCTTGTCTAGGTAGCTTCAGAGCGATGACACACGGGCCGCAAGATTGCTGTATATGTGGGAGTCGCAGGAAAGTGAGGCCTGTGACTTAAGCGCGAACAAGCTGCCAATCACCCAGTACATCCAGGGTGCAGGGTGCCAGCAGAACGCTAATCTTAATGCCAAGTGAACAACCTGCTCGCTCGCCAGCGGATAATGTGGACATGTAAATGCACGGCCATGTGCGAGCTCTTCCTCGGGTGTTTTCGGAGGCGGCAGGCAGTGGGAGGAGGGCGTAGCTGCGCCGACGTGAGTGAAAATTCCAATTTGATGCTGTCACCGTTATCGGAGCCCTGTCATTCCCCCCCCCCCCCCCCTCATCCTGCCGTGATCATTAAGCCTTTGTGACAAGGTCTGCCAAAGCGGTTTCTTGTTTGCTTATTTCTTTATTTATTAGAAGCGGAAGACGCACATGGAGTGGGATGAGTGTGTGGACCAACTCACTCTCGCACATGACTGAGCATCTTATCGGCCCCGCGGAGCTGTGTTGTGTTAATCTGCCAATCTGCTGATCCACATCTTTCCTGCGGGCCATCTTCTGCTCTCTTCATATTTTTTTTTTGTGCTGCATTTTTTTAAGCATCTGACTGGATCTGAGTGTGACTTCAACCCACGATTATAATAAAATATAAGACGCAAGATGACGAAGAATAAAAACAGATAGCAGCTTTAATTTTGCAATCCATAGTTTTGGGTACAGGTTTCCATTTGCACCAGCTTCTTGTGTTCATGGGAGTGTGGTTTCTGGATGTCTTGAAGAATATGGATGTGAATCAGCTAAAAATCTATATAAATGTGTGATGATTAAAACTTGTTAAGGTAAAATGAATTGCAACGTAATTTCAGACTTACACATACCTTTGCATCAGGCAAATGGTGACAAAACGCAGTGTTCTTGTGTAGAGGACTTCTTTGTTTTTATTATTTTTCAATGATTTTTATGTTATAAGATGCAATTTCAGAGTTCCGATAACAGTGAACCAAAAGTTGAGTGCATTGTTACATCCATACTGAAGACTACTTTTTTTTTTTTAAGTCTTTCCACCTGAAGGAAGAATCAGCCTCCATTGTGGAGCAGGCAACACAAACACACAGATGTCACAGTGCTTGTGTGTTTCTGTAGCGGTCAGCTGATGTGTGTTGGGACTGTCGGTCCCACAGCCACAACTGCGATCCATCAGACATCTGTCCTGGGGGAAATGGAAGTGCTTTGATGTCATCGGTACACACGAGACCAGCGCTGGGCACAGCATAAGGCATTCGGCAGAAAATTGTCCAATAGAACATCAAAATGCCACGTGTTTCACAATTTATTTCCCATTAGGTCCCCTCCTCTTTTTTGCCCCTGAAGTTTTATTATATCTAGATGCTTAAAAGAGTGACATGTAAAAGCATTTTTATACAATTCTTGGTCGTATTCCACTGCTAAGAAAGACCAGATGTTTTCTGTCTGGAGCTTAGCTTCACAAAAATGGAAAAGTGTAGAGGTGGTGGTGTGCATCCTGTGTCACACACACGAGATGCAGCAAAACACCAGCAGGTAGTTGGAGACCTTCTCAACCTGGTGGTTTCATGATTATGATTTCTGGATAAAATCATAAACGAATATACCTTCAGTAAATGGTTTCATCATCTGTCTGGCAGCCTGCTGACGAGAAGGAACTTTACGGCATTTTGATAGGCCCTCCCGCTCGCTGCAGGCAATAACACGGGGGTATTATTCCGCATTATTCAGAATAGAGGACCTCGCTGCTAGAGGACTGAAACTCAAACAGAAAAACACCGTAGGCGTCAGACACTGGACACATGCACCAAACTTTTTTTTCCTTATTTATAACACTTTCCATGCATGTATGGATTTTTTTTCTTTAAATTAAAGCCAGACCAAATGTTCTAAAAAACACCACATCATAGAATATAATTTCTGAAGAGGTTGTTACAAATCTTGGTTCGGATTGATCTTTAGGAGTGATATGTCCAGTCACCGTCATATTCTATTTAATGATTTTTGGGAATATGAGAGTATGTAATCTTTAATTAGCTGAATCTCAAGTAAGTCAATGTCAGGGGACATTGACTGAGATAAGCAAACCCATCCAGACCGCCTCTCTTCCCAAAGTCAATAAAATGTGCGGTGATATGAAATCTATTTTCAGATGTGGTTGTTGGCACATTCAAATTGATAAAAAATTGGTTAACATCCAATTGATATAAATTACTTTTTTTTGGTGAATTCTATACATTATAGTAGGTCACATTAATAAAGCGAATTTTTTGTGGTTTAATTTTACACCACAAAAACCGGCTATTGTAACAGGGGTGTGCACTCTTTTTGCCCCCACTTACATTCTCTAGATTATTTGTTAGATCAGATTTGCTAATCTGAAGAGATGAACTGTTTAATTAACAGCAAATGTGGATGGAGCAGACCTTTAATGCCAAATTAACAGTGTACAGTTACACCTACAGTAACGAACCACCAACGTATACAAACTGGAACACAGTGTTGGCTGTGGTGACAGAAAACACACACTACACACCGCATCCCATGATGTGACTATTTGCTACACATTAAGCAGACTGGGTGATGTTTTTCACAATTAATTAATCTCGGATTGTTATTGCTGCTGTTACATAATTAAGGCACTGTGTTTGTAGGTGGCACATAATTAGATGCAATGTAGAATGACCAGCTGCTTTGTGTCCATGTCGCTGACAGAACGGAAACAAACAGTTATTCATTTATTTCTGTACTGTTCTGCAGGCCATGTTCATTTTCATTCATAAAAGACACCCATAAGACATCTTGTTGCTTTCGCTGGTCGGTCACAACCATGATCAGTTGGATCAAAGTGGTGATTTTATCAACCAAACTGCCCCACTAATGCCAAGATGGTTTTGTACCATTGTGGCTGCTTACCTGCTTAATGTGTTAATGAATGCAGAAGAAATATATATCATGCGGAACATCATATAAGGCACAAACCTTTTTTTCCAAGCAGCTCAGAATTTTTAATGTCATTGTATTCACAACATCTCGGGTTTTCAGCACGTTAAAAGCACGTTCCCAGATATGCATGTCATGGTAGGGTTGCTGATGACTGTCACGACTACGGACTTACGAGGGAAGGAAGCGCAGAGGTCTGACATACTGGGGAGGGGTTTTTATTCTACAACAAATAAACAATAAACTCAAAGAAACAATGGCGCGGTGGCCAAAAACGGGAAATAAAAGGGAAAAAACACAAACTAACCCGTAGGCGTGTGGCGATTGCCAGAACTCAAAACGCATGAAACAAAACTAGGTCAAGTTCGTGCAGCGAGTTCACGAAAATGCCAGCGACCCCGAAAGGGTGGAAACTTCCGGCATTTATGGGGCGTCAGGATTAAAGTCAGGTGTGGAGCCCAGCTGCAGGCAATCCTGACAGAGCCCCCCCTCCAAGGGCTACGTCCTCGGAGCCCCAACAGTACCATCAGTGGAGGCGGCGGGGCGGACGGCGGCAACATCAGGGCTCCTGCCCTGCTGTATCCTCCCCTTGGAGGACCCGGTCCCTCGGGCTGGCTCCCCGGCATGGTCAGGCGTGGCGGCCCCGGTCCCTCGGGCTGGCTCCCCGGCGGGGTCAGGCGTGGCGGCCCCGGTCCCTCGGGCTGGCTCCCCGGCGGGGTCAGGCGTGGCGGCCCCGGTCCCTCGGGCTGGCTCCCCGGCGGGGTCAGGCGTGGCGGCCCCGGTCCCTCGGGCTGGCTCCCCGGCGGGGTCAGGCGTGGCGGGCCCCGGTCCCTCGGGCTGGCTCCCCGGCGGGGTCAGGCGTGGCGGCCCCGGTCCCTCGGGCTGGCTCCCCGGCGGGGTCAGGCGTGGCGGCCCCGGTCCCCTCGGGCTGGCTCCCCGGCGGGGTCAGGCGTGGCGGCCCCGGTCCCTCGGGCTGGCTCCCCGGCGTGGTCAGGCGTGGCGGCCCCGGTGCCTCGGGCTGGCTCCCCGGCGGGGTCAGGCGTGGCGGCCCCGGTGCCTCGGGCTGGCTCCCCGGCGTGGTCAGGCGTGGCGGCCCCGGACCCTCGGCCTGGCTCCCCGGCGTGGTCCCGCTTGGCGGCCCCGGACCCTCGGCCTGGCTCCCCGGCGTGGTCCCGCTTGGCGGCCCCGGACCCTCGGCCTGGCTCCCCGGCGTGGTCCCGCTTGGCGGCCCCGGACCCTCGGCCTGGCTCCCCGGCGTGGTCCCGCTTGGCGGCCCCGGACCCTCGGCCTGGCTCCCCGGCGTGGTCCCGCTTGGCGGCCCCGGACCCTCGGCCTGGCTCCCCGGCGTGGTCCCGCTTGGCGGCCCCGGACCCTCGGCCTGGCTCCCCGGCGTGGTCCCGCATGGCGGCCCCGGAACCTCGGCCTGGCTCCCCGGCGTGGTCCCGCATGGCGGCCCCGGACCCTCGGCCTGGCTCCCCGGCGTGGTCCCGCATGGCGGCCCCGGACTCCCGTACCTGCACACAATAATCAGGGCCGATCCATCTGGGTACATGTGGGCCCTGTCTCCACACGTCCCCTCTGACACTTCTTGTGTCACCCCCTGCACCGCGCAGGGAGATTGTCCCAGAGCCTCCGGCGACTGTTCCAGGCACCCCAGGCTGGTGCCTTCTGGGACTATGCAGCCCCTCTCGCTGCACGGCCCTGGTGCCAAGGGGGGGGCATTGCCAGACCATCCGGCTAGCCCCTTCTGCGTCCGTTGGGACAAGCAGGCCCTCTTCCTGCCTGTCCCAGCTGGGTCCTCATGCCTACCCGGGGGCTCTATGGCGCTCCACCCCTCTGGAGGCAGACGCAGGCCCATGCCTGGCCCGCCCTCCTCACTGGCTACCGGAGGACCCAGCTCCATCGCTTCCCCACCTCCCCTCCCCTCAGGAGGAGTCCCCAACCCGAACTGCACCCCCCCAAAAATTTCTTTGGGGGAGCACCCCCCCCGGCTGGACTTAGGGGTACCTTGGGGCTTGTCCACCTCGCCTTGGACCAGCACATTCGGGTCTGGAACCTCCTCCCTGGGGTTCGGCTCCGCGGCTGGGTCGCCATCTGGTGGACACAAAGAGGGGAAGTGGGGGCGACATACGGACACATATGTCACACAGACACACACAGACAGAGACAGACAGAAGAGAGGGTCGTCTGGCTCCCTCTCTGGGCTCTCCAGGACCTCCTCAGGGGGCACAGCCAGGATCTCGGGAGGTGCGACCTTCTCGTCGCCCGCCAGTGCTTGGTCTTCTTGCCCCGGATCCTGACTGGCGCTGGACGTGGTGGAGGGGCAGAGTTCGATCCCTGGCTCAGGCTCTGGCCGATCAAACTCCGCCCTCAGTCTCTGCTGGAAGTCCCGAAAACTGCTGTCTGTCTCTCCCTGCTGCCAGAGGGCTGCGCTCCAGCCCCATGCTGACCCAAGCAGACACGAGAGGATGGTGGTGGTCTTATCAGTGTCTGCTGCCCCACTGAAGGGTCCCGGGACAATTGGGCTGTCCCACATGGGGCTGGGCACGTTGCTGGAGATGGTGGTAGGTGTGTGGTGTGGAGGGGGGTGGACGTCTTCTCCAGCAGGTGTGGACGCTGGTGCTGCGCTGCCTTTTCGCTGGGGAACGTCCGGGCAGAGGGAAGGCGGGTCGGCGACTGGAGCAGGAATGGAGGATTCCCTGCGAGGCAGTCCCGGCAGCGCAGTTGCTGGCTGGCGACATCCCGTCGCCCTCTTCCACCAGCTTTCCTCACACTGCTGGGAGGGACGTGGGTCTCCACGGACCTCGTGACGATCCTGGTCGTCGTCCGTGTCAACCTCGTACCCCCGGAAGTCACATGGGTCATCACGGACGCCGCGATGATCTCGGACGCGCACGCTGGGCGGAGCCATCCCGGCACCGACCGCCCACCGAAAATCCACGTCATCATCGCTTTCGTCATCCGTGTCCTCCCACCGGTGACTCAGAGGGTCGTCCACCCTGCGGACATCCTGGACCCATGGCGCGATAAGCTCCCATGGGCAGTACTCTGGCCATTCGGGCTGGAGGCTGCCCACCTCCTCGCTGGAGGAACGCCGTCGTTGTTGTTGCCGCTTCTCACCCCCCTGGAAGTGACGTGGGTCCCCACGGACCTTGCGACGATCGCAGACTGGCGCGATGGGCGGAGCCCAACTCTCGTCTCCCGTGCTCTCGTCGTCATCCGTGTCGTCCCAGTCCACGGGGAGCCTTGCCAGCAGAGCGCAGAGTTCTTGGCTCGACATGCCGAAGATCGTGGGGGTCGCATCTTCTGCGCTCGCTGCCCACGTCACTTCCTCGCTGCTGCCGACGCCAACGTCCTCGCCCCGCCTCCTCACCCGCCGACGTTGTCGCTTCCGGGTTTCGCGGAGTTTCCCGGGGGTGACGTCATCACGCGGCGCCGCGTACCACGGCTTCTCGGGGAGAAAACGCTCCACCAGAACGGGCGGCGCGTCTCTCCCCTGGCGTCCGCGTTCGCCGCGCCGGGCTGCGTCCTTCGCGGCGTTTCTTCTCCTCTGCTTTCCACCTCTGCGCTTTTGGGTGGGTCGCTGGCATTCTGTCACGACTACGGACTTACGAGGGAAGGAAGCGCAGAGGTCTGACATACTGGGGAGGGGTTTTTATTCTACAACAAATAAACAATAAACTCAAAGAAACAATGGCGCGGTGGCCAAAAACGGGAAATAAAAGGGAAAAAACACAAACTAACCCGTAGGCGTGTGGCGATTGCCAGAACTCAAAACGCATGAAACAAAACTAGGTCAAGTTCGTGCAGCGAGTTCACGAAAATGCCAGCGACCCCGAAAGGGTGGAAACTTCCGGCATTTATGGGGCGTCAGGATTAAAGTCAGGTGTGGAGCCCAGCTGCAGGCAATCCTGACAATGACATCACAGCATTCCTGGTGGCAGTGACTTGTGAATGTGATGTGATGTCCCAAATGCAGTGCAAATGCTGATAAATTGAGTTTTTCATGATGACTTCTCTGCTCATTAAAACTGAAATTAAATGTTTAATATTAATCAACTCTTAGTTTGATTGTATTTACTGAGCCTAGCCTGGGAGTAATGGCACATTATATTCAAATAAATTTCTTATTTATTATTAGTTATTATTTGTCTCTCTTTCAATTATGGATCGACACAGTGGTAACATCATTACTTACAATGTTACAATTTTGTTTGTCATTACATTTTTCATGACGTTCAGCTTGAATGTTCAGCCTAAGAATATATGAATACATATGGAGAAGAAAAAATGTTTTTTTCTTTAATGAGCCAAAAAAAAACCAACATACTGAATGAATCAAAGGTCAAACATACAGAACTAGAATTTAGAGAATTCTGCACCACTTTGATAAAGCATCAGGAGTATGATAAGTGCTCTTCAGAAGAAGGTTATATTTACTGTTTCAAAGAATTTAACAAAACCAGAATCTTGCTCTTTGCACCATGCAGTAAAGAACTGAGTATTTCTGTGATCACACCCCTACTACTAACATATTGGGCTGCTGCATGACTCCACAACGTACCACAGTCAATCTCTTTCTCGTTGCCTTGACCTCACAGAGTGTTTCACTGGATATTTACCATGCCACAAAGGCCTGGCTGAAATATCGATTTAAGTGAAGTGAAACTCCGTGCTGGAGATGCTGCACATTGTCAAGCTCTTTCTTATCAACAGAACATTTTTCAGGCGCTTGTGACCTTGAAAGGTGTCATTTTCATCTTTGTCATTTTGACTGCAGCAAGGCACCAAAACGTATTGTCTTATGATGCCATAAAGCACATTCCATGTGTTCAAACATATACCAATCTGCCATAATATTATCAGCACCTGCCACCACCTTGCCACCATTTTACAATTAATAAATTTTCAGTGGTTCAGTATTTATTCTCAATGAAATGTAAACCATCCTGGAAAACTCAAAGGATGGGTCTTGAGGCATGGACTCTGAAAGTTAAAATCTTGTTAAGCACTGTGGTACAATAATTTTCCACAGTTCAACACAGTTTGTTGCGTATGTGGCTGCATAGCTGCACACTGGATACATGTCCAACACCAAAAGATCTTCAGAACTGGACCATAGAACACAGGAGAACGGTTCAACTGTCTTCTATTGCTTCAGATCAGATTTTTTTCTCCCGCTTTTGATATCCAGGGTGCAGCTATGCTACCCCATACACAACAAACACAGTTTGAGGCTCTCCAATTGAATCGAACCACGCGAGCCAGCTTTGCCCGCCAGCATCCACTGTCCCAGCACACCATTTTTTCTATGTTGGACCATTCAACCACTGAAGACCAGGAACATTCCAGAAGAGCCGCAAATTTAGACATGCTGTCTACCCATCAGTCGCTTGCTGTTTTTTTTTTTTTTTTTTCTAAATGTTCAATTGCTCCCTAATACATCCCTCCCACTGCCAGGTGGCACTGCACTGAGATCACAGATGCCGACTTCACTTG
This sequence comes from Denticeps clupeoides, assembly GCF_900700375.1. NCBI lineage: Eukaryota > Metazoa > Chordata > Actinopteri > Clupeiformes > Denticipitidae > Denticeps > Denticeps clupeoides. The sequence continues at coordinate 10,246,418 of NC_041725.1, forward strand.
TCAGTGGTCATAATATTATGACTGACTGGAATTGGTGTCTCTGTTTACGTTATGCATAATATTTTTTGTTCTCCAGAATGCTGCACCCCCTATGTCTTTTGACACCCATTCCATCTTTTGTCCATTGTGAGATGAATGATCTTTTCTCCCCAGTTTGACAGGAGTAATGGGTAAACAGGTGAGCGTGGCCCAGACCTGCTATCCTTCATTGCTATTGACTTCCAGCAGTCGGCTGGCTGATAGAGAGCCCAAAGCAGCATGGGGCGTGACAGACTCAGATCTGGCTGGGTTTCAGCGGCAGGTCAGGCAGTCTGCAGCCTCAGATGAAGGATTACTTTAGATGCAGGGGGTCTCCAACAAGCCGCAGAGGGGATAAGACTCGACTTGTTAACCTCTGCAAAGACTTCTACTTCACAATATTTTTTTGCTCCCATTTCATTGGTACATTTCATGCATCGTTGTGTGTGTAACTGTGCAGATGTGGATGTGATCAAAGGTTAATGTGTTCTCAGAGTTGTGGTTGAAGGGGGAATTAAATGCAGGGACAGGACATCTTGGAACAAAGAGACTTTAATAAACACAAATAAAACGACACAAGGGCCAAAAGCAGGGGAACAAGGTCTAAACTAAAATGAACCTAAAGAAGTGTGTCTAAATCTACGGGAATTAAAATAGCAAAACATGTAGAAGGTAATGCAGTCTCTTGACGTCAATGTGGCAGCACCTACTGGATGCTGCCTAACGGTTGCCTAGACAGTACGCAGTGAAACAAAACAACATTTCTCCAGAACCTGGTGCTACATGTAATATTTGAACAATTAAACAATTTACATACTGCCATAAAGTGCACGTGTGCGACACAGACAAAACCACACACTGATGCAGATGGTCAGAATTCTCTCAATAGTCCCTCTATATAAGGTGGTGAGGATGGGTGATGGGAAACAGGATGTCTCCACAGGAAGTAGAGATGCTGTTGAGCTGGTGTTGAGTTTTCCAGGAGAGGTTCTCCTCTAGATGAACACCCAGCAACTTTGTTTTCATGACAATCTCTGGTCTCTTCTGAAGTGTACAATCATCTCTTTAGCTTTGTCTACATTCAGAAAAAGATTGTTGTCAGTCGTTGCATCTCCTCTCTGTACACTGACTCATCGTTCTTGCTGATGAGACCCACCACGGTCATGTCATGCGCGAACGTGATGATGTGGTTGGTGGTCAGCAAGGTGATCATCTTTGGACTGAGCACACAGCCCTGAGGAGCTCCAGTCTCAGTGTGGTAGTGCTGGAGATGCTGTTCCCAATCCAGATAGACTGCAGCTCCACTACCTGAGCCCCTTGTGTGGGTTGTAGACTCCGTCTCCAGCTAACACTAGAGTGAAAACACCGCCAGCATTCAAAAGTGACCAAAACATCAGCCAGAAAGCATAGGAACTGAGAAGTCGTATGTGGTAACCACCTGCAGAACCACGCCTTTATTGTCTATAATTTCCACCAGTTGTCTATTCCATTTGCACAACAGCATGTGAAATTGATTGTCAGTCAGTGTTGCAGTGTTTTCAGTGGACAGTTTGATTGACTTGGAGTTACATTGTGTTATTTCCTTTTAAAGTGTTCCCTTTATTTTTTGAGCAGTGTACATACCATAGCCAAAGTTTTTTAATACCATAGGTTATCATATGGTTTGAAATCTGAAGGCAAATTAAGGTCGTGTCCAACCAGAAGGAGACTTTGGTGGCTGCAACAGGACAAACTACCAGTGCCATCAGACCCAACAGTCTTTCCACCGGTTACATGTTCATGATGGTGCTCAGGAGGCTTATTTTCTTTCTTTTAAAAGAGAATCACACACAATCATATTTTAAATCTGAGGAGAAGATTAATAATTAAACTAATAAAACTTTCCCCCATTTCAAACAGGATTCCTGTTATACACTGCCTTTTCACTCTTAATGTGATAATCAATAAATAATTGTTCGTGTGTACGATATGCATACATATGCATGTGTGACAGAAGAAAAGCTCCTTATAGAATATAATGGATAAAATACAGATATTACAGCATTTTTGTGAAATAAAGGCACTGTTGTTCAACCTATGCCTCAATATTCAGAAACCTGGAATAATAAATGCCTCAATAAACCCAAGAGTAAGAGCTGGCTGTTCTGTCCCTTCATGTCCCTTCAGTTGCTCCAGATTCAGTCCCTTCCTGACAGCCTGTCTTGTTGTCATCCCTGTCTGTGGCAATAAACATCTGTTTTCATTACAGTAGTTGTCGACTCGCTCATTTGTGCTTTATTGTTGTTCATGATAAGCAATCAACGTTAGCAAAGTGATGTGCAACAGGGATTTGCTGAATGGATGGTTTAGCCTGTAATCTAATAGATTCATCAACCAGGCACATTAAAACAAACATCTTATTTACTTTGTCACGACCGTAACACAAATGATATTTAACGGGCAATATTACCTGTGGCCATTTGTGTATATATTTATATTATTAAGACCATTTTTACATGTGTTAATAAAAAAATTATACATATAACAAATGAAGCCAATTAGAAGAACTAAGAGGCTGTTTTTAAAATGAGCAGTCAATGTCAATATTCTCTTGATGAAAATGTTTAGAAGCAAACACTCAATGTAAGAAAGTGGTAGGGACTCCCCAACTCTCTCAGCCTCTTTTATATTGCTGATTGCCTTGGATGTGCATGTATTTCATATTGATCCGCAGGCCGCCCGACCACACAGTCACAGGCCAGAAGTCTTCAGACTGTTCTCGACGCTTGCAATTACTTCAAAGAGAGACTTTGTCCTGCAGCGAATCAACAAAGGACCTCTGTGATGCCCTGGGGTCATTGGGACATCACAGGCGTTGCCGAGGCACCTAATTACAAAGTCCTGAGTAATCTCATCTAAAGCCAATTAAGCATGCTTCATTGACTCATTAAAAGCCAATCAGCAGCACCCAGTAGGTGCTGCGACATTAATGTGGACGTCTGTGAGACTTACCTTATGTTTTTATTTCCAGTTCCGGTCAGTAGACACATGCCTGCGGGCTAGTTTTTGTTTGTTCCTTTATGTTCTGTCTTCCAGCCCTTGTGCCGTTTTTGTTTTTTGTATCCCTCCCGCACTTTCTTCCCCTGTCAGCCCCGTTGCAAACCCAAAGGAGAGGTTTAGAAGAAGTGGTAAGAGGAAGACAGGAGCAATGGAGGAGAATACCCCTGTTTGTGCGCCAAGCCGGCACCAGCGTGATGGGGACCGGGTTGCGTTGCGGCAGGAGGGGGTGTCGTGAGCGTACGACCCCCGCGAACTATATAAATGTTTTTTTCCCTTTGATGCAGGGGTCGAGCCAAGGTAAGTTGCAAGTGGTAAGGGGATGGAGTGAAGACGAGGAAAACAGCAGCGAGGAAGTGTCTTGGGCATTGGGCAAAGAGAACGTGCCCCACACCGTTTTCGCGATGTCGAGCCAGGAACTCTGTGCTCTACTGTGAAGCCTACTGGTTTACCCGGATGACATAGATGGCGACAAAAGGAAAGACGAGGTGGACTGGTGGGCAGAAGGTGTAGGGATTGCTCCTCCCATTGTGCACTTCCTAGATCGTCGCCAGTACTGTGTTGGACCGTGTGACTTCTGGGTGAGCGGTGACGATTAGAGCGAAGAAGACGACAAGGAGGAGATAGGCTGCACGGTTGTGATCTGGGTGAAGAGTGCGACAGACCCTGTGCTTTCTGCCTCGTGGAAACCCTGCCTCTCCAGCGTCAGTCGCGGACTCATTTCCGCTCTGCCCTAGGCTGACCCAAGCAAGCGTAATTGACAGACAGCAGTGTTGTCCGCCACCGTCCCCTGTTGTGAGGGGAATAGCGCCAGCTGGTGGTGAGATGCTGGTGGTGATCAAAGTTAATGAAATCCAACTGATGCACTGAACAAAGCCATCAAGCCATCTTTCCATTTTGGTGGAACCATTTGGGGAATAATTTAGCTGCATTGCTTCAAATGCGGTATTCTTTTTAATCCTCCTTGCCAAGCTCCAGCATGAGAAATACACACCCCAACAATCATGGTTCAATGCCAACACAACAATTATTAATCACACTTTCCATTGACATTGAACTTGCACCTCTGCGTCAAAGATGTTGCTGAACATAAAGTGGCAACTTAGGCTAGAAATAAGGACAAAAAGAAAATATGATCATCTTGGCCAACTGTCTCTATAAGCAACTGCTACTAAATACTCTGATTAATGTTTTATAAGTTTTCAGAGTCATCACTTTCCATTTTTGGTGAGGTAAATACATGTCTGGCAGGTTTATTTATACCCCATGTACTAGCTGTGCTTTATTGATTCACTCAGAAGTGACATCCAGTAAATGTAAAACACAGTACTGTATGCTGTGTTATCTTCTTTTTTCTATTCTGTTTTCTTGAGGCAACTGGCAGAGATCAAGCAAAAAAAGGTGCATCTGTAATACTGCATGCGAATGTGGAGACAGGTTTGAACTCAGACATGCAAAGCTTTTTACTCTCTTTAGGTAGCATAAATGTAAACAGACATTTCAAGAAGGGAACGTCTCTGTAGATGTACAGCCTCAGGAATCATGTTGCAGAGAGCATATAACTATTTATGATTTGTTGATCATGGTAGAAAAAAAGGTTCTTTTTTATCTTTGTGTGTGTGTGTGTGTGTGTGTGTGTGTGTGTGTGTGTGTGTGTGTGTGTGTTTGTGTGTGCAAGGAATTTTTTATTTAATCAACGCCTGGGTAATACTGCAATACTTTTTCTTTTTTTTTACCACTAATCTGTGGATGCTAACCATAATAATCTGCCTTCACTTCCCCAACAGTCGCACCCTTCACACATGTACTTTCTGCCCAGCTACCGATCATTTCCCAAATAAATCTGAAATGCATGTACATTTTTACACTCATCCTTGGCAACCAGGGCTGCAAATTTTCACACATTGTCACACTCTGCATGAGAATTAAACCTGTAATGTCTGTTGAATGTCTTGTTATATTACCCATTGGTTTAAAATGTTCACTTCCCGGCTGTAAAAAAAAAAGAACAACAACTAAAAACTAGCTTGCAATTGCAAAGCTGGTGGATCTCGCAGTTTGGTTAGCTTGACGTACATTTTCACGCTGGTCCTAGCAGCTGAGACCAGCTTTGGCCTGGAACTTTGACCAGCATCTAACACTGTTTCACACAGCATTTAATAATATAATAATATGTCTAATGAAAATGATTTCTGTTATTTATAAAAACTGATTGCATAACCCAGAATATAAAAACCTCATCGAAAAATTTACATTTACAATATATTAAAAGAACTTGATTTCTTTAACCCAAATAAAATAATCATGGTAGATTTCTCTTTGCTCATTCTCTGAAGCTAACAACAAACCAGCAAATTGGAAGCCTTTTGTTGTATCTACAACAATGGACAATGAAATTTTGACAAAATACTGGTTATTAAATCATTTCTAGGTGCATGTTGAGGCTAGATACAATACAATGTAAGTGCTTGCATGGGCCATGGTGTAAGTTCTCAAATATATAGCCTTCAAGGGAGAGCAGGCTAAGCAAGCAATTCAAGGCAATTCCCGAGCTGCATTATCACCCAAAGCCGCCAGAGAAATCGGGGAGAAGACTGTTCATTTTCTGTGTCTGATGTAGTCTGACATTCTTGATGCCATTCAGGCTTCCATTTGCCAAGGGCACTGACCTTGATGTGTCTGGGTGAAAAGCTTCCAATAGGAAACTCACTACCCTTCTACTACATATGGTGAATGATTCTTTCACATTTAAAGGCATCATTGTTCCCTACAGAAGTATAACTTGTATTTCCTTGAGAGATCAATGGGAATTTTGCATTTTAAACATCCTGATCAGAGCAGGTTTATCACCTACAGTGCAATGCATCATGAAAGTGAAGTGAAACACTGCAGCACAGCACACAGTGACACAATGAAATGTGTCCTATGCTTTTAACCATCACCCTCGGTGATGGGTGGGCAACCATGAAAGGCGCCCGGGGAGCAGTGTGTGGGGACGGTACTTTTCTCAGTGTCACCTTGACTGATCAGGATTCGAACCAGCAACCTTCTGATTATGGGGTCACCACCACTACCCCAGTATTTGTAGCGATTCTTGGAACACCAACCTTTCGGTTAACAGCCGAATACGTTAATAGATTATGCCACAGTTTGGTCATTACTGAAAGTGAAAGTGAAGTGATTGTCATTGTGATACACAGGAGCACAGCACACAGTGCACACAGTGAAATTTGTCCTCTGCATTTAACCCATCACCCTTGGTGAGCAGTGGGCGGCCAGGAATGGCGCCCGGGGAGCAGTGTGTGGGGACAGCGCTTTCCTCAGTGTCACCTCAGTGGCACCTTGGCGGATTGGGATTCGAGCCACCAACCTTCTGGTTACGGGGCCACTTCCTTAACCGCTAGGCTACCACTGCCCCCGCTAGGCCACCACTGCCCCATTAGAGTAAACAAATATTTCACCTCTTTGCAACCAGAAGTTAAACTTAATTAGTTTGTGGGTTTTGAATGTGTAAAACATTGTTAAAATATGTTTCACCTAAGATTCATGCCAGGGTCACCACTTGTGAGTTATTTTCAGTGTAAAAATAACAATGTGATATATACACAGATGTAAGGTTTGGTTAAGGTTAGTTTTGTACTGTTGGCGCCACTATAATAATGAGTTCAACAACATATTTTACAAGCGGAAATTTTTTTTCCAAGGAGCAAATTTTAATGAATGAAATAAACGTTGAAGCATAGTCATATTTTTGCACCAAATTTCAAGGTGTAGCATACCCTGACAAACAAGCCTCACACACTTGTGTCCCTTTTGTAAAGGGAGGTATCAAAGGTCAGGGCACAAGTACTTCAAGACCCCATCATTATTAGATAATGACTTATGGTGGGGTAAAGGGACAATACAATATTACAATGTCCATGTAAAGATTAAATACAATTAGCCATTAGTTATGTTCGGTGCTCTAAAATTGGACATTTTCTGCCAGATATGTTCAAAAGTCTTGGGATTATGGGAATGCAGTGCTTCCCCATATTGATGCTTGATTAAAAAACATGATTGGCTGTACAGAGAATGAACGTTTTTTTTAGCTACATACAGATTCATTTTTATTCAAGTCCTCACAGCTAAATGTATATATAGAATTTTTATATTATTAAATATAAAAATCGGATCATACAAATAAAAACATGAAATGTATAATAAATGTTTAACTGCAGATTAAAATAACACATGCTCCAAAAGTGCCAAATACAGTCTATGTTTCCTGTTATAAAATGCAGTAGGAGAAATTGGCTCTAAAGATCAAACATGTTCTTGAATATGTGATCCTTCACAAAATGACTTCACGCAATAAAAACTTTCAAATCTTTTAAAGACGTTATTAACATTTGGTAGCTTTGGTCCTGCAACAGTTTAACAGGGTGATTCATGTTTCCTACAATGAAGAAATTAAATAGTTTTTTTTGAAGATTATTGTGCCATGCCTTCAGGGACTGCTAAAAACCTTGGACTTCCTGACACTCATCAATGCAAGTTTTTTAATGTCAGAATGAAAAAGAAATTGTTCAGCTTTGGTCAGCCCAAGTCTCCATATGCAGCTGGTGCTGGTTGTGTGCCTACAGCAGCAATAAAAAAATTCACAGGATATGAGACAAAGGGACTGAATATTAATACGTTCTATCTGAGGTGCATGAGAGGTGTCAGATCAAGTTAGTCTTCAAGATTTACTGAAAAAATGTAGATGCTAACAAGAAAGGACTGCTTGCTAATTATCTGTACATGAACTAACTACCCGGAGTAATTATTTATAACACCCAGAAGACTACTTTGAAGGAAGTTTGTTATGAGCGGATCCAGTGTTGATGGTTGACAGCACTCGTGCACCCTACTGCTCTGCTGCAACCAATAGATGACATGCATTCCATTTTTAACTGATTTATATATATATATATATATTACACTGTTTTATCTTGTTTCTGAGCATGTATCATAATGATGCGGACATTAAATTATATTACTTAATACATTAAAAACACATTGAATCAGTAGGAGATTAAACAGTGTAGTCATTAATTAAGGCTATTGTCATGCAAAGATTAAATGGTGCACTTGAAAGGATATTCATAATGATTACTTCTTTTGTCAGTTGACAAGCATAAATCATGTTGCTAAAAACTGATGATACATTTACTGTGATTGGTTAGAGAAAAGCAAAGAGAGAGAATGACATAATATTGTAATATTGTTGAGAAAATGTATTGTGATCTTTGCATTTATAGTCAGGGCAGAAATTAAAAATTCACACTATCACATACATTCGAAATAATTTGTGCTTCAAACATGAGTGTCATATTGCTGGATGCATATTGATTATATTGTTTAATAAAAGCACAAATACATCCAACATTAAGGCAGATACAGTAAAAGACATAAATGAGACGAACAGAGCAGCATCAGCAACCACATGTACTAAAAAGGAAAGCGAATCCAGCCCAGTCCAGTTATGGAAATATTTTTTTTCCCCCATGAGCTCCCAGTTCAGTTGTGCTGGCTTTCTTCATAAAACTAGAGAAGGTGAGTGAGAGGGTCGAAGACAAACGGGAAAGGCACAACTAAGAACAAATTCTGCAGAGATAGGCAGCTCAGTATAGAACAATGTGTTAGAAAGACCCTTCTTACAGTAATTTTCAGTCAGTGGCCATTTAGAGACCCAACCCGATGTCTTTTAGTTTCTCCTGACTGTCATTGTTAAAGAAACAACAAAAAGGCTGAAGATGACTGTGCTTATTTAAAAAAAAAGTCCTCTAAATAGAAGGGTGCACGAAAGGCGAGCCATTTTCATCCCTGTTTGTTCACTGCTTGTCAAGATGTATTCATATTTTCTAATTTGAAGAGCTGTCACTGTTCTGCGCTATACCTGATATACCTGCTTGGGACGCCGCTGCCAGGACTCATAAAGATAATGGACAACTTGGACTGAAACCATCTCAATCTCATCTCACTATCTTAGGATGTAGAAAGACAATCAGTCTTTGCTCCAGGCAAAGGTCAGCTTGGGTCAGTGTGCGTCCATCACTAGAATCAGTTCTTCAGCTCGCGGCGTTGCTACTTGTGAATTTAAAAAAGCGAAACTGCAATCATGCTGTAACTTCTGTAGACACCTGAAATCGTGTTTTCATGGAAATGACCAGCCAGATATGGTTGTAATATAGAAACGAAAGTGTAATCTCTGCAAATATTGTATTAATTTAGATATATGACCTTGATAAAAGCTGCATTTTGCCTCTGATGCAAAGAAGTTGTATTTAGAGCATGCTGAAGAGATGGTCTGGCTTCATGGACTTAAAATGAAAGAGTAAATAACCAGTATTAATTATCTAATTTTATATTTCTTATAATTCAAATTATGCTTAGTGTCTTCATCTTGCATTCATATAAACTGTAATGTAAAAGACAAATTATACTGTAAACATGAAAAATCTGTGTCATGACATGCATCTCTCTACAAGACACAAGACTGCAGGATGATCATGATTGTTTAGAATATAATAAATTGAACAAGATCTGCATAACTCAAGCAGCTCTTCAGCATAATGATGGCACTACAAAGTAGTCTTCATCCAAACTAATTTCAAATTGGGTCATGTCACGTCTTCCTTCCATCGTTATTCTGATGCATATTCAGTATCTGCTATACATTTGCATCAAAGTTCCTTAAATAATCTAGAAATATGTGTTTGTGAAAAACACCCCCTCATTACGGCTGTGATTCTTCTTCTTCAGAATAAGGCAGATCTCTTATATCTTAAATACTGGCCACACTCGGTACTAGGAAATATATTTCATTGTTGTATTTGCTGCCTAAATGTGAGGCGAAGGAGACAAAACACTCAAATCTATTTTTTCAGTAGGATGCTTCATTGTCAAGATCATCCAGAGATGCACAAACATTTGTTGACAAGCAGCATAGCAACACAGATGTCGTGCTGAGGTGGTGCAAATATGTGACTCACTAGGTGAAACCTCAATGGCAGCACTCAAAACCTAGCATAAATAAAACATCTTTTTAAAAAAAGGAACTTTTTGACAACTGGAACGTCACTTCTTTCTTGAAAGCAGAAGATTCCGTGTGTGTGAATTGCATTGTGTGGGCTGAACAGCCAGGTAAGTTTGAGATAATGCATGGAAGTGGATGAAGGGAAATGTCCCTTAAAAAAACTTGATAATTAATATTGGTTCCGGTGCATTGCTCATATTACTTGACTACACATTGCTGAAGTCTGCAAGCTTGTGCAGCCTGATCCTAAAATGAAAGTCTGTCAAGTCAAGATAGTGAGATTTGGCCCCAATGACAGGAAACATATGGAAGTTAATAAAAAAATTCCCACAAGTGAAAAATGCCATAATCTAGTGACCTAATTGTAGTTCAAGCAACAGATTAGAGATCAACTGAGTACAAAGACATCTGACCGGGGAACATGGAAGTGGGGAGATATATACAGACCATGAAGCACTTTGAAAGCTAGAACTGAGTAGCAACAGGATAGTTACATGTTAAGACATTGATTAATACATTGACAAGTCACATCGATTTTTTTTTTTTGTGTGTTTGCCACATTCAATCTCAACAATAGCAAGTCCTGAATGGCAAGCAGGCCATTTACATCAGTCAGATTTGACATATGAGCTTGGTATTAGTGATCATTTACATCTTGAGAGCAGCATTTGTCATTGTCAAAATGACAGTTCCAGGCAGCTGAAGTAGCAGATTCAGGCGTAAAAAAAAATAATTTCATTTCCATCACACTTATCCCTACTGTTTAGTCCCACAAAGGATCCCACCTTCTTTTCTGAATGAAATAAGCCGTCATACATTGAGGTAATTTGGAAATATTTTCAGGTGGATTCCAGTGAAAGCTGCATAAATCACCTCGATCCACCTGGTTTTCTAAATGGGAATTGAAGATCCCGCCAAGCAACTACTTTGTGTCCATCTCCATTTCAATTGCTCGGTCAGATAAGAACAAGACGCGCAAAGTGCCCTGTGAAACTTTCCAACTAAATGTCGGTTTGCTACTAGAGCCAGAGGTCAGAGGTGGGGATAGACGCTAATGTTTATGAGGATTCGGTTATTATTGAAATAATTGCTAATCAAACTTATATTTGAAAACCAGCGATGCATTTAGAGAGGCGCCGTCTACGTGCCCTATACCCTTCAATCATCATTTAGAGGCCTTGGTTGAGTGGAGCTCTTGCGTACTAGTAAATGAGTTTTTAAAGCACAGTTAATCGAGCATAGATGCATCGAGCGCACCATGACCCCTCAATATAAAGACATGGCACTGATACCATGCCTGATTAATTCAACAGAGCCCCGCAAAGTTGCATCCGAAATCACGGGTCTGTGTGAATCAGGGTTGAGATGACGTGCAGCAGTCATATTCACATTTCTACCAAGTCCTTTTTTTTTTTATTCTGCATACATGCTGTATATCAAAAGGATAAAGAATTCACTTTATTAAGATAAAACATATCGACATTTCGGAATTATTATTCTTTTAGTGCGCAGTATAATCATTTACTTGTGAATGACAGAGACGTGACTGCAGCTATTTCACAGTGTCGGTGTCACTGTTGGGAGCCATCGCTTCCCATTAAACAGATGTTGCATGGTCAGCAGGAGACATCTGTCTCTGCCAGCTGCGCTGTTTTCTGCAGCGATGCCAGTCTCTGGACATGGCTCACGGTAATTATTACACCCACGGGAACAACGTATTTTGAGCAAACTAATCGAAAGGGATTCCTGAGAGTGTTCTGTGGTATTTTTGATGTGCCTTTCTAGCTTCGTCTTGTAGGTGTCTCAGGAAAACTTCGATCATGGTTGCATTATAATGCGAAATGTTATTGTCGGGAGGTGATTAAATGCTTATGTCTAATCATCTGTGTGTCTGCAGGAGTTCCGTCTGGCACGTTCTATTAGCCATGCAGATGAGCGACTTGCATGCAAATGAACTTCAGTAGTTTAGTAACACTTTATACACTTCACTTCAGCTTTTCGTTTTAGGCACAGTGTCCTTCAAAAATTTTTTTGTAGTTTTCTTGAATTTGGTGCCTGCAAAATTAGAACCAGTGGAGTTCTCTTTGTCCCATGTGTGTATGTCAGAGCCTCTTTGGTTTCTCTGGGGTGTAACTCATTAGCAATGTCAAAGGCCCGTTAAGGAAAGCCACAAAAGTGCCCAAAATGTCAAACTGCTGTTACTGCTGATCACACCAGTTATACCAGCCAGTTCCAACCTGCCGCATTGACTGGTTTACTGTCTCAAGCTTACAAATGCAAGCAAGGGTCTAAATGTCTGTTAACTTTGCATAATAATTCAGCCAAATTTCATTCGCTAAGGACATTCTGAACAATGCATTTGAATTTAGACCAGGGGAGTAAGCATGAAAATAAGATTTACACATTAATCTAGAAAATAACCATCAGTTAATCACAAATACTCATCAAAGCACAATATAAATCAACCTTTATTACAGTTACATCCTATGGTGGTTAAAGCATTGATTTTGTTCATGTTTCATATATACACAGGTTGTCTTCTTGATGAGAATAGGTGATATCGACTACGGACATAAGCTATGACCACCGGCAGGCACTTCACAGTGCATCTCGCTAGCGGAAAGGATAATCATTTACCAAGAGTGCTCAGCCGTTCCGGGGGCCACAGTGAGATGTTTTATTCCGGTGGGGGTCAAAGCAGATAATGAATGTGGACAGGCTTTACAAGGTTATCTCACAGGGGAGTGGAACTGTAATATGCTTTTTCTAGTGGTTGCAGATGAGTCCCGAACTTGATAAAAGCGACTGAGACGGGCTCATGTTTGTTATTACCAGAGTGTTCCTTTGAGATGTGAGTCGTGCTGCATATTTACATGTTGTGTATGCAGAGAGAAGTCCTGCCTGGTTATGCTGCAGAGAAACGCTGTCCATTTCAAAAATGTCATTCGCCTGCAAAATTGCCAGTCAATTCTGACATAAGGATTTGGTTATGTACAGTACAGGCCAAAATTTTGGACACACCTCCCCATTCAATGTGTTTTCTTTATTTTCGTGACCATTTACATTGGTATATTCTCACTGAAGGCATCAAAACTATAAAGAGTGATGGACTGCTGCGGCAAATGATCTGGCCTCCACAGTCACCGGACCTGAACCGAATCGAGATGGTTTGGGGTGAGCTGGACCGCAGAGTGAAGGCAAAGGAGCCAACAAGTGCTAAACACCTCTGGGAACTCCTTCAAGACTGTTGGAAAAGCATTTCAGGTGACGACCTCTTGAAGCTCTTCGAGAGAATGCCAAGAGTGTGCAAAGTAGTAATCAGAGCAAAGGGTGGCTATTTTGAAGAAACTAGAATATAAAACATGTTTTAATTCATTTCACCTTTTTTTGTTAAGTACATAACTCCACATGTGTTCATTCATAGTTTTGATGCCTTCAGTGAGAATCTACCAACGTAAATGGTCACGAAAATAAAGAAAACACATTGAATGAGAAGGTGTGTTTGGCCTGTACTGTACATGTATTTATATAAAAAGAAACAATTGCAGAAATGTCTCCAGCCCATATATATTGTTTCTCAAGTGTTTGAACATGCACTAGGCTAGAATGAGAAAAATGTTGTTTGCATGCCGTAAGCATGTTGCAAATTATCTCTAGCTAGCTAACATACGTTTGCAAACATTCATGTTCTTATACAAAATCCTGGAGAAATGATTTCACATAGAGTCATTAATTATTACTACTGAATGGACAGGAACAGGCCCAAGGTGGACATACATGATTCTGGATCATTTTTCTAGCTGTACAACTCTTTAAAGCTGCAATTGTGACTATTCCATATATTAGTCTACGTCGGGATCCTTGGCTGAGAACGAGTTGCATGGGTTGGCAAACTAAATGCAGAATATGTGGCTCACTGTCAGCGGGTGTCGTGGTAACAATGGCAGGAAGTTTAGCAATAACCTTTCCTCTTCCTTTCATTGTATGGATCCAGTCAGAGGTGGCTGAGCTGGAGGAGGATTCAGGAGTTCTTCATGCTCATCATTTGGATAGACGCATTGTATTCCTTTCCAATCAGCACATGCTGCAGAGAGCACTTCTTGATTTTATGCTATGCCTACAATTTCAAGCTGATTAAAGTGGCTCTGTGTTCAAAACAATCTATACAATTATCCTACGGAGAATTCTGGCAAGGTCTTTTTCTAGACTGGGAGCAGATATGCAGCATAAAGACAGTCTGATTAAATTATCGGATCATTAGATTGGACTCAGATAAATTGAATCATATCTTTTCAGTCGCGTCAAAAAGGGCAAAATGCGCTTAAGCCTTCCAGCTGCTGTTGGTGGCGTTCCAGCTGTCCCACGCAGTAAAGCCCGAGGGTGAGAGCTGATGAGACGCTTAATCCCCGTCAGCAAGCACATGCCACAGACACATTCCTACTCGATTTCTGGCTGATAGCTCACCTCTTTTCACCCCGCCTCATCCAGCAGCCGATACCCAGGCCCGTCGCGGACGTGGCTCCAGAGGGAGTGATTTACTGTGGCGTGCGGCCAGCTCCGCGCCGCCGGCGGCGAGACGGCCTGCCACGCGCTCGTAACTCCGTGTAACGGCCGCTTGTCTACAGGAGGAGACGCCTGTCCACACCTCAGCCCTCTCTGACCGGGCAACAATGAGCGTGATGAGGGTGATGAAGCTGATCCGATGGCACGAGCCACCAATTACACGCCAAACCGGTGGCCCACACTATGACGTACTATGATGAATTTCTGCATGAATAAGACTGAAATTCATAATAATTATGATTAATAATTAAAAGTGTCCCACTTGATCATTCATTTACTGAGGAAGGCGGTGTTATATTGCATATCTGCGTAAGAACCTTTACTTTCGCTAACTGCATCTAAACATTTCTGCTAACTGTTGATCAGTCTGGAGGAATTTCTGCCCCATCCGTGTGTGCAGAATGCTGGTGGGATTCCTCAAAATGACTGCAACAGTTTTCCTCAGTAAGTAAATCACATTTTTGTCCTTTTTTATGTCCTCTTTCTTTACTTTTTGTATTTGGAGAAAATCTGATGTTTTAGTCATGCTGAAATATTGGGGTTCACAAGTTTTCAAGTAGAACTCTACACCCCCAGCACCCCCCTAATGCTAAACCAAATCTGTTCTGTTACACTCATGATTGACTGTTATGTAGGTCCGGACGACCCCGTCCTTTCCACCTCTTTACCACATGAGGATAAGTGGCCGGCTGAAGTCTGGAACCGCAGCTCTCCGTTATCTGCCTCTGGCAGCGTTCCCCGTGTTCCGGCACAATGGGATCAGCATTCGCGGCTCCTCCTCTCCTCCGGCCTCGGACAGCTGCTCTCTCTTTTCACGCCGATAATGATTGACCGCAAATCGACTTCTCATCTCATCTAGATGATGGTCGTCTCGTCTTGCCTTTTGAAGGTTGACATTTCCAGCAATTATTTTTTTAAAACATTGGCCTGGTTTTACCAGCTAATGCATATAGCTCATAATACATTAGTAGCACTGGTGTCACTGAAACAAAATGCACGGCCTGGCACATATATGGCTTCACAAAAACAGCTCATCAGAGAAAAAAATTGAATCAGAAAGCAAAAACCAAACCAAAAAAAAAAATTTCCGAATACGACCCGTCGTTTGTCCGCATCAAATGCGCAGCTGTCCGATGACATTTACGCAGGTCCCTGCAGGACGTAATTGTGGTCGTGAACAATGCATACCCAACCGCAAGGCTGGGCCCTGTATAATTTATGGTGCCATACATAACACATGGCCGCAGCCCCATTCTGCCAGTGGCCCGTGTTGACAGCGCGTTTTTACCAGAAATGATCCAACTCGGACGCAGAGCAGAACGCGTGGGCCTCGGTGACCCAAAAAAGGGTTAATAACACTCGAGTATTAACATATCAGCTCTCTACAACGCTATTCATCACAATAACGGGGTGTGCTGTTGTAGTGCTTGTAAGATTACTTCTCACCTTTGCGCCCTCGCGGTGCGCGACTTCCTTTGAGTTTTAATTAAACGTCTGAACTGATGTAAATGTCGGCGTGATAAACAAAGGGCTGGGCTTCTTCGCGTGAGCTGCCGCGATGTGTTAAAGGCTCCTCCTCAACGAGAAGAAAAAGGAAGAAAGTCCTTGTTCTCCTTGAGACTTCAGGAAAGTGATGCTATTAACTGTCGTCACGGTTCGTACTCCCCCAACGTCTCCTGCGGTTCGGAGGCCTCAAAATGACTACTTTAAAAACAGCACTTCCCTCAAAACCGCGCAGGAATGTCAAACGGCCGCCTTGCCGCATGTCGGCGGCGGCCGTAACCTTTACTTAAGCAAATAAAATCACAGCCCTCTGTCCTAAAAGCAGAAGTGCCGCATCAAAATATAGTGCACGAGGTTACATCTCCAGATTAATTTTACCCCGATGCACGTCACAAACGAATACCTGCTGCCTCGACAACGTCTGGCCTCTCCGTCCCGCTTTTTTAAACGCAATTTAAGAAGAGGAGGGAAGAAGGAAAGAAAACCTCAGAAACAACTAGCAGAACTACGGGCACGGGCAATGTTTAATTGATTTATTTAAATGGTGTTATGCAATCGAGACGTGCGCGGTGGAGAGAGGTGGAGGAGAGATCAAAGCGGAGCAAAGCGGGACTAGATGAGATCAAGAGGAAAAGGGGGATAGGAGGGAGAAAACAAAAGCACGAATTTGCTGGATGTGGAGCTTTTCATTTCTTGCTGCCTTTTGATGTTTGATGATTTTTTTTTTTTTTTTCTCATGCTAAGATGCATTAGCATTATTAAAATGGAGACGAGTCATTTTATGGAGATGCGGTTTCGAAGGGTTGAAGGGTACGTTTTCAGTTATATTCGAGAAAAGCATGAAGTCTCAAAGGAAAAAAAAAGGGTTTTGTGTTGATTTCACTTCAATAAATTTATACGAATGTGCAAGTAGATAAATATATAAGGATGGAACAAAGACGTCTTCTGTGAACATTTCTGTTAGATGAAGGTCAACAACACTTAAGAGCCATGTCTACAATTAACCCTTCACCTTCCCACTACTTTTTATTTTGTATGTGCAAAATTAATTTTTACTCAGTAAGAACAATTGATAAAAAAAATAAAATAAAACAGAAAAAATTATGTTTCACATCTACTCATCTTCACCGATGTCTTGGCTTAAAATTCCATTGCACTTGAAAACGTGTGACCTTAGCTTTTATAGATAAAGCATGCATTTGTAAGGGTGGACGTTTTTTCCTCATTGAGCTGCTGAACATGTTTAATGATTTCTGTGATTTGCATAATTGGAGCCTGTTTGTGTAGATTCAGGTCTGATGGCATTTATGCAGATCATAAACTTTCATGCACCGTTGTGATTTGGATTAGTTTCGCTTTTATTCCATTATTCAATGTGCAGAAAAGGATAGAACTGGCCTGTCAGCTGCCTGTTCTACCTGTTCTTGTCTCCTTTAGTCTCATGTATCCTCAAGCCAAGGCCAGAAAGCACAGAAAGCACATTGACAAAGATCAAGAGGTGTAGGTCACATTCAGAGTTCTTTGGTGCAAATTAATTTTCTTCAATGCAAAAAAAAAAAAAAAGAGAATGAACTAGCCCTATATTGCAAAATGCCATGCTTTGAAAAGTTCACAGAAGAGCCATATGTTTGACACATGGCATGCACTTGTGCTTGTTTTGTACTGAATGTGTTCGGTAGATCAGCTCACCAGGGCTTACTTTACCACCTTCTAGCCTCAACATTCAATTGTGCTACTACAGTAATAATTATTTGAAATAGACCTTGCTAGACTTCATACATAGTTAATTCAAGCATTCTGTGACATTATTCAGAGATCTTGCCATTCCCTGCAGTCCTGACAGGCTATGAAAATGCCAGGTTGGAATTAATGCCAGTGGAATATAGTTTATTTAGAGCCCAGGCAACACTATGCTGCAAACTTGTCATGAGAAAAGTGCTGAAATTGGAATAACATATATATAAATATAATGTTATATGACTGTAGAAATGATTACTTCTCACATGTGCACAGTTGCATTAACTTTCATTGACACACACTCAAACAACAACATTAAATAGCCATTGGTGTACTTATATTTAGAAAAGTCTAAATTCTAGTTTCTGCTGCACATTCACAGTCTTAGTAGCTGGACCGGTTGGGCCAGTTGTGTGTCTGCTTTTTAACATTTTATAATCCCTATGCTACAAATATCATAAAACATCATATTGGCCTGAATATGAGACGTTAATTTCAGACATGGAAAATCTAGCATAATCAGATGTGTGGTCTCCATACCTATACATACCATTAAATATCACATTTTAATTGAAAATGGAGAATCTGAGTCAAATCCTTTTCATTTGAGCTCATGACCAGTTGTGGACAGCCAGAATGGCCTGGAAAAGCTTAGTTCTGTGGATGCATTAAAAGCTTCTTCTGTCATTTCATGAAGGAAAGTTTATCAAGAATTCAAGTCAGAATTACACAACACAAACGCTGCATATGGTGCCTTGTTGAGGATGAAAATGCTGCAGGCGTATAACAGCACTCTGTGCTTGAAGAATTTGAGAACATCTGCTGAGGGCCCACTTCCTGTTGCTGGACATGTATTTGGCATCACTGGAGTTATTCCTTTAGTCTCCTTCAATAATTCAAATCTGAAATTTAGCTTCCCTTTGTCACATACGAACACAACAATTCCCAAATCAAAAGTGGACTGTTTTGAGAAATGTCCAAAAAGCTAATAACGAAACATTAGTGAGATTATTTCTAATATTAAATCAGTGGGCCAGAACTGGCAATTGCTTAACATTGATTTCCTTTCAGAGAAATATCTGATAGTTGCAGTGACTGAGATCTTTTTGATTAATCGTAACCTTTTCAGTCCATTTCTATGAAAATAAGACATCAGTATAACAAAGGAGGCCATCTACTGCCGTGGAGCAAGTAGCCTCCAGATGATGAAACTGATTATAATACCATGAAGATTTGTTGGACCCATCTTGCTGCTGGCCTCTTAAACTGCAGCAGTGCCGGGAAAAAGCGATGACACCGGAGCCGGGTGGCGTGATTGGACTGTAGATGGACTCCTCTATTTACAGCCACCCATGAGAGCAGCAGAGAGATATGCGCTATAAAGAATAAGGCCCTGACCAGCCGAGACCGCAGTGCCTTCACTCACCATGAAGGTGTCACCCATCAGCATCCTGTCAGAATGTCTTGATACGGCTCATGGCTGAAAAAGTGTTTCGTATGCCTGTTCGTTTCTCACCGGAGAGCACAAGCGGTGTCAGCCTGAGGCAAGTTTGAAAGGCAGGGTTGGAAAAATAAAGCAGCACTTGTTGCATTTCGATACGAGAACGCCCTTATGAGAGCTTCTTCTGCTACATATGGTACTAGAAGAGTGATAATAGAAGAAGGTTGACTCCGCCGTGTGCTGACCCTGGCTTGTGACACATATGTACTTCTCTAGCATCTACAACATATTATGTCCTGCATGTATGTAGTCTTTTTTAATACTGTTTCTGTGTGTCTGCTCTTCATTCTGTGACATTTAAGAACATTTCATATTGCACATCATGAGACTAAGCCACCATTTCATGTCTTCCATGCTCCAGGTTCGATACTGATTACATATACTTTCTGAATAATAATGGAGGTAGTAGCCTAGTGGGTAACACACTTGCCTATGAACCAGAAGACTACAGAGTCACAGGTTCAAATCCCACTTACTACCATTGTGTCCCTGAGCAAGACACTTAATCCTAAGTTGCTCCGGGGGGGGGGATGTTGTCCCTGTAAATACTGATTGTAAGTCGCTCTGGATAAGAGCGACTTAAATATATAAATATATAAATATAAATTGAGAATTGTCTGGGGAGCTGATACGTGACATGACCATAGTTTTGCCAAAAATTATTAAAAAAATTACCAATTTTTAATATGTAAAGTATGAAGTGTCTCTTGTTGGCTGTAGAAATTTTCTGACTTTTTGTTTCATTTTGTCCATGTCTCATGCTGACAAAGGGGAATGAATTCACAGGCCTCAAGGAAAATAAAGTTTGGATCAAAAGGAGTGGGTCCCACAGAGTATGTTTATGTACAGGACCCAGAGTGTAATGCCACACCCATGAGCAGACCTCTCACAATCGTCTGTTAAGGATCCGTTTCAGCCCCACACTTTACCCATTAACTTAATGAAATAGTCCTGGAAAATGATATGCTGGGTCTGGCTTTCATTGATTTGCTGCTACCGTTTTATTAGGCCACATTCATTCCCACTGAAACCTTTATTAAGAAAAATGTAGAAACACACATTTTAGCATTTAAGATTACAATGATCAATGTGTCAGTGTTAAAATCTAATGTTTGGAAATGTGCATGAAAGTCTCCTAAAGCAGCATGATATTTATATAGCACAAGTGGAATATAGCAGCAGTGATTTATGCTGCTTACAAGCAAGTGAACATGGATGTGATTATAATGCATTGTGTCAATAATAAGATATAATTGGATTTGGTAGGATGCTTCAACAGCATCTTACATTTATCCTGGTTAAAGAAAGGCAAGACCAAGTGCATTTTTAAAAGTATATGTCTGAGGCGCCAAGTATGCGCTAACGCATATAAACCTTTTCTTTCTTTGTGCCAGATCTGTAACATTTTCTTTTATATGCGTTGCGTGTATGTGTGTGTGCGTTTTGGAGGTTTTAGTGATTGCACAATGGACTGAAACAGCCCCTTCCAATTTGCTGATGTACTGCAGTTGCTTTCACTTTTACAAATGGCTTGGGATATTAAAATGAACACTCCTTTCTGACATCCATTTACTGTCTGCTGGTTTAAAACCATCCCTGAATTGAAATAAATTTGTTCCCCACCTCCAGGTAATGGTCATTAAAACAGTATTAATGAAAACAGCTGCAATTCATGTCATTTCTGCGCGAGGCCCGCATGCCAGAATTTCCATTTCCAGCGCTTCCTTTCACCACCACTCAGCCCGCTCTATTTCATCTCTGCATTATAGTGATATTAATGTTCTGGAATTTTACCCTCGCCTCTCACAATGCACAATCGGCCCTCAATTCTCCAGGGCCCGGCAAGATCTATTCTAATCAGACACACTCTCCCACAAAGTTCATATAGGAATGGAATGAAAGAAACTTTTTTCCACTTGCTTCTGATAGACAAGTGCTTCTACTTGATCTTGTATCAGTCTCAGACTCATGATTTCACACAGGGTCCAGAAGATTGACTCCCCATTTGCATGTGGTCAAACATTACTTATCTCCTAAATTTTCTGGACAACCCTGCTAGACTAATACATTTTCGAATCAACGGTGTCCCCTCACACCTAATTTCTCAGTATTGACATGTCTTAATCTCCCCTGCCAGCATATCCACAAGCAAATTCAAATTCAAATTTGTCACATACACAGTCATATAAGGTATGATATGCAGTGAAATGCTTTAGTGACTGCTATAGGCCACGATATTGCAAATATTGCAAGTATACAATATGCAATATTGCAAACACATGCACACTTTATCAGTGCATTTCAGTGCCGATAAGCACCTCCTGCATAGAGGGTGGTAGTAGCCTAGTGGGTAACACACTCGCCTATGAACCAGAAGACCCGGGTTCGAATCCCACTTACTACCATTGTGTCCCTGAGCAAGACACTTAACCCTAAGTTGCTCAAGGGAGACTGTCCCTGTAACTACTGATTGTAAGTCGCTCTGGATAAGGGCGTCTGATAAATGCTGTAAATGTAAATGTAATGTAGAGACACATCATAACTGTGTCGCATGTTCCTATTCACCAGTCTGTGCTATTCTTTACACAGTCTGTGCTATTCTTTATAACCAGAATAGCACCAGTCTGTGCTATTCTTTATAACCAGGTTACGTGGCTGTGGGACTGTGCTTGCATAGACCACAGTAATGGGCCCTTCCCAAGACCAACTTTATTTACTATACATAGATATCAGTAAATGTCCCATTTGTACGTTATGGTCGCATTCATTCTTAGAATATTTTGTAATGACAAGTAAAAAGTAGAGATGAACGTGAAAAATAAATCAGATACAAATGCACACTGAAGCACAGTACATGCATGCATATATGCTTGTGTTTTGCCCTAAACTATTTGAAATTGAATATGGAACAATGTTATGCTATTTACTTCAAAGTAAAAAAATAAAGTTGCATTAAAACTGCAGGGAGTCCTGCAGGTTGTACGTGTTCAGCTAATAAAAACACTTGCTTTAACCTCACTTTAAGATACCTGGGCTGTTGTTCCATGGTGTAAGATCTAACCCAGTCCAATCTTTCATGTGGGAAAGGATGAAAAGGGAAAAGTGGGTAAATTTTTTTTTTTGCTTTGTTATTCCTTTTTCTTCTGGGCAGCCTTGGGCTCTGTATCCCTCAATGACAACATGAAGAAAGCCTGAAGAAAAAAAATCTCCCACCATTCAGCCAAAAAAGCTGATTTAATGACCAGCACAAGAATTAGCTTCCAGCCAATCAGTAACTGAGGAACGTCTGCCTCCTCTCAGCATCTCGCCATCCCTGAGTGCGTGGGTGCACTGCCATCCCATTCAATCACTCACACATAATGTGAAATTAGACCCAAAGTCATTTCACCAGGGGCGATCCAACCTGTCTGTTACACTATAGACTCATGGCCTGATAGTGATTGTAGCACACATAATAACACAGAATACATTAGATTTGCCACATTACATTCATTAAAAAAATGGGGGCTGGGCGGGGTAAAGTGGGCATAATACAGATGTTGATCTCTATGAACACATTAAACTGAATCGCCATTATAGCGTTGAAGTGATAGACAATAGAGACTGCTTTATTTTAATGATCCATATATCTAATCCATTCTCAAAATGGCTTTGTCCAGTCGAGGGTTAAGGGGTTACTACCGACTGGGAGATTTAACAATATTTTCATTCAGTGAAGAACAGTCAGCCATGGTAAACTGAGGTTTTCTTCATGCAATGCTGGCTTAGAATCTGAATGAGGGTCGAGACTGCCCTTTTATTGCTTAAATTGCAAAATGAATAAATTGTAGTTACTGAATAATAAAATGTCGCAGATTCTCAACATTCCCGCTAGCCAACCCAGTTTATCTTGGATAAAAGAGAACAGGTCACCATTTCCAGATCTCCAGACCTCTTCAACTGGCTCTTCACCAGGGCTTTGTGTCTGGAAAAGGCTTTTTAAATTTAGGAACAACAACCGACCTTTTCTTCTGAAACCACAACCTTCCACTTTAGTTTTAGCTATTTAAAGGGAAAATTGGGCACTGTGCTACTGTAGATTTGGAGGTACACAAAGGAGAGCCACAGATGTATTTGAACTTCAACCAGAGGTACTGTAATCTACATCTGATCAGTAAATGGAGTTGTGAACCATACTGATGCTACATATGGTTATTATTGCAAAACAGAGTGGTCCTATATGTCTGTCTATCATTTTGGGAGAAAGACATGGCAGATGCTCAGCCTCGTACATTTTCCAGTGCAACACATTATGTTTTTTCTAGGCATGCATGGCCACAGAGTTGGAGTTGCTCACCCAGCCAACTATGTCACAGTGATGAGGACAAAATAACACCACTCTAACAGACTGGACACCTTCCTGAGCCTGGAAATTGTGAACATAGTGAACGTTACCCCCCCAGCGGTAAGTTTCTTTGCTCAGGTCCAGGATGTTTGCTCCTCCTAGTTGTGCCTATTGATCTCACACTAAGCATGTCTCCAAGGTTGCCTGACTCTACTGAGAAATTCGACAAAATCTTAAATTAAACACTGAATACAGTGAAAAACTAATAAAAAATATTTTATATAGATATATTGAACATAATAAACAGGTTTATTAACAGCATGTGATAACAAACATTCTCATGACTTTGTCCTGCAAACGGACTCAGGGGTGAGAAAACTGATTTGCATTTTTATTAAAAGAAAACACTGAATAATGAATGGATCATAGTAAATGGCAATGCCATTAACAAAGGTCAAAACTAAGTATGAGAGACCTGTAATACCATTCAGTCCTGAAGGTCTTATCACAAAAACAACAAAGCATGTGGGCATTAAACATGTCATAAATATTTAAATATTTTATCTTATTGTCTCTTTTAGGTGTGTGTGTGATGTGCTCTTGTCTGTTCCCAATCCACTGGTTAAATCTGACATCATTTTTATCATTGAACATTTTCCATCTATGGGCAGCGCAAGAAATAGCTCACATCCAAAGAACTAAAATGAGGCAGAGGATACAAAAAGCACCAAATCCTGCAATGATGCTGCTCAAGTAAAAAAAAATACCAGCTCACATTGTGCTACTGTATAATAATAATAATAATTATTATTATTATTTATTATTATTATATACTAATGTATTTTCATTTTGCTGCTACTTGACCATCTTGTTTGCCTCAGCCCGCATTGTATTTTTAGTTGTTGCACTATAACTTTTTTCATTGTGTTATTTTAAATTGCCCTTTTTTGCACACTGTGAATCCCCAGAGCTTAACATTTAGGAATTTAAGTGATTGTCATTGCGATGCACAGCAAGCTTACAACAAAATGTTGTAATTTAGCAGTGGGCAGCAATGAAAGGCACACTTGATCAATAGAACCCTTAGTGGTTTGGGATTTGAACCTGTACCCATTATGAGTGTGCATCCGTACCTGCTAGGGCACCACAACCCAGCCAGCTTAAGCGTTTCTTCTTTCTCTTCTCTTCTCAAGAAAAGCCGTAGAAGGACTAGTGGGGCAATGTGGCCTAGCGGTTAAGGAAGCGGCCCCGTAATCAGAAGGTTGCCGGTTGAAATCCCGATCTGCCAAGGTTCCACTGAGGTGTCACTGAGCAAAGCACCGTCCCCACACACTGCTCCCCCGCGCCTGTCATGGCTGCCCACTGCTCACTCAGGGTGATGGGTTAAATGCAGAGGACAATTTTCACTGTGTGCACCGTGTGCTGTGTATCACATGTGACAATCACTTCACTTTAAAGTGAAGAGAATAACAGGACTACTAGCTCCTCCCATTTATCTTGTATATTACTCCCTAATTGTAATAAATGCTCTGCCTAAAATCAATTTTTTTTATTATTGCATTGGTATGCAACAGCCTGCTATGAAATAAAATGAGCTTTTTGTGCATGGACTCATTACAGTTTCTCTTGTTAGAAGTCCTTCTTCTCCTAAGTTGCTCTTAGGTGGCATGTCTGATTATAGGACTCATTAAATCGAAATCAGATTTACAGCTGAGAGTAAATGAACGAGAAAAACAAAAAAAGACCGCGTCTCTTCAGAAATGTCAGGGGAAGTAAGGAGAAACATTGCTTTGCTGAGCATGTACTGTAAGTATTAATAGCCGCCTTTCCGACTCGCTGCGGAGGCTGAGTTGGTATGAATATGTATGGGTGGCACGTCAGGAATGGCAGACTAACTGAAGACTTGCCATGCTTTTAGTCTCAGTTACAAAAGGTCCCAAGTGAGCAGAGAGACTCTCGGGGGACAATTATTTTTGTCTCTCTCTTTATTAAACCAATTCTAACCTACAAGAGTTGTAAAGGAAAAAAAATCTTTTCAAAAAAAGCTTTTAAGAATAATGGTGTGTACATTTCAATGCAAATGATTAGGATGAGTAGGATACACCAGATCAGACATGGTGATGTCTGCCCTTGGATAATCGATATTTCACAGATTTATATATCAACCTTTCTCTGGTAATCACCTGGTTGGCTGCCTGGATGACAAATTCACAGTCAGCAGTGGCCGATGTTAACCTATTGGGGTGCATCACTTGTGTGCTTGCGACATTTTGTGTTGTTCGTTTTGTGGCTTGACATGGCTGCAAGGGCTGCCGCTCGCCATGTAATACATTTGTTCTCAAGTCACATCAGCAATTTACTTTAAGTTGTAGATTTTGTTTGATTTCTGTGTTACCAGTTTTTTTATAAGAAATAATTACCAGACAATCAAAGATAAGTACACCAAAGTAGGAATTTTCCCTTCGAGTCACATAGTCATTCTGTAGAAGATTTTTCCTTGTTTAGATATTTGTTTCTCAGGCACAGTAGATCAAAGTGCCGAAGGTTTGGACTGTTAAACCAATTCTGTTATTTCTTTGGTGTGAAGCTGTACAATTTCCAAATATATTCAGCAACAAATAAATTGGCATTCATGCATATAATAATAATACATATATACATAATAAATAATCATTTCATTCTTTTGTTTGAGGGTCACGTGGTCATTGTTAAGCCATCTTGTCCAGTTGCACCAAGCTAATCAATGATTGTGTTCGCTTCTATACAGATTTTGAACTGAAGGCTACCTTTTACTGTGCATTTTGAAGAGTGCCAACCTTGCACAGTTTTAGTCTTGATTGTCTATTGCGGGCTGCCGAATGGCCAGATAATCTTGATGCAACATGCATTCACAAATCCCAAGGATACTTAGTGCACTGTGGATGATGGAAGGCTTAGCAGACTGCTGCAGTACAAGGCAAACACTTGGTGCGAGCTGAGACCATTTATCGCCCTGATATAATCTCAGCACCACTCTCACCCGCCTCCCCTCTCGTACCTTCAATTTCCCTCACATCACACCCAGCTCTCCTCGGCTTAGGTCCTGCAGTGGATGCAAGATCAGAGAGCATTATAGGAGTATTTTAGGCAGCTTAGGATATGGAAAAGATCAGATGCACAAATGTTAACCATGCCAAATGTATGATAACTGGATAGGAGAATAAAAAAAAAATAGAGGTTACCATATGAGATGGGAGCTTTGCTGTGGTTGCTGAATAAATTTTTCAGCACTGTAATCACTCCTTGCTCACCGTGACACAAAAGCATTCACAGCGGAACCCCGGAGCACTCCATTTTCGAAATCATTTATCTTTAACAGACAAACGGAGCCTCTGTCAATCCGCTGGAATGCAACATTTCCCTCGGAGTGTACACAACTCCCCTCCTCTGACGACTAGGCTGCCTCCTCTCTGTGCCTAAACTTTCAATTTTCTACATGAGTGCAGTAAAGATGTGACACTTTTTTTTTCCCCAGCCAAGGCTGGGCAGCCTCTTGCTCCCTGAAATCTACTTTAATCTCAAACCGAGACCCCAGTGCTAAGGCTCATTAGTTTGTGTACCTCCTAATGTACAAAAACATCCATTAAAGAGTTTTAGGGGATGAACTTAAATTGTACGTGTGCTAAATAATAAATACGATTTTTTGCATAAACTGGGAAATATTTCATAATAAACCACTGGAGACATAATATCATATTATGGTGCCATCTACTGGTATTGCACAATTTTTCTGGACCATGTACATACAACAGAAGCATATTCTTATTCATATTTTCTAAAACCTATATGGTTCAATTTGTTAATTTATACACAGGTATGTAACTTTGTGTCAAGACAATGTATCTGATACAATTTATCACTGGGTATAATACGTTTGCGATGTCATAAAACGTTGAAATATGTTTTATTGATTTCAATTAATTTTTGAGCTTATTCCATGTTTCTTTATCAGATATAAACATACCAAAGAACAAAATACCTGCCATTTTATTATACTGGTATTAACAGTAAACAATGCAAGAAAAACACACAAAGAGTATAATATAATATTTGCAAATATATTATGCAGCATATACATTTCGCCTCCTTACCATGGTCATTTTTGGCTTTCCAGTGATTCCGCATGTCTATTTTCCCTTGAAATGGACATGTTATGTCATGATTGTGGGCCGAAAGATTCCTGCCTGCTAGTCCTTTCCACAGACCTCCTTCCAGCTCATTGGCCTGTGCTGTGAACTGTGAGCCATCCTGCACGACAGCGCGGCTGATAGGATGGCTTACAAGCGAAGGCCACGTGAGAACAAGCATGTGTGCGTTATTATCAAAATGCATTCAGACCTGCGATGGGGTGAGGGAGGGAGACAGAGAGAGAGAGGGAGAGAGGTCGAGTCGAAGTGATGGTTGTCTGGAAGTGTTATGCCTCAGTGAACCGGGGACGGCATTTTCTGTCTCACTGGCTGCCAGGATGTCTGAGTTATATAAGCCAGCACACAGGCCACCGAGAAGATTGTCACTTGTGAGCTGTAATAGTGAACTACCAACACAGCATTCCACCTTGTGACGCAGCAAGGGCAAAGCTGTTTTAATTCATACACAATGTAATAAATGAAGAACCGAGTGACCATGTGACTATTCATCATCTTGCCTGAAGAGCACAGATGCTCAAAAGAGCAGTATCAACTCATTTTAAAAATAGGTTTAAGGTTCATAACTAGCAATTATCTACACACACAAACACACACACACACACACACAAACACACACATATATATATACATGGAAAATTGTAAAAAGGCTTAGAAACCTTGCATAATGCATTCAACAAGATGTTACTTTGACGTGTAAAAATACTTCGAAACCTTACATCCTGCGTTCACGTAGATGTTATTTTGATCATAGCTGAGCGTGCATATGATGTGAGGGGAAAAGCAAGCCTTGTCCACGGAAGCCCTACCTCACAACATACTGGTCTTGCTGTTTGATACCACAAGACATTTTCAGAACTTATGTGCAGTCCCTGGCTGGTCACTGCTGTTTTGGAAGCACAAAGGACTATCACCATCGGTTTGTAAGGTTATGGCTCATCAGTGTGCATTGGGTGCTTAGAAATAGTCAAATCGCTAACCTTAGTTAGTTGTTCCAGTTTCACCATTATTTGTATTAACAGTCGCATCCCTGATGCCTTCTTTTCACCCATCTGAAAGAGCACAAACACTTGTCCTGAGTAGATCTTCTCTGCTCCTGGTCGTGAATAAAATATCAGGCTTGCAGTGGCTCTCATCCTGCTCTGATCCGTGAGCCGGCTTCCTGCTGATTGATTTAGTCATGCCGCAGGAGGAGAGGTGGGAAAAATGTGGTGGCTCAAGGTGATCTCCCCTGCAGATTAATTCACTGGCTAATACGTGTTGCCTGCCCTCCATGTATCAACGTGTGTAGGGGGTCTCTTGCAATTAGCCTGTTTGGGGGAAGAGAGAATATTACATTATTCAGGGTTTTTTTTTATTTCGGGCACGCTCACATCCGGTGTCCCTCTCTATCTGAGTTGAGGCGCTCAGGCTTAACCGCACCTGTCTGTCTTTCTCGCACTCGGTAGGTGACTTACACCCCGTTCGATAGAGACTGCCAGCCAGGGTCATGTGTCTCTTCACCACTGTTTCGTAATTCAATTACAGGCCCACTAAAGTGCTGCTTACTTAGCAGCCGTGTAAAGTATGCGCTGCAAATTAAGACTTGATAGCTTCATTGAAAGTGATCGAGCGATAAGGTCCCCAGCGTCTTCTTTAGCCTTCTGTTAACTCTCGGCAACGGCCATTTACCACATTTATACTGTCAATACGTGACACCAGTTTCACACAGCAAGGCCCATGATCCTTCTTTGAACAGTAAGGTTATGGTGTCCTCCTCAGAAATGCAAATCTGCTAGACACTCAATGTATGTATATCTGCTGTGCCTCATGTTTAAAGTAGCAAAGTCATGCAAAGTCAGAAATCTTAAGAAACTTGTATATATGTAGTGCAACATGATTTTTTTTTTTATTTGAATTTTTTTTTATTTGAATGGATACTGTTACAGCTACATGTATGTCCTGGTATCTAGCAAGTCAATGAAGTGTTGAGCAAAATGGCAATTCAGATCTTGTCTCCAAATACACACTAACTAGCAGGGATTTGAAATGTAGAACAGAAATATAACTTTCCATGTTCCAAAGTTTGTCATTTAATCAATTACCAGTTGATATTTTTATTCTGAAAACTGTTTACACCTGCAGTTCAAACCCCTTGCTTGTTCCTAAGCAAGACACTTAACCTTGAGTGTCCCTGTATCTACTGATTGTAAATCGCTCCGGGTTAGTGTGTCTGATAAATGTCTTAAATTTAAACAATATACAAATAAATTCAGTTCAATTCAAGTAAAGTGCTGCAAAAATGTATATGATATGGGTATAAATTCAATGAATTAAGGTAATTTGTGAATTTTGTTTTCCATTCAGGTCATGCAGGTATTATACAGAAAATGTAACACATACTTTTAAATATGAGTCTTTCGATCAAATGTTCGTCATAAACTTATTTTGATTATGACAAATAAGGATAAATTCACAGAAGCAGAAGTATTTATTGATAGTTCAGATTTTCTCATTTAAAAATAGCTGTTATTTGGAAACACTTGTGAGCCAAAATGAATTTATTTCTTGGTGCATATTTCTATGTAAATAAGGTCAGGACGTGTTCATCCGTGCCAGTAGAGCAATGACTTTCTTATCTGTAAGGCACAGTGACGGCGATACACAACCTGCAAAGAGAAGCAAGATCTGCCCACCCCACACACACACTCTTTTAAATGATTTTTTTTTCTTCTTGCCATAATGTGGATGATGTTCAGTATAAGTCAAGTTTTACACAAATGAAAGCCTCATAAAAGAAATGAAACAGAGCCTTAATACCCCAAGGAGTGCTGGAAACATTCTTCCCATACAATTTCAGATCACATACCAATAAAACTGAAAATAGTTTTCATATATTTATCTGTTTGTTTCTTGCTTATCTTTTTCTTTCCAGAGATTGTGTATGCTGCTACAATGAAGCAATGGTGCATGAGTGAACAGTGGTCTATTGTATTAAAGTTGCATTAAAGTCCTTTCATTTACAGATGTTTGCTGCAATATGTACACTGTTTGTGTCTTTTTGAAATACTGTACTTTATAAATGCATTGTGCCTCCTTTCAGCACCCCACAGTTCTGTAACTCATTTCCTTTTCTTCATTTCTCACTGAGGGCATCCCGGCACTGGCTGGACTTGTGAGGCGTCCTTGACCTCCCAGAATTCTCCAGCCCCTGCTTGCTGCTTTAAAATCTTCACATTGAGGCCAATATAAAAGCCAGTGATCTGCTGACACCTGCTGATCTCTCCAGTGGATGAGCCACATTGAAGCACCACGGTGATCTCTGCACTGCAGCAGAGTGCTCCCAGGACGGATTGCTGGCCACACAAGGCTCTGCC
Organism: Denticeps clupeoides; assembly: GCF_900700375.1. Classification (NCBI taxonomy): domain Eukaryota; kingdom Metazoa; phylum Chordata; class Actinopteri; order Clupeiformes; family Denticipitidae; genus Denticeps; species Denticeps clupeoides. The sequence goes on from NC_041725.1 coordinate 10,277,700, forward strand.
ACAGCCTGGCTATGGCAGAAATACCTAGAGTGATGTAGTTCACACGGCCGCACAACATGACAGAGGCAATCCAGGGTCATCCAGTGCCCCCCTAACTCTAGTTTCTCACCTTTGTCTTGTTCACAGTTCGCATGTCAGGTCTGTTGTGCCAACGTTCACTGTAAAAAAGTGCTTTAAATACGAAGATTGATTGACTGATAGAAACCGAACTTATTCTAAAACAAGGTGACTTTCACATTGCTCATCAGCAGTGGTTATTTTTGGCGGCTTTTGTCACCGCAAGTCACCGAGTTCTCTTCCTGTGCATTTTCCCCTTTAGGCTGTGTCAGTTTTATGGCAAATCCAACCTGGTTCCAAATTATATCTCACAAGTGATCAGATGAGAACTCTGCCCAAGGAAGGCGTCTTCATTTTCTTTATTATCCACATTGGTTGCTGTAATGACACAGTGTAGGAAGGAAGTAAAATGAGATGACATGAACAAACCTGCATTGGAAGCCAGGTGCAGATTTATATTTGTTTTAAAAATTATTTTATATTTAAATGCATGCAGTCAGGTTCGCAGTGGGGCCTTGATTGGGGAGCACTTATGGGCATCGATCTGCCATGTTTCCTGCACATTCCTGTACCTTTTTTTTTTTGCCCCTATCCACGGGAACCAAGCACATGGTTGATGAGTTTGAAAAGGATCTTAATAATGAAGAATGATGTCCAGACTGACCTAAATGAGACACATTATGTTGCTTCTTTTTCCTTTAATATGCTACTGATCAGTGCTTAGCTCCATCCGAGTGAGGGTGAACCCCAAGGCACACCTTGTCCCGGCCTGTCTAGCTCTTCCCCTTTCAGGAGTTTAACTGAATTAGGGTCGACGAGCTTGAATTCTAATTACCTGCTGGAGATATTAGGTAATACAAAATTACAGTAACGTATTTAACAAGATAATGAAAATGAATAGCTCTAATTGCATTATCCCAACAAAATCAAGTAAATGACCAGTAAAAAGGCCCAACTATGTAAAAAGCAATGTCCTTTTGGTAATTAAGGTAATGAGAGATCATTTCATTAGAGACCTCTTCTGATCCGGCATGTTCAGCTTTGGCCGTCAACAGTGAACAAGATATAAATAGCGCAGGTGAGGTTTTTTTTTTTTTTTTTTTTGGCCTGACAGCTCTGAAGCATAATCCCCCAGCGAGGCGAGCGCTTCGGGAGACCCTGGGGATCCTGGCATCCTCTGTCGAGATCTACTTCCTGCGACATCCATTAGAATGGTGTTAATGAGAAAGAGGAGACTGTGTAACATGCACTTGACCCCATCGTTCTGACATCAACTAAATGTCTGTCCGCCTGATCCCGTAGTACGCTATGTACGCTAATATATATGGCTGTAGTTTTTTGAGATACAAGAGATGTTTCGTAGGTTATATTGTAGAACTGAACAGTTTTACAGAATATATGCTGGGGTTTATTAACACAGTAAAGACGTTTTCATAAGAGGCTGGAATATTACTCAAGATGCTGCTGTGACACTAACCCTGGCTGAGAAAATGTATTCTGCATCCCCACTCTCCTTTTCTTTTGAGAAATAAATGTTTGAGGTTTTATTGGCAGCAGGCGTTCACCGGCTGAAAAGATGAACTGCTGGCACAGGAGCTGAAAAAGAACCAGGCACAGAGGAAACAAATTGAATATTACAATAGTAATACAATAGTATCTTCGCTTTTAATTTCTTTTAACTTGTTGAATAACCATATATATATATTCCCTTGTCATGTTATCATCTAATTAGTGAGTAATTTAGGATTTAAGTTTAATTTGTCAGGACACGGATATTGGGAGGGGCTCCAGGTCCCACATGTGTGTATGTGCTCCTGATTTCCTAATCTGCTGTCTATAGGAATAATGTACCTTGTTTCCACTGTGTTGTAGCCCGGTCATTGTATATATTACCTAGTACACTTCTGTGTACCATGTATTGTCCTCGTATCATTTGTAGCAAGTTAACACTGTCTTGGGATGTCAAGAAATTGCATCCTTTTTCTATGCCATGTGACCATGTGTAAATTTCTCATTATTGGGTTCTTTAAGCCTTGGGAAAAGGTCCTTGCACTTACCAATGCCAGAAAAATGACACCCATTCCTGTATTAATACTGTATACTGTATAAATATACATGGTGGGAACCATGTATCCTCAGAATTCCCCTAAAACCATGAACTCAAGTATTTCTACCTTATTAATAACATTATGTATTTACTATATCAATATGGCCAATTCCTGTTGTATTTTCATTTTAATACCTGTACTTGGAGATCCACCAGTTACAAAGCTGACAGTAGTTTTGAAATATGAGTGTTTTAACTGATAAAATAGAATGATGAATGATTTAAAATAAATGAGAATATTTGAAGTCAAAGGTTCTGAAGAGGAATTGTAATCTAAATAAATATCTAAAATGTGACAGAAAAGCTGATTCTGTGAAAAGATGCCAGTGTGTGGGTGTGTTTGTCTGGGAAGTCATACAAGAGTAAAAGACTAAACAATTTTTTTTTTATATGCATTTCTCTTTATCTATGACTCCTGGTTGGACAGAGCAAAACACTTTTCATTTATTGCAAGTAATTAATGTTTGCTCTGTTCTTTCAACTCACCCTGGAGTAATGCTTTACCCTGCCTCTGGTCCAAGAAAATGGGGTTTGAAGTTTTAAAAACTCCACTTTTCAGTTTTTCACCACACACCCATACTTCACCCGCAACCAACCAATCGTGAGACTAACACATTAGCCACTTGTAATGTAAATGTGTTTAGAATTTTCGTGAGTTTGCTCCTTCCAATTGTACCTCTGAGGAAGAGAAAATGTGATCATCTGACTTGAACCCATTTCTCATTCCCACATTACAACCACATTCACATGCTATTATAGTTCAGCCCCAATGCTCATCATTTCTGCAGCGCCGAACAAAACATTTCACTCTCCTATAGTGGAAGTCAATGGGGCATGCTGTCATACATAAAAACGGTCTACAAATATATCATCTGCACAAGAACCACTCTGTCTAAAAACAAATTCATAACTTAAAATGGTCTCCTACTGGTGTGCTGCTACTGAAAAATATATATATTTCTGAACTGTTCTCTAATTTGTTCTCACTCTAGAGCCAAATATCAACTGTCCACATCTATCACTGATATGTGTATTGCATATTGTTCCCCCATCGTTCTTCATTTATAAACCTGTTGATGGTACTCCAACAGGGGCTGGCCACAGAGCAAGGACGATTTCTGCAGACCAGAAAGGAGGCATTTTTAAAAGCAAGACTGAAACAATGGGTTAGGTAACCAATGTGGCCCAACAGAAATCCAGTAGAGTAATCTAAATGCTAAAAGAAATGAACAAAAACTACAAAAATCGTATGTGAAAATGCAACAGTGTCCCTTTTTGGTGTCCAACTGTTCCTTGTCATTGGCTAGTTTTCCTGTGTGAAAGTGTGAATACTTTTGTAAATACTTACTTTTTTGTGTCTGTCTTCAGTTTGTCAAAAATCTTTATTGAGCATTTGCCCACACTCATGACAAACATGTCAAATACATAAGAGATATAAAGATGACAATTGGTTAGGTGTCCAAGCAAATTTACAAAATACCTCTTGATGACAAATTCAGTTATGTGTGAAAGAATAGAGGAAACAAATAAATGGGCTTTCACTTATTTCTACGGATCCATGTCTTTTCCAGTTCAAAACTGCGATGGACCAGGAGAGTATTCTAGATGGCCGGCCGATCAGTGCTGTCAGTTCTGACGAGGCAGAGAAGTGAACCTCGAAAGCAAAGTACATGCTGTCTCTTTACCAATAACATTAGGATTTATACTCGATGTGCACAAAATAGTAATTTACTACATCGCACGTGCAACAAGCACAGATAAATTGAAATGAAATGTCTTTGCCCGTATTATAGTAAACAATAAGATATGGCCCACCTCAAATACACACACACAAACTTTTCCAAAGTTTCCTCATCTTTATGCATTTTTATCCTCTTGACATCGTATGCAGAATGAATGGAGAGCATTGTCAGTGTTCTCTCTTTTTTATATATATATTTTTCACAGAGATGAAAGTGGCCCTTTAATTTTGGAAGAAAGTGTCTGGCAGCTTGAAGCTCCAGCACAGTGATTCATGAGTGAAGACACATCATTACCTCTCCAGCTGTTCTGCACCCAGAAAAGCAGCCTTATGTGGCAAACAAAAGTCATGCAGCAAGATTCATACTTATCAGCACAAAAATAATTAATTGGCTTTGCTGAAAGAAGGAAGTGCAGATTGATTTCAATAAAGAGCAATACACATGGCAAGAAGGGGATAAGTGACGTGCACAAGTTAGATCATTCCAGACAAGTTTTGTCAAAGTGTTTTATGAGGATAACACAATGGGGGTTGATTATTCAAAAAGCACAAATCAATTATTGTTAAAGCTTATTCTCTGTGTATTAAAGTAGTGCTGTCCGACTTTTTTTACACAATGAAACAAAAGACATTTTTCCTTGGTCTGGTCATGGCTAATAATGTGCCTAAAAACTCCGAACAATGAAAAAAAAGCCCCATTTTAAACCAACCTCATCAAAGCTAAGGGCTTGCACAATGCACATGCACAATTTTAACAACCACACCCACTGCACATTGTCTCAATGTGGAGAATCTCGGCTAAAGGCACGTGAAAATCAAAACTACCTAAACAAAACACAACAGGCAAAACAACAGACAGAGGGACAAGTTCAATCTGTTCAAGTTCAGTTCCTGTTACTCAGGGTTACAGCTGCCGGAGCACATCCTGGGACACTGAGCCAGAACAGGGACTCACCAAGGTGTAGTTAGAGGACATCAGTTCAACTGCTGAGGGGAACAGATACCATCATATACATGTCAGGCCGGGTCACAATGCATTCATGCCTATTCGTTTAAAGCCACAGCCAAAAGATGATCGGAGATTCCTTGGGGGTTCCTCCATGGTATTGACGCTCTTAGCTGGCTTCCTTTTTTTTTTTGGGGATATGTTTGCCCTTGTTGCTCAGGCATTATCTCTGTTATGTACAATGAAGATTATTGCATTGGGAGTGAGAGTATTCAACCCCAATTGCCTCTAAACCATCAAATGATGATCTGGTCCCGGGTTTGTAGAAATTATGATCAATTCAAAGAAAAGATGCTTCTAGAATGAGTTTGGGCAGACATGCAGTCCAACTGTTGGTATTGGAAAAGCATCATTTGCTGCCACTGTGTAGGCCTTTTAACTGTGGAAATGGCACAATGGTACAGTCCATTTACTGTATGTCTCTACACTACCCGAAGTCATTTACTATTTTTTTTTCACAAAGAGTTGCTAAAAAATGTGGAATTACTTTAGCCATCACTTTTGATGGGGTTCTTAAAGATTTCCAATGTTACTAATTGGCTCTCAGTGCCCAGAATTAACTCCAGAGCCACAGGATGGTTACAAAAAAAAAAAAAAAAAGCATTCAGACCTGCACCGCCACACTACCAGGGTTACAAGTTGGAAGTCCAGGCTAATTGCTCTGAAGCAATCCTTGAGTTAATCGGGTGAATTTTGTGATTAGTTTGTGGTCAGCTACACTGGCATGAAACTGGAAATGGAAAAAAAATTAAGCGGCGCAAAAGATTGCAAAACTGCAAGAGGCCAAAAATCCTCCCTCTTTCCACAGTCACCCCTGCAGGCTTGATGCCGGATAAGAAATTCATTGCCTGAATGGCGTCAGGGATTACTCCTAATGCGGTGAGAAGGACTTCCGATTTGAGGATGCGCCATGCATGTGAGTGGCTAATGAGCATCCTTTGTTGCCACGCCCCCCCACCAACCTCCTGGGTGGCACAACAAATGTGCCTTCCACCCACAGAGATGTAAATTACAGTCATTGCCTGGCATGAAGCCAGTATGCAAATATGGTAATTTATTTATTTCTTTATGGCAATATGGAGATTCTAATGATTCTGCAGCAAGCACCACATCGTCATCCTGAAGGCTATAAATCTACAGCAATTCTACTGCAGGTGCATCACCAGCATTAGAAATTCCCCAACATCATGTCTCATGATGGTGATGCACCTGCAGTCTTTCTGTTCCTGATGCTTCAGAACAATGCAGATGCTATATAACATGGTGGCACAAAAGCAGAAACTCAAATGTTTAAGAGTATTTAATCCTTCATAAAGAAAATGAACTTGCAAAGAGTTACGTTTTTTTAATGAAACAATTAAAGACAATCAAAGAAGCTAATGGGCGTGAACAGTGTCAGAGGAGGGAACAGTTTGGTCAGAGCGACCAGCATGGCATGTAGATTATATAATGTGTCATATGTGTGCTACATGGGAAGATTTATTTAAAAAAAGGATAATTAAAACCCCAAAATCCCCTGCAGTGAAGGGGCTGCCAACCATATGCCAAAGAACACATTTTAGAGTTAGTTCACGGCTCAATCGGCATCATGATCAATTCTGCATCACTGCTGAATTTATTTTTTGAAAATTTAATTGATGATGTTCTGGAGGTCTTCTGCAGTGTTTTCTTTTTTTAATTTAAAAAAGTGTGAGTATTTTTGGGGGGAGGCACATAACCAGGTTTGCAGATGGATGAATATAAAAAAAATCATTTCATACATTTCTGATAACAGATCCCCGTACAAGATGCTAGTTTTTTAAACTAAACTTCATTTGCTCATGGGCTGTTATAATTGTCTTGGGACCGTGTCTGCTACCAAACCAAAGAAGCAGATAGATTATCTGCACTTTCATTTTGATCTTATTCTCATTTTGTGAACCTGACGTGTGCGTACACCAAATGCTATCTACAGTATGTCATGTATAGCATCACCAAAACGGCCCCGTTATGTTTGTTCGATTCATTTCGAGTTTTTCGATGTTGTAGGTCGGTGGTATGCCGAGTGTGGTTGCTGATGGCATATTTGATGAGCGGAGACAGCCCTTTGGCAAATGTGGTCCGGCGCGTCCAGGAAAATGAATGGTGCCTGACAGACGATGCTAAAAATTAGCCGCAATATTGACAAGGCAGAGGATCCCGGTCGCACACGCTGCCCATTTAATCAGCACCAATCCCTCAGAGGCTTTATAAATGGCGCTGCCAAGTTTCATAAATGGGGGATCAATTGTAATTGATTTCATAGGCTGGTACATTTATTACGGTGACACCTATTTATACATTTGCTTACTTGTTTTGCAATCAGATGCTGGTTGGGGTCTCGCCTAGATTTAGCTGCATGCCGGCTAACCACACCCTCCATTGGCTGCTCAGGTCTCCAGCATCTCATTACAGTAAAATAAATGCAGCGGTCTGACAAGGGACGCTTGACGCTCGCGCAGGCGGCAGTTCATTTTTCATGTCGTTCGGTCTGAAGTCGTCTCTCTGCATAATTTGCTAACTGCGTGACGTGTGTTATTGTGTGTTGAAGAGACAGTTAGGAAATGGATTTCCTTTAAGAGGAGAATAAATTAGTTCCACGGTGTCAGGTCCTGTCACATGAAGTGATACCCCTAGTTGATGAGCCCTGTCTCTCACGGGCCCTGGCGATCGTTTCAGGCACTGGGGTCCACGGAAGAGATAGCTGAGACATCCTGCTCAGAGTGGGATTGAGGGGAAAATGCTATCTGGCTTCCATGAGGACTAAGCAGCATTTCCTTTATCAATTATGCCTTGCACACTGTCCTTAAGTAAGAAATATTGTTTGACAAACGAGTACAGCAACCAGGTTGATATAGCATGTCTTCCATTTCTCACTTGTGTTTAGATGTAATGCAGCAAGCCACTGGGCTTTGCAGCCTACATTTATTCTGCCCTTGGCTTGCATCCGCCCTGGATGCCTTGTGAGCAACGGTGGTGGACACAACATCCAAAATGTATGCATGTCGGATTTACATATAGTTCATGGGCATTTTCCCCGCAACGCGCTAAGCAAATAAAATGCTTATGCTCAAATTGTAGGATCAAGCCCTGTTAAAGCACATCTGCGCGGTATTTCTGATACATGTTGTTTAATACACAGGCCGGAGAGGAACGGGAAAAGGCGGCGAGGGAGAGCGAAAAGCAGGGAGATCAAAGCGGGTTGTTCATTATTCAGACCGGAATCAGCAGGGATTTCTGAACCCAGGCATGGATGGATGGATGGATCTGTTTTCACTAGACTTCTGAAGACGTTTGGACGCTATCATTTATTTATTTGTATGTTTGTTTGTTTATTTGTTTATTTTGTGTGTTCAAACTAAATGTTTTTCACAGCCGTACTCGTACTCTCAGTCTATGGCAGGATTCATTCCCAGGAAGATGGCTGAGCCCTTTTGCAAGAGGTTGGAGAATCTACATAAAAAAAGTGCCATTTAACATACAGTGCAAATGTATAAATAGGTGTCACCGTCATAAATTTATCATCCTATGAAATCAATTACAATTGATCCCCCATGGGGCAGTGGTGGGGCAGTGGTGGCCTAGCGGTTAAGGAAGCAACCCCATAATCAGAAGGTTGCTGGTTCGAATCCCGGTCCACCCAGGTGCCACCGTCCCCACACACTGCTCCCTGGGCGCCTGGCATGGCTGCCCACTGCTCACCAAGGGTGATGGTAAAAAGCAGAGGACACATTTCGTTGTGTCACCGTGTGCTGTGCTGCAGTGTATCACAAAGACAATCACTTCACTCTTAAATATGCCAGTGGAGGCAGGTAGTTAAATGAGGGTGGGCTGTCTGCAGTGCCTGCTATGCGCCATTAAAGGAGCTTCTGTGTGGGGCATCGTCCATGTATTCCTGCGCCAGAGGAAAGGCTGTAGCCATGGACTCGACATTGCGAGGGTACAGATACTGGGTGAGCATCTGTGCACCTGAAAATAATATACATTATTGTGGAGATCGTGGTCAGAGAACAGTGCCTGTGGAAATGCTAGAGGATTAGCATTCTCTATTCAATCTTCCAAATATGAATGCAATGCATGAATACAGGACTGTACGCAAATCAGCATTAGGCAATGGTATTTAGTCCAGTTATCAAATTCCACTGACAGGCTCGTGCACGTGGCGAGAAGCAGTGTTGATTGACGACTGAGGGTCTGAGTGGAAAGATGGTGGAAAGCAAACAGCGGCAAACAAAACAAGGCAAACAGGAGCATTCGAGAGCACGGCTCTGACTCTCTCCACTCAAGCCCATGTAATTAATGAACTCTTCATCCGTGTAAGATTAATGGTGCCAGACGTTGCACTGTGCGCTTGATTAATTGCTTCTGAGTCGAGGTCACTCCCTCCCACCTCGGTGCGGCGACGCCATTCGGAATATACAACTGTATTTATTTACATCAGCGAGCCCGAGCCAGCTCTCCCGAGGTGGACTCAACCTCATGAATTTGCCATCTCTCCAGAATCATCTGCATGCACTCTAATAAGGAAATAAATAATAATTTAAAAAAAAAAGGACAGCGATCTGCTTTTGGATAATGGTGCGAACAGCCTGCGATGGCTGATAACCCCCCGGATTCAGTCAACACTATCTGGCTGTGTAAGTGCGACAGTAGCTCTGAATGTTAATGGATGTGCTATCTGAGAAAGCTCAGGAGGCACTTAGTGATTCAATTATGTTTAAAGCCCTGGGTTCTGTTGATGAGAGCCACTGAGAGAAAACAACTTTGACAATCATGCCTGCTGAACATTTGAGAGGGGCTCATTACTCTTGAAGCCTTCTGTGTACAGACTAATGGCATTTCGCCACCACGGATCCATGATTAGGGTGTATAGTGGCATTGAAGCCAAGAATTACACTACCCTTGCGCTTGTTGGCATAAAAACATGAATGATTACATTTGCAATCTTGTAATATCCTCGCAAGTCCTTCCGCTTAACAATAACTAGCTGATACGCACAGAACATGCATTAATGATTCTATATGATTTGACAGATGGTGAATAAATACACAGAGCATATGACTAGTACAAACTCTAAAATGGCCCCCGTTTACGTCAACTAGACTGTCTAATGGCACGATTGTGGAAGTGCCCTGCCGTATGCAGATACTCTACTCACTAATAGTCTAAGGGCACCATCACTTGGCGCATATGCACAACTGCAGCTGAGCATTGACAGAATATGACCGAAACTTGCAAACAGGACGTTTATTTTCATATATACAGTAAGTTGGAATGGAAATTGTCACCAATGGACAGATTTAAGGACAGTAGACCAATGGCATGTGACACAGCCAGCTGAACAATATCATATTTTGATCATATCAATATTTTCATAATATTTTTTTGCATTTGAAAGAAACTCATCTGTTTCTGGACAAAGGGAGGGTTCAGCCGTGAAAGAGGTCAATATGCCTTTGGATGGCACTTTCTTTTCCTTTCCAGTATATTGCTGCATTAATGTTTGGGGAGCAATTTCATATTACTTGTCAACGGATCTTCTCTGGGCAACGCAAATGTTCTCATTTTGTAGTTGGGCGCAGTCACAAATCGCTCTTGCATGCCGTAGCCTGACAGCCAAGGATAATCTGCCGCTCCTGCTTTTTCGGGCTAGCCAATTAGAATTCCTGCATCACTTCAAGGAACTTTACATTTTCCGAGCGAGTTATTCCGTCTGCTGGAATGGCTGGGGTCGCCTGACATCGGCTGTTAAATAAGCTCTGGACCCAGGCTATTCATTCTGCTTTGCACAAGCCCGTCGTACCATCCGCTCCGCCATAAAAATCTTATTTCCCACCCTGCCGGAGGTAAACAATCTCCTGGGACCATCTCCATGCGCACTTACCTCTCTAATAGCTGATTTTAAACACATGCAGATAGCTTTCTGCAGCGGCCAGACAGGTGCATTCAGGTGCATCCTTGCATGAGTGCTGTTGTTTTTGCCTTTGAAGGAGGGTTGACATACAGCAGGTGCCCGCATCCACCTGCGATCCAGCTGAAAGGAGACACCCTGGTGTGTGTGGGAAGGGTGGGTGCGGTTTGCTTTCGGTGTGTGTGTACGATAAAATATGCAAGAAGCGTCAGCCGACTGTCTGTCCAAAAAAAAATATCTGTGCATATGATTTGTCTGTTGCTGAGGAATTTGAAAGCGTATACATCACAAGTAAATTACCAATGGATGATACGGACTTTATTAAAGAGGCTGTGTGTGTAGGAACGTTACACTCACATAAAATTAAGTACCTAATTCTGACAGAACGGAAAGCTGATAATATTGATAATGCCTTTTTATGGAGTCCAATGGTAATACTTTACTGCAAATTCTTATTCATGGGTTTGTTGATAGCACCCCATGCAAATGATGCTGCCTAGTAGGTTGTAGCCCCCTTGCATCATAATTGACCACCATGAGGCCTAGGAGACCGAGACATTATTATTCCCTGCAACTGGGTGAAATTTGGGAATATTTACAGCCTGTTTTTTTTTTTTTTTTTTTTTAAGCTTGGTTTCTACTTTCCATGGAGGCAGGAGGACACCCTGGTGATTATTGATGTGATGTATCTGTTGAAGCACTAACAGAAGCTGCCATGTTGCTGAGACAACTTCAGATGGAATGGCTGAACTTATTGATTTGTGTTATTGATTTGATCTGGACTGTACACAATGTCTAATGATGACTATTGGGGCTTCTTTTTTATGGTTTTATGGCTTTTTAATTAATTATTTCTGCGAACAACATGACCAGTCTTTTTGTCATTGTCTTTGTGTTGTGTGTTGCTTGTTAAGTTCTATGACTTATGCATTCAGGGCTGTATGTTCCTGCTGCCTTTTCCTGTTCATAAGGATATAAGGGGTTATATAATAGGGTTTAACACATAGTACGGTACAATTTTTATAATGTGGTATGCATGTTATGAATTCCTACACAATTTTATGTGAATATGAATCATGACCAGTTCATATGCAATCACTATCACATTTATTAATGGCTTGTCTGCTCTACATGCCATCTAATGTCTTGCATTGTTAAAAATCACAATTTATCAATTGGGTGGTCTTATTATGGTTTTACAGTTTTTAGAGCAATATTCCATGGCGTCCATAATCAAAATATTTTGATCATCCTCTTGCTGTTCTTGTTCCCTGGCAATTTTTCTGACTTGAGGTGTCAAGTGCACCCATACCATTGTTTAAGGAGCTCATGTGAATATGAATCATCGCCTAATGCAATCCTGGTAAAATTTTTACATGAAACATTACTTGTTGCTCTTTTTTCATTATTTTCTATGACAATTGTGCTGTGGTGTACTGAGGAGCGTTGCCAGATCATTTATTTATTTAAAAAATTCCTCATCTCTGAAGAAGATTCCAGACTGTGAAATGTTCTCAGATTAATTATCATCCATGCACAGGAAACAACTGAGCACACCCTAGAATTTTATTTTTACTCATGCATTTTTTCAGCCGTTTACAAAGACAATCCAACAGCAAACAAATCCTTTGCCAGCCTGTCAACAAATAGATATACAATTAAAAATCTCGAAAACTATCTTTCATCCAAAAATGTAGCCACTGCATCTTTTTAAAATTATTTTCATATTGCAAATTAGTTCAGAATCTGCATCAGATGAGTTTAGAATCTTATTTTCCACAAAGTTTCCATTTGTGTCTGCAGTCTGATAAAAGAGCCAGCAGGACTCCTGAATCCAGTTAAAGTTATAATGTGACATTTTTGGGAGGGGATAGAGACTGTTTTACATCTAGGGAACTGGAATCTTCTCAGTCAAGCTCTGTAATAACTTCAGCTTTGCCTGTTTGATTAACTGTAATGTCCACACTTAAAGTAGGATGATCCATTACAACCAGCCGCCATTTGCATAAACGAATCATCCACACATATCAAGTAAGTTTGAATAATTACTGTATTATCTCACCTTAAGCAAATGTAACCATGACAAATGGCGTCTCAGCAGGTACATTACTGTCTCTTTGAAGTTAAAGTTTTAGAGCCCGAATGATAATTATTACCTCTCCACATGGAAAAAAAAATTAGTAAAATTAACATGATGAGTACAGTGTCATTTCTGCCCCATGCAAGATGTTTGTGTGATTGTAGCAACACATAATACATATACATTCTAATTCATTTTTACTAATGGCTCATGCTGTGGGTATTACAATAATGACTCATAATTAACATCATGGCCTCTTGTAAAACGAGAGAGGCTTTTCTGCTGTGCCGGGTCTTTTTGAGAAGACTGCTCATTACCCTACAGATATTATGGAAAACTGTCAATCAGCCAGCCTTTGAATAGATTATTTTTTGTATATTTATAAGAAATGACTCAAATGATTAGTTGGAGTGAGTAGCAATGAAATAAACAGCGAGTGCTATACACTGTAAATATGCACTTTCCTGCATAGATGGTATTGTTTTAAAGTTATTTGTGACGTTTTGTTTTCTGAATTATGAATGTTTCAGTGTACACATTTAGGATTACAATAAGTGACTTCCCAGCCTTTAAAATGAAGTGCATCATTATCTTGTTATTCACTGACGCTCTGGTGCATTTAATTGGGATATTGATTATGCAAACAGACTAATTGCTAAATAATTTGTTTTACTCCTAGTGTGCTTTTTAAAAAATCACTTGTTTAACCAAGAGCCATAAGCATTTGCATCTTCACCATGGCATTTGCACAGGCACCTGAAGCAAAACCTTGCAAGTCTTACCTTATGTCCTAAGTCTTAACCTCAACTTTTCTTCAAGCTTTTACCAAGACCATGTGCAATTCGATGAAACACATTTCCTGCAGTGTCTTATGAAACATTGTTGCTGTCGCTGTGAAAGGTATTTGGGAAGGCTGATATTTAGCTATAGGCACAGTCATCAGAATTTTGCGGACATTATGCCTTTTTTGACCATGGTGTATCTCAATGCTCTCTATCAGCCCTAAATTTGGAAGACTTGTGCTTCCATTATTACTTTGAGTAGGTTAGTACACTATGGTTCTTGATTCCTTCAGAATCTCTAAAGTTTCTTGTGTACTAAATTTACATTCTTTCAGATTTGCCTACAGAGTCAAGCATTTTTTAAAATGAAGATAAAATAAGCTTCAAATTAAATTATATGTCTATCTCTCTACAGCATTCATGGTCTTCTGATGATTTACTAATTTCATTCTTAATTTATATTTCCAAATGCTAAATTGATCAGACTTTTCCTTTGTGATATATACTGCCTCTGAAAGCATGTTAAGACGTGCTGTGTCTTAAGCATATTTTACTACAGGAGGATGACCAGGTCTCCGGTTGACCTCGATTCGTTACTGTCCCAGAGGGAGAGGGCAACTCTGGGGAATTAAGTCAGACAATGAGAGAGTGACGCCCGATGAGTGGAGACAGTCCCACTCAGGCCATTACCCAGAGAATCTGGCGCTGATGCTGTTCTCGACCTCTCAGGAGAGTTGTCTTTCCCGGCAGCAGGATCACGTTTTATTTTTTTTAAGTTGCTGCTCTCCTCCAGAGGAAAATCACTGTGATAGTCATGGTAATTCAACATTGAATTCCACTGAGGTAAAAAAAAAAGTAAAAGTTTTTCTCTGACCCTCAGCAGTGAGGACACTAATGTAGGCCATCAGAGTGTGAAGGCCCCAGCTCTTGTGGAAGTGAAGTTTTGCTCAACGTGAACTGGACTTTGTTGAAATTTTTGTGTAAACAGTGGTTTCCGTTATTGTAAGGCAGGAGTACAAGAAAGAGAAAGAATGAGACTCATCGTTTATCTTCTAGCAAAGATGAACGGAGGATTGGCAGTTTGGACGTCTGCCTAATTTGGGTCTCGGTGTAAAATGCAGGCTTCGAGCCAGGAAGAAGATTGGTGTTGAAGGGCAGGCATGTCTGTTGCATTGCTCTAGTAACTCGAGATGCGAAACATGATGCATTATGAGAGACGTAGCATATCTGCGATATACAGGGTCTTGTCAGTGTTGTTAGTAAATTTCAGCACGACTTCCTAACACAAAGGTGAGGGAGGGGCGGAACGTGTTTAACAAGTTCTGCTGAGCAAACAGGAGCCCGTCGCTGCAGCGATATAATTTGTAACGCTCAGCAGATGCTTAAATCATAAAAAAAAACAAAAAAAACAATCCACAAGCCACTCCAGCTCGGCGCAAATGAAAGCTTTCACATTTAATGAGTACGGAGGAAGCGGAGTAAACATCTTGACTCTGGCGCACCTCGCAGTTCCATCCGAGTGCAGAGTCCTGCTTTGCTTCCAGCGCGATCCTCTAATTCCGCCATAAATCACTCATGCTTCATAATCACAGGGCTTTCGTCTCACCTACGCCGCACTCATTACTCAGGCTAAACAGTCAGCAACCGGCTGTCCTCAGCAGCCGCTGCGGAACAACTTCCACCAGGCCGATCCCCTTTCTCTCATAAATTCTGATAAGAGTTCCGTCGCCTTTTAAGAGAATTAGAAGTTGCGCGGCTCAAAAAAGCAAAACTTCAAGTGTTGTGGCCCACAGGGAATGTGTGAGGGATTCACTGTGACGTGCCATTTAAATAGTGTTACATGCGTAGTTGTGCGTTGCGGGGTCCTTGCAGAATCGCGTCACATCATCTCACGGTACGGAACCATGCGTAAATCATAGCAGCAACATTCGCAGATACACGAGATCATGGAGGTGACGGATGTTCGACGAAAGGCACTCTCTTGTACGTACCAACCTTCACCGTTCAATCTTAAAATCACACTAAACTAAATATTCATATAAACAGATTCTTATATGAAATGATGCATTCGGTCCCCCAGATCTCCAAATCGATCCACTGCGGGAGCATTTGGAGGCGTGTCTCCGACAGCATCTCGAACCCCATCAAACACCAAATGAGGGAAGAGTATAACTGGCTGGTAAATGGTTCAGAGAAAACATGCAAGCATGGCTGTGCTAAGAGTTTCCGAAGTCCCCCGAGCTCCATCGCTTCAAAGCGCGCGGGCTGTCCACTGCGGGCCATCAGCAGCTTCCAGAGCCGCAGACAGAGCGCATTTTTACGCCGAGTTTATCGGCGGTGCCGCTTCAGCCCTCTCTGTGTTTACATGTCTCTTCCCTGAGAGGATTACTTTGTTCTAATCCTCCTCAGAATGCCCCCGCACAGTCGCCCCGGCGCACCGGGGCCCAGGTATCCGTGCGCAGCACCCTGTTTACCTCCGCGGTGCGGGGGGATTACGCGTCGAGGCTTTGATGTCAGATGCCGGAACAGCGATGCAGCGGAGCCTTGCTGGATTAGAATAATATCCAATCCGCGTTATGCACACTCGCTGGGCGATAATAAGAGTCAGCGAACTCCCAAGAAAGTCAGATGGCAAGGGGCGGCGGGGTGGGTTGGAGAGAGAGATTCTTAGACGCCCGGCTTTGAAGGCTCGGCTATTGAATCAGTTAATTAAGCTAAGAACACTTGTATAAACCTGCCACGTTACACAAATGCGGGCCCTGGATTTAAAAGACAGCAATAAATTTGCTCCCTTTCACTCCTTTCACATCTTCCACCAACTGCTGCAGACCCTTCATGTGCAATAATCACTGTATTTATGAGGGCTTTAATGAGAAACGTCCCCTGCAGTCATTTCCCTTCCACTCATCATACAAGTCAATGATTTTATATGTCATCTGAAACAAAATATATATATTAGTCTGCAGAAAGATCCCATTTTGTCCAATAGCAAACAATGGGAAGTGTCTCGGTTGACTTGTGTATAACAGTGCGGCCAGACTACCGCTCGCAACCAAGGTCATAACTCTTTTATTCCTCCTTAATTTCCTCCCTGCTCTCTAAGCAAAGCCGATTCCCTCGCCCCACGGCTTTATTATCAGCAGGCGCGGAGCAGGCATCAGCCGCTATTGACATAATCAGGTGCAGTGCCGCTGACATTTTACTGTAATGGCGGGTCACTAATGCCTGCACTCTGTTCTGGCTACACAAACCACCCAGGGCGCAACTCAGAGCATCCCACAGCCCACAGATACCAGTTGTGTGTCATGTTAATTATTTTTTGGAAACCAAATATCTTTCCTCCTTTGGCTTGGGGTGCAGTTTGACATTCACTCAAATATACACACATAATATTTGTGTGTGTGTGTTGTTGCAGCAGGACTGACACCACCACCACCTCTCAACGGTCTTGGTGTAGATGTTTTGGGTCTCTGTGTCCACACCTGTCCAAGCGAATAACACCAAGGGGCAAAACAGACCCGAGGAAAACCAAAAGCGAGGTGTGAAAGAAGCAAAAAATCAATAGGCTGGTGAGGTTTGTGCTTTTTTTTTTTTACACAAATGACTGAAGCACTGCTTCCTTCAGCTACTCCCACCAAATAAGACCAGGGTCAAAACAGGATCTACCCAGTTTGGAATGAAACCGCTAAATGATGAAACAACAAAGATTCCCCACCAGCATCAAGACACAATTTACTTAATTACTGACATTCTCATTAATATTGTTAGATTGGTAGTTAATTAAAGAATATATTAAAGAGTCTGTCATATGAGTAAGAAAGCATTCATTAATGTTTACTCTGCATATCAATGCACATAGACTTACATTAAAGCTTTAATTACTTGTCTGTATGGTGTGTGTGTGTATATATGTGTATTTAAAACAGAATTTTAGGAATAAGATCAAAGTGTGCAATTTTCCAGGTCTTACCATAAGACGCCAAATCACTATTCTGATGATACAGTGAGTTTCTCATGGGGTGACACTGACCTTGATGTTCATTGTGACTGCAGGCCATTTTATTGGACATATAATAGACACATCTAAACTCACAAAATGAGTCAGGAATTTGGGAGAATTACTGAAATGTAATAAGCTGTATGCTGTTTCTGTAATAATGGCTTTTTACTATTCCTCTTCCTGGAAAATTACAAATTCACAGCAGAACACACTTCATCACTCTTTGTGCTTCTCAACCTGGCCTGAACAGGTACAATGAATACCCAGAGACCTTCAGGCCTCATGAACTCACATGAATATGCAAATCTCTTTTCTCGTGCCATTTTAAAGCAGAAATTAAAACTAAACGTGCATTCCACCTCGAGCTCTTCATTTAAGCTAAACTGTGGATCTGTGCTGATCCGTGGTCTGGGAGACTCTAATTGACGGAGAGGTATATGCCGCCAACAGCAGTCATTTGGAGAGCTGGAATGATTGCGGGAATTTAGTTCCTTAAACCTTTAATTAGGTGTTGGTCTTCAGGCCATTTGTACCAATGTACAGCTTTCAATTGCCCCTATACACAGAATGGTTTTGTTAGAATGATGTGTGCTACTAAATCTGCCTTGTTACTGTTTGTGAAAAATATAGACCCACTATAGGAATGTAATTAAATAATGTGTGTTATTAATGTGTGTATGTGTGTAAACTAGTGATGCATTATTACTTGACGTAACACCTGAGATAAGTGTGTTCCAGTGCAACAAGTAGCCAATAACAACTGTTAGCCAATCAGTGTACAGAAATAGAAAATGCTACATTTTGTGAATGCATACATACTTAACACAATAAGCATAGTGATAACATAGTAAGCAGTTGACCAATTCTACATGTACTACATGATTTGATGAATCAGACTGTTGGTAACCATCTTGAATTTTGAGGTCAGTGTTTGTAAGATGGATGGAACATACTAAATGAAATGGGATTCTTCTCCATGCCACATGATGGGATTCTACCTTTTCAAACCCTGTGTAGCAAAGTAGAATTGATTTAATTCCACCATAGATGCAGCTACAACTGCCAATCAGGATTTACTCATGGACGATTGTCAACAAATGTTGCAGACCTTGTTCAGTCCTTTTGCATAAACTCGGGCCGGTCACACCTTCCTGCACTGTTGTCGTGCTGAAATGGTATAGCAGCTTCGGCTTTGTTAGAGACACTTTAGACATTGACTGCAGCATCGTTGAATGCCAAAAGCACATCCAGTTGTCCTGAAGTGAAATATGGATCTTGACCTGCTCTCTACACCCAGTCACTCACTCTGATCTTTTAAGCTGTAACTTTTACATCATCATGATCCACTTAGACTTGTGTCCAGCGTTTGGTGGGATATGCTGTGACCTTGACCTGGATAAAGTTATTTGGAAAATGTATCATTTATTTAATCACATTAGACTGCATAGTACCAAGTACTAGTAGTTGTGTTTGACCCCAGGCAGGCATGTCTATGTCTATCTGAACCTGCATTGTGGTAGTTAGAACATCTCAAAAGGTGGCCAGGAGCTGAATTCTTCATTTTGTTCTGACAAGACAATTCAATTTATGTTGTCCACTGACCTGAAGAACTGCTGTGTTTGCTGTTTTCATTGCTAGCGGCACTGCTTAGCAATGAGCTTTAAAAAAAAGCCCATCAGTATGCATTATACACCAAAGAATAAACACACTTCATTTTCTAGTATCACAGTTGCAACTGTCTTTTTGCACTTTTGCACAGAGAAAAACAGTCTTTATAGCCATCTTCAGGTCTCTTGAAGCTTCAGTCAGGCACTTTCTTTCAGTATAACTAGAGCTCCCTCAAGTGGTGGAGAGAAATGCTACTTCTAGGTGGAAAAAAATATTGTGCAATTTACAGATTTTATTTCAGTTCCCTCCTAGCATTGTACTCTAGCCCAGAATTCTAATTCTCAAGTCAAGTCAAGTCAGCTTTATTGTCAATTCTGCCACATGTACAGGACATGCAGAGAATTGAAATTACGTTACTCTCTGACCCATTAGAAGTAACATTAAATACAAAAACAGTAACAGTAACATTGAATACAAAGTATAAATACAATAAAAAAAAAAACACAATTTACAATTTTAAAAACACCATATACAAATAAGGGCACATGGTGGAGAGTGCAAAACCATGTAGTGCAACAAAGGTAAGTTTAAAGTGACGAAGTGACAAGTGAGGTAGTTGGCAGACCAGAGCTGCACAGAGTGACTGGTGCATGGTCAGTTTGTGTGTGTTAGGGTTCAGAAAGTTTGTGGAGCTGAAGAGGGGAGTGAGGGGAGTGGGGGCAGAGCCGGGAGGGAGTTGAGTTTCCTGACAGCCTGATGGGTGAAGCTGTCCTTCAGTCTGCTGGTCCTGGCCTGGAGACTCCGCAGTCTCCTCCCTGATGGCAGCAGGCTGAAGAAGGTTTGCATTGGGTGGGTGGGATCAGCTGCTATGCCGAGGGCTTTCTTGGTGAGGCGTGTGCTGTAGATGTCTTGGAGGGAGGGGAGAGGGACACCGATGATTCTCTCAGCTGCTCTGACTATGCGTTGGAGAGTTTTTTGGCAGGACTATTCTATTCTATTTTCAAACTTATTTTTCATTAGATTAAAATAGACAAACAGACAGTCAGATAGATAGATGGCCAGACCCATTAAACATCCTTCATGTTTTACTATGGGTTGCATTAAGGTGTTACTCTTAGATTTATAGAATAAGAGGTCATTGGCCAATTTCTACTTGCTGTGTCAGTGGCCTCAATTGAATCTCTCTAAGAAGCTGGGCTAGAGGCCCACTTTATTGCAGACTGACTCTAAATTGTTTAATCTGCAACTATTCCAGCCACCAAACGTAAATTTACATAGATTCTGATGTGATTGTTTTGAGCATATTCTATATGAGCTCAAAAAGTGAACAAACCACTGCCTGTAAAAAGGTGGAAATGTTTAATGAACTGAACATCTAGTAAATACACTCATCAGTTTTTGTCTCTCGTATTCACAGCAGAACAGTACTGCAGGCCCATTTGTCTTATTTACGTCAACTCTGCTATTATTATCATTAGCCGGTGTCCACTGATCTCTGGGATTAAAGTATGAGCCCATTAGAACCCGGACATGGTCCTGAGCAGCTTTTCTCCCTACAGGGACTGTGGAGAACAGGAGGATTGAGATTCCATTAGTCAATTCCGAGAGATTTATATTGGGTGTGCTGAGTTGGGCTTACTTTAAGTAAAAGTAAATTTAATTAGGGCAAGGATGCATATTCGTCAAGTCAGCACTGCTTTGCTTTCGTGCAGGTCAGAGAAGGTTTCCGGCCATCTTCTCAAAGCTCACCGACCTCTGTTCAGGCTTCTCTTCATTATGACCAGTAGCATCATAATGGACTTATTTTTGTATTGGACAATCACAAACCCTGCACTGACCCCACTTGCAGGCTCACTCTACCCTGGAAGGGGTCCCTCTCTGTATCACTCCCTCCCAACATTTCTTCCTTTCTTTTTTTCTCTCTCCTAGAGGTTTTTTGTGTGGAGCTTTTCCTTGTGTGCAGAAGGGTCAAGTGTGGGGGGTGTCAACTGTAGGGCCTGTCAAAGCCCATTGAGACATACTGTATGTGATTATGGGCTATATAAGACATATGTTGTTGTTGTTGTTGATGACTATGACTGGCCCAGTCAAGTATCCCTATAGGGATTTGGTCAAATGATCTAGCTTTAATCAAACTAGTCCAGTGACTGAGGCTCATTTCATATGAAGCAAAGGTCCTTATACCTTCAAAAGTCAAGACCTTTTAAATAAGACGAGCGTTATTAAATCTGTCAAAGAACGACAATTATTTGATGTTTGTAATCTGTCTCCTTCCGGTTTTCCCTTGCGTTATGAATAGCATATAATGCGTGATTGTTGTTGTGTCCACAGATTTATTTTGTGTCCTTTCTAGTGACATTTTTCTTTAGAAACTTGCAGCGGGGAAAAAATTATAAAAACATTTATTTCATTATATGGAGTTCTTTCCTGTCTGCCCCAGTTAGCAACAGTTGCCAGTTAAGCAAATACAGATGTGATCTCAAAGTCCTGCTGCCGCCCCCTTCTCTGATTGGCTGAGGAAGAATCTGGAAGAGTCCATGGCTACATCCAGCATCAGATCTGGGTCCTGCATTCTTCTGGCGTTCTTCTAGGGTTCTGTTTGAAACAGAATGGCCACTGAACATGATAAGGCTGTTCTTCAGGCCATATTCAACCCCAGCACGCCGTTTGGGGACATCCCTGGCATAAACCAAGAGGAAGAGCTGACAGAAGATGGTAAAGACATTTACATTTTCCACTTGCAAAGTGACTTATGGATGTTAGGATTGGGCAGTGATCATATAGAGCTACACATACAGTACATGCCTTACAGTCGTCTGCTTCTGCCTTCAGCTTCTCTCCTTTGGCTTCACCCGGCCACAGCACAAATGATTTGTCAAAAGTCAAGTAGCAATATTACAATACTAATTTTAGTTTCTTGGAAAGTGAAACATTTAACATGTAAAATATTTTACATGTTTCTAAACTGTTTTCAGGTAATGTGGACATTTTCGATTTGACTTCTCAAGAGCATTCTGCAGAGATACAGTATTTCCTGAATTTTGCACAAATGTACTGTCATGCCTTGCATCTACCTTGTACAAAGTAGTATTGTAGATTTAATTTTGTCCCACAACAATGTATTTATGTCCAGAAACATCAGTGCACACAGATGTATAGGTTTGGGTCCATCAAAGAGGAAAAGCCAAGCAGTTCATAGGCAAAAACAAGTGAGGGAACAATGAAGTGAGACAGTGAAGGCAACAAAAAAGTGAAAGTGAAGTTGTTGTAAAACACTGCAGCAAAGCACACAGTGACACAACGAAATGTGTCCTCTGCTTTTAACTATCACACTTAGTGAGCAGTGGGCAGCCATGACAGGCGGGGTCAGGGGGGGGGTCAGTGTTTGTGGGGACAGTGCTTTGCTCAGTGGCACCTCAGTGGCATCTTGGTAGTTTGGGTTTCGAACCAGCAACCTTCCGTTTACGGGTCTGTTTCCTTACAGAAGTCCTTTAACATTTCATATATCTTGATGCTTTTACATTTTTCACCAGGCCAGATGTTCATTATTATTTATTTTTAATATAAACGTTTTATATTGCTTGCTCTATACACACAGCTTTTCTCATTCAATATAGCGCTGATGTATTGGTGCCCAGCAGATGGCGCCATATCTCTGTTGCATACTCTTAGTCCTCATTTTCATTCCCAAGACTACTCTCTTATTTAAACCTCTGTGTTCCTCTGTAATCTGAATATAATCAAAAAATTTAAAGAAAATCAACTGAAATGTCCACAGAGAAAAATAGAGAAGAATAAATTTGTACGTGTTTTGCAAATCTCTTCAATTGATGTTATTAAGGTTTTATCGCTGTTTCAAGAAGGTGTATAATGCCAGGTGTATTGATGTCAACACGTAACACTACTATAATTGATTCAATCTAACCCCCATCCCCACCCCAGACAGCAGCTTTGACCCAGATCTGGTTCGACGGGTGAAGAGTCTGGAGCTCCAGGGGGTTTCAGCAGCAGAGTCCGGAGACATCCAGGCAGCCCTGAAGCATTTCAACCAAGCCATAGAGCTGCTGCCGAGGAGAGCTTCAGCCTACAACAACCGAGCCCAGACCCGACGCCTGCAGGGAGACACCACAGGTAGGCCTCAACTTCCTCTGTGATTGTCATATGCATCGTTTTGTGCGTCTGTTTTCCTTCTTCTTCATTGTGGGAATGACGAATAAATAACTAATGTTCAACTAATGGGTTCATTTGGAGACCTTTGGCACTTTAAATTACGGTGTCATTGTAAACTGTTTTAAAATAACAGATGAAAAGGGGGTGTTACTCTCTGGTGTACTGACTTTTTTCAGAAACCACTTTCTGTCACACAAAGATGACAAAGGAAATTACACAACCCGGGAAATTTATATAATGGACGGAAACTAAAAACAAACACTATGGGTATGGGTTGTGTGGATCAGTATGGCGGACCCCGCCCCTTTCCGTCATCAACAACACAACAAGATATCTACTGTACATGTGTATATGATACATGAGCTGGTGCAGTGATAATCACTGGAACTAACCCTAACCATTAACACCACCCACAAATATTGAATTGGCCCCCGAATTATTAGTTTGCCAATAATTTTTTCCAACACCTCAATTTGAAGGTTACATGATAATCACTGATAATCACTTCTCTTGTGATAATGTTATGAATGATCGGTGAATGATCGGTGAATGTACAGCCTAAGCACATATATACAACAGATATGCATTTTGTTATAGGGTATGCCAGACCATTGATTAATAAACGAGCCCAAGGCCTGCTAGCTCAGGCTGCTGATCTTTTTCAGTCTGATGCTCTCTGAGGATGCTTTTTCAAAACCCTACTACAGTGTCTCCAGCTGTTTGTTGGTCATTCAGCAGAATCCTCCCCTAAATGTCCCAGGGGCGATCGTGGACCTGGAGCGCGCCATCTCGCTGAGCGGGGGAGCCGGACGCTCCGCCTGCCAGGCTCTGGTGCAGCGGGGGCTTCTGCTGAGGCTGGCGAACCGTGGTGATGAGGCCAGACAGGATTTCGAGCGGGCGGCGAGGCTGGGCAGCGAGTTTGCCCGGCAACAGGCCGTGCAGCTGAATCCCTACGCTGCCCTGTGCAACCGTATGCTGGCGGAGGTCATTGACAAGCTACGCAACCCAGACCTGGCAGACGCGCAGTAGAGACTGGTTCATGCTGAACAGGAGGAAAATCTACCTTATTTCACACTTTAATAAACACCGGCTGAAATTAAGGAGGCTTGGTCACGTTTGAGAGTGATTTCTAGGTATGTGTGTATATGTGTGTTTTCACATAAACAGCTCTGAAAAAAATATGAGAGAATCTTTTGGTCTATTTCTGGCAGCTATTCTCTGTCTATTTTTCCTGAGTTGCAACTTGTTGTTGAACATGGTGAGATGCTGATTAGATGATCAAATCAACCAAATCTCACAAAACAAGGAGAGGTTTGAGAACCACTGCTGTCGAATAAAAGCCCCCTGTGTAACCATTAACATTTAAATTAGTTTTTTTGTTTTGATTCAAATGAAATGAATAGTTTACAGGTTAAATAGGTTGTGTTTCTCACATGTTCTATTACAGAATCCCATCAACTGAAAAATAGGTGAAAATGATTTTAAACCCATATGCTACTGATTGTTAAAAATTGTTTGACTTTTATTGAATCCAGACCATGCATGGATCCCTATTACATCCAGGAATGCAGAAATCCAATTTATATTAAATATACTTTACAATTGATGGGTGATGGACATATGAATGGTTGTAAAAATTAAATCACAGAGGTTTTCACTGTTTTAAAGTGACACTCACTTTATAATCATTAATGTGAAATCTAAATAGCCTGAGCTAAAAGGAAGAAGCACAGAGTTCAAGAGTTCATGCATTTCCTTTTTCCTCCACTAGATGACAGCCATAAACCTATGTGGCTTAAAGACTAGACCAACTACTTAGCTTTTTATTTGAAATCATTGAATAAATTATTTTATAGAAACAATTTAATCAAATTTCATTTAACCTTATAGTTATTGTCAAGTTAGTTTGTCTTGCTTTAGAGTTTCAAAAGTCAACATCGCAGTTCATCGTTTAATATTATTAAGTTGTATTCAAAACTGAGGTTAAAAATCACGTTTCACAAGTCAACTGGCATTAGTTTATTTGTTCAATTATTTTGCTGAAACAGAACATGAATGTGCAGTGCAAAGCCAGTAGTGCTTCAGTAACTAAACTAATACCTGCTATTCACATTTTTTTTAACATAAATATATATTAGGGAACTAATATGATATTTAACAGCAGTATTTCATTCAGAATTTTGTGAATGCTAGATAACAGGCTCTCCTTATCTCAGTTGCATATAAATGGTTAGTGCACCTGCTTATTTTAATAGCAGTTTTACCAGACTCTGACGCTGCATGTCTCCATTCTCATCCATGCTGGCCAGAGCCACGGGCTCACTTCTCAGTTCCATCTGGTAGTAGGGGCAAACCTTCAGGTGCTGGGACATGGAGGGCACGTCGTCAAAAGTCCATTTGTCCACTCTGGAGAACAGGCAACTGAACTGCCACACCTGGTGGAAGCAGCATGCAGCAAGACGTCATTCGCACCGGCAGTGAGGGACAGGCCGTGTCCTTCAGAAGTTTCTGGTCTAGTCGGACCTTCAGTGAATTTCAGCTGCGACTCCACTTCATTTCCCAAAATGAAATATGTGTTTTATATTTGTGTGTTATCCTAACTGTATTATTCAATTTTACTGTGAAATTGAAAAAGAAATTGACAAAACCAGAACGCTGTGATGAGAGTAAAATAGCTCAGCGTCATAGGATAGGCACTCAAAATACATTCTTCAGAATGCATACGAGTGTGAAATGGAAATACTGGCAAATTGCCTTTCTATTCACCAGTCTTCAGCCCCGTGGAAATAGCGACTAGTGTGTGTGTGTGTTTTTTTGTCCAGCAAAGAGACTGTGGTAACATTCCAGAGCACTGACATCACAGGCTCGGCCTTTGCTCTGCTGTTCAGACAATGCGAGGAGTTGCAGAGCCTCCATCTGAGCCCAACTGCAGGGCCGTGGTCCGGGGAACCGGGCGGTAAACGCGGCAGCTGTCAACCCCACGTTCTCAAAGGGACTCATGATCACGACTGACACCACATGGCCAGTTGCCATGGAGCGGGCGCAGACTTATCAGAACGACCTGGTGGCTATGCCCTCTCTCAGGCCTTTTGACCTACATACCCTGACCAGACCACACTGTACCTTATTTATTACTGTTGTCACAACAGAAGTTTAATATTAGACGCCTATAAACGTATATTGAAATTGACTGTAGATGTTAAATGTTTTGCACGGTTCATGAACCTTGTGCACTTTCGTACTGAATGTGCTACAGAACACGCTCAGACTGTGCAAGGACGAAAAACAACTTGCCTTCTTTCTGCACCTCCAAGTCCATCCACCGTGAGAGTAGGTCTTCTTCTCCCATTTCAACAAGACCATACCCCTCTCCTGTACCAGTGTAGAGCACACCTCCCTCAGAAGCTGCGAGACGAGGGAAAGCTGATAAAGCGAGTAGCTGTCCAGGAAACCAGCGACGTGCCGAAGAACCTCAAATGGAAGCCTGCTGAGGGAATCGAGGTTTCGAGCCCGCGCTCTCTCGCTGCTCATTTTTTTCACCCCCTCAAGATGAACTGGAGGCACCTCTGGTTGGAGGCTGAAAGTGTTCAGGTCTTCGGCGTAGGACACTCTGGCTCGGTAGGTGGACGGCTGGAAGCGCCTCTGGCTGTATTTGCATCCCAGGTACGCTAGAGGGCACCGCTGCAGGAACCAGCCATTCAGACCAAACTGGATGTCTGAGTGAACGTTCCGGAAGTGGGAAGCATAGTCTTTCCGACGGAACACGTTGTCGCACAGACACGTAAAGACAGAGCTCGACTGATTGTGTCTCATGGTTACGCACTCTGTCTGTGTCTGGACATGCAGGTTGTGGTCCCCTTCCGCCGTTACGTCCGCCAGCGATGCGTCTGATCTGAATGGCGCTGAGGGGAAATTGTATGTCTGGGTTCCAACATCAACGTAGAGGCCATCTGTCCCCACTGCCTCGCAAATTGGATGTCCTCTCAGCTCTTTTTCTAAAGCACACAGCAACGTGGCCTGAACTTCGTCCGCCACTGGGATTTTGTCGATGGACAATCTGAGATCAGATGTGTCCACGTTCTTATTGAAACATTTTCCGGCACCTGACGTATTCTTCCAGTGGCAGCGTTTGGCTCGAAAGCTGGTTGGAACGTTAAACGAGCGCAGAGTTTCAACCTCAATAGGTTCCAAGTCCCCATAAACGAAGTCTTTCTCTCGCGGAGTGCAAGCAGCCAGCTGGCCAAAATTGATCAGCATACACCCATGATGTACCAAATACATGTTAAATTCACCAATATTGACTTCTTTTCTTAGACGCTCCAATACACCATCTTGCCATGGCGCTAAGCCTGTTTGAGGCTCTTGTGCGCTATTAATAGGTTCTTCTCTGCTCCCTTGAGCAGCTTCCTTGGGTGCCTTGCTCGAATTTGCTTCACTTGATTTCCCTTCTCTGGGATTCTGCTGTAGGTTTTTGGCCGTTTGTTTGCAACCTTCCATCTCTTTCCGGAAAATTCTTTCCCACGTGGTGTAGTTTTCGATATCAGTGATGTCGCGGCTCTTTGCCAGGGCCTCTCTCTCCTCTTGCGTCAGCTCCAGGGTCTCTGAATCCTCAGCGCACACATCAAGGACCTCACCTTGAGGAAAACTGGCCACCCCTCCTTCCCGAGCAGTCAAACCTCCAACGGCACCTGCCGATTCCAGACGAGTCACCTCTTTCTCTCTCTCAACCAGCTCAGGAAAGAGTTTCTGCATCTTTATGGAGCGAAACAAAAGCCTTTGGTCTCTGAACGCCATGGCCACATCCAACTGATCTGCCGCGACGGGATCAGCCGAGACATTCTTGTAGAAAACTGTGTCAGACTCCGAGACAGGCCAGCGGTTCCATTCCAAAGAGCAGCTGACCACACTGGCTGGACAGACCTCGAGATGTTGGGCGAGTCTGTGGCGATGCAGGGTAAGGGAGCACCCGTAGTCTGCATTCAGGCACGGCACCTTCTCGTTTGGGCAAAGCAACTGGTGCTCCTCGCCTTTGCACATATGGAACGACGCCCCACAGTGCAGACGACAGTCTACGACCAGGCAGGAGACCGCCACCTCCACGGGAACCCTGCAGTACCGATTGAAACACTTTTCACAGTGTGTGTGCAGCCCGGCTGCAGATTTTCTGTTTCCGCCCTGGGGATGGAAGTGAAAGCCGTGAATGAACCACTATTCATTCTTGAACAAACACAGAATTAACCCAGAAAGTCACTGGAAAGTCAAAATGATGACATCCTTTCCTGGAAGTAATGCAAGAAAGCTTTCTGAAGGTATTAGAATTGGTAGATCGACCATGCAAACAGCCGGATTAGAAACCAAAAGGATATTACCTTACTCACCATGTTTACCCTTTTCCCCTCAGTGAGAAAAATATCATACCCTAGGAAAAGACGGGAAAACTCATTTCATTACAATTGTGCAAACGTTTATACAATGTCAGTAGTTTTTTTCCCCTGAACCGTAGGCAGCGTTACTTTGAATACCCTTCATGGGAACAGGGAGCTTTACCCTTGAAAGAATAACTCTGTGCCAGCAGCAAACATAGCAGAGAGTGTTGCAATTCTAAGCAATGACCACCACCACGTCCAAACGGGCAGTCCACAGGAACGACACAATTATAAAATGTGTTCTCCAAGCTAATTGTAACTCAAGGGCGCCCGCCGGATTTGCATTAGCCTGTAAGCGAGTCTAACAACTCGAACGATTTAGCAGTGGCAACCTGTTCCGAATTCTACCTTGCGGCAGCACCAGTCGATAGCACAGTCAGCCGTTCTGCAGCCCAGTGGAAACAGAATGTATTTATTTGCACTGACCGGCACGCTGCCTTACTTACCCTCTCAGCCCGTCATTGTGTATTCATCTGAATTCCCACTGGTCTGTGCTCAGGCGTTAAATATAGTACTTGGGGGAGACAAGGCACTGTGACTCGCCCTCTGAGAGGCAAGGTCAGATTACTGGCCGTGCAATTATTGTCATTTGTGTGGTCTTAAGTGAGTGTGAGGCATGATCAATAGCCATGAATGCAAAGGGTACAATGGCTTCTTGTGTGTATTCTGGCAGGAAGGTATTGTGCTGCGTTAAAAATAAACAAAAATGTCCGTTGCTAAAATTAGGTAAAAAATTCAGAGGTGAAAATGATAATGCAATATGTACGATGAAGTCTTGATGGTCTGATGGTCTGTCTGTTTGGATATAGAATGTTTGCATCCTAGTACGACGATGTGCAGTGGTTCTCCACTAGGTGTCAGTAGGAGTTTGCTTTAAAAGGTTCAAAATGAGAATGAAAACGCCATTGCATGGGGCAGACTGTAGTGAGAAGTAATTCACATAGGGACATGCTTATTTTAGCATGTGTATTATGTTCTTACAAAAGATGTTACAATTTGTCAAGATACGCCAGCAAAAGTTTCAGATTTTTGTTCTGGTCTTTCACCATCAGCAATCCCTGTCCTAACATTAGATGAGCTTGTGCCTTTGACCTGACCGGCATCTTCTCCCAGAGCAGCAGACTGTTTTAGATTGTTTCTTCATTCAGGCCACCAAGCTCTTCATCTCTGACCTCTGAGCAGTACACACATTTAAATCTCTTTTATGTATGTTCACCTGTGAAGATGTACTGTGCTTAGCGCTTTCATTTGACAAAATTATTTAGAATGAGAGTGCATTGCATGGCAGAGCAGTCAGGGCTATTTTCTGAAGAGGACATCATTTCTTGATGAGCATGTCCAAAAGATCACCATCAGCTATTTAGGACACCCGAAATAACAAGTCTATGTACACAATTTTAATAAATAAAAAGAGAAAATGAAAATGAAGTGCTTGTCATTGTGAAATCATTACATCATTTCATTTTCATTGACAGAATTTATCAGATTCCCTTATCCAGAGTGACTTACAATCAGTAGTTACAGGGACAGTCCCCCCGGAGCAACTTAGGGTTAAGTGTCTTGCTCAGGGACTCAATGGTAGTAAGTGGGATTTGAACCTGGGTCTTCTGGTTCATAGGCGACTGTGTTAACCACTAGGCTACTACCACCCCTACTACCACCCTGAAACACTGCAGCACTGCACATGATGACCACAACAAAATGTGTACTCTGCATTTAACCCATCACCCTTAGTGGGCAGTGGGCAGCCATAAAAGGCAGCCTTGAAAGGAACCTCAGTGGCCCTTTGGCGGTTCGGGATTCGAACCCGCAACCTTCCGATTGCCTCCTTAATTTTTTAGGCCGCCACTGCCAGAAAAAACTGACTCCCTTTAAAATTAAGGAAAAAAGTATATCTGACAGCCTAGTGCACATATGACATAATGAGCTGCTCAAAATAAATCATTAACGGCATTTATTTTATAGGCCAAAATGCTAATTATCTCAAATTGTGTTTCTGAGGTAGTCTTTTATAAAAGCTGTTATGGTAGTAGTACAGTGACGCTCACACACACACAGACACATATAAAACTCTGCTTGTCCCTGCAGATGGTAATGGTCACATAAATTAGGCTCCTCAACAACCTTCCCAACCACCTCATCACCCGCTTTTCAATTTTCAAAAGGTAGTTAAAACCACCTTGTAATGATGTCTTTACCACTATTACAATTTAATTAGGATGAAGTTTTATAGACGTAGCCGGCTCTGCCACACACACACGCACCCTTCAGGCAGAACTTTGTCTAATTTGGCCACATTAATGGAGAAGCCAGTGAAGCACAACAGAACGTGTGAGCGAGGAAGGGCTGCCAACCGGCTCCAGTAAACGGGGCCAAGCAGCTGACAGGAGAAGTGTGGTGTCGCGGGTACGACAAATGTCGACGAAGGAGGCAAAACACTTCCTCCAGTTTGGGAGATGTCATGCCCTCATGGGCCCTGGCTCTGTCCGGAATTCTGCCGTTTTCCACCAAAATAAGCATAATGAGCCCTGCATGTTCACTACATACCGGGGGCAGTGGTGGCCTAGCGAGTACGGAATCGGACCTGTAATCACAAGGTTCCCGGTTTAAATCCCGAACCGCCATGGTGCCACTGAGGTGCCAAAGAGCAAAAGAGCACCGTACCGTGTGAATGCCTTTCAGATGCAGAGACCACACTTCATTGTGTGCACTGGATGCTGCGGTCTAATCACTTTCACCTTCTTACTACGTCAACACTCAGCTACGGTAAAAACACTGTAGCCCGTCTGTTAGCATCATGATAAATGCTTTTTGGCAATGTGACTAGCAACAAACTATTAGCTAGCCACTGCATATTTACCTACATTTGTTTGTTTTGTCTCATTAGCGTAGCGCAAATCGAAAACTGATCAAGTCTCTGCATTTTTTTTTTTTTTTTTTTAATGTGGTCTCATATCCGTGGCTGCAGTGCGTCTCACTTCATGCTAATTCTTTCCTTTCCAAGTCATTCAGATTCAGCGAAATGCTCCAAACAACAGTTGATTTGTCAGCTAATTTTGTAGCTTTCTAGCCAAGTTTGTCTTTTTTGTCTCATACGTGCCCCAGTTGAGAGTGGACAACTGAAGTACAACTTTCGACCTTATTTTTAAAGCTATTTCATCTGTGCGGCTGCTATGGAACTACTGTGAGTGACGTGAGCAAATCTGCTACTTAACGTTTTTTTTGTTCCTTTCAGTTATTGTCATGCTAGATTTTCCAGTGCAGAGCACAGGATTCTCTTGACATTTCCAAAAATGGATTTATCTGGTACAGCAAAATGTTAGTTTTACTGTTCCCATCCCACCCCAATAAATAAATGAAATAAAAAAAAAATAAAAGCAATAAAAAAACATCAGCTTTGCTCTGTATGTTCAACTCTTGTTAACATTTTCTGTCCTGCTGTCATGGAGCGGCAACCCAGATGCACTTCGTCATATTTTATTCTGCTAGTAGAAAATAGACAATCAGTCTATTTACTGCACAGAATAAATTTTTTTATATTCCTCAACATTTTAACTCAACATTCAACAAAAAAGTAAAGAGGGTAAAACGATAAGATTCCTGACCGTAAAAAAAAAAGTTCACCTTGACATTTGGAGCAATCAGCCACTGGTGGTCAAAGGCATCATGTTCTGAATAGATGTTCTCCTTTACAAATATGGAAAAAAATAAATAAATAAATGAATAAATGTATTTTCCTCCCACCCACACAATCCCCAACACCACCATGCCACTGTCATTCTGCGGGACAACTTGTCTGCGACCGCCAACAAGATTTAACACAGCAAAACATTGACAATGTCTCCGCTGGCAGCAAGAGTGAAAGTGATTGTCATTGTGACACTGCAGCACAGCACACGGTGACACAACAAATCGTGTCCTCTGCTTTTAACCATCACTCTTGGTGAGCAGTGGGCAGCCATTACAGGCGCCCTGGGAGCAGTGTGTGGGGACGGTGCTTTGCTCAGTGGCACCTCACTGGCACCATGGTGGCACGGGATTTGGACCGGCAACCTTCTGATTACGGGGCCACTTCCATAACCGCTAGGCCACCACTGCCCCAATGAGTTTCCATGCTCCTGCTGCAACAGAGCCTACCGATAAGGGGATCGTTCTAATAAGTGAGCGGAGCAGGGCCCAGGGAGACGGCTCGGACACGGCTGATGGTTGGGCGACTGATGAAAATGTGTTTTATTTAGTGATGCGTGCATGTTCTGGGTCATGCTTACTGGTGGAGACGAAATGGAGCACGTTTTCAGAGGCAGGAAGGGCTCTTGTTCGACATGTTTGCTGTTAGTGCTTATTCTCTCATTTCAGGAAGAGCTATGCACTTCAGTGCTGCCAGATCTTCCGAGAGAAACAAGCACAGAGGCAGCAGACAGCAAGGCTAAAATAAGTAATTTTTTTATTTTATTTTTTCAAATTAATCTGTGTTTATTTTTGTATTGAGTTTTATGTTCACAGTTTTCAGTATAATTATCTCATTTGGTGTTTGGCATGAAAATTGCGAGATGCTTCTAAGATCCTATCAATACTTATTAAAATGTTGCATTCAGTCATTTGAAGTTGGTTGTAGCTTAGTAACAGAAGATCCTTTTCTGAAATCAAAATTAAGACACTACAGCAGGCTTAGCAGAATGTAATCTGAAATGGATTGATCTTTATATTATACAGATACATAAAATCCGCATTTAAATGATAATTGACAAAAATCCAGTATTGGTAAGTCTATTAAAAGGACATTGGGTGTTGATTTTGTGCTGCACGTTGTATGTTAGCTCAGCTGAAATGAATTTTTGCAACGGCAAAAACAGTTACCTTCTACATATGCATTCCCAGATCAAACATTCGGATGTCTTTGGAGAACAAAGTCACTTTTGGTGCTTTCTTCTAGGATATCTGGCAATACCACTTTCAATAGCTGAAACTCTGTTTCATGCCAAATTATCCATAACCCGCTAGAGTGAAAGTCATAATCATTTCAGAGGGACATGAAATCAGAGTGGACAGGCATAATTTCCTTAATGAGCGGACAGTGGTATTGATTTTGTCTAATTGCACACACAAGATTTACAGGCCCTTTCTGAATACGTATGAACTCAACGCTCATTATAGATTCACAGAGCTGCTGCGGCCTTTCTTTACCGCGGCATTAGTTGTTGAGGCATGAATAATTAATGTCTTTCTCAGGTTTCATGAGAAAAAGGGCCGGACGGCTTTAATCTAGACCATTTCAAACGTGGCCTTATAGCGCTGGTTAAAATCCAGAACACGAGTGTGATTTTAAAGCAACAGGTTAAAAAACAGGCTGGTTTATTCAATTAGTAAATCAGGAAGAATTGTGAGGTGACGGATGCCTTGTCTGTAAAATGCTGACCAGACTCGTTGCTGATTACTCAAACGTCACGTTTGCTCTTCCCAGTAAACGCTCGAGGAGGTTAGCTGAACATGCACTGCATAAATTTGAAGGCAAGGCGGCTTTCAGGAGAGGAAAACGTTTCAAATCCATCTATCTGTAATGACTGAGGGATTAGAGTGAGCTTCAGAAGAACAAGATGTTGAAATTCTGAAGTATTATCTGGGTTCAGCATGAACCCACTGCAGTGCTGGCAAAATTCCACTAGAGGACGCAAACGAGAACATGTGGAAGGGTTCAAACTGACTCTCTGCTTTTACATGGTGATGTTATTATGCAGAGTAAAAATTTATGTTTTTTTTAATGAAGGATGTAGCTGCATCATATTGAATTTCCTGGACTGGGGAATATAGAGTGGAGCGGTCTGATTTTTTTCAGAGATGACCTCGTGTCAGGTGTTATTTACATTTACCTTTACGGCATTTATGAGACCCTCTTATCCAGAGTGACTTACAATCAGTAGTTACAGGGACAGTCCCCCTGGAGACACTCAGGGTCATGTGTCTTGGTCAGGGACACAATGGTAGTAAGTGGGGTTTGAACCTGGGTCATCTGGTTCATAGGCAAGTGTGTTACCCACTAGGCTACTACCACCCTGTTATCACTGTTATTTCTTCATTAGTCCTGGCTCCTCTTCAGGATTCATCAGCCGTGCCAAGTATCTCATTGTGAATTTTTTGGTTCATGTTCTCAGCCATCACTCCCTCCGCCCTGCATAGACTGTTCATAACCAATTTGGCAACTGGATCGTTTCAGGTTCTCAGGGCCCAGATGGAGAACAGAAGTCTTGTTCATCAGACCTCTCGCCCCAGACTGGAGAACACGAATGAACTTGATGGAGTACTTTTTTTTTTATTTTTTATTTTTGGGCTGGGGGGGTTGGGTGCATGACAGCTTGTGAAATGTTCCCAGCACAAATGACAGAAATTGTGTGGGTTTCCAGAGGGCACTAAAAATATGTATGCATTTCCTTTGCATGGCAAGTTGCTGAGAAAACAAAGAAAAGTGGGGGAACAGGGGTAGCAGCCACACACTAACACACAAATAAAAAGAGGAAGCAGTGCGTTGTGCTGTGCGGTGTCGAACCTGGTACATGCAGTATTTATATAACAAGTCTCACTGTCGAAATGCCGCATCTGTTCTAGTCGCCTCACACAATAGCTCGCTGTGAGGACGGGGCATGATTTCCCAAATGCAAACCTCAAAGAATGCCGTCAGCAGTCATCGTGGGAATGAGTGTGTGTGTGTGTGTGTGTGTGTGTTTGTGCCTTATGCGGAAATGATGAGATCAAAAGGTTTTACTTTTACAGACTTGCTTTGGAAAACTCCCTTTGGTTTCCTGATGGAGCAGTTCTGAGGAAAACAAAACCACAATGATGATCATTTTGGATTATGCAGCCACCTTCCGATTTCCCGGGGATGCTTATCATTAACATTCTGCTAGAATCCACCTGACACCGAAAAAAACGCTCTGCGCCACAAACACTGAGACAAAACCGTTTGGCGGAAACCCCTTTAGTTTGGATGTGCTCAGCGTAACACAGAACCAGCTTTTATCCATCGTTCAGCGTACTCTCCCTTTATAGGCTAATGAAAGGTAACGCTCTGAAAAATTAACTGATTATGTATGCGGAGCGCTCATTTCTGCACCCGTGTGGTGCAGTTTATGGCAGGTCCTTAATTATTTATGGATGTGTCTACCCAGCAGCCATTGGTACCCCCCCCGCCAAAAGCATACAACGCATCCTTCATGTTTACAGCGGTGCCACGCGACGCTGCACTGTCACAGCTCCATAGCTAGTGCCATCACCCCGAATACACATAACTGACATGTAACTATCCCCACCCCCCAGGAGGAGGAGGAGGGGGGGGCACTTCCCCAATTACTGTCACCCGTGGTTACCCTGGAGCTAGAGACGTCGTCCCGGCATGGTGGAGACCTCTGTGGTGCAGAGCAGAGGGCCTGTGTCTCGCCTCCAGCCCGAGGTCTGGAGGCTCAGCCACACCGCCTGAGGGGATCTGGCACTCTCATGCTCCATTAGGCCCTGAGACTCCGAGCGATGAAGAAAAATGCAACCACTGCAGAGCAATGGAGGGGGGGCCCCGCAGACATTGGAGCAACAGGATCTGGAGTTTGTAGATGGGCAATCTTGCATGTGCATAAATCTTATAAGGTGGGTCTGGTGTTGCCAAGCGTCCTATGAACAAACAACTCATCCTGAACTGACATGGACTGTTGTTTATTCATATTTTTGAGAGTCAGCCAGGTTCCAAACCCTTTGGCTAGATGTAGAAATAAAGGAACACCGTACTGTCTTTCATCCTTCTTGGTTTGTATACCATCACTATCCTGACACAGAAAGTACTTTTAATTGTCTCTTTGAGTCGCTATGAGTTATGTTTCATATCAACTGTGATTGTGCTGAATGTGGCATGAAAAAAGGCATGATGCGAGCAGTAAGACTACATAAAAGAAAAACAGATGTGAATGGGAAAATGACAACAAGTTGCTGGAGTACAAGGTCAGATGCATTGTTTGCAATTGCATTTTCAAATGACTGAAACTACTCTAATTTTTTGGGCACCAGACAGAGAATTAATACATTTTCACACTCCCTCAGTTTCCATAACTGCTAGGTCAGAGTCCATATCGGGACACTGGGCTGAGGGGACAAGGCACAAGCACAGCACACAGTGTACACAATGAAGAATGCCCTCTGCATTTAACCCAACATCTTGTGAGCAGTAGGCAGCCTTGAAAGGCTGGGAACAGTGAGTTGGGATGGTACCTTGCTTCATGGTTTGGGATTTAAGTCAAAACTACGCTCATTTACGCTATAAGGAATGGTGAAAATTCTAAATCAGTTTATGAATATAGCATTATTTGGTGTTGTGTGTGTGGCTGTGTGGATGGAACATCTGTACTAAAAAGCACACCGACTCTTTCAGACCAAGGACGTCCGCAGTCGGGGTAAAGAGTGAACAGGTCGCATCCACAAAAGTGCCTCTTTCTGCCTCCTCTTTCGATACACACTGACCTGCAGAGCACAAAGTATGTCTCGGAGCCATGTTGGAAGTGGCACATCAGATATTACACACACATTTTACCTCTGTGATCTGTTTCCCCTAAAGCTCATATTGTATTTACACTGCATAAACGTCTAAGGAAAAAAAGAAAAAAAAAACTTATATTTTGTTGCAATAAAATTTGAGCTGAACATATTGAAGAAATTCATCTTTGGCTTGTAATTTAACTGTACCAATAGTCTGGCGAATGAAAGACATTTGGATTTTTCTGGAATATTTATTCTTACCCATAACTGTATCTGGGAGAGGGGGAAATATCTAACCAGCAGATTATTCTTGTTTTCTTCAGTTTAATTTCTGATAATTAGGTTTTAGCTTGCATACCTTGAGATGATCCACCATACACCATCTTCCACCATCTTAACCAGCTTTTACCACCCTTGATTTGTGTCAGCTTTAGCAATGAGAAACTTTAAACATGGTCGTTTTGAAAATTGATGTATTTCTGATTTAGCAGTTAATTATATAATAATGTCATCTGTAATGTAGATTATGTAGTGCAACACAGGTCATATATTCATATGGCCTTAAATGAGACATAAAGCACTAATGTCACATTCATTGGGCCACAAGGCAGAGTGCTTGACTTCATGTGTTGATAATTTGTGTTAGTGCTCAAAATACATATTCCGTAGTCTACAGACCTAGCCTGTGGAAAGGGATGTTATGTGCTTGGAGAATGGATTAAAGAGCGCTGTCAATCATGTCTACACAAGCATGTCTCCGCAATTTCAGAAATAATTGCAAACAAACATAAAGGATTGGGGCAGGTCAATTGTTCCGCTTCTCCAAATAGTGACCATTGTCCATTCTTGCATACATTTATTTCTATAATCTTGTACCCATAAATGCTGTGGAATAAGTAAACATTCCCTACCTGCAACATAGCTTTGAGGCCCAATATATGGCCCTAAATGGTTTGTAATATATCCTGACAATAAAATATATGTGAAACCACCACAATTTCACTATAGTTCAATGCTTTAAAGTTTTAATTAAATTTTTTTATGTTTTTTTCCCAAAGCTTTCAGAGACGTCATAAAAGTCAGAGCCCTAAAATTGTAGTGCATTTGTATAGTTTTAGCAGGTGGCTTGTAAAATCCAGCCACAAATGTTGCCTGTGAGTTATAGAGCTACATAGTTGCCCTATAACAGATATGAGGAAATTGATCTAATTAGATCAAAAAGTTATAGTCACACATTAAAGCAGTGGCGTTGTTTCCTGCGCTGCGGTTCATGCGCTTTGTTCCATTTCTCTTAAAAAGAAAAGCTGAAGTGCTACATCGGCACTTTTGGGTCGACTGCTGCGGAGCAGGATTTTGGTGTAATACCTCCAATGCACAATGACAGTTTTCTCATTAAGATCTTCTTTATGTCAGAGTACCTCATCAATGTAGTTAAGCAAGGTAAACCACACGTGGGTAGATGGGACAGGCCCTGTGGGAAGAAGGAGCTTGGGATTCCTGTTAGAGATTGCTGGCTTCCTCGCGTATGATAACAGTACACGCTCAGCGATCATCCCATATCACCACACACCCTGCACAAGACCAGATAACAGCGTCTAAACAGGTACCAATTATGCACATCCTTCGTGGAGGAT
Source organism: Denticeps clupeoides (assembly GCF_900700375.1). NCBI lineage: Eukaryota > Metazoa > Chordata > Actinopteri > Clupeiformes > Denticipitidae > Denticeps > Denticeps clupeoides. Next base: position 10,316,748 of record NC_041725.1, read on the forward strand.
GGTAGCCTTCCTGTGAGGTTTATTGACCTTTGGGATTCATTGTTGAGAAGAGAATGAACAGGGTTCATGCTGCGGGGGAACCAAACACCAACTATAAATGCAAGTAATTGGCCAATTGCAATTGAGGAAAATGAGGAATTCACGTTTCCAGGGAAACCATGAGCTTGTTACAGCAAAACCCCTTTAACCCTGCTGGACGTGAATTTAGGGTCAGCCAGCAGTTCTGCGTTTAATGAACTCTGGTAGCAAGAGGGCCGCTGGCGCCTCGCAGTTTCCCAGTGAGCTGCGAAAAAAGGGGCTGTGACGAGCCAAAAAACCCCGAATGCAGCGTTCTCCCACCGTCTGAAGGAGTCCGAGCAGCGCTGTCCCGTGACATCCAGCAGTGAGCCGCTTCTGCGCTCGATCCTGTGCAGTGTTAGCGCCTCTCGCTCACTCCCGGCCTACAGCTGCAAAAAGGGATAAATCGGAGCACGAAAGCGTCCGGGTCACTGCGGCAGTATTGATTACCAATGGGGCGGCTGCCCAGCCGCCCACCCTCACCATCTCTCGCTTCTCTCCGGCTCTCCCAAGATGCTCTGTCACGCATATCATGTGGTTAGTGGTTAAACCAGCCGAAATAACTTTATATTAAAGAATTATTACCATTCGCTTAGGAAAATGGCTGGAGCACGTTGCCATGATCGATATGGCGCGTCGACCCTGGAAACAGAAGCACGCAGCAGAAATCGTGTTAAGCTGCGCAAGATGTAAGCATCCAATGAATCCAATATGTACTAGAAATATACAATAAATAATGCATTCCATGCATATTGACTCTGTAGCCATGAAGTGTTCATCATCAAAGGCAAAGAAGAGACAAAAGTTCCATGACTCTGTGGTCTTGAGGGGTAAACAAGACAAATGCGGGAAGAGATTAAGATTCAGACAAATAAAAGTCTAACGTATTTCTCTAATTAGATCGGGGATAGCTCCTTGAAAGTCACTTTTATGGGACATGGAATTGGGGAGTTGGGAGGGGGGAATTCTAAAGGGTGTTTATTGAAGTCCTGAACCCGTCCGCCTCTCATTAGATTGATTCATGGACTCAATAAGCAGGAAGCAAGCACCAGGTGCTCATGACAGCGTGAGAGTGGCCACATCCATCACCTCGAACAGGCAGTCTACCCCCCGAAGGCCCACCGGGGGCTTCGGTGCCTGGCCTTTGGGCTGCTACCCTGCTCTCACATGTCTACCCATGTGCACCTGCCTCTCTATCTGCTTCAGAACGCACATCTAGCCCGGGCGCGCCATACGCCCTCTGAGGACGAGAAGGTCAGGAACTGTGCCAGGCCAGGTTAAGTGTCAGCTTATCCATTTGTCAACTACTGTGTGACTGAGCATGATCCTGACATTGCGCGGTGTCACAGGTAGCTGCCTAAAGAACTCAACTAATGAGCAATAGATGAAATATTTCACTTTTGAAATCAATCAACACAGAAACAATGCATTGAACACTTTGCTAAATGCCATGTGTTAATGTTTGTGTAGGATTGATAAAGTTGTGGATTAGTTTAATATGTGCTGGTGGTAGTAGCCTAGTGGGCGAAACACTCGCCTATGAACCAGGTTCAAATCCCACTTATCCCACATTGTGACCCTGAGCAAGATACTTAACCCTCAGTTGCTCCAGGGGGGGGGACTGTCCCTGTAACTACTGATTGTAAGTCGCTCTGGATAAGAGCGTCTGATAAATGCCGTAAATGTAAATGTAAGTGTAAATATCATAATAGTAAGAAAACATTATTTACAAACCAACTGACTACATATCTTTTTATAAAGACACCATGTTAACGCTCTTGAATGCACAGTTTCTGCTCTCTAATTCCAATGGAAAACAATTGGCAAGAATTACTCATATGGTCATTTTCTCTATTTAGACTAGATATAACTACCATAACCTGAAGATGAGTTGCTGGAAAATAGACTGTTCCCAGCAAATGGAATGGCTTCTTTCTGGCCCTGTTTCAATCCATGATGAAATGTGCTTCTGCTACAGAGCACCTTTCCCACGTGGTCTCTTTGTAACAGGTCCGTCCTTACACCTGCACTTATTGGAATTACATCTGGAATAAGCGTGAGTCAGCAGAATGGCTGTTTGGGACCTTCAGCTCCTCGTTTCATGTATAAACGTGTCAAGTCTCTTACAGACAGCAGGTGCTTGGACATGCTGAACACTCTGTCTACTTGGTTCGATCTGAGGGCCAATCATGAACATTGATTTTGTGAGTCATTGAGTAGATGGAAAAAGAAAAAGAAATGGGCCCCAGAATGAAATGTAGTTTAATTTTCTTCCTTTTACAGCATGTATATGACTGTGAGGCACTTTCATGCCCTTTTAAAGGTGCCAGAAGCAAGAGCATTCACACATCCATGTAGAGCATTTCAGCATTTCTGTGAGGGGCCAAAAATTCTAAAATTCAGCCTTACTGGGTTTATTTTCTGTCTGTTTCCACGGCAACGCAAAGTTAGAGGTAAATGAAGAAAAGAAATGATAGAAACATTATTGCTCATGGATAAAAGTTCTTGAACATAATAACATTATGGATGACATTAACACTTTCAGATTCTGGAAAGATTAATAAAGTGGAATTTATTTATAGGCCCCTTCTTTAATATTTTTAATATAGGTGAATTTTCATATGTGCCTGTTAATATAATTTACATGGGCCTAGAAACATCTGTTTGAGGAAAGAGAAACATAGGATTGAAAAGCAGATTTTTTTATTTTCTGCTTCTTTTCCATAAATATCAACATTATTACATTTATTACAAAAAGATATTTATACAACATTATGAATATTATATTTATTAATTTTAAAAAGGCATTTCATGAAAGAAGATAATATGTATTACAATATTTCTAATAGTTGTAGCTCTGATAGGCTTGCTGTATTTCTGCATTGAGTCCAAATATTCTATATTTTATTCAAGAAAGACCATGAACAGAACTCTGCTCCAAAAACAGAACTAGTACTGCCAAAATATATATTGACCATTGATTGGCATTTTGTGTTTTAGAGACATTTTTTTATTCAATTAACCAGTCACCAGGTGGAGAAATTCACAGGAAATCCTGCTCACATGTCTCCACTGTTGTGTTGAGTGATATGAATGGACTATGATGAAATTGATTTTAGGTTAGCATTTGATTTATAAATAAACAGACTCTGTGATGGATTGTGTACACAAAATCTCTCTCTTTTTAAAGGATTTGTAAAAAATAATCTTATTTTATCATTAAAAAATGGTTATTTAGATTTTTCTGATAAGAAAACCTTTTCCAACCAAGCTAATTTAAGTTAATCTATAATTTTACATGTACTCACCACTATCTAAAATGTGACATAAATTAACTTGAAAAAATGTATGATGACCAGTGAATGAAAAACCCTGGAAACAACTTAAGCTGGTTATGTCTGTTGATAACTTCACAACGTCTATGCGACGAAAAGATTTGTCTTTCAGAATGCATTGCCCAATAATATATAATCTTGTCTGAATAGGTGTCAATCAATGCCAAGTATCATAAAAGGCTAAGTCACCCTGACAAGGCTATTGCACGTTTGATAACTCCAGCAGCACCTATTCTGTCCGTCTCTTTTTTACTCCTGTGCCTATTTAAATGGTTTCAGTTCGAGGTGTGTCCATATTGCTTTACATTGTAGATAAACAGGAAGCCAGCATCAGCGTGTAAAAGGCTGTCCTCTCCCGCAAACAGCTCATTCCTCATCACAGTAAGTGTAACCAAACTGTCGGTATGGCCATTATGGTTATTGATGGCTTTGATGGAGGTCATTATACATGCTGTGGGCAACATATGCTCTTCCAGTGCTCTTGAAAGTGCAGTCTGGGGTTTCAGAGGACTCCCAAGAGAAAGTAGATCTCAGTCTAGACTTATTCATTTACTGCACCCAGTCTACCAGCTCATTGGATAGACATATAGACAGACAGACCTTACCTCCTTTCTCCTCTGTTTCCCTGCTCTCTGTGCTTGCAACACCTCTTATCCATCGGCATCATTTAGACCAAGTCAAACACAGGTATTAGCAAACTAGTAAATCACATTCAGAATGGTCTATGGATCAAGAGTGGTTCTAGAGCAGGGGTGGGCAAACTATGGCCCACAGACCACACCCGGCCCGCAAAAGTTTGGTACAAAAGTTTGTCCTGTAACTTCCTTCAGGATTAATGAAAGTTTCTGACTGTAATGTCCTGCCATTTCACCAGGTGGCGCATCACATGAAAACAGAGCTGAATGAGCTGGTAATGAGAGGTCAGGTGACCTCTCATTTTTGTTTAACAAGAGAAAGATGCAGAAAGGGATACTGCAGAGTTGAAATGGACACTAGACTCTGGCACTTACATTTTGGTTGCACCAGCAACAAAAGCAATGATGTTTGTAAACGTACAGTCATGTGAGAAAATTAGGACACCCTATGAAAGACTGAATATTTTAAAATATATTTGGACATATGGATATTTAAAATCAATTTTAACGATATTGAGGGATCCAAATAATATAACTAAACAATTACATTTTAAGAAAAGCCTTTTTAAAACTTTCTGTGAAATGTAATTTAAAAAGAATGCAATTTCTGGTGAGGAATAAATTAAGACACCCCCACATATTATCCCACTTAAAATGGTTAAAATCCCACACAGTTGTATAACGTCATGTGATCAGTTCATCGTAAAGGAGCCTTGCCCTGGTTAAACCTCAGATTAGTTTGGTGTGCTCCTGACTGTTGAAGTGAGCACCATGGTGAGATCTAAAGAGCTGTCTGATGCCCTCAAAAAGAAGATTGTGGCCGTTTACAAGTGGAGGACATTCAAAACAACTGCCACCATGCCCAGGTCTGGTCGTCCAAGCAAACTGAGCCCCAGAGCAGACCGTAAGATACTCAAAGAAGTCATCAAAAATCCTAAAATGTCATCACAGGAGCTACAGCAGGCTCTGGATACTGTCAATGTGAAAATGCATGACTCTACTATCAGAAAGAGACTACATAAGTTTGACTTTCATGGGAGGTGTGCAAGTAGGAAACCTTTGCTCTCTATGAGAAACATTAAGGCCAGACTGAAGTTTGCCAGAGCGAATGTAGACAAAGACAGGACACCAGAACAGAAGACATGTTTGGCGTAAATGTCACTGTTGGGCTACATGGCGATGAAGGAGGATGCATACGTACGATTTCACAGGACAGGGGTTTATACAGACTACACGAGACAAGGGAACATTGAGATGCTGTATGGTGACTTGAAACGGGCTGTACATGCAAGAAAACCCTCAAACATCTCACAGCTGCAAGCTGAGGAGTGGGGCAAACTTTCGATGTCAGAGACTGGGAAAAGGCTACCAAAGGCGTCTCACCGAAGTTATATCAGCCAAAGGGGGCAACACTAGTTATTAGGGGGTAGGGTGTCCTAACGTTTTTCCCCCATTAAAATACCAATTTTTGTTCTTTCTTTTTTTTTTATGTGTAAAAATTTTTTAATTTTTGTTGTTTAATTGTAATTAAGTCACTTTCTTTTCCAGACATACATATAAAGCATTGATATGTGAACATTTACTAATAAAGAGCTGATTATTTAATGGGGTGTCCTAATTTTCTCACATGACTGTATAAACAAACCATTCTTGAAATAAAGCGAAAGAGCTGAGTGAGCACGTGCATTTGAATAGCGTGGCGAGCTTTCCCTAAACCGGGAATAAGAAACACTAGCAAGCACTTCACTTCTCCAAAGTGAAGGGTGATCTGCATCACTGTTCCTACTTAAAGTGAATGTAAATATTAACAGTGTAATACCTTTCTCATGTTTATGTCTGATATGTTTGCATCTGGTGCTGGCCGGACCGTGTGATGAATTTTAAAAGTCAATGTGGCCTCTGAGCCAAAAGGTTTGCACACCCTTGTTCTAAACCATCATTTTGTCTGTAATAATGATAATCCATTTAGAAGAAAATATACCATTTGCCTCTGCTGGTGATCACAACAGATGTCACCACTATATGGTGACAACCAACTCTGCTTCTCGGTTAACATCAGCAATCTTTCCCGCTCATGTAGATTCCTTCTCTACAATATCAGACAAACACAGGCACCCAGATACTGGTTCAGATTTTAGTAATCTCTAGACTGGATTACTGTAACTCCCTTCTAGCTGGTCTACCACTATGCACCATCTGACCTCTACAACTAATACAAAATGCAGCAGCATTACTGATCTTCAACCTTCCCAAGTTCTCCCACACCGCCCCTCTACTACGTTCCCTCCACTGGCTCCCAGAAGCTGCACGCATCAGGTTCAAAATACTGATGCTGGCCTACAAAGCCAAACATGGAGTAGCACCATCCTTCCTCACAGCCCTTATTACACCTCGCACTGCACCTCGTTTACTCCGAGCCTCCAGTACTGCTCGCCTGGTCCCTCCATCTCTGATGGTACGAGAAAGACACTCATCTAGACTCTTCTCTGTCTTGGCCCCTCGGTGGTGGAACGAACTTCCCCTCGAGGTCAGAACAGCTCAGTCACTGAATATTTTTGACCTTTAGAGAATATTTAAATTAACTTGTAACCTTCTTATTGTCTGACTTATGTATAGAAACATAGTCAATAAAAAGATAGTGAACCAGAATTGATCACTTCATCGATGGTAACATGAAAGCACATCTAAAGTCGCTCTGGATAAGGGTGTCTGCCAAATTCCTTAAATGTAAATGATGTAAATTTATATGGATGCCAAATAATTACATTAATGTTTATCATTGTGCTTTTTGTTGAGCAATATAACACATTATGCAACAGCCTGGAAAGCTGCAGGAAAGGTCTCTTTTTGGCCTTTCTGATAAGACACTCTACAGGGGAGACTTCACAGGAGACATTACATACTTTTTAATCTCTTGCACTGGCTGTGGACCTGATTATTGATTATTGTTTAATGCAGAGCTTCTGGGAGCCTGATGGTTGGGGTTTTCTGAGTTCACAGTGCTGTCATGAACGGAAGTCCATAAAACAACATGCTTCAACGTCCAACATCCTGGCATTTTTATAGTAACCCTCCATCAAATACATGTTTTCATCCAGACAGTCACCCATGGACTGACCAATCATGTGCAGCGGAAAATATAGTCAGAGGTAATCAATAAATCATCAAAGACTGCATGAGTCTGACTCATACACCACAGGGATGTCAAACCTGCTCAAAATCCAAATTCAAATGCACCACCCACCCAAGTTATAGAAAATGTTTCTGTTCATTTTGTTGGAGATTGTTGGAGTCAGAACTCAACTATTTATATACTCTTTACCTACTCTATCATTTACCAAATTAAAATCTGCTTTTCAGTCATTTAGAAGAAAGTCAGTCGTTAATAAGTCTGTTTTTGTCTTTGTCTTTATAGTGTAGTGTGACCACACCGGGTTTGTAGCAGGAGAACAATGCAACATGTAAAAACGTGGCGTGCAGCAAAAATGCACAAATGGTCATATCAATATACCAGCAACATCAAAAAGTGGTTTATAATTTTATTTTGTAAACAGAGAGACTGCACAAGCACTTCATTAAAACACTCTCATCTGGCATGAAAGAGCCATGGTTACAAGAATGAACAGGTTCTAAATTAACACCAGTAGATTACTATTGTGGTTACATGAAAATATTGTACGTTGAAATGGTACCAATATTACAGAAAACCCCCAAAGAAAGCTGGGGGTGGGGGAAAAAGACAAAAGCACAAAATGCCATGGACCTTACAATTAATGGTCTGTTTTTTTCATGTTCACATTTGTATTTGTGACATTTCTGGTTTTTGGTTCTTTTATTGTTTTGATGGTTACAGATTATAACGGATTAACTCAACAAATTTGAATAATCTTTGAACTTTTTAGAATCCCAGTTTTTAATAAAGCCACTGACCAGGTTCACTAGTTTAAGAGGTCAAATTTTCAAGATACTTTAATCATCAGTTTTGACAGTCGTGATTTTGTCTTTTTTTCTCTCCACTGTTTGCTTATTCATGGATTATCAGAGGACCTCCAACTTTTAATTGCATTCGCTGCCTTTAAACTTAGGTGCATTCGGGTAACCTTGTGTGTATATCTCATGTCATCTCGACACAAATTGGATATGACTTGAACTTTCCCTTGGGTAATAGCCCACTTTACGCCTGAGCAACTGCAAGTGTCTGTGAGCCTGCGTTCAAGAAAGCGAAAGGTCTTTTTGTCGAAAAAGTCCAGAGACAGCGCTTGATAAATGTTGATAGTTTAGCATATGGACTTGCATGCGCATCAAACTACGGCATCACAACATGACCGTGCCCTGAATACAAATGAATATTTGAACTATTAATTTAGTTACGAACCAGCATCAGTCACACGGGTATTGTTTTGCATACAGTGTCCAGTCGATGGTACTGCTCGGCGCAAGGACACCCAAACCTTGTTTGGTGAAAAAGTAATTTTCTTTCCCCCCTCTTTCTTTTTTAAAACTCTTCCCAGGCTCTACTTTGCCTTTCATCTGGATGTCTTATTTCCATAAATTATTTTCTTATGAATTGCTCTTGGGTTCCTGATGCTCAGCCAGTGTGATGCAAGCCCTCTTGAATTACTGCCTGTATGCTTTTCGGGCCTTTATTCTGTCAGATGAAAAAGCAGAATAAAGTGTAACACAAACATCACTGTCATCTCCGCAGCATTGTCGACCTATTGTGTCCTATTCAAATATGCATATGGCCTCTTATTGTGTTAATGGTCACAAATTGGTCAGATTGTTATAAATGGACAGACACTTCCAATGTATACCATTTTTTTTATTTTTTTGCAGATTTCTCGATTCATGTTGTTAATTTTCTGAACATATACCAGTGTATACCAGGGCAATAAAACATTGTCATGAACCTGACTTTGAGGGGTGCTCTGGTTCCATGTTCCGGAGCAGAGTTTTATGTTTGTGTAACTTAGCCCTGATTGTCTGTATTTATGTTTATGTGTATAAATATACCCTGCTGTGTCATGGTCGTGTCTGGTCATTAACATGTTATCACTGTGCTCTTCCTGTGGGTCTCTGGTTTTGAGTACTTGTCTTTTGATTTCACATAAATCCCTTGCCTGTTAGTCATGTATTTGCATCCTATTCTTACTCTCCTGCAAAGTTTTAGAACACCTTAATACTTTCCTGTTTTAACTGAAATTCAAGCAGTTAAGTGTCTCTAAGAAAGCACCAAATAAATAGTTTTATCTTTCTGAAGTGCTTATATAAAAATACATTCTGTGCCATTAAATGAATTATCTAACTACTAAATCAACTTACACTATGGCACAAATGTTTGGACAAAATCATTTATGGGTCTTGAACTTTTTACATCAGAGAAAAAAATACTAAATATGTTTCTAAGCTAGGATTCTTCAAAATGGCTCCATCTTAGTCTCCATAAATGGCACAGTGTAGGTGTGAGTTGCTTGTTGCATTTTGTAAGTTGACATAACTTTATTTTGTTCGCAGATATATAAAGCATTTTGTGCACTGAATTGACACCAGCACCTGAAGTTTAGTGGATTCTTGATCAAATTTTGTTGCTGCTAAACAGCTTTAAGTTATTAGCACATTTCTTTTTTCCTGATCCATATAAAATGTTCAGTTTTTATAACATTTTTTTAATTATAAAAATTGTTTTTTAGTTTCAGTAACATTTTTTTTTTTACCTGTGGTAAAAAAAAAATCAAAGTAAACACAGCACAATGGTCGAAGGCCCAAGGAAACACAGAAGTAGCATCGCATATGGTAAATGCTGGTCTCAAGGGTCCTTACCTAACTGGCAGAACCTCTGGGTGCTCCCAGCACGCATGTGAATGGGTGGCACCTTGCTAGCCCTGGACAACCATTGCATCACGCATATTTTTCCTCATGCAACCAGTTGCTCAATAAGGCTCATAGTTTTATTTTAGTTTTTAGTTTTAGTTTATTATTTTACAGCATTTGCCAAGTGTCTCTCAATTTCAGAAACTATGTGTTTATTCCAGACTGGGAAAAAACGTGATTTTCCAAGTTTGATATTTATGTTAAGATGATCTACCAGAGTTCAAACTGATTCAGAATGAGAGGCATCTGTGAAAAAAAAGTATTTAGTGCAAAGTTTTTGGAGTGCAGATCTAAAGAATACTCTACAGTGGGAGGCCTGGGCTTATGTCAAGTTATGAATCACATTTTTGTGCATGCTGCTGTCTCAAACCGTTGTCACACTGCAAACATGAACAGTGTAGTACTGTAAGAAGTGTGTGCACATTAATAAATGGTTATAGAATCAAATGGCAATGCAGAAAATACAATCGTGATTCATAATCAAATGCAAATGATTGGTGGTATTCACTGCATTGTGCTTTAATGCTGCTTGTAATCAAAGGGAAGACATTATATACAGTCTGTATTTAATTTAGGGTCATTACAAAAAAAATATGCCTGTTCTGGGCTTCTCAATTGAGGGTTTCCAAACCCTTATGCCTTTTAATAAGAACACAGCAATTTTAAAGTTACGTTTAACCACAACAACTCTTAAAATGTCGGCAGTGCTCATGATCCCTGTTTGCAGTGGCACATGAGCGCGAACTTTGTAGATCAAAGCACATTCAGTATATTATCAACTTTTTTAGGATGTCGAATGTTATGAAGAGTGATCAGATGGATTGCAAAGTCCCCCTTTGCCATGAAAATGAACTTAATCCTACTAAAAAAAACATTTCCACTGCATATCTGCCCTGCCACAAAAGAACCTGCCGGGTGATGGGTTAAAAGCTGGGGACACATTTTGTTGTGTTTCACAATGACAATCACTTCACTTTCACTTCATTGATATTCTGCAAAAAGTACAGGGTTTTGACTGCTGATGTCTGGGGTAAAGTTGTTTTCTCTGATTAAGCCCCTTTGCATTTATTTGGGGCATCTGGGCCATCCAAGAACAGTTTGGTAAAGAACAATGCCTTTTCCAGCCCAATGGAGCACCGTGTTATAAGGCCAAAGTCACAAGTTGGTGGCTCTGGGAAGAAAACATTGAAATTTTGGCTCCATGGCCAGGAAACTCCCCGGACCTTCCAATTGTGAACTTGCAGCAATTTTGTGTAATTCTCAAAAATAATTTTTGTTCACAACTGCACACTTAAACAAAAGGTAACTGAGAAAAAATAATTACAACTGAGCAGAACGAGTAATAAAAGCAAACTCACCTCCCAGACCTAACACACAATTGAACATTTAGAATGGCTGATCAGACCATTAACGACACACATTAAGGACACACAGGGGTAAACAAATACAAAATAACCTACAAAAAAATCTCTAGAAAACATAACGCAATAATTGGCCTGTCAGTAAGTAAATTGTCCAATTCCTCAAGCACAAAATCTATAAACTAACATGAACCTATATAAATAAACAGAAACAAAATACAACACTATTTGTGCCAGCAGATGTGGCCATCACACAGACATTAATTAGTTGGGATATTAAATAGTTATTTTTTATTCTAAGAAAGAGTTGGTCACAGCATGTGATTGAATAATATTTGCACTGCTTTACTATTAATTACTACTAATGTGTATAATAATGTAGTATACTTTTGTGAGTGTTCATTTACTATTACACCATGTCTAAACATGTGTTTTCCTTCCTTTCCTTTCCTATTGCAAAGAATGTAGGGATGTAACACTCAGGTACGTCTTACTGTACCCTGTCTCTGAAAGACAGTTCATCCCATAAAAACGTCCAAAAAAAAAAAGTCTAAAACTAAAACTAAAAACATCAGTGATGGCAACCACTGTATCGCACCTCAGGTGGTCATCACACATCAAATCCCATTCGGCTTGCTCCAGTTCCACATGTCAGTCCCACAGACAGGAAGGAAAATGAGAAAAACTAGCAAAACCACAAAAATACCTCAGAAACAAGACAAACTGACACAATCGATGTGTTGTAGCATATCACTGTCCAACCAGCAGCAGTCACCAACACAAAAGATTCAGGTATTTTCCCTGGTGTGAGCCTGAACACCCTACTGCCCTGTCCTAAACTAACATAATGTCATTTTGTTTAACAGAACATGCGACTTCTGACTTTAAGACATACTGTAGCACCTCAGTCCTTATCCCACTGAGGCCTGCCAATTAGACCGAAAATGTACTTAAACACAGAAATACCTACAAGGAGCTAAAGTTAAAAAAATAGTTCAAGTTTAATCAGTTTCTCTTAACCTAGAAAGCACATGAGAGATATGTTGTAACAAACTGGTTTGCGTTCAGTGTCGATGCCAGCTCACCGGAAGCTTTCGCACTTCTGAAAGTGCAGCCACACAGATTTCACTTCCATCCTATTAATTTTTCCAACGTGTGAAACTGAAGTGTTGTTTGACAGCATGTTCATTTTTGTGCTCTGAAACATGGGATTTGGAGCACATTGTGTACCTTGCTTCTTGCATAACTAACCCTTGTTGTCTAAAGAAAAAGTATGTATCACATCATCAGTTCGTTGTGTGGAAGGAAAATTTAGTGAGGCCCAGACACTCCACGTGTTTCACCTTTGGTCATGGAACAGTCAGAAGGCAACTGTGTATCTTAGGTCTGACCTTGTTGATGCAAAAGCTTGACGCAAAAGCTGGACATAATCTGATAAAGGAAAGGTTCTGTGACGCTGATGGGCGCCACTGTCCAAAGTGGTGCGAGCTTGCTTTTCGACCTTGTATACCCCAGATGTATAAATGCTTGTGAACTGTAATCAAGCGGGGGGGAAGTTCTCTTGTGGGTCCCCCCCGTGCGCGGGAAAATAAACTTGGATAATCTATTCAGTTGACTTCCTTTATTGCAGCTCCCCAGACGGCAGAATTTCCACCACAGTTGGTAGCGCCTTTCCATCTCAAATTCATTGATCTTTATAAATTTACTTATAATGCATCATATGGAAATTCCTTGTCACAAAATGTTACTTAATTAATACAAAGGCTTCATAAAGAGCATAAGAGAACACATGCTGGATGTCACAAAAATTCTATGTTCTATGTCCAAATAATTGATGGTCTGTAATGATGTGGAAAATATGAAAATAAGGGTAATTTTAAAATCAAATGTTAAATGGAGCTCATAACAGTTTACCTGTAATACATTCATTCACCATGCCATTATATTGTTACACTGGTATGATTCATTTTATAATTTGAATTAAATTCGAAATTATAGGTTTGAGGAACGGTTGAGGAAGTGCTGAGAGCCTTGACATTTGTTACTGTTCTTGTACTGTTAATTGTACGCATTGACGAAAGGCAAATGGGATATGGATGGATCATCATGCATCAAAGCATTTAAAAAACACTAATAGAAACGTAACACATCAATATCTGGTTTACATACATATCAGCCTAATAAGGCAGAGCATCCTTCAGGTAACAGCCCCACTGAGAACATGTCGGAGCCCAATTTGATGTCCTCTTGTCCCTAGACATGTCCTCTTTTTGAGACCTGGATAATTGTGTCATTACGGGTTTTTAGAATGATCTGATTTTAGCTGATTAAACATTCATTACATCATGGGTATCCTACAAGCACTTCTACTTGCACTAGCTGAAGTATCACTGCTTGTGATAATCAGAGGTGTCCTCTTTTTTTTCTCAAGCTCAAATCTGGTCATCCATGCTTTGTTTATTATTGGTTTTGGCTTTCAAATCAGCTCCTTTTTCTGGGTGAAAAAATCTAGGGTGAGCGTTGCCTGTTTTGAAAATAGATAATGACTTGCTGTGATGTCCCGGCCTACCAAGCCTTGGCCACTAGAGGCCGCACGTAGATGGGCACACTGTTGAGGCTAGGCTTATATTTATTATCATGTTTATTTGTGTTGATTCAGCTTTATTTGTCTCAGTGGGTATGACCAACAAAACGAGTCACCATTTGTATATACTTTAATTAGTACAATATGTACTAAATAATCTGTTTTTGTTCACTTAAAGCCTCATCCTTCTCATCTTGTGCAATGAAACAGAAAAAATTAAGGCAAGTTTTGTATGTTGAAGACAGTAGGGTAAAAATCAAATAACAGTTCACACGTTTGTATTATTATTGTATTATGTAGGGCTACATTGTATTACTTCCACTAATAACAGCTTTCACAAGTTCTGTTTTCCTGCTTACCTCGGATCTGTGAACACATAGGAACTGGAACAAATCACCTATGTTATATAAATTCCCTTCTGCAACTGAGAAGGTTAAAATTCAAGGTGATGCAAAAAATGGCCTCACCTTTCATGAATATGCTTTCAAATTTTGCTAAGCGCAACTGGCAAATCACATTTCCCTTGCGTCCAACAAAAGGTTTTTCCTTGTGGAGATGCATTTGCTTTGGCTGTCCAGTCAGCAGCAATAAGTGAACATTATCTTCTCTAGCAAGCAATACTCTCTACCTACAGGACACAAATAAAGGCAATAAAATCTTTTATGGAACAATTAAATTTACATTCTTGACCCACGTTTTCTCATTGAAAGTGCAGATGGTGCATTCTCACCTGCATTTGCCCCAGTCATCACTTCTGAGAGGCAGAGTGGACTCCTGGTGCCACATTAACATTCCGGGATCAAGGAGGGCAAAATCAACAAAATTCAGAACATTTGCTCTGCCCAATCAACAATGTCTGGTTTATGGAAACTAATGTTTTATATTCAAATCATGGATGAAATTGGGACTATTCACATTATATCGTGTTTTGTTGTCTTAAACATGGTAACAAAATCCATACTTGGTTAGGATAACATGTCAAGAGATATGTGATGACTCTGGTCTTTATGCACAGCCTGAAAGCGAAAATGATGAGGTTCTGCATAATAATAAGCTCCAATTCTGTGTTATCACATTTGATTTGCTCTGAATTGAAAAGAGGTCATTGTGGGTACAATATTCCATGTATCAGAGCTTTCTGCTGATGTGAGAACCTATATTGAATGTTATTATTGATTGGAAAAAAAATCATTCGGATAAATCTCATTGGTGTTTTCTCTGCTGGAAAAGTACTCTTTCAGGCGAGTGGCTGTTATAAGGCTTCTTCTGCCCTGTGTCTGAGTCTTCATTGACCAAGCTATGAGGGCATATATGAAATTCGTATAGGATACATGCTTGACTTTAAATAGTTACTGATACTTACGAAAGAATGGGTTGAGGCAATGACCAAAGCAGTTGCACATTTTCATTAAAGACCAGCCACTATGTATAGTATTATTATTGACAGCAATATCTTTTTCATTGATGGTTGCATGGTGAAATGCAACTTGACCAGAATAATGACGTTGACCAGAATAATGTTGTAGGTGGTTTACAACAAATCCACATACTAATATTTGCATATGGGTGTGCTTAGCTGGGAAAAGAACAAAATCTTATTCTATTTGATATAATACCAATTTGCACAAGTAACATCAGTACTACATTGTGTAGAAAGAAATATGATGTATTTTTTACTTCATTTTATGTATTAGATTACTAGATTTTCCCTAAAGCAATTGCCATAATCTATTCAGAATTGATATTGATTTATTAGCCATATTTCACCTGAAGCATTGCTCACATTTGTCCAACACTTACTAATATGCATGATATCACATTAATTGTGAAACTGAATACATTATTTTCTTATAGCTAGGTTAATCCTATGCATAAAACCACACTAAAAACCTGTACTCAACAAATGGAAAGTGCCATGAATATTATTTGTACATGTGGACTGTATATTCAAAAATGGATGGAATGAATTCACTTACACAAGGAACGGAATCAGTTCCAAATACAACCAGGCAACAGCAGCAGGTTGGGAGAGACGATGCAGGCAAGACTAAGAAAATCTGAAAAGGCAGTCCAGTTTGAAGTGTATTATATAAATCACTTTTATTTTACTGTGGGGAAAGTGAGTAATGACTCGAAAATCAGAAAAACTACCCAAAAAGGCTCCAATTAAGGAAAAGAAATGTGTTGCAAGTAATAGATCCTGTTTCGTATGTGTCCATCTAGTGAAAGGGCCACAGATGCTGTGGCAACAATTAAAGGCACCTCTCTGGGTAGCAGGTGGGCAATTATTCTTCCTTTGTCAACGACTGCAGCACCCTGCGCCCCGGTGTGTATTTTCTCTCCCTGGAATCTCCCGTTCCAGTTCCTGAGACTGCGCTATCACGTTCTCCCAAAACGTTTTTTGATTTGACCCGGGCATTCATTAAAACCCGTTCAATCTAGTCTTTTACTCTCTGCAGCACGGTGCTGCATCTGCGTACGCTGCAGGCTGCGAATGACAAGGCGATAGCTCTCCGTGATTTCAGGGGTGCTGCCAGAGCAGATCAGCAGGTGGCCACGCAGCTGTAAATCAATGTTGAGAGTGTGCAGCACTGAAAGCAATCAGGCAGGGGTCAGCAGGGCCTGGCCAGCCTGGGGATGGTGCCGATGGCTGTGGAAGGGGTCACCGCAAGGAGGGAAAGAGAGGATGGTTTTAGTGCTGTCCATTGATTATGCTTGACCGATGGATTGAAGGGTAGACAAAGCTTTAACAGTATAGCACCAACAAAATTGTGGTGAGTGAATGGGCTGTTTAATATTATGTTGTTAAATGGGCTGTGAATCATCAAAGACTCAGTAGAACCACAATCCTCTGTCAATACAGAAATGCCAAAAACTAGTAATAAAAATGTTTGGACACACCATTCAATGTGTTTTCTTTATTTTCATGACCATTTACGTTGGTAGATTCTCACTGAAGGCATCAAAACTATGAATGAACACATGTGGAGTTATGTACTTAACAAAAAGTGGAGACCTGGACTCCACAGTCACCGGACCTGAACCCAATCAAGATGGTTTGGGGTGAGCTGGACCGCAGAGTGAAGGCAAAGGGACCAACAAGTGCGAGAGAATGCCAAGAGTGTGCAAAGCAGTAATCAGAGGAAAGGGTGGCTATTTTGAAGAAACCAGAATATAAAATTGTCATGATCAGGTCCGGCAGGGTTTACTCCATGTCCGGAGTTCAGACCGGAGTTTCATGTTAGTCTCGTGTAATGTTCCCTGATCGTGTTCACCTGTTGTATGGTTATATAATTGTATAAAGCTATAATGTTCGTGTCTGTTCGCGGTCAGGTCATTGTTTGGTGATGTTCCCCTGTCCTGTTTATTCTGTATTAAACCCCTGTCCTCCTTCCTTGCCATGTCCAGCCCATAGTGACAAAAATATTTCACCTTTTTTTAAGTACGTAACACCTCATTCATAGTTCTTCAGTGAGAATCTACTCAATGGTAATGAAAATGAAGAAAATACATTGAATGAGAGGGTGTGTCCAAATTTTTGCCCTCTACTGTATATGTATTTTCATTTTCAGTGTTGCAAAAGAATTTAAAAAAAAAAAAAGAAATGGTAAAAAAAAGAATGATGAATTTGCAAGTTTTTTCATATCAGCATCAGTGCAAAAATGTTTAGTATTGACTGTCAGCCACATCCATATTTAAGTATGCAGAGAGGAAATGTTTCCTTAGTCACATCACTATTGCACATCTCAATTTTATATATGAATAAATGTAGTCACATTTGAAATATACAACAAGGGTTGGGATGTATGAGACTAAGCAATTTTGCCAAAAAATACTGGATGTCCTGGCTAATGCACTAATACAAAAATGTGCTATAAAAAATGTGGGAACCCTGTGGATCCAGCCTTGGTGTTGTCAGGGTTCTCTTCACAGCAACCCCACTGGAACCAGAGGAATGCAGGCAACATGGGGCCAGGCAACATGGAGCCGGAACTGGTGCAAAGCTTGTCAATGCCTGGGGAACTTCAGACACAGGCAGAGTCAAGTATGAAACTGCAACTGATGCAGATGCAGCTTTGGAAGCACGGTCTTCCTGGGACCAGCAAGTGGAAAAGTGACATTGGGAGCACTATCATCATGACAACTAGCAAGTCAGACACATAATCTCCTCCAGATGCTGATGCTGAGGTGCTGCAGGTCCACTAGGAGGATCTTGGAAAAGGGCGGTGGTTGAGACAGGTTTGAGACAGTTTGCTATTTTACTGCACCAGGACATTTGCATTAGATTGTGGAACTGGGTCCTCACAGAGTGCCTTAAGTTGGATACAACAACACCTCTTACCGCAGCAAGTTAACCCATCAAAGAGTTTTTTTTATGTTCATATTCTGGACTGAATTGCCAGAGATAAATCATGTTTGGACAAATGAATGGACAAATGTTTAAAATAGGACCCTTGGTACCAAATTTGCACTGAATTTGTGTTCAGTCCATCAGAGATCTTTCTCAAAGTTCTCTCATATATTTCCTGCTTATCTGAACAAGATGTGACCTACTTATTTATTTACATTTTACAAGGCCCTTCGTCAGGTTGTTGATGGATACTTTGGTGTAAATAAATGATGAGAGTGCATATGCATTTCCATGCATATTTTGCTGGCTCATGAATTATTCATGAGCAAATTGCATGACCATAAATCAGAATTTTATGATCCCACCAAAAGGACATTCTATTGACAGCTCACAAATGAACTGGGGGGAAAAAAATAAGTTTAGTCTTATCTGATATTTACTGTGACAGCAAAATCTTTGAATTGGTTCCTAATTGTGCAGATTTCAGAGAGTTGACAGTTTTATACCTTGTACTGATTCACACACAGCAAGGTGGCACAATGCCACTTGCATATGTAATGCAACCTGATTCCATGCAAACAAAATTAGCGAGAGAGCTTGGCTCGTTTCGACTGTGAATAAAAAAACTATTAGGGGCTGATCTCAGTGGCAGTCCTGCCAAGATGCAAGCTACTGCCTACCAATCAAGATAATTACAAATCAAAACACCGTAATAAAATGCACCTACTGCTCACAGACCCTCTTTACCCATAAAAGCTGCCACCACCTTTTAACATTGGTCTGGTTCAGATCAACCGCTCCCCACACCAGGTTATGTCTCAAACAATCAGCTTAAATAATGTATAATTAGAGCTCTGTAGCATCCTCCGGGTTACACAACAGGGCAGGAGCTTGCAAAACCACTTTAGCAAATCAGCACATATAATTACAAAATCCCGTGTTTTCTCGTCAGCTCTAACTTTTCTCAACATACTCTAAAATGTCCTCTTCAAAATAATGACTAGGTGCTACATAGGGCTGTTACTAGAAATTGGGCAGGCGTCAGTACTATTTTCAATACTATGGTGGGGTAAATTTTACATGTACAGCACCTTTTTAGGCAGGTGTGAGAAATATTATCTATATTATTAAATTAATTAAAAATAGAATTCTGTGCTACAACCATTCAAACCAGTCTAATTTCTTTTAGGAACACTTGCCCAAAGATAGAGATTTTGTAGGACTATATTTAGTATATAATCAATCAGTTATATTAAGCAGGTGCTAATGAACTGACTGAACAAAGCAACAAGACACAAGGTAGTTAGACTGCATCAGCAATGCCTTTCCCAGACAAAGACTTCATGCAGCAGATAAAAACGCATCAAGCAAACACATCATCCAGCAGTGCCATCAGCTCAGACCTGGCAGACATGCAGGTATGCTCTTCTACCATCAGGAAAAGTTAGACCAGAAGTGACACCAAAAAGCCAGACCCTTGTGATGGAAATGACTCAACTATGCATGAAAACATCAAACTGGGCCGCAGAAACATGGCAGCAGGTCGACTGATGAGTCAAAAGTTTTGATCGTAGCAGAAGGCAGTTTGTTCAGCAGGGCCAGGAGAGCAGTACAAAAATGAGTTTCTCCAGGCAACAATTAAGCATGGTGGAGGTTCCTTGAAGCGCTGGTTCTGCATTTCTAAAAAGAAAAGCAGTTTTAGTTAGAAATAATGGTGTCCTTAATGCTGAGAAATACAGACAGATACTTATTTTTTACTTTATCCATCAGATCCCAAATTTATCCTGACTCAGGACAATGACCCCAAAAACAGACAATGTCATTAAGAACTTAAGAATCCTCAGAGTAAAGAAGAAAGGTGGTTGTAGCCTAATGAGTAACACATTGTCTACAAACCAGAAGACAACTTATTACCATTGTGTCCCTGAGCAAGACACTTAACCCTGAGTGTCTCCAGGGGGACTGTCCCTGTAACTACTGATTTTCAGTCGCTCTGGATAAAGGCATCTGATAAATAATGGAAATTTGAATGTAAAAAAAAAAAAGTCCTGGAAGTGATGGTATGCTCCCATCCTCCAGAGACCTGATCTCAACATCATGGAGTAGGTCTGGGATTACAAGAAGAGACAGAAGGATTTAAAGAAGCCTACAGGAACAGAAGAACTGTGGTCAGATGTTTAGATCAACCTTCCTTCTAAAACTGTGCGCAAGCATACCTAGAAAACTGATGCAGTTTTGAAGGATGGTCACACCGAAATATTGATTTGATGTGTGTTGATGTGTGTTCTATGTGTGATGAGGTGCAATACGTTTTGTGCGATATTACACACCCTAATACAGTGTACATATCCCTGGTACCACCATCTGTATACGCTTGATCATCCTCTTCACTGTTTACTTAAATTCTAAACCTGTATCTTTATCTAAAATTACTCATACTTTTATTTATTTTTGTCAGACTTTGAGAATGACACAAATACTGTTTTTCACAAAGTTTGCTGCTTCCGTTTCTTTTGCATATACTCCAGAATCTTATGTAAAGTGGTGAATTGCAAAGTCCCTCTTTGCCCTGATTAACTTAATCCCAAAAACCCAGTTAAACAGGAACAAGGATAGTAAGGTAAGATGGCTGGTACATCTTACATTTTACATTTATGGCATTTATCAGATGCCCTTATCCAGAGTGATCAGTAGTTACAGGGACAAACCCCCTGGGGCAACTTAGGGTTAAGTGTCTTGTTCTGGGAGACAATGGTAGTAAGTGGGATCTGAACCTGGGTCTTGAATGGCAGAGGTCAGGCAAAGACTTTTGGAGGATGGCCTGGTGTCAAGAAGGGCAGAAAAGAAGCCAGTTCTCTTTGAGCAAGACTGATATTCTGCAAAAAGTACTGGGGACTGGGGTAAAGTCATTGTCTCTGATGAAGCCCTTTTCCAATTGTTTGTGGCATCTGGAAAAATTATTGTCCATAGAAGAAAAAGAAAACAGAAGTTAATTGACAGCAGGTCTTGAAAAAGGGGGCAAAATATTGACTCATTGCATGTACTAAAGTCAATAAAAGCATTAGAAACCTGTAATCATACACCTTAGAAACAATTATATCAAAAATATCTAAAAACACTGAAGCAGTAAACTTGTGTCAGTATTTGTGTCATTCTCAAAACGTTTGGTCATGACTGTAGTTTTAATGTGCATCTGCTGGTTTGGTTCAAACTTTAACTCACTGTGCTTGTATAGTGACAACATCTATCTACTATTGCATTGTACAGGTGGGAAATAATTTGAAACTATCCGTGGTGTTTTAATAGGGGTGAATGTGTACTTTTTAGACCCGCTTTATGCCAGAAATGCTGTGTATTGCAGAGTACAAAAAAAAAGGTAGTGCAAAAAGATACATTCCAGTCAGCAAAAATTACGGGTGTTTTATGTTGCCCGAGGAAGTACAAAAAAAAAAAAGAAAATGATACAAAGACAAAACAGTCAAACGTTTTCCACTAATTATTTAGGTATGTGAGGTGGGCAGGATGGGCTGCCAGTGATTCAACTCAGTTTTAGTGTGGAATTTGAAGTCAAACCAATACCTTCGGACGCTGTTGGTAGTGTTTTCCAGTGAATGTGTTCATGGGATCAGCTGCTAGTGAGAGGAAGGGTTGTGCTGTATGAGGACGAGGTGAAGACAACAACCCTTGAAGCGCCTGCAAAGAAAACACAGCATTGGCACCCAGTGTCATGCCCCCATATAGATTAAAGACCTGGCTTCACCCCTGGCCTCAGCCTATTGCCGAGCAGATCTAGCAAAGATTTCATTGCGTAGAGTCCGCTGTTCTTGAAAACAAAGGTGGCCACATGCCATGACACATTTATACAACGCCCCCTGAGGTCATCTGCAGTTTTGCTTGCGGGGGTTATGGGAAAATTAAAAGGTTTAACGGTTGTGTTTCCTTTGAGAGCTCATAATACACAGTTGCAGCGGCGCAATTTGTCACACGGGCCACTTGCACTACTCTCAAATTCTACTGTTTCAAGAGTGAATAAGACAGGACTTGCTCGGTAAAATGGGAAGGTATCAGTTTTATTTTGACCAAGATTGTCATGCTGGTCTACAGACGAGCCAGTAGAAGATCAGAAAAGTATCCTGAAGCTATAAATCCACCTGCTGCCTGTACTCGCACGTCAAACTCAAGTTCACAGCAGGCAGAAGGTGGAAAGAAGGAAGGGGCATCACAAATGGGACTGCAGAGAACGGCTACTCTGATATATTGTAACATACAGTAAAAGTAACTTGTTTTCATGAACATGTATTCAATTCAAGTTTTCCTTAAGGTTGTAACTATGTAATATTTCACAACCAACAGTTTGCTTCTTCTCAAGTCCTAGCTCTACATTATGGAAATTATTTGTCTTCATTGTTTTTTGGCTTCATTATTTTAATGGACATTTGTGTCAGACTTATTACATTGACATCAAATGTGCCAAGACTGACTTTAGCGTATTTACACCTACAAAGAATTAAATAACCAAGAACCTTTCTAAAAAAATGATAATAGGACATTTGGATATAATAAAGTATGGTATTTTTTTCACATTTGATTCTTAAGGACCATTTAAGTACAATTTTACTGTTCACAGAGGACAAAAATAAATGGCATGCAGTATAGTGCCTTAAACTACATCTTTGTTTCAACACTGAAATTGATATATAACAGCCCAGAAAAATAGACGAGCAATCTTTGGTCTTTGAAGCTTAGCCTTTCCTGCTTCCAGTAGTCCAGTTGTTCACAGTAAGACTGGGGAGATGTGCAGATCCACAGAATCCGCAGACGCACAGAGGGAAAATACACATGCAGCTCTCGTTTTTTTTTTTTTTTTTTTTTTTGAAGCAGCTCAGCTCACTGCTCCTCTGTGTTCTTTGCACCCTCCCAGCCGGCTTCAGAGGATCTGAATGTGAACCATTTGCATTGCGTGGGACTTAAAGACCCCTGCAGTGTTCCTCTTTGATGTTGGGCCGGCGATTCAGCGCCACTGATACATATATCGATCAGCCAAGCAACAGAAGTTTCTATCCTGCTGTTCCGTGTTTCATTTGTTCCCTGTGGTTCCTTCCTTCTATTGATCCTCGTGAGGAGACATTCAGCCATACAGCCTGCATTGGAGAGACATTCACAACAACGTGCCATGTGCTTTATATATATTTATATTATATTAATGCTTCTTTTCTTTTTTGTATTATTCCATGCATTACTTAACACCAGTGGTAACAGGGAACCGGGTTCTTGGACTGCTGATATTCCCAAGCAAATCAGTTACTACCAGACAACTTGACATCCAGAGTTAAAGAGCTCTGGCCTAAATACCTTGTCTTCACACCACTGGCCTAAGGTATGGTCAATAGCCTCAAACCTGGATGGAAAAAAAGAAAAGCGGAGACCCAAGCTTTCTAAAAAGGTTTAGAGTATCAGGTCAGAAGGGATCTGCCATCCCTTTTTATTATTTTCAGGGTCATTGTCCTGTACGGCTGAGTAATTAATCAAATTGTAATTATCAATAAAATACAGACTTCCACCTACTATAAAAATTACACAAGATTTTTAATGACTTTTCTACTTTATTTTTATTCTTTTTGTTGTTGTGAAGGGCCATTAAAAGAAAATCTAAATATTTAAAGTTAATTAAAAACTGGATGTTTAAAGGTCACTGAGTCATTTTTTTGAATAATTGTGATCTAATTTCTGGCCTTAATAACCCTGTTATTGTTTTTGGCAAAATGGAGTAGCCCTATTATCCTGCTCAGCATTGCAAAGTCAAACGTTTATTGAAAGCACATTATTTGAAATGAATACTGTTTGTCCTGGTCTGCTCATCATCTCTGCATTTTAATTAGCTTTTGTGGCTGATACTGTAAACAAGGTCTGATGTAAGGTGAAGGGATTCATCACAACCCAAGGACAGGGTATGGAAATGTCATTAAAACCGAACCTATTCATTATATATGGCACAACTCCATGTCAGCCCCACCACCACTGCAACGAAACGTCCTTGTCATGGCCTCCAACAAACTTCATGCTACAGCTAGAATTTGGGGAAGAGATGAAGCTGTAATGAAATTTGTTAACAATTCCCATGGCGAGGTCCAGCTGAGCAGCTCTAGCCTGCACTTTTGTCTTTGCCGGTCCTCTGAGGTAAAACTGTGTGTTGCCATGTTTAGAAGTGACAGCTTCTGAGCCAAAAAAAAAAAAAACATACACACTCAATACATCACTTCCTTCGGGTGCGGCGTGCACAGCTCTGAAATGTTAATAAATGTTATTCTTAAACCCACCTGGGATTCATCAGGATGGGGACTTGCCTTGAGCTATTCGTGAATTGTAATGAATTCGGTTGTAGTCTCCACGTGTGGCTGTGAGGGAGAAAGTCAGTGTGTGTGTGTGTGTGTGTGTGTGTGTGTGTGTGTGTGTGTGTGTGTGCATTCGTCTGCCATATTGGCCCTGCAGCAATGGCTATTTCCACCAAGAAGAACATCTCTACATACCTTAACTCAGAATTAATGTGAAAATATATATAAAAAGATCAAATTAATAATAAAATTAATTCTAGGACAATGAAGCAGATAAGAATTGGTGTGTCCTTCTAGCTATATGCAACCTGGAAAACCTTGACCTTTTCTTCTTCACCAGAGACTTCTTGCTTTGCTAGCTTGGCATTCTATTTTGTGGCATGTCTGGTATGAAAAGTCATGGTTTGGAAATCTTCTTTTTTGATAAAAAGAAGATTCACAGTTCGCTAATCACATTAACACTAGAGCTAGAACGATCGCTATTTAAGCTAGAAAAACCTATCTGATCCCAGATTCCCTGTCATAAATCTCATTGGCTCTGAACAAATCAGAGGTGTTGGGGCTCTGCCAGCCCCAGAATCCATCACCCTGGCTTGGATGCCATGTGTCAATCTTGATTAATATAATGGCTGTGTACTTGCTGCTCTGCCAGGTTTCCAATGTGAAAGGGTGGAGATGGGAAGGAAATCCCATGGGATGATAATGAAATTCCAGACCGGAAGACAGACAGGGTGTGGTGAAAGATGCTCAAGTTAATCTTGCACTGTTCCATGCAGACATTGGCTCTTAAACCAGGACTAAAGATAAATATTAGACTAAGACCTAGACCAGTGCTTTTGGGTTTAGATGATTTTCATGCATGGATTATCAGGAAAATGTCTCGGTTTTGCAAATTAGTTGTAAGGTGAGCAATTTTCTATTCACAGCCTAATATTACCCCATTGTGTTCTCCAAAAGCTTTATTCTTCATCAGACTTCACTAGATGCAAAGCTAGCTGGATGGACGAGAAAAATGACACATTCCTACTTCTTTTAAGTTTTAAAATTGATAACCATGAATCAAATGGAAAATTCTGAGGGTAAAAGGGGCCCGTAATCAGAAGGTTGCTGGTTCAAATCCCAATCCGCCAAGGCACCACTGAGGTGACAATGAGCAAAGCACCATCCCCACACACTGCTCCCCGGGCGCCTGTCACAGCTGCCCACTGCTCACCAAGGGTGATGGATTTAAAGCAGAGGACACATTTCGTTGTGTCACCGTGTGCTGTGCTGCAGTGTTTCACAATGACAATCACTTCACTTTCACTTTGAAAAAGGATTTGCAGCCAATTGTCTCATCAATACTGACAAGGTGGTAAAACTATTTTTGAAAAATTAAGATTCATCGTGGAAACATATTTTAATTGCTTGGTATATACTGAACCTTATGATGTTTGGTAATTCTTTGTACTTCTAAAAAGCCCTTATTTTGAAGACAGGAGGGGGCATTTTTCCAGCTGCGCCTCCAGAGGTGGTGAGAATATTTTGGCAGGTGTTCCCTAGACCTGTTTCATTTTCTTCTGCATTCCTGTCCACTGGGAGGCCAGTGAAAGTTTGCAATTTGTTTCCACCCAGCAGGCACGGTAAATACAGCTCCCTGGAGGCATTACAGAGATTATTTCTGCAGCACATACGGTGCGCGTTCTCGGAGCCCGGGCGTCCTCTCTGATCGTCACCCCGGCTTCCTGATACGGCCCTGATGAGACGAAGGCACATGGAAGAGCTTCATTGACACTGCTTGTTGGGAGAAGGAAGGGGGGTTATGTTTGTATAGCAGCGCTGCTAATAATAGTCCCAATTTGTCATGCAGCCGAGTCAGTAAGCTGATCGGAAAGATTACAGTATAACAGATCATGCAGCTTCATATATTGAGAGGTGATGGATGGATATAATATATAATTTTTTCACTTCTTTTATTTCCTTTCTAATATGATACAAAGTGGAGCAATTAACAGGGGCTGACTTGATATACCTTTCTAAAGTGTAGCCCATATGGCTGTTAATAAACTGCAGTCTCAAGCAGAACCTGACCGTTTGCTTTGAGGGATCAATTTGTCAAAAATGTGGTGACTTTTTTTTTCTGAGTGTGTGGGTAATTTTAGCCGACAGAGTCTCACAACCGTTTCCCAACTTCATCAACTGAATGTGCCCAGATGGACGTGACATTCAAAGCAGTGCCCAGAGGGGACATCCCACCTGCCGTTCCTGCTGAGCAGGTGAAAGTGCACAAGTCTAATGGCTTTGATAAGCGGTCATGATTAAGACCAGTACTGACAAGGCGGTGGAAAGTGACCATGTCATCTCCTCCAATTAATTGGACTCTTGCGTTGTGTGGCAGTTTTTTTTTTCCCTTGAAATTGGGAGCTCAATCTGAGCATGTAGATGCTGTCAGGTTGAATTGGGTGAGCGGTAATGACGAGCATATCGCAGCACTTAGACCACTTTCCTCTCCGCCTCTCTCTGGGGCTTAGTGCACTCGACTTCGGCAACAGAGGGCAGGCCACACCAAAGCACAGCAGCACTTCGCGGGTTTGCACGGGAGGGTGTATTGTATTAAAAAGAAAAGAGGCAAAACAATCCAAATGGATGAACTGAAAATATATAGAAGGCAGATCCCTGTTTTCAAAGCATCCTCAGGATTTCCTGAAATAAACAGAGAAAGAATTGCTTGGATTTTATGTGTGTTTTAAAGAAAATAAACTTATTATTACGCACCAATTAAAATGCACCAACACACACAAGAGGCTAAATTAGAATTTAACAAATACCTATTCAAGATAAGTTTCTCCCAAAATACCGAACAGAAAACTGTCCAATCTGGCAACACTGAGCTCAAGCTCCTGTCTCCTACTTCCACCACTATTTACCTCTGATTTCTGACCCCGTAATAAGATCTGGTCAGGGTACTATCGCAAATGTGAGTTGTATTTATCTCAAGAGTACGTCCACTACAGAACCAAGCATGCACATAGACTGGCACTGCGTTTATTGGCAAATTGGCAAGCTAGTGACATGCCTGAATCTGGCATGAACCCATCAAATGTGCAAAGTCTTAGATAACGCCTTGAAAATAGACCCAGCCGTGTTTATATGCCCAGGGCCAGAATGTGTGTTGGTTTTTATAGATATAATTGATTGCGTTTTTAATTGCCTGTATTCTTCCTGCAAAATTTCACGCCAGCCTCTGCATACATTAACTTGCATGCTGTAAAAAAAAAACTCCCCATAAAGTCCCTTATGTCATCGAAAAGGATCACTTTTGTATGTCTCTTTTGTTCATGTTGCTGGTGGGTAAAGCAAAGAATTTGGTGCCATGGAGAGATGTATTTGGATATTAGAATGTTTTGCTCACAGGGAAACTGCCTATAATTGTTTGCTTGGCAGGGTGTGCCAATCAATGCAATGAAAGACAAAAAGAGTTGTGTTGCCATTGAGTCGCTATTGTGTCCGTGTCTTCCTGCATAAAAGAGCGATCTTCAATCTCATTGATGGCTTCCCCGTCCCGCTTTGACAAAGAGCAACTAGACCCATGTGGGCATCCTCTGAAGGAAGCAGAGGTCCATTTACTTGCCAATAAGTTTCCCCATACAGTAGATCTCTGAGCAGGATGGGATTAATGCTTTCAACCGCCGGCTCAAGAGACAACACACTGGGAAAGGAATGAGCTTCTAACCATTAAATAAATCATTCATGCCATCGGACCGATGCATTTAGAGGCAGAACACTTCATGGCAGGACTCCCTACTGACTCGGTTCATTCTGCACCGTTTGTTTTCTTGAAAAGCTCAAAATATGCAGATTGAAACTGAGTGGGGCGAAGACGAGACATGGTGAATTGCTGAGCAGGAGACACAGGACACAGCGCTCTAGGTAAGACGGGGGTCTTCCAGGGACTCTTCCTTCATCGGATTGCTCATGGAAAAAAAAAAAGTATGAGTCAAGATATTGATTTATGGCCTCCCGGCGTGTTACGGCCTCATTCATCACTCTGTCCCTGAGCACCCAGCCATCCCTCCATCCTTCCTCATCCGGGAGATTCTCTTGCCCCCCACACTGCTCGCCCCTTCCGTACCAAGTTGCCCTGACCCCTCCCACCCTCAGTGTCACAGTCAATGCCAAAGCATGGCCACAATCTCCCTGATGCCGCTATACAGGAGCGGCAGATATGTCCTTGGGCATTATTCTAGCCATGGCTCATTGCAGGCGCCTGTTGAAGTTGCCCTCTCCACCATGCTTCATTATCTTGACTGCTAATTTTATTTGCTAATTTATTCTCATTATTACCATTGTATTATTGGTCATAATCACATGTTAATGACTGATGAATTTGTTCTTGTTAGCCGAGATGAACTTCACGTGCCCTGGAGGACTCCCTCATTGACTGGCATGTCGACGCTCACACTGTTAGGGCTCGTGCTCTTTTTTTTCTGCCTCTCTCAGTTCACTGTCAGCAGAGCACAACCCCATAACAAGAATTGTTCTTCTATTATTCAACATAAACAAAGAAATGATTCCACCTTGGCGCTATTGACTCAAGTCATCGTGTCTAACGACTGTCATGCTAATTAACATTGGATCTCATGGCACAGGGTCTAAATATTTAATGGCCTTACTCCATCACACCCCAAGTTCAGCTCCATTATCCGTGAGAGGATTTATGATTCTGTCCAAGTTTAATGCCCTCTCCCAGCCAGCCATACAACTTTATTGCATTCTACTGCAGCCCGCCCCCACCTAAAAAAGGAGGATAAAAAACATTTGGCTCTTAGGGTCTCCATGTAGGAAGTGAGCTCTGAGCCAGACATTTATGAATATGCATTAGTGTTTCCGCTGCAAGAGTCTCTTCTGCGGTGCTGCAGAATGAGAGGAAACTGTCTGGACTAACCAGGCAGATCACAGTCAATGTGATGAATCCTTGAATTCGATGAATCAAATGTGCATGTTGAAATGAATAGTAATAATACCTTCTGATTTGTATCCAGTCTGGCCTTCTTGAATCCCTGCATCTATCTTGTTCTTACTGAAAGCATTGAAGGATGCATTCTAACCCCCCCCTTGCTCATTCTCAAGGTGAAACCAGGAGAGCAGTAGCTTCCTGCAATCCCTGATGTCACCGCCTGCCAAAAGGTCACAAAAGACAAATGGTTAAAGAGCTATCAGCTCAGAGAGGGAAAAAACTGTTGGAAGTGCAGCAGAGAGCCTATAAATTCCACGATCCAATGTGCTGTCAGCCCCACTGGTCGAATTTACCTCTCTAGCCTAGAGGTCAAGGACATGGTATCTATTACGCAATCAGTCGTCCGTTGTGAAATGTCCACCGCTGCCCAGGTCCCTCGCTATTTTTAATCTGTAGGCAGTGGCAGACTGGCCATTGGGAGCGCTGAGACATTTCCCGATGGCCTGGCCTGCCGAGAGCAGTCAACTGGATAAGCAAAAATATCTAGTAACAACCTGTCAACATGGTTCTGTCTGTGGTTGAACTTCTGTAAATACATCCTATAAAAAATGTAAAAAATGTTCTAAAATGCATACAGTGGATGGAATTTGTTCAACGCTTTGTGCACAAAACTGAGGTCCATCAGCAAAGTGCAGTCAGTTTTACTGGAACAACAGTTCTGATCTGATTTTACAACAATCACATATTGGATTCATGTGCTGGATTCTATCTGGATAACCTCCCACATGAACATAGTTGTTATATTACATCAGCATATCAGCCTATGGCCTACAAAAATGAGCAGTAATGGTTTCAGTGTGGCCTGAGACTAATTCCAGGCTGGATTTTTTTGGTGTAGTCCAACCCTGTCTGTCCATTATTGGATCGATGTGATTAAATATGAAAAAAAGGGAAAGACCGAAGACTGAACACCACCGACAAAGCATGCATCAGTGAGTGTCTTTTCATCATAGTTCCATTATGCCATTCCTTTGGGGGCTTGGAAAAAGCAAATCATATCTCCCCCTTTGAGACCTAGTGGAGGTTGTCACCATTTACACTCTATATTACCAATGAATTTCACCTGCCTTGGAAGTGACCCTGAAGCTGGAAAACATTGCTTTCTGTTTTCCCTGTCATCCTCGTTCTTCAGCTTTGGCTTCTGTGAGGCTTAGACCAAGTCAGGCACCAATTTATTTTTCCCAGCCTGGACTCATCATTGGCTGCGACTGCCACTGCTCTCATCTTAGGCAGAGCGATAACTGGGTCCCGCTTCTCATCTGAACAACTCTTTTCATATTAAATGTACCTGTGAGCAGTTTTCCCTGGCCTCCACACTCAATCACACCTCACAAATGGTGCAGAATGAGCTTCTGAGGCTGTGGTGACTGTGGCCTTACAGAGACTGTCGCTTGGGACTACGAGACATATGCAGCAACACACTGCCTGAGGAGAAACTCATGACCTCCTCACAAAACACCATTAGCTTCCGAACATTGTTCTCTTTTTTTAACACGACATATTTTGAATTTCTCAGCATTTTGTAAGACATCACATGCACTTGCTTTAACGCCTATGTACATTTATAAAGGTCTTTATATTTACTGCTTTTGTAAAGAAATTAAAATGTGTTCAACGAACATGATGGTTTTATCTTTAGTGTGGGAAGTTGATTTAGGATTGCACTCCAGTCCCCTGTAACATTATGCTGTTCCCAAAATGCTTCTCTGTAGGAATAGTTTTCTCAGCATGATACTTTGCAATGCACTTGGAGGTCAGATGGTTCAATTTTTGTGTCATCCCACTATTGGCTCTTCTACTTGGAGACTCCCACATGCATTCTGCTGCCAAGAATGGCTACTTATTTTTCTATGAAGCATTTTCTTTTACTACCCCTTATAAAGGCTTTATGTGTGAAGCTCCTGGGCTTTGCTTGTCTCATGCCTGGTTTCTTCTATTTCTGTGATTGAAAACTATATATCCTCCAGAATTGCCAAAGGCCCCTAACACATCTATTTTATCATTGTTCTTACAAGGATTATTATTGCATAAGTGTTATTCAGGTCTCGAAATCCATCCTCCGCTCTACAGATTCAGTTTGGCAGAGATTTACCATTTGTATAAATAAGTCTTGTTCACCAACATGAATCAAAATAATCAGATTCCCTTCATTAAGTAAAAACAAATTGCTCCAGGTAAATGGCATTTAGCAACTACAGGAGATTAGACCACGGGAAATGAACATTCGCCCTGATTGCACCAGGTTTAGTAGAAAGGTCTGAATAAATGAAACGAGAAGTAGCCAGCATTTGCTGGCATGATTTGAATAACTGAATGGAGGTATGGTCACGGCTAATCAGTTCAAAGCTACGGCAAGTCTTTTATTTGAAGAAACAGATAAAAATGTGGTCTTTGTTGATCGGATCTCAAACAAACCGAACACCTTCGGGATGTTCTGGACTTATTGCACTTTCCACCATCATCATTAAAATACCAAAGAAGAAAAAAAAAACATTTTGGAAGAACTGTCTGCGCCTTCAGTAGAGAATCAAAGACTGTTGATGGCTCATGATGGCCCAACCCCTTATTAACATTGTTTTTTTTTCTGTTTCACCCATCCATGGCATGGAATACTGAATCTTCATTTTGTAGCTGCTGGTCCCTTCATAGACACAGATCTAAACTGACTGAATTTATGCCACGAATCTCCTTAATTGCACACAGGTGGACCAGATGGATATAATGTTGAATAATGACTGAAATGATGTTGAGTGCTGAAGAGAATTAGCGAATTGAATGCAACAAAGGGTAGTGTTATGTTGTTGTTGTTTTTTTTTTTTTTTTATCAGTAGGGAATTATCCATTTTTATTACATGTTGTACATCAATAAAAGGTGAAAATGGTTTGAAAAAAACAGTCACAAATCATTTGAAACCAGCCTTTTTCTTTATCACACAGTACTGTTCTGATGAGACAGTATAAAAGTATTTTGACTGCTCTTCACAGGTTTGATGTTCATCATAAAGGCATCCATAATGGGCAGTTTACTGTGTTGCTAGCAAGGCTGGAAATTGCCGGGCTACTTGGCGGTGGGGCAGAAGTCACATAAACAGCTCTGAAGACATATTTGGGATCGATCTGCGCTGCATCGGTCAAAACAGAGGTGTGTTTAATCTCAGCAACAACCAATAACCTCGACCGGATCAATAATGCATGCGATGTTGGATGCCCACTAGACTCTGAGCAGCCCCAATATTTATTATGATGTCCAGCCAGCTGTAAGTGAATGACACTGTTGCACTACATGATGGGTGAGTATCAAAGCGAAGAATAAAATCATACAGTGCCTTAGGTTAAGAAAACGAAATGGACGAATTTCCATAGTTTACTGAGCATAAATATTTATCAAATGACTTTAACCTGGCACAATGTCCCAGGGGGTGAAAAATGCTGAAAATGCATGCTCTGTCTCTGCTGGTGTAGAAAACAAAATTTGAATGCTGCTTCTTGGAGGCAAGGGCTTTGGTGAGCGGCGTCGATACCCATCTCTTCTCAAAAGAGCAGATGCGGCGCGGCCTAGTGACTGCTGATTTCAGATCTGCTTCATTGCCACAATGATTTTCTTTGCTTAAGCACACGGTGCTTCTCCCACTGTTTATTGCGGTCTCCTGGTAGCTTCATTCTCTCTTGTCGTTGCTTGTCCTTCGTTTTCAATTTACAGTGGTCTGGTAATGAAGCCAGGCTGATGCCGGGGCAGCCGTCCTGCACAAATGACTCACACTGTGACTCACACAAAGATCAGAGCTCGTGTTGTTTGTTATAAGTTATTTGTTCCTTAATTCACAGATAGTTTGTGAAAAGATATGGTTTTGTCCTCTAATTGAGCAAAATAAATCTGCAATTCGGTACACTTGGAGAAATTAAAACCTTCTTGGTGAGCCTTTTGAAGTCCTTACACCCGAACCCATTAAGTTGCTTGTGGAAAGTAAGTTCTACATGAATAAATCATGCTGTTGAAAAAAAACAAGCAGTAAAAATTCATTTGAAATATATGGGTTGAGTTTGTTTTGCTTTGTAACACCAGTGGAAAACCTCAACCACCCAGCCATTGGGTACTCTAACTTTAATAAATGCATTTTCTATACGCTTTTAGATGGAAGAAAACTGTTCTTGTGGCATGATCTGTGGCATGGTCTGCTCTTGATGTCTCTTTCCATTTCCATTCCATTTCCATTTAGGCATATGTGTCACTCACTATTCACAACGGCTGAATCCATATCTGGGTCTTGGCTGCTGGAGCCCATCCCAGGCACAGGGTGGTGACTCCCTCAGTCCGAGGAGCCAGCTCACTATAGTGTATGGGTGTTTGTGTGTGTGTTCCCTGCTGTTAAATATTATAGATTTCATGAAGATTTCTTCATGAACACCTTAAACATTTTTTAAAACAATTAAAATAGTTCATAAAATTATGATCTATGTAGTATTGTAGGTTTTTCATCATTTATCACCTTTTCCCCTGTCTTCCTGTCCTGTATGGTTGGGTTGATGGCTAAGTTTCAGTAGTACTTGTACTTTTGACATGGTTTGTTGCAACAGCAATAAAGAGTTTCATCAATCAATCAGTTCAATATTTGTTTGGGTGGCCTATTAAAAATCTTGGCTCATTGAGGCACTTGAGCCACCTATTAGTATGACCCTCCCCTAACACTTTATTACAATAACATTAATTGCATTAGCACCAATAGTTACACCAGTGGTGTGCCAAAACTGCAAATTTTTGTCATTTTAAACCTAATTGTAGGTGACATTTTTAAATGTAACATTTTTCCTGACTGGTTAATAATACATTTACTGATGGTGTGATAAACTCAGGTCACAATGTCCTGGTCTTTATCCACAAGTTGTTAAAAAGGGCACTGCTGAGGGATGCCATGGTGGACCTTACCTCAGTAAACTGAGAGCTTTCCTCTGTTGTCATTCTCATGGACATGGTACCTACATATAGTATATCTTAATGGACTTTGATGGAACTATGTAGTGATAGTCCATAACAATAAAACACAGTGAAATTATGATTTCGCATGAGAATGCGGCCATGGTTAGTTATTCCATTGTTCTTTGTACACTTTGTTAGTTATAAACGTAAAAATCAGTTTATAAAATTTGTTATGAAGCTTTGCATGTGTTACACCAACCAATCATATCGAGTAAATACTGTTCAATACCTGAGCAAAGACTAAAGCAGTGTGTGGGGACGGTGCTCAGTGGCACCTCAGTGCCACCTTGGTGGATCAGGATTCGAACCAGCAACCTTCTGATTACGGGGCCGCATCCTTAACCGCTAGGTCACCATTGCCCCAAAACTGTGCTTCTGTATCATGGAGAATGATTCAGATTCAAAATATTTAAAACATTCATTCTCAGTTTAAGACTTTTCATTTTACGCCATTATCTTTGGATAACATTTTATATTATTCACTCATATTATACATCCATGTTAAGAGCTTTAATACATATACCATCCCATATTGGTGAAGATTGTTGGTCAGAGGTGTTGGTCTCACATGTGAACGGTTGAATGTTTGGTCCCTAGGTGATGGAGAGCATGTGTCCGTGTCCACAGAGTACTCCCGCCTCTCTGATGCAGACATGACCTTCCCTCTCTGGCTGCTTAACCTAATCAATTATGGTTCAGAACAGAAGCCAAGAAAGAGAGAGAAAGAGAGAGAGAGGTATACAGAGAGAGCGAGCGAGAGAGACAGGGAGAGAGAGAGCGACAGGACGAGGGAGCCCACGACCTTGTCAGAGCCCTGAGGAGAATGTGAATAATTCCCTTTGAGGCCCATAAATAAGCTGTGGGATGTGGAGGTGGTTGTGTGCGGGAGTGGAGAGAGGTAGAACGATGGTGGTGTGGAGTGAGAAGAAAGGAGACTGTAGGTGTGGTGACATACTGCTTCGCTCGAAGCCAGACAAGCCGGGATGTTAGGCAGTGGCATTACTCATTCCTCAACACTTTGCTGTATCTATAAATCTGTTCCTAAGTAAATCTCGTGACTTCTCATTATCACTTTGGGTATCATGGGAGAAAAAATTAAAGAGAGAAAAATGAAGAAATGCATGGCTCTCAAGTTTCATTCGTTGGCCCTGTACACACGCATTTCAACCAGTTCACACACTCACACACCAGAGCTTGTATTCCTCATGCTGAGAGAGATAAGAGGCACCTCCAACCGAGGTGTTCTATTATAAAGAAATGTGTCCAAATTCATCACCTGCCACTCACAAAATCAAGCGTAAGCAATTTTCTTTGGAGAATACTAGTAAATGTGTTCATTTGTCATTGCAGGAAATATACAATAAAAATACAATATAATTTTTTTTCCCACTACAGAATGAATAAATGAGGCACGACTCAAAGGCATCAAAGTTTTCAGTCAGTGTGGGTCCTGATCGCTCCAAGCTGACAACAATTGACATGTTAAATGCACTAAGCAGTCAAAAGATGTGGCTGCAACATTGATGTGGAGACTGAACCTTACTGTGTGTGTTTGCGTTTCAGTTCCTTAATACCACTTGCCTTCGAGTTCGCTTTTTGTATTCCTTATTTCGGCTGTCATGATTATTTATGTTCCTTTTTAATAAAGTCCCAAGCGCAATCCCAAGACGTGAGTCAGGTTCATCCAGAAGCACACTGATGCTGATCTTTCACGAACCATGGATACAAAAGGTAAAAACAGACAATTACAAAATATTTAATAATGCATACAATACAATAATAAAGTATACAAATATGATCTATAAATATGCGGGGGTTTTTGCACAGACAATACTTTGCATAAAATTTTGATGTGGAGTTTACACTTCCTGACCAATGGACTGCATGTCAGCAACAGCAGGACCGCTGTCCTTAGAAATAATAGAAATAAATAATCCTGCATGATAAATTTCACTGACAGAAATCGACTTAGAGATAAGGGTTACTGCTTCTGTAGGTAGATGATTGTGACCTATGATGAAGCATTTCTGTCCTAATTGACACAAGCCTTGTGGAATGGCTGATGGGAGTGAAAATTGAGATTTTACATCAGCATTATAGAGCATTTGGAAATATCTTTTAATGTCCATCCTAACAGAGGGGTGGGTAATTTGCCAAAAAATCAAGTGTTGCTTACTGCCTTTGTTTCAGCACATGAAAAATCAAAGGGACCTCAGATAACATCTCCATGTATCCTCCTTTGATGTAAATTTGACCATATTTCTGGCTATTGTGTAGGATTCTTGTATTTTTTTCAACCCAGACTGCTGATTCCTGACTAGTCGTCTCCTGTGTAATTACCCCCCTTGCTCACAGAC
Organism: Denticeps clupeoides; assembly: GCF_900700375.1. Taxonomy (NCBI): domain Eukaryota; kingdom Metazoa; phylum Chordata; class Actinopteri; order Clupeiformes; family Denticipitidae; genus Denticeps; species Denticeps clupeoides. The sequence goes on from NC_041725.1 coordinate 10,353,602, forward strand.
ACTACAGATTCTGGAAGGCTGACTCAGGTCACACAAGAAATATGGCATCTTGTTCTGGTGCATTGCTCATTTGCATGTGCCATTCCTCTCCTCCCAGTGAATTGAAAGTCACATTCGATCATCACCGGGCCGGGGTCTGCTGCTGAACAGCAGTGTCACACAGACATGCAATTAAACTGTCTGTGATGAGATGGGTCTGTATTAACATAGAGCCATGGGTGATTAAATATGGAGGAAAAAAACTGCCTGGAGAAAGCAGGTAATGGGATGAATAATCTTCAAAATATTACCAATTAAATATGGAAAATGCAAGAAGATAAATGTGTAACATTCATGGAGACCAGACAAAATGCAGGCCAACATTCAACGAAACACAAATAAACACAACCAGGATGAAAAAAACATGGACGTCTGTGCAAAAGTCCTAATTTTTCAGACGTGCACTTCAGACCAGCACTGAAAGTCCCCTCAGACAGACAACACACCTACCCTGGTTCCTCCTGCTACCATTCCAATTAGACCGATGTGATTCAAAAGTGAGGAACGCACAAAAAGGAAAGTTAAAATGCACTCCAGAGGTTGGATGAATGTCAAGCTGATTCCCTCAGTCTCAATATAGTCAAGATCTAAACCAGCTGTTGCTCCTGCAAGGTGCCAGCAGAAATTTTCTCTGGTGTGCTTTTTCTTATTTATTTTCAAGCAGTCAAATGCTGATTGCATCGAGAAATGAGTGTTAAAGTAATAGATCCATTATGGGTGAAATTCCTCCATTATGGAAAAAAAAATTATTGAACATCAGCTTCATCGAGAAGGAAACTAATGCAGTTAACAACAATGTAAGAAGTCCCATGATCAGTAATGGGTCTGCAGGATGGTTCCTACACTTGACTGTCAATACTACACACTGTGCATAATTATGCCTCTTGAGTATTGTACATTTACCCAAGACTGAGGAACATTTGATACACTATGCAATAAGTTCATCTCAGCCGCTCAAACATCCACTGCCATTCGATGCATGATACTGGGTATAAAATGGTATAAAATGGTACAAAATAAGTACTAATTCAGAAGGGCCAAAAAACACCATGAACTACACGTTGCTTTTGTGTATTAGGAACCTTTTACTGTCCACCTCCATCTTTATGTTGAGATTGTTTCTGGCTCGGATAAATTTTGCATCCGTCTTACATCAGAACCCAGACAGGAAGTAAACAAAACCTATTTGTTATCATTTTGACAGGCATATTAACAAATAAAAATGAACGATTCCGGGCAACCACCATGGCTGCGCAGTGACTGTGTACTGATGTTGATTGCAGGATTCATTCAATTGAACTTGCAATCTGAGGATTGGGAAATTGGTGCCCCCATTCCATGGCACCCCAGACAGTTGCTTATGTTACCTGAAGCAAGATCAGCTTCGGGACTAGGTGTTTTATTCCAATTTTACACTGGCTGTAGCCCTGTCTGGCTGAAGCTGCGTGCAGAGTCTCATCTGGCAGACTGTGGAACTGTTAGAGAAAGTGTCTGGGATGATCTGTTGTCTGCACAGCTGCTTATTGGCTTTTGCCATTTCGCTGTCACTCAGGGAATGTGTTTGCAGTTGGGCAACTTTCACAGCACTTTGTCATTTTCATTTTGAGCCACGGGTCCTGGAAAGGACAAGTTAGTAGGTAACAAAAAAAAAAAAAAATACAAGCCAAGTTCATCATTTTAATTATGTAAGTTCATGGAAATACAGAATTCTCATTTCCTCTGCGGTGTATTTATTTTAACATGATAAACCTACAGTTTGTGTGCAGCATTGTAACATCAGGATTTCCCAGCTGCCCCCAACACCAATCCATTCCAAAAGGATGTTTATCATTGTTATTAACGTTAAAGGATTATCATGGCTAATTCAAAATGTTCACAGGGAACTTTAAATGTTTGCCTACTGATTAATCTCCCATCAAGGCTAACGACTCCAAGCGTGTAATAACATCAGCAGACATTGGCTCGGGACTCTTGGAGAGAAATCAGAGAGCAAAACTAATAAAGATTGATAAGTGAGTCACAGCATCGAAACTCCAAATGGAAGCCATCAGGGCTGAGAAAATGAGTTCATCTGGGCTGCTGCATGAACATGTGTCTTAAAAGAGCTACAGCCTTTCTTCCCTTGCCTTTCGTGCAAAATTGGGTGGCAACAAAAAAATTAAATAATTCACATCCACATGCCAAATACTGATATCTTTCTCTTTTAAACCAGGCCTGCAATGTGCAGATCTGCACCTTTCCAATTTTCCCAGGTGAATAAGTGATAGCGATACACGTAAAAAAAAAAAAAAACTTTATTGCCCCGTGAAAATAAAATACGTGGACAGATCAGTTATGGCACTAATTTCAACTGAAAAACTGAAGCCATTACTCTTTGCATATCTTAAACGTTACAAAAATCCAAAGTGGCAAATTGCCTCATTTGTATATCTTATTCTTTTATAAGCTACCCATAATTTTGTGCTGCTGAAATTGCTGCTAAAATGTATTTATTTGCATAAATATTTATTTTTTGCCCCTTCCATTTGGGGGAATTTGGGCCCTAGTGGTACTTGCCGTAGCGGAAGCCCTTGCCAATGTGTATGTTTGGAAGACATCAATCAAGGTCTCGTCCTAATGACTTATTCATTAACTTTTTCAAAACACATGTCATGATGATTAGAGCGGAAGGCACATGTTTCTGCAGACTCTGTTGCCGAGACTGCAGTCAGCATTTTATGGAATTAGGTCCACAATTAATCAATTTTTCCTGAGCTGGAACGTGTCCCAGACGTGTGATCTGGAGAATGAGGAGGATTCAGAGTCTGTGTGAGTGTGTGTGTGTTTGCATCTATATCTGTTTGTCCATCTTGGCTGATTTGCACTTCTAAATCGGCTTTTCGGCTCATGTTATTTGCTCTGATTGTGTTTTAATGCGTACAACAAAGAGGAGTTGAAGGAAACCTACAAGTGATCATATGGGGTTACAGACACAGCTACTCTGACTGAGAACTGCATCCAAGTTTTAATTCACCCCCCGCACCTCAATATATTGCTTTTGACTAATTCATTCCAGGATGGTGTGGATTTGTGCTGACATCATGCATCGTGTGCCGATATGTTCAAGTTTTAATTGCCGCATTTGTCTTTTCGTGGGGGGTGGGATTCAACTTCAAGGTTATAGAAGATGCTTTTTGCATAATTTGAGAGGCTGGTAATGAAAAGTTTGTCAGCTTTTAATATTAGCCCAATTACCAGGCTTATATTTCTTGAATATTTGATCAGGGATTTTTGTGAAGACTCTAAAGACATCCAAATAAAAATCCGGCCACCTGTATGTGTGAGGTGCAATTCGTGTAAATGGATTTAGTATTTATGCAATGCATTTCACCAGCAACAATGCAATAAGATCGTAATTCCCTGAATACAATTAGAGCTTGTGGAGGATGAAGTGCCGTCACAGGATTTTCAAAAATATGTCTGTGCGGGAGACTAAACAAACACAGGACTGGTGCAGCGGGGGGTCCTGCGCCGCTTGGGGTTTGTCTTTTGTCCGACATGAGATCACCAGCACGATAAAGAGTCGGTCTGAATGCGTATCTCCAGGAAATAAAAGAAAGCGACTTTCCCCCGGCCTCCTGCTGAGAACAGTTGGGAACATGTGTCCAGCTGTCTGAAGCAGCTGCCTCTGTCTCAGATGATGTCCAGGGAGAAAAGGCGAAAGGAAGGAGGCTATATAACATAGCAGGGGGTGGCAGAATGAGGGTGGCTGCCTCTGATTGCCTTGAAAACCCCCTGTACTTCTCAAAGTGCTTTAATGGGGACAAAAGGACAAAAGGCACAGTCTTGTATGTTTGGGTTTTTTTACATTTATTTGTTATTGACATTGTGATTTATGAAATTCTTTCATTAGATTTTTTTCGAAATTATCATGAATTTAAAATGTTCACAGATTTTGTTGTAGCTCAGTGGCTCAAACTGGTGCAATATGCAAATAAATAGATATTTGCTGATCATGAACTGCATGACACTTCATGACATATGGGTTACTTTTCTCGGTGTGTCTTTGTAATGGAAAATTATAATTTTCCATTACAGTCTTGTATCCAAATTAACATTTACGGTAAATGATCTAACATGTTAAATCAGTGTATTCACATTGGTGTGAATACAAGCTCAGCTGTTCAATAAAATATGAATAGCCATTTAGTCAAATTAATGAACAGAAACCTGGCATTGTAAATTTAATTTTGATTCTCATATTACATGCTCATCAGCAGTACTTTGCAGAAAGTAGATAAATTAATTAGGATAAATTAAACAGGAATTATAGAATGATGACTCTGAGATGTATATGTTGCTTTATAATGGCTCACAACAGAGGATTTTGGCTTGATGCACATTAAAAATAAAAGCACTATCTGCAATAACAGTCAGAAACAGTGACAATGGAAGTGTGTACTTTTCAATCAAATATTTTATAGCTGGAGGGTAACAAATTAAATGACAACCGACTTGACTTCTCAAAAACACAAGCAGGAATGCCTGACTATTCTATTCTTTTCAAGGCAGTCAGACATGAACAAAGGAAAATGGTTTGAAAAAATGAGTCCCCCCCTCCCCCCTCCATGACAACAGTCGTCACGCGTCCTTTGCCACGCCTCTATTTTATCGCTTGTGATTTAAGTCATGGGCTTTGCCTGTGACGTGCACCGCTCATTATAGTGCCCTGACACGTGGATAATCCAATATAAATCAATCCCAGTACAGTTAGACATGTGATGTGTGTTTTAGATTTATTTAGTTTTCTGGGAAGCGTCTGTCCTTATTATTTGGAGGGTACCAGGGCCTCTGGGGACGTTGTGGGCAGATGGGGGTTGAGGTGTTGTCTCTGCTCACTGTACAGGTAATCAATTATTCTCTTACAAATGGGTTTCAGCATGCGGGAGGCGGTGGCAGGGATTCTTACCGCAAATCTGAGGGGGTCACGGAAGAGGCTTGGCAGGCGCACCATTTGGTGTGTTTATAAACTGTGGTTTTTGGGATCTGGTTTTTGAGTCATCGGTGGATTGGAGGTGGCAGCTGAAGACGTTACAAGATGTTAAAGAAGACAGCTCTTGTTACGACCCATTGAAAATTCAGGGGTTGCTCATTCAGAGGAAAAAATTACTCAGAAATGGAGCCCATTTTAAGGAGGCGAGGGAAATATTGAAGGCTCACCTATGTGAGGAGTCGCCACACACTGTAACTGGATTGGGTTCAGTGTTGCCTGTGCTACAAGCTGCATCCACAAGTTTGGTCCTGCTGAGGTGTCTTCAAAAGTCTCCTTGCCAGTCAGCTTCCAGCATTTTCCAGTCGTTGAGCCAGTCAGAGGTCACTCAAACTCCTTCAGAGTCTACAATGAGGATGCGAAACTTAATATGGGGTCTGTCCAATTACAGCGTGTGACCTTTCTTGTCTGCATCCGCCTCCCTGTTCTTGGAATCAGCTGATTTGTAGTGACATGACACTAATGATATGTCCCTGGTGACACTCGGCGCAGGAGGATATGATTACCCTCATGATGATTGTTATTTTCGGTTTCAGCCAATTATACAGCAGCATTGCATTTCAGCACCATGGACAGAGGACAGCTGTTGATCATTGACTCCCGAAGCAAATGCTTTGCAACAAGTGCTTGTAGCCGTCTGTCCAGAAGCTTCGGGGGCTTGCTGGCCTTGGAGAGTGGGAAGGGAGGGTCAAGCCAAGCCATCAGAGGGTCAAAACCTCCATCAAAGCCAGAGAGAGAGAGTGAGAGAGGCAGGAGTCCCCAGCTTTCAAGGAATCTCTGTCTCATGTCTGCATCTAATGGAAGATTTTGGTTTAACTTTCAAGTTCACTGTCAGATCCCTCAATATCAGAGAAAAAGAAGGGTTGCGGGAAAAAACTCAATCTTTGCCCTAATCCTGTCATTTTCTGGATGATAACCCAGTCAACATGGGACCGCTTCCTGATTTCATTTGGTGCTGTGCCTGCTCTATCTAGCATTTCCTGATGGTAATGGAGTAATCATTGGTCCTATTCATTCAACACAGTTGTTTCTTATCAGTTCTGATTGCACTTTGGGGGGATGGGAAGGCTGCTGGATGATGCAATGGCATGACAAGATGGGATCTGTCCAATGCAACAATGCAACCGTCCGAGATCCCATACGGTACCTGAATGTGACACTGTGCGATTGTAAGTGTGAGTCTTTGCTATCATTACATCATTATTACCTAAAGTACACAGGGTGTCATAAATCACCCAGTCGAAATGCTCCTGTCCAATAGGTCAAGGGGTGAGATAAGACACAAATGGGATCATTGACTGGTGAGAGTTTCTGGGCAGGACAGGACAGTGAAAACCTTGCCATCAGATTTTCTTTCTCTTTCAAAGATACCCCCAATAAAAGGATTTAAACGCCTGTCATGATTAAGATCTGTGATTAATTCCAAATCTGTAATTAGACATTTAGTTTTGTCTTCCCCCCCCTGCTCTCCTCCTCACTTCAGATGGTCCCTTAATCTTTTATCTTTGCAAGACTGATTTTATGTCACCCTGTGCATACACAAATACTCCATCATGCAGATGTTTTCACTGTCGTCAATGAAAAGCAGCGATCCGCCATTCAAATTGTAATATACCACCTCTATCCAGTCAGCATCTGCTGCACTATAAAGAGAAATTGCTCATATTTCTCTGGCAGGATAATGTGATTCACCATCTGCAGCTGCAAACCTCCCTATGCTACTTCAGTGCTTTACATGTTGGACTTGCAGAAAACTTGTCAAGAAACTGCAAGAAAGAAAGAAAGAAGGTCCTGCATTAAACAATGCACTCAGTGTTATGCAATTATTTTAATTATCACTTTGCAACGCACAGTGAAATGCATCCTAATTGCACCAATCAAATTTGCATTAGGAAGGAAAGCTACAGGCCCTTCCCCCCGCCCTCGACATCAGCGTGGTCCGCTCTCAGGCTCATCAGAGGCGTTCGCCCTGCACAGACACCATCTGCTTCCCGCTGGAGAGGAGAGGACAACGAGGACCTGCTGGGCTCGTTCATCACTCCTTTCTCAAATGCTGCTATCCAAAAAGGAGGAAAAGAAAAAAGGAATGATCAATTGTTAACTCCATAACTACACTGGAGATATTTTTGAGGCTCTCTGTAAATCAGGGATTACACTTTGATTACATTGTCCTCTTAAAAGGACAATCTGGATTAAATTCATTTCATTTAATGTGGTGGAAAAAAAAGGAAGGAACATAAGTGGCAACTGATTTCTTTTTTTCTCCTTGCGATTCATGTCAGAAGGTGATTTAGGCCAAATCTCTCTCACCATGAGCTGTTACTATAATTGAGAGTTTCACAGTTTTGATTCTCTTTAAATTCTGTTAATCCTTTCTTTCTTTCTTTCTTTCTTTCTTATGCTGAACCAAACAACCCAGAGGCAATCATTACTAGACATGAGGTTTAAGAAATGTTATGGCTGGGTAAGGTTACATACAAAAACTTGATATATTGTTATATCAAACTTGGACTCTGCATGTGTGTGTGCGTGTGTGTGTGTGTGTGTGTGTGTGTGTGTGTATATATATATATATATATATATACACACACACACACACATATATATATATACACACACACACACACACATACATATATATACATATATACATATATATATATGTGTGTGTGTGTGTGTGTGTGTGTGTGTGTGTATATATATATACAGAGTCCAAGTTTGATTTGGACTCTTAATATGAACCACAGATGGACTAGCAAATGGTTCTTGTAGTGTTACAAGCAACAGGAATGTCTGATTCTGGTTCAGGTTCTGTTACTAGAACCATTTGTTAGTCCAACTGTGGTTCATATTAAGGTCTAGGACTTGGACTCTGCATTAGATCCACTGCCAACTTCTCACTGCACTAAATGACTTTTCCTTTACACTTTAAACTGTTTACGTTTAATACGCGAATAAATGTGAATAGAGTTGTTGCATGAAATACTGTCAATATTTCTGACAGCTATTAATCATTTCTTTTGCACATACTGCACTGTATTGCTTTTTCATATAACATGTTGTGTATACATTTGTTGGCAACATCATTCACTTTTTAATCCCTTATAAATTTGACAACAACGTCTCTAATATTGTAATGTTGTCTTATGCAGTGAGGATGGAAACCAGTTAGGTCAATTACTTTCTGCACTCTTGTATTCATGCAAGTTTAATGCTCATTTGCATGTCTGGGAATATTTGGCGAATACAGGCATAGTGAGATAGGTGTGCTCATTACCAAAAACAAACACTTCCAGAGCAACCAGAAACCACACAAATTAACCCTAGACGGTGACGTGATTGATTAGTGGGCGCTTCGTTTGGCATGACCGTTCAGTTTAAACCCAAAAGGAATGAAACAAATGATGTCGTGCCCTGCCAATTAAGTATGACAGCTGGCCTACGGACTGGCGTGGAGAGGATATTGAGATATGCCTCGCTGACCCATAGATTGGTACAAGGAGGAGTGCGGTGCAAAGCAGTGCACCTCAGAAGGCAGTCCTTGGTGTTTAATGGAGATAAATTAACATCTGTCTCTCCCCAGGAGGGACCCTCTGCCTGTTCAGACAGAAAGGATTACTATTTTTCCATCTTTTCATAGAAGAATGGCAAATAGTAAGCCGCGACATCATCGCTCGCCATCTGTAAGCCGCAGATGTCACATCCTCTTGTGATTACTCAGAGGTGAAGCCAACAATAAGGAAGTGGCGGCACTTGTGTATCTATCCTCATGCCGAGGATCTGTCAAATACTGTAGCAGGGTTTTGGATTTGCAACCACAGTGGCATTTAGAAAGTCAGTTCACGGGAATCACAGGAATCTATTTAGGGTTGCGTTACTCTGAGTGATGGACATGCTGGAAATGAAAGAGATATGAAACCAAAAAATATGAAACATGCTGGAGATCTTTTTGCTTTGCAGTTACCAGACAGTTATTTTTTTATTTAAATTTATACATTGCATTTTTGTTTGCTTAATTGCGTTAATGGTATATTTACATTTACATTTATGGCATTTATCAGACGTCCTTATCTTACAATCATTAGTTACAGGGACAGTCCCTCCCTGGAGCAGTGTCTCAGGGACACAGTGGTAGTAAGCAGGATTTACTTTACTTTACTTAGCAGGCACTTTTATCCAAAGAGGAAGACACCAGCAATTCTCGGGATTTGAACCTGGGTCTTCTAGTTCATAGGTGAGTGTGTTAACCACTAGGCTACTACTACCAGTGCCTCACACTTTAATAAATGTCAATGTATCTAATGCGTTTATTTAAAATATTTTTGCTACAGTGAATTGTATGTGTTTAAGTCAACATAGGCCGATCAATGATAACATAACGACAGAAATATCACATAAGAGAGAGAGGGGAGGTGTGGCCATGAGTAAAATCTATAAACTCCATCAATTCTGCTCTTTCCAATCTGGACAAGTGACATGAGTGAGAGGAATTTTAAGTATTACTGGAACCCAAAGAAAACCTGGGAGTGTGGTTAATTACTTTCTGCAATTCTCAAATGGAAAAGCGATTAATTAGTCCCGGGTGTTACGTTTTAATTGCCTCTGGCATTTTAACTCCACAGTCCAAAATGACCATTCACATTGACCTGCTCAACTACTTTACAACCAGAGCAGAACCTTCAAGACATGGAATTATGTCGAGTGAGTCATTTATTCTCCACTTGATTTAAATTCAGTGCAGGCAGCCAGTTCAGACCAAAGATAAATGCATGAATTGACAGGTAATATGAATGTAAATGTAAAGATATTCTCCCGCCCTCCTTTTCTAAAACACTAATAACTCAGCCAAATGAGAGTATCTCAACAGAATAAAATGAAGAACAGCCATTAACTGCGTTCTGCGCTTCTTACGTGCTGAATATTGTTCAAGATCGACTGTGTCCACACTGCCGAGTGCATCTGATGTACATTAACACCTCATCTGAATACGATATACAAACTGCTACAAAAAAAATGTTATTAATAAAAATGTTGCCGGCATGAATGAAAAGAAGAGGACACTTAAGAATGTTTGTCCCCCAGAAAGCTTCTCATTGAGTGTGATGAGTGCAGCAACTGTGAAATGGACCAAATGCACAAGAGGAAGTGAGCTGAGGCTTGGCTGCTGTTTAATTAATGATGGAAACAGAGATAGGCTGTTAGTCCAGACTGTTGCCATTCAGACACTTAAAACAGTCAGGAAGGGAAGATGAGCGATGTAATTGATATTAGGATGTCAGGAGAGTGCTTCTGCTCCAGCCATTCCAAGTTTGCACTTATGCCATCAAACCAATTAAAAAATCCTAATATTATTATATAATTTTATTGTTTTATTAAATATTAACTAATCTAATTCCATTGTATTTCACCACTAACGGCACTCTAATGCATGTATGTTCTTATAAGTGGACTCTTTTTAACTGAGGTTCTCAGGGAATAAGAAGAAAACAGTTGCGTCGTGAGGGTGAATTCAGCGTACCAGCGCCCCCGGAGGAAAATTCAGATACTGCACATAAAACTAGTCCCGGATCTCAACCCTGGTTGTACAGCAGAACAACCACTCTAGTATTTGACGGCAAATACATATAATTTATCTATCTGTTTCACTCCCAATTAGGTAAATATATAGTCATGATGAGAATGGGAGAAACAAACAGCATTCAGAAAGAAAAACAGAACCCATCTGCCGGTGGTGGTTGCGGGGAAATTAATATGACTGCTACATGAGCACAGGAGACAAGGCAGCCAGCAGACTGATCAATAGCACTAATGAATAAATAGGAATATAAATGGCAATGCAGACATCAATGGCAGTTAGATTTTTAGTGATTTCCGGTCTCGTGGAGTGCTGCCTTCTTCAGTGTTTTTCGGTGATAACGATGGCATGTTTAGCAGAATCACACTCATCAAGAGAGGATTGCAGATGAAATGAGTTAGTTTATGAGAGACATGCCTCCAGTGAAAGCTGTTCTAGTTGTGAGAGACTGAAGGGTAACACACAGCTTAGCCCTGTGCTGAGAGCCACAATCTCATGTCACGGAAAATTGGCATTGACATAGATGTCAAGGAGCCAGTGGCGAATGAGGCCTGGAGTGCCTGTCTTTTCATGTTGGGTGCATTACAGCATGAAGAACACACAGGGTACATCTATTAATACTGTCCTTAATGGAACCTCAGGTTAATAGACTGTTGTCATTTGGCATTGCCCAAAAACAGCAGAGACAGGTGACCCAAGGGAGCAGTGAAACAGATCATATTGCCTCCTGTGTGCCACCTGATACAGGGAATATGCTTGGATTCATGGTTAGCAGAGGGAAAATATCTGCCAGTGCATCCGCTCTAATCGGACTTCTGAGAGCTTTGACTTTCACCGTTTAAATGCACGGTCTGTGAATTTGTTGGCAGAAGATCTGGTCGCCAATGGGGAGCATATGATCGTGTCTTCACCTCTGACTTGCAGACCAATAGAACTGGATAAACATGGTCTTCTGATTTAATTTAGAACGAGAGCTCTGATGCTTGGAGTCACACACACACACACACACACACACACACACAAAGAAACAAGAAGAGATTGGAAACAAGCGGTTTGATCTGTTTTAGCCGACTGAGACAGAGTGTGTGTCTAAAGTGTCGCAAGATAATAGTGCAATTGCTGGCATGTGAAAATGAAATGCATCTACAAGGCTGTCAGTACGCATATGCATCAAAATACCACTAAACAGCACTACCACTTTTTCATCTCTGATTCTGCACAGAGCAAAATGATGATGGTAAGCAAACAAAAAACACTACACAATACAGAGTGACACTGCAGTTAGCATTGTGGCCTCACACTTCTAGGGTTGTGAGTTCAAATCCCAGTTTCTAGCTTTATCAGCACGGAGCTTGCATGCTCTCCCCGCCTCATCAAGGTCTCCTCTGGGTGACCTGTGACAAAAGTGACCATGTAGGTGTGCCGTAATTACTTCTTCTTTCAAACGTAAAAGTGTAAACGTTTACTCTACGCATGCGCACACAGAACCGGACAGGTAGGGCCATCAGGCAGCCACGTGCGACGCGTTTATCAACGCAGCACGCTTTTATTCTCACTGGAGCAAGTGGCCTCGAATCCTTTTCAGGGTTTTTTTTAAAAACGTGTCTGGGATATCAGGCATGAAAACAATTCCTGGAGGGACGATCGATCGATAGATAGATAGATAGATAGATAGATAGATAGATAGATAGTTTTTGCACGTGCATAGACACATACAGGCGCACACGAGCCGTGCACGCGCACACTCTCGCGCACAGACACGGGCGCGCGCGCGCCCGCCCGCACGCGAGTGTGAGGGTTTACGCGGAGACGCCGCTACTGTACTGCGAGTCGTCGGGAGCGGAGCGGACCGTCTGCAACAACAACAGTAAAACTATTCACCAAATTGTATGTATATAGATATATAGATATACATTTAAAAAGAAAAGAAAGGTGTCGTCCTGTAGCGGCCAGGCGCAGGTGGACGGTGGCGGCTTCACCCGTGCGACCGGAGGATGCGAGCGAGCGACCGGAGGATGTCGGGCACGCCGCGTCGTGCCGTGTGAGAGCGGGGGAGAAGGGCGTCCGGGAGTCCGCCGAGCCTCCCAAGTTCCCGGGCGACACTCGGCCGTGAACGGGACTTAGAGAGCGACGCGACGGTGCCGGCGAGCGAGGCTGCACCCTCCCCCGTACCCCCGCACCCGAGTGAGTACCGGACTTTCTCCTCACCGCCGCCCCCGGCGAGAGCCGAGCGAATTCTTCTCTTCACGCCGCCGCCGCGCATCTCAGGTTTTTTATTTTTGTTATTATCGTCATTGCCGTTTTTGTCCAGCACCACTTCCACACGCCAGACTCGGTGGAACAATACGTGGCGCCCACAAACTTGCCACTTTCCGTGGGTTAGTTAGCAGGTTGAGCTAATCCACCCCCTTCACCGACGCCGCGGTTAACTAAGAACGACAATGACGACGGAACGAACGTTGTAACAGGCGCATTCAAAGCCGTGAATGGAGCAGAACGACGGGCGCCACTACGGTGCAGATGGCTCATGTTTATTAGTGTTTTTTGTAATGGGGGCAAGTGGGGCTGAGTTCAGCAGAAGTGCAGTGGGAAGCCTGGCGGAGCGTCGGGATGCAGCGTGGCGTCCCAAAGGTCTTTTCATTCAGGAAAGTCGGGACGCCGACGGGATCCATTTCGCTTTTCTCAATTTCGCTTAATTTGGTGTCTTAAATTACTTTTCTTTTCTTGGAGGGGGGGGCTTGTTGCCACGCAACCGTGCGTAAAATGTTGTGCTCAAACTTTTCTTTGGAATTTGTATTATTATTATTTCTTGCTCAGTCCTCCCTCATATTCCCCTTATTAAAAAATATAGTTCAGGATTTAGCAGATCCTTTCTTGCTTTTTTGAAGTTTGATATTTTAATATTTACCAGATAAGGCTGGACTAAATATAAAAGGAATATAAATACTCCTATTGTCACTTGACTGAATATCTTGAGTCGCCTGAATCGTACGATTATTGCTGCTTATTGAATACAAACTTTTCTTTATTTATAGATTATCAATACATTGATAATTCCTCATCGATACAAAACCGCTGCTCCGCCTGCCTTTAGGTTCATAATCGGGTTGTAAATTATGTAAAGATTTGATTGTAATTGTTGGTGAAAGTTGAAAACATGTCAGTCAACAGAGAAGGGTGTGGCAGCCAGTAATACGTCCCTCCAGATTTTACGTTTGTGGAGACTGAAACCTCCCGGTTCCAGCTCCTGGTTCCCCAGTGGCCTTTGAATCTCAATATTGGAATGTCAATTAAATTAGAACTCTTCAGCGACTTCATGTGAACCGGCAAAACAAGGCCATTTTCTACGAGCCATCTCAACGCCATTTAAATGTCAGCCAGTGCAGAACATCGCCCGTATGCATATTAATCTGCCACGGGATGCTTGATTAGGCTTTCAGCGCCTTTTATTCTTCAGCCCTGTGGTGGAAAGGTCTCGTCCTGTTCCGGCGCTACGGCCTCCAGTAGCCCAAACAAGAGCACGTGGTCAGGCCCCTCTGAGGATGTAAGGCTGACTCTCTGTTATGATATTAGCTGCTACGAACCGAACGCTGACTGTGACCTTAGTTACTAAGCAACCTCACATAGCCGGCAAGTGGGTCAGAGCCTGATTCAAACGCAGCGGTCTGCGTGCGCTGCAGGTCTTCAGCAAGTAGGGAGATCAACTTTGAAGACGTCTGCAACTGGCCTTTGTGTCACAGGCCTTTATGAGCATGGATTTCAACTCATTTAGTTAAGCGAAATCAAATGTCAAACAAAAGGTTGGTGCTCTGCGTCCACCCAGGGGCGGTTTAACCCGTGAGTGGAAGGTTGCGGGTTCGAACGCACTGTTCACAACGAGCGGAGGGGGAAACGCAGAGGACACATTTTGTTGTGTTTTGCACTGTGTCACTTTTGAAGCGTCTTACGGCGAAGCCCTACAGAGGCATGAAGGTGCATTGCATTTTTATTAATACATAATATAAAAAGTATAATCAAATCATTGCAGTGCTGTATATCAGGACAGGCTCACAGGGAACAGGTCTGGGAGAGAATGGGCCACAGGTAAAGAATAAAAAATAATGAAAAAAGGACTTTACCGTCTACATCATTCTGCCAATGGGAGCCATAAAAAGACAGAGTGGCCCTTTTCCCCATCCAGATATAAAAATCGAGTAATACTTTAGCCACAGGCAGGGCTTGGTGCTTGTATGTGCATCAGAGTATCAATAAAATCATGCAGGCAGAGAAATCTGCAGCATTTTATTGGTTTGTGATACTGTGTCACTACAGGAGAAGTTTGGAATTTTGTCATTTTGCTGTTGTTATGCTGTCATAATTAGCCTGATACACACCCAGTAGCTGGTACTTGTCATGGAGTTTAGTGCTGACACCACTTCTTCTGCACACAGAAATGTGCAGCACTATTAGTTCCATTGCTTGGGTAATTGTGTTGTCATCAATTAAGGGGAGGTGTTCAGACAGGTGAAAAATTAAAGGAAAGATATGAGTTTTTGAATGGGGCATCTGGCAAACATTGTTGGACCCTCTTGTCCCCTTAAAGGGAAAGGTCAATGGAAATCAATACACTGAGATTATGACTGATCACTTTAATTCCATAATGACATGTTTATCTGCTGATGGGAGCAGCACATCCACTGCTGAAATATTAAAGGAAAATAAGGCAAAGCATTCTGTTGAACAGATCCTAACCCTGCTGAGCACCTATGGGACATTTTGGATGGACTGTGTTCACCAACATTGTCACAATGCAAAATCCTGGAAAATCTAACAGTCTTCATCCCACCCATATATATCCTATGCATATTCAGCACCTAAGACATTTTTTAACTCTTTAATTGGATTGCATCTTTCTTGTCATGTTTACAGGTCTCCGATTATGAATGTTTTCTTTTTTACTTTTATAAAGTTCTTAGTGGACCACTAATAATATATCAATTCAGTCTTGGTGCAGAATTACAGCCACTTTTTGCCAGATTTCTCCAGGACGCACCGTATCGGTGTCTGTAGCTCTAAATGCTAATGAGGAGGAGAGAGGCGGGACGAGGAGGAGAGCAGCCTATAGAAGTGCGCAGACATTCACGGAAATGATATCATCAAGACTCCCTGTTTTGCACAAACAAGAAGTCATGTTGCCATTTTCCAGAAAAAATTAACCCTCTGAGTCTCATTCGATGGAACTAAAAAAAAAATTGTGCTAATTTTTACATCCAATCACAGAGCAACTGCAATGATTCACATGTTTTCAAGCCGTGACAGTCAGGGGAGTTACTTTTTTAGGGGAGGGGTGGGGAAATTCTCTGGGCGGACAAAGCATGAGAAATATGAGGTAACCTTTCCCCTTATGATGACATAAGGGGACAAATTCCAGATCCAACTGTCCAAGCTGCTGCTCTCTGAATGGTGAAGCAGAATGGCCAAAGCCCTCTTTACACCTATTGGCATTTCTAACCACTGCAGGACCATAGACAGGCTAGGAGAACTCATATTTATGTGAAGTAATCTTACAAAGTGAAATTTTCTTGATGGGGACCTTTAAAAATTATCGTTAGTTCTATGGTTGTTGGTTTCCTGGTATTAACATACATGTTGATTTAAAAAGGCTGAATTTTACATCAGTGTCTCTTGGGGGAAGACTGTTCCTGCGGCACGCAGTATGTAATGCTGAATTGCACTGGAACAATACGAGGCAGCAGAGGTCATCATCTTCATTGTTCTTAATTTGCTGTATATTAAATGTGGCTGATGTTGCATCTGTAGTTAGCAAATTGTTAATTGTTCTTTCTTCCCATAAGCATTTGCATTTAACTAGGAGCTGGCTAAAAATATATATTTTTACTCATTTTTTCTAGTTATAAACACTTTTGTTCTCTTGAGTTTTTGCATGCTGAAGCCCAATTTCAGAGAGGCCTGCAGCTAGATAGCGCTCGGCTCTATTTTTATGCTCTGGCCAACTTCTAAACTTGAGTGGAAGGAACAAGCCAGACACCAGATCAAGTGGTTCACCATTGCATTTAGATTTCAGCAATGCACCCATTGTTTTAAACATTGTGTTTCTGGTCTACTGAAAAATGTGAATTTGTGAACTTCATCAAAATAAAATCTGATAAATGGTTTGTTTATTAATTTCTAGTGTACATTATTTTTATGTACGAATGCACCATTATTAAGGCTAAAAGCTCAAATTTATATGAATGTTGAAACCTGCACACGCACGCACACATACACACAAATACTGCTACTACTACATGAGTAAATGATAATTCCTTCATACCCTGTTTATTTTACAGATTTTTTTACTTTTCTGCAATAATACAAATTTTGGCATCCATTATTGAAATCGAAGGGTCATTCATTAATGTGAATCTAGTAAAAAAAATTTGAATGTTGACAGTTTAACAACACATTTAGTCCGCAACATAAAGGTTATTGACATAGGCCAACAGGCTTGGGACAAGACCTAATTGAAAGTGACAAATTTGCACTGAAGTCTAGCCCAGGGGGAAACTTTGGCAAAAATATAGGGCCATTCTGAGGGACCAGTGTGGAGGGAAGCAGTGACACGTCTCATGTAGACAAAATAATGGGACCTCAGGGAGTTCTACTGTAAGATCGGAGACGTGTAAAATGGGCATGGACAACAATGTCTGGAGGGCCACTTCTGGGTCATCTGGAATATATTTGCATGGACTGGTGGAGGGTTATTTAACTGAGAAATTTAGATTTCTTTTGTATTATATATGCATTATAATTATATGAAAACATAAATGCAGATAAGATATGATAAGCTCTAGTATAGTTTATAGATTTACGCAAATATCAAGCCAATCTTCACCAGTGAATGGTTAAGACCGGTAGGCGATGCACTATTTGCAACCTGGAAATGGTTTTGGGCACAAATTATCTATCGGTCAGCACAGGGAATATACTCACACTGTGTTTGGTGAATTTATTCCAAGACTGCCCCTTAATTATCTGCCTCTGACTCAAACTAGATATCAAACATCCAAATTGTCCAGTGGCGAGGCCAATTATTCTTGTGCGTAATCAGAACCTGAGCCGTGCAAAAAGCACACAAGAGGCAAAGCAGCAGAGGGCACTATTTCTTTATAGTCTTATTACATTGTTTTATATTGCTCTAGTTAATTTGTTCCACTTTTAACCATAATAACTAAAATTCCAAAACCCCTTTAATAGACGGAATGAATAAATGAAACAAATGAGTTCTCAAATGCTACATATATTGCCAAACGTTTGGAGAGTCCACCTAGATATCTTGTTATAGAGATGGATGGGTGAATCCCAGAGGAAAACGCACAGTCTCAAGCAGTTTCAAACTTACAAATAGACAAAGTTCACATTGAACAGTGGGTATGTATGTGTACATGTAAAAAAGGGAAATGAGAGTTGTTGCTATTGCAGTTATACTAAAAGGAAAAACAGCATATTTTCATTTATTGATTTATCACAACCTGTAGAACTGACTTTCTACCATACTTTTATGACCATTAAATGTGACCAGATGCAAGCTATACATTTATTGCGCTTGCGTTAAACGTACCCCCATCATCACTTGGACTGGTGCCATTTAATGGCTGGCTGTGTAGCTCTCAGCAGTAATTTATTTCCATTTGCACAATCCATCAGAGTTGCTTTGAGTCACGGTTAAATTGGAACTTCTTCTGTTTAGCTGTGGACACAAACCACGGGTGTTGAAGAGAATCTTCCCATGGCCACCCTCCTATGGCCAGAGGCTAATCACGTTGTTTAACTTCATTTTGAAATGCGGGAGCCCAGTGGTCTTTAAGACACTGTGTAGGACGAGAAATATCCCTCAGGAGCCATATGACAAGTTAATTTATGTAATTACACATGAGCCTCTGCATTGTGGAAGATGACTTAATGCAGCGTATTGCTGGTTGTCTGTTTCAAGAATATTTCTGATCTGAAACAATGTTATTCAAAGTCCTAAATATCTTTATCTTTAAGAAATGGTAGTGTTTTTATGTTGGTGTGACTAGTTGTCTCCATTTAGCACTGCAGTGATTTGATTGCGCTCTGTGAGAGAGGGTGTTTTAAGCTGAGCCCCAGAGTCAGTAATTGTAATTAAGCAAACACTGAGATTGTGATTTCCTGGACGCTAATGGTGGCATTAGAAACATTCAGGATTTCCATATTTCCATTTTGTGTTGCTATTTTAATCATCTGAATTTGGTCTTTAGCGCAAAGGGGGATGAAATCTGTGTTCAAGCTTCTTGAACAACACATCCTATTATGTGAGCAGTTCCAAAAATAATACAACAATTTAACTCAACCACTGCTGCTGTTTTATTACTAGTCCTTCTTGGGTACTATTATAGCTCTACTACTCTGTTTATTATTCTTAGAGGCAATTATCCCTCCATCTATCTGTCTATCCTTCCATCCATCCATCAAGCCATGGACGCATACACGAACACACCCTGGGGTGCCAGTCCATCTCATGGGTTTTCAGAATATAAAAATGATGCAATCTTTTATTCTGTCAGTTACTCCATTGCCCACTTCCTAGTGCCCCGGTGGTTGTGTTTCTACCAACATGCAGTGCATCCATATAGGTCCTTTTTAGGTCTTTAAACATCTTCCCCATCTGTATATTGTTGTTGTATGTAAGCATAATTTAATGAAGCAGAATAACCTTTTGACCTTTCGTTCTTCGGTCTCTCATCTACGGCATCTACAGGAAGATTTGTTTTGTGCATAGGCTACCTGTTCATCCTGTGTGTTGCGGAGAATACAGATTTGGTGTGAATGAGCGTGTGTGTGTACTCACCCTGTGACAGGTATTCTCTGTAGGGTTTGTGTCTAGTGATTGCTGGGATTGGCTTCAGCTGACCCTGGCTTTGATAAGCACCTAGAAATAGATGGTTGGATGAAAATATATTTAGTGTGTGTTATAGGTGTGGAACAGGTTGCAAATGATCTAAAAACATCTGTAGAGAATATAGCAAAAATCATAATGGGAGTTTTTTTTATCATAGGTATAGATGTTATAGATACAGGAATTTAGCTTTGTTTGTTGTTGTACCACAGTAAACTCCTTTAAACCAAAGTGTTTCCAAATTGCTGACTTGGTTTTGCCTTTCTTGGACACCAAAGGCTCTCGCTCTTTCATCTTGGCTCGATCTGGACTGAATTTGCCACTGACTGGCAACGAGCGAGTTTGAGCTTTTAAGGAGGGGAATGGGTGCAGCAGACAAGAAAGGTGTGTCAAAACTAATACAGTACAATTGTAGGGCCCTATGAAATTTACCTCTTCACCTAAAAACTTTATGATTATGGAGTAGATGGGGAAAAATAGCGGATTCCGTTTTATTGGTTGGAATTTGCTATTCCGTCCGCGTCTTCCACATCACGGAAATAGTAGACAAGAGTAGACAATCGTCATTTTACCTTGATTATAATCTTCATCATAAACTTTATCAAATGAAAAAATGTGAGCACCTTTAAGCATCTACGGTTAGTTAGATTAGCCTGATTACCTTTCACACCACAGTTCCTATTCATCTTACCGTGCATTCAGTAGTGTTTTACTAGGCTTTTACATTCCCAAACGTACACTGAATGTTTTACAATTAACGGGGGGGTGCATTAAATCTCTGTTCATACCCAAATCAAATATCCCAGGGCTCACCACAGCCTGAACGCTGTCACCAAACAATGAACATTTTTACTGCTCCCAGACAGTAGGCAAACATTCTTGCTGCATTTTTGTCTCGTCTTTTAGCTGAGGATAATTTGCTATTAATCTGCTTGTCTCCTTTGTCTGCATTTTGCATTGCCTTCACTCTCCCAGACTGATACAGTCTAATTCGTTTTTACTCCTTTTTTTCCTTGCCTCTCCATTTATTGTGCTCCTTTTATGCGCATTGTGTCGAAGTAGCCGCCGGCGTTCTGTTCTCTCATTTGGCTTGCACTCGGTTACAATGCCGCGGAGAAAATGTGTAAAAGATATTCATTTTGGATACTCCAGATTAAATTGTACCCCTCTTCAGCAGTGCAATGTCATGAAGGACAGGGTGGTTTGAATGAGCCCTGAACAAGATACTTCATCACCCTGCTGGAAAAAAAAGGAGGGGAAGATAAACGCTTTTCTCTTAATTGAGATCCGGACTCTATCCAATCTCCCGGCCCAGATTGCAGTTTTGTAAAGCGATGTGAATACGCGCTGATCCAGCTTCATCACTTTACAGCATGCCAGCAGTCCACCAAATGACATTTCTCCGTATCTCATTTAATGAGAAAATAATATTTGCCAAGGCCAGTACCTCATTAGTACGTCCTGGGGTGTCTTTAATCCCACGTGGCTCGAGTTGGACAAGTAATGTGGAGTTTTTGTTGACGGAGGTTTAAGGACTAATCAGCTTTAATTACCTTCATCCGGTCACACGGAGGCCGGGCAGCATGGGATAAATGATATTGGTTCTTTGAAAATTGCTGGCGTTCCAGAGAACAGCACTAGACTCTGCCGGCTGCCGACACCTAGGAACAGAGGGAAATTGAGGATTTGGGACAAATCTGAGATTAGGAGTAGATTTACTGAAAGATGAGGCACGGGGGCTCATTGAGGCCAGTTCTGTTGGGTTATTTATATCACTTCCGAAGAAAAAAAGACCACCACTTTTCTGGATATTTTAGAGCCACACCATCAACCATCAAGGGCATAATTGATCCAGTTCTTTATTGTTTTACAAAATACAAAAATAACCAGAAAATGGGTTAGATTGAAAGTAAAATTTCAATGGCAGAGTGCTACAAGCTTGCTCAGAATTGAGCTTGCTCAGTCTTGTAAGGTCAGTTGTCATCCAGATTTCCATAAATAAATGGATGAAACAAGAATGAAACATGGTTTTTAATGATGATTTGTCATGTGATGCATTAGATCATCCAGAATGAGGAAGTAGCCTGTGCGAGAGCTGTCGATCATCTGGATCCTCGTCTGGTTCATAGGCAATTGGCATTTTCTAGGTTTTATTATTTATGGGAGTACAGGACACCTTACCTGTAGAAAACATTTAGCAAACTCCAGTTTAAAAATTTTGCCCTTAGTATTCTGGAAATTTGTTCAGTTGCCTAATAATAGCATGAAATTTGCAATTTTCTCTTTGAAAATGCTCATATTTTTAATGACAAATTATAAGTGTCAAGATTTTAACATGTCTTTGGTCTAGACAATGTAAATTATTAATAAAATGCATTTAATGCACAAAAAAAGAGGAGCTGTCTATGGTCCTGATTTGTGGACCGTGAAGGGGTTAAAAATAAACCGACTAAATGCCCAGTGAGTGCTAATGTAAGTCTTTGTGTGACTGCATGCGTTCATGCAGTCACCCTTATCAGGACGGAAGGGGCTGCTGCTTCTGGACCGGGAACAGATAAGTGTGCCCTGTGGTGGAATCCAGTCGATGCCGGGGATGGTGTGCCGGAGCCGCGGGGATGAAGTGGCTTTCAGCACGGCCCCTCCTGATTTTATGTGACAGCGTAAGGGCCTAATCCAACTGGGCCACAATAAAGGGCGCTTTCTCTCTGATCTTTTATATTGCAGAATGTCTAACACGCTCACACCCCAGTAAAGATCAGGGCTTATGGGGAGTGCCGTAATGAGGAGCTAAAGTCAGGCAGAAGAGCCCCAATATGGGGTTCGTGGCAATTTCTGCATCCTGCTGATATCATGAGAAGGCACTTTTATGGATATTAATTCATCGCCTCCTCGGGTCCGTGACTCACGTTGACCTGCCTTTGTGATAGCCTCTGCTTTCTCTCAAATCATTCAGCACGGCTTAACATCCCAATGTTCCCTTTTTGTACCACCCCTCCCTGCGTGTAATTTTCTCCAAATCCTTTTCACATGGCAAATGATTTTTTTTTTTCTCATTTAAAACTAGATCGTGGGTGTTAACAAAAATATATAATTCCTGTGTCTGTCTCAAGGGAACAAGTGCTTAAAAACAACAGCACTGAACACCAAAGTCCTATTATTGTGAAAGAAGCCATTGCATTTCAAGGAATATATCATTTTTTTCTCCCTCCAAGAGACATGGTTGCCCATAGCGCTGCGACTGTTAGCAGCATCAGGTCCTCCGTCCTCCATGTTCACTCACACTAGAAACATTAGGGTTAACTGCGTCGATTCGAATTAGTCCGAATAAACAGGTCCAGGAAAAAAAAAAAAAAGCCTTGTGCTTTCATTTGTGCCAATGCTCACGGTGAACCTCCAGCTCAGTACACCGCGACAGCGCCAACAACCCCCCACCCCCTTCCCCATTAATCTAACAGGTGATTATCAGAATTAGAAACTGCGGTTATCGTGACCCAGTAAGATGATGCTAATGAACCCGGTGCTCTTGTGTTATGCAATTTGTGGCTCGTGGGCAATAAGCTTCTTATCATGCTCATGAATATCAAATGGCTTCTTAACCTCATGTAATACACGCCTGGTGACATAAACACCCCTGCCGAATTACTTAGAACTTAATCATTTTTGCTCTGTTACAGTAAATTATAAGAAGGAGGTCTGTTGCATCATATCCTGTTTAACTAAACCGTGCAATCAGAATAATCCCTTGGATTTGAGGGCAGCTCTTTATAATACGCTTCTGATTTTTATAAGAAATGCTTTCCCCCATCACGGCAGAGGACCACTTTTAATATTGGGTCGAGGCGTAGACCAAATGATCACCCGGGAAGATTTCTTCCTGGGTGGAAGAAGTCACGCAACCCTGCCGGGTGGGAATGAGCGCCGGGCTCCTCTCGCCGTGACCCGTCCTGAAAGTGAAGCTGTTAGCCGCCCGCTTCCTCGGTTACCAGAACCAGAGCCCCAAATCGCGGCTTCAATCACTGCCTGCTGCTCGGTGCAGACGGGCGCTGGAATCGTTCCAGACACACTCCGCCGGGAGCTTCCGACAGGTTAGTGTCTTCCTCCTGACCCCCATCACCCGCGGGCCGCCTGGTGCCGATCCCCCCCAGGTGTGGGGCTTTAGCGATAGAGCAGGTAAGTAATAAGGGGAGTGTGAGAGGATGGCTTCGCTTTGATATCTTTCTCTATCTCTCTCTCTCTCTCGTTCTCTCTGGTGCATTCACTCGCTCCCACTGCAGGGCTCAGGGAAACAAAACAATAAGATTTGCAGCGGCCACAGAGCACGGAAAAAAAAATGGCTGTGTTAGAGTGTGCACTGATTCGAGAGCAGCCCACACCGCTTGTCTTTAACCTCACGCTGCGGGGAGCCCCCTTTTCCCCCTCACTGCTTACATAACGCCGACTTTAAATGCATTTTACTTCGAACGGCCTGTCCAAAAAAATCCCCTCACCTGCATGTGGAAACGTTGTAACAGGATCAAAGTTTGGCAGGGAATTGAATTTTCACGTTGGGAAAAGTTCAGCTGCCTTTGGCGGGGGGCAGGACAGGCCTGTGGGGGTGTAATAATCAGGACTCCCACTGAGTCCTAACAGAATTTGGGGTTCGTTATGCAGGAACATGAGCGCCGACTTTGAACTGCTGAGTCACTTTGTTTGGGGGGGGCTTTTATTTTGGGAAAAACCGTGATGTCGACAGCTCACACGTGGGGGGGATTAGGGAGAGTAATCCCTCTGCATGGAAACACAAATTCACACATTCCTTTGCTGTGTTAAATACATTCAGCAAGAATGGATTTGTCCAGCAAAGCATGTAATAACATGCCTCTGTGTGTGTATGTGGGTGTGTGTGTTTGTGTGGATTTGTGTGCACTTTTATGTTGAAGAACCATTTGCAGATGTATACTAACGTAACATCAAGGAACACATGCAAGAAAGGATATGTGGTATGGTGGCAGCAGCACTGTTGGGTTAAACACTTGCCTATGGACCAGAAAACACCAAAATCACAGGTTCAAACCCCACTTAGGAATATTGTTCCCCATAGCAAGACACTGTAAATGTTACAACAGTGACACTGCGCCTTCCAAACGAATCGAACTGATCTGCGAAAAGGTCAATTAGGAGGCAAGCATTGTATCAATACAACTTTATTTATATAGCTCCTTTCATGCAGATAGCGATGGGAGGTCTTTTGGAGAAAATAAAAAAGTGTGTGTGTGTATATACATATATATATATATATATATATATATACACACACACACACACACACACACACACACACACACACACACACGTGGTTTACTGTTTCAGCATGTGCTGATATTAATATATAAACGTAAAGTTGCTGCACACAGTGATCTGTTCTTGTGTACCCCTGTATATGTGGTAAAAGTCAGTAAATTGTTGATTAGGAATTGGTTAGGAACGGATCTAGTCGATAGGAGTTTACTGGAAGCCTGCATGCAACAGCTGCCATTTGTCCCTAGAGGCAGCCTAGCGTGAGGCCGGTGGGAGGAAATCCGGATGACCTTAAACAACGCATGATCTTTGACAGCCTAATCTCCCCAGTGTTCTTGTTCACATACCCGGTCACTCCAGACCACATGTCTTTAGGAAATGTATACCGTGGCAGGCGACATGTTCGAAGTGAAAAAAAAAGGCTGACATGAAGATCACACCTTATTTCTGTCTGTCGGCTTCCGGATTCTGTGTCGGAAGAGTGAATAATTGACAGGGTTTCTGAGATAAGCCTGGCTCTAATCTCACCATGCTTTAGTTGTCAGAAAGGCAACCTGCGGCAAACAGGAACAGATAGTTGTGATACTGCGCCATCGCTCTGTTCAGAGATAGGTCTCTGTGAAGGGGGTGAATGTAGGATTTTCAAACTGTATCTCTGTGTTTGTATCTTCAAATTAATGCCAAGAAGCCAAGGTATCTATAAAGTACAAAAGTAAGACATTTATCGATCAGGGACAGGAATTTAGAATGAGTAACACACACACACGTTCACTGCTGTTTGAATCTAAATTCCTGTTGATAGGCTAAAAAATATGGATTATTTTACTGGCAGCTAATTAAGTGCCTATGGATTGGTCCTTAAAGGCCTGCTCATCTGAATGTTAGCAACAGAAAATATCACATTTGTAATGTGTGCTGATGTCCCTATCAATTTTTCAAAGATTACTTTGGAAATGTAATTCATTACAATTACAAATGACCCTATTTAAAATGTAATAGTATTGTACTATATAAAAGTAATGAAACAAATTACATTGGATTACTTTTGTAAATTTTGATTCAATGTTATGGCAGTGCTTACCCTAAAGCACCAGACATTGACTACTGTCAGACTTTTTTCAATATATAAATTAACATTGTTATAACAAAGATAATATGATAACAGCCACCCCAGGGTTAGGTTTGCAAGGTTTGCATGCTTTCCCTGTGTTGGTGCGGGTTTTCTCTGGGTTCCCGGCAGCCATGACCCTGAGTAGGACTAAGCGATTATAGAAAGTGAGTGAGAGAGCAAGTATTAAACATGCCTCAATTGCTTTGTCGTATCACCAGTAAAATGTCGCCTCTTCCTCTGCTTTTAACTTGGTGAGTAGTGGGCAGCCAAAGGCGCCCGGGCAGCAGTGTGTGGGCACGGTTCTTTGCTCAGTGGCACCTCAGGGAATTACGATTAATAATAATGTATTAATACATTACTATTAATGTAGCAATAATTGATGGAACAGTAATTGATGTTGATTTTTAAAGTAATGGACGTGAAAAATACCTGGAGCCTCTTGAACATTTTATTGATCAAAATGATAAAATAGAAGAAACAAATGCAGTAGTAGGCAGTTACACTGTTCTTGTGAATTCTGCTGTTACAAAACAGTACTACTGCCTTTTTAATGCCAGTTCAGGATCACACTAGGAACTTTGGACACACTCTGGTCATTATACAGGCCTTTTCAATAGTACGGTATATAATATTATACTGTACCATGTCTAGTTTATTATACATGTTCATGATGTGCAAATGGTGACGTGTACAGTGTAGTCTATATTACTTAAGGCTTGGATTGGTTAACACAGTGCTGGGCCATTGCCCACATCCACTTTCTGCACGCACTTAACTTATCAATGTGCAGTAAGAGGGAACAATTGGCACCAGTCGGAGGGCTAAGAACCAGTCCACATTCTCCACTGCTGCCAGCCGACGACAGGAGTGGATGTGTTAATTAAAACAACTTAAGATCTGGAAATCTGAGAACGGCCGTGGTGTTACTCTGCCACTCTGTCTCTATTCTCCACTTTGGCCAAAGGCACTCTTGCGCAGTGCCTGAGATCCTTGTTCTTTTGTGCAGGAAGAATAGCCCACTAAATGAAAAGCCAGGCTGTGTGTGTGAGTGTGTCTGTTTCTTGAATGGCGAGTGGAATATGGGTGTCTCAGCAAAGGTGTTTCTCATTTTTCATATCCTGCCCGACACAGTCGAAAAATAAAGATGAGGTTAAAGTTAATGAACTTTAAGAAATGAATAAATAAATCAAGCAGGGCTGACTGAGATTACACACATCATTAGGCAGCAGCACATTTTAAGTGTGCGGCGCTCAGTCTACGGTAAAGGTCCTTGTCTGTGTACAGAGCATATCAGAAGTGTTTGGGGTTTCATTTCGTTTGTTTAGTTCCCCTTTGGAAGCGGCGTTATTATAAAAGCACAGGTAGCTAAACACATCAAAGTCAACCAAATCCGCTGTAACATTTTCCTTTGGTGCTTTTTTGCTCTTCATCAGAGTGCAGCATCATCTCCGGGCTGGTTCGTTCTCGTTTTTAATCAGGCCGGACCACTTACAGCTCCACTCTGCAATCACTCTGATCTGAAGTGGCCATGGCTGGTACCCCTGACTTCGGTTCTGATGTATAGGCATGACTACTAGGGCACCAGCAAACATGCAAACAATTAAATGTATTCATGAAAAGGTTCATGGGAATTTATCTGCTTGTTTGAGGAGGTTGCCAGGGTCAAAAAACAGGGTGTGGGTTCCCCTGGAGCACAGAAGCTTTGAAAATTTCACTCACTGCCCCACAAGTTATCGGAATCAAAAGGAATCAGGTTGATGCTCTATTCATTGCCACCAGTAACATCAGATCACCTTTTGGTTTTGGTGTACTTGGGGTAGTGTTTTTACTTTTTGTTGGTTTGGTTGGCTGATTTTGTTGCCATCTTCTTCTCATCTCTTGTAGGCATTTTAGCCTTCTTTGAGGTTAATGGTCACTTTTTTTATACAGACACCCAGACTTAATACTTTTCATAAGGGTTAGGGTTAGTAGTTATTTAGACAGTTTTTGGGTACTAGGAAGTATTGAACTTATGAAATTTGATTATGAGTAGATATGTATTGTAGATTGCTGTTCTTACTGCAAACAAAGTCTGGGCATATTTTTCTCTGGTATAAAATTGGGATGGCAGTTAAGTATTGAGACTGGGTGTACTCAAGCATTTAATTTTTAAATGATGACAGTAGAACATATGGCACAAAACGGTGTGCAAAGCTTTGTGTAGATGCAGGACAGAACATTAGCAGTAGAACACAGAATTTATCATATTTTAGGAAATTACAATGTAGAAGACAAACATTCATATGATGAACATGCCTATGATAATATTGCATTGTAATATTAAATATGCACCAAGAGGCAGATGTTATAATAGCACTGATAATAATATAATATATAACTTGATCAATGTGCTTTCATTTGATTAAAATTATGCAAATAACTACTGTTTCAAATCTTCAATATTCAAAATGGTGTTGATATTTGTTCAATGAACTATATCAACTATAATGAAATTCCTATGTGCAAGTCAAATAAGTACACAGTGAGCAATATTGTTTTAATATCAAATATGGAGCTACTTACAGATATAATGTTGTCAACATCTCAACAGTGGACTGTGCATACAGATTATTATAATGCAACAAAAATATAATGCAAACAGCTGCAAGGTTCTATTATCAATTTTTCAATATTCAAGTTGGTGACCATGTAAAGGTATTGAAAAGGTATTGGTTTTGGATTAGGTCTTGGTCAAAGGTG
Source organism: Denticeps clupeoides (assembly GCF_900700375.1). Lineage (NCBI taxonomy): Eukaryota > Metazoa > Chordata > Actinopteri > Clupeiformes > Denticipitidae > Denticeps > Denticeps clupeoides. The sequence goes on from NC_041725.1 coordinate 10,382,271, forward strand.
GTGTGTCCATATGGTCTTGATTATGTGTCTGAGTGTCTTTTTTTCAGAAGGTGTGCATATGTTGATACATACCTGAGTGAGTGGTGTCTTTTGTGACCCCGTTTCCAAGTAGTGCCCCGTTGTGACCCCGTTTCCAAGAAGTCATGTATTTCGTCAATGTAATGAATCAGAAATAATTTTGACCTTTGTGGCGAGAACTGGTTAATGAATGCATCAGGTTCTACTCTGTGGTATTGTGTCTATTTTGCTATCTTCCATCTAAAATCCGAATAACTAAAATCTGTTATTCCATAGCAAGTGGTGATTTAGACAGCATTCATAAATGTATTCAGAAACATATTCAGCGTCCAGGGACAAAAAGATTATTATGGGTTTTAACTTGACATTTGCCTTTTGAATAAAACATTCAGTGTCATATATTTCTGACTGAAAAAAAGGATGTAAAGTGTTTTAAGCATTTGCTTGTTTTGGTAATCTGAGGTGGAACTGCTCACGTCATGCACTCGTTGACCTTAGAGCGTATAACATTTCCATAAATGCTTTTTGTGCTCAGCTTTGCACTGGAAGGCGCCACAGTTCGGTTAAAGAGCGGCTCCCTAATCCTTTAAACAGCCCAACATGTGTGACACTCTTCTCTGCAGGTTGCACTTATCCACCTGTCCCAGAAATGTCAGCCTTTTCTCTATTATCCTTTCACACCGCACTGATGGCTGAATGCTCGGACGATGAAACGTCCGATGAGCTGTCAGTCTTGCCTGTTTATTTATTTCCCCCTCATACCGCATACCAACTGGCTTCCCTGTGCAGGATTTGGTTTTGCTTTCTTGAAGATTTGGCCTTACGCTTCATTTAAAAAACAGCACACTGTTAATCATTGTTACTGTATAAACCGTATGAGGATGCTATAAAGAAATAGTTTTCAACATTTGACAGGGTGGCCTGCGAATTTGACATATGATCTCATTGTATGGCTCGATTAGTGCGCTCATGACTGATTACTCCATTATTTCCAACTTCTCAACTTGTTCACGAGCATATTATTCATAAAGAGAGTGGTAGTATTTTTCCCAACATGACGCAAATTACAGCATCTCTACGCAGTGACGGCAGCAGCAAGTTCATTACTTATTGTTCATCATATTTATTGTTTGTACATATGCCAGCGCTGGATTTGTTATGGTGATCATTATTAGATTAGATAGAATTGTGCTTGAGAGAGAGAGGGGAGAGTCGGTGTTGAAAGATGACATCTTCCAAGTGAACAAAAGACTCCACATCTTTGGAAAGGCTTCTGCCAGGCCCTTGTGAGCCTCATACAAATCTGAAGTAAGAAATATCGGCAAGTCAAACAGAGGAGTTAAAGATAAGATAAAAACCTGAATATGTGCATGGAGAAATCCTTCAAAATCTTGTTTTGAAAAAAAAAAAATTACTTTTTATTTATAGATTAAATTCATGGTAGACAGCCTAGATCCACTCAACGGTATGATGCTCCAAGACTTGTTGATGGATGCAGGATCAAATTAACACTCATGCCTCATAAAATAATAGGTATGTCATGAATAATTTTAGACACACAACGTACCTTGCTGGAGACTACAATTACAGTGCCATGTTCAAAATGATGGGCAGGTGGTGTTGCAGATGGACAGATGAATAAAATCAAATGGAAGATAAACTGCTTACATTTTTGGACGAGATCCTCTCAGGATTAAGTCACATTTGTTGATATTTTTCATAATTACACATGTAGAAAATTTGAATTTATTCCCTGGGAGACCTTTACAACAGAAATTAATTAAGTAGAGATAAAACTGCATTCTCCACCATGCTATATAAACTTCAAGAATGTTCAGAGAGTGCACTGGGCTGCTAACCAATGTAGAAGTTGAGTGGAAGAAACTCCTTGTTAAAACCAAAAGAGCCAATTTCTACAGGCAAGCATATGATCATACAACTAGTGTGCATATATTTAACCTACCTACTAACACTACTTGAAACACTGATTTGAATCATATCATGCCATCAGGTTTTCTATATAAACCTAAATGTGTAATTGTAATTGTGGGGAAGTGGTGGCCTGCCTACTGCTCACTATGGGTGATGGTTAAATGCAGAGGATGCATTTTGTTGTGTCATCGTGTGCTGTGCTGCAGTGTTTCACAATGACAATCACTTCTCTTTTTCATTTTCTGTTCATCTCTTATGAGAGATTTTTGAACAGTGCTTTAGACAGCCTCTCGACCAGCATCATCAAAACTCCGAACATGGGAAGATTTTTTGGAACAGCGGACTCCTTCTCACCGGTGGAGAGCTTAGTGTAGGACAGATAAACAGGACAACAGAAATAAATCTCAGACTTTGTTCTTATTCTGCGTGAAGGGGAAAAAAATAATCAAACGTCCACTTTCATTTGATGCAGCCTTATGAGCTCCTTAATAAGAAAACAATTTCTGTTGCCTGCATCCACATGGGAAATGTCAACTTGTGTCATTTATCAAGCTGAGGGAACAAAAAAAAAGAGAATTTGATGTTCACATGCTGTGAGATGAAATGCCTCAATTTGTGGAAACCGTGGTGGAGCCTTTTGGGTTTGTGTTAATCACTCTTGAGTCAAAGCAATTACTTGCTATCACCTTAGTTTAAGGTTGCTAATCCAAAGTCGTACAATGGCTGAGCTGAAGATGTTTCAAGCTCAGCCCGAAAGAGTAATGTATTCCAGTTTTAAATCTCCACTTGAGTGATGGCGAGCTGCTTAGACTGGAAATACAAGCTGGAAGGAGACCCATTGTTCCCCTGCACTTTATGGTTGATGGCCACACCGCAGTGCATTCGTCATTGACTGTGACACGAGTCACCGCGACTGACTGTCATTTCGCCTGGCACCATCCGGCCTTAAAGCTGTGCCTGCTAGCCACACTCCGCTAGGGTTCTTGCAGGAGATCCCACCCAATTTTTTTGATGGTTTAAGGACTGAAGAGAATGTAACCTCAGGTGGTCTCCCATGGTTCCACTGCAGAACAGCTTGAAATCGACATTTAACAAGTCCAGTTCTGAATGAGGGGTTAAAATGTGGACGTAATTTATTACTAGTGCTTTGGAATTATTCATATTTTAAAAATCTTGATGCGCTTCTCACTTGAAACTGCATTAAGAATGTTAGGATTAGGCCAGTAATGGAATATTCATTATCAATTACTGCTGAATAAAATCTGTATAATATGTATTATTGATAATAACAAACTAGCTCAGAGCTTCCTTGACAAATCATGACTGGTAATATTTTAACATATATTACATATAACCTTTTTAATACATTTTTAAATATATATTTATATGTGTGTGTGTGTGTGTGTCTCACTGCAATAACTGTCATGCACTGTTGTCTGACTTCATCGGCATCTTCAGTGTCTATGCATGTGTGTGCATGTGTGTGTAGGACTATAGAAGCACAGACAGGTCTTGTGCGGTTGTGTTAATTTGTTTTGTTCTGTTTATTGATTACATGATTATTTGGTAAAAACAAAAAACTATATATATTGCCGCTATAATCTGTATCACCTTACTAGAGCCTGAAAGAAGCCGTCTTCCAGTCGGCTTTTCAACATCACAATTTTTGTGAGTAACAATCCAGATTTGTTCCAAATACAAAATCCCCTGATAGCGCACCTTGCAGTACTGCACATTACAGTCTTTGCAGCAAAGCGATTGTTCTTTGAGAATCCATCTTTTTGCATCAGTCGTTTGTCTAAACAGTTCATTTTACATTTACATTTACATTTACGGCATTTGGCAGACGCCCTTATCCAGAGCGACTTACAACGTGCTTTCAAGTTACCATCGATGAAGAGATCAATTCCGGTTCACTAGGACCCCAACTATGAATACATCTATTTAATTCACTCTGTTGTAGATTCTGTACACATTCTGTACACAATTTTACATTTATTTCATGTTGAATTCGAAACCAAATACACAACTGTAAACTGTTTGAAAAAGAATTGTGATCCCAAATGAAGCAGGTTGCATGTGAGGCTCATGATCCTAATGAAAACACACAAATACCCCAAAGCAGCGAATACCTCCATATTTAGCCAGAAACATTCCAATTTTGTTTATCTGTTCACTTTTCCATTAGCAAACACGTCGCTGTTTAAACATTGATTAAATGTAAGAATCACTTCGAGTGCTCATCTCGCAGACTAAACTTGAGTGAGTGTTGCTCGGAGTGTCAGAATGCAGTCGTCACATCTGACATGAAGCCGATGAGACGTTTAGAGAACATGACAGGGCCCGTAAATGTTCATCAGAAAGCAGCAGATTAGAGGAGCTGCTGCAGCCTGCGGTCGGCTGATTAATTGGGAATTATTTCCTGTCACAGCCGCGTTGTTATTACTCTTCAGCGCAGGTCTTTCTTGCATCTGAGGACTCTCCTCTTGGGATGATTCTTGTCACAGCAAACGCAATATCACAGCAGACATGAAAGGCGTGCGTCTTGAGGAGGCTCGGCTTAAAATAGCTTCCTGCAATATCCTATGATACTGGTAGAAATTAATGAATGCGGGGAGAAATAGAAAACGGGTACAATGAGATAAACTCAGTGTGAGGGGAAGAGCCAACAGGTCACGACCTTAATTATGAAATTAATAAATCAAAGACGATAAGCCCTATTGTCGCGCCTTTCTTGATTTAGTACAGAGACCGGGTGAGCGTAATTATAATAAATGATCACTGGTACCTTAATTTAATCTCCCTCAGCGCGCCCGAAGGCTCTGGCTCGGACTATCCTAGGGCTCAGTAATGAACCCTGAGTCCCAAGATTAATATTTGATGTTTTAAGCTGAGCATGTAAACAAGCATGGCTCGATTCCCTGCCTGGGTGCAGGATGCGGGGAGGAAGAGAGCGAGCATCTCTCTCTCTCCCCGGTGAGAAAATGAAGATGTGGCGGAAGGCGGCTTTTGAGCCCGAGTGGAACCCTCTCTGATATCTGAGGTTAACAGCACCGGTTACCCTTGTTTCTTCTACCATCTGCTTCTCACCAGATTCCCCGCGAGGTAAGTGATATAAATAAATAACTTTGCTGGCCAGACGCTGAAATCCCCATATTACACTTTTTTTTCCCCACCTTCTCTGAAAGTCTTCCAGGAAATAGACTTTGAGGTGTCATCCAGAAGACCCCAGCTCCCATCCCCACCCCCCCCCAAACCCGATGCATCAAAACCGCTATGAGCAAACCACGAAAAGCTCATGTGTTGATTTCAGGGTTAATTAAACAATATAGCGCGGTAAATGAGTGCCGGGCTTTATTTGATAGTTTTACCGTGCAGCAGTGACCTGCATTTTCGAGGATACGTTTGGCGGGCCAGCATTGCGCAATCAATTCCCCGGCTTTAATCAGAAATGAGCACGATGCACTTTACATAGCGTGGCACATGTTAATTGCGCCGTTTTGCATGCTTATCCTGGCTCAATCACGCCGAGCATTCGGATTTCGCCCCTCCGTCTGCACACCACCCCTAATTTTGAAGTCTTACTTTACAGCTCAGTATGATATCTAATTAGCGGAATCCAGCAGAGACCTCTCGTATTGCGCTCAGACAATTGGATGCTTTGATTAGGATAACAATGAATGGCTTCAATGTGTGAGATGTAAATCCAAAATGAGATTCTTGTTGCACCGCGTATCATGCAGGCCAGGCGTGTGCCTTGAGAAGCGCCTTGTTTTCTTTTCGGCGTAGGTTCAGACACGCTCAATGACGATCGACACAATCCGCTCTGTTTTTCTTGGGCACGTCTCTGCGTACAATGCAAGGGAAATTGTCTGGTGATTAGAGTGACTCCCTCTGAGTTAAGAGATGTTTATGCAGGGGATTGTTGCAGTGGCGGAAGGGGATAAAGACTGAGATCCAATATCACTGGATGGGCCACCAGATTTTTATCACGCAGCTTCGTTTAATACTGCCGACAACTGATTTACCGCTTATAGTCCTATAACATGAATCAAGGGCTGTAATGACTGCATAACAACTGTACATCAAGATGATTGTCGTTGGAGAATAAAGTGCAGATATTACTTGCTGGCTTAATCTGTTATCCTAAATTGGTGATTCAAGGCCCTGTCAAAAACAAGTCTATACTCCCTGTGTTCTTCATCATTTTTCTGTCAGCTTCAACAAAAATCAATATCCAAGCTTGGTGCCATAGCCGAACAGATGAATTCCTCTCGCTAGTGCCCAATCCATAGTGAGAATCATCCCACACCCCTTTGCAAAAAAAAGCTGCAATTTTGACTAACACTTATTGGTTCAGCATTATAACAATATCCAGTAGCTTCACAACTGACTGGATAGAAGTAATGCATCAAGAGGAGCTGTCTTTAGTAGACTGTATTATATTTCTTGGCAGAAAAATATTGGGTTGATGCATAGTTTTATCTGCATAGATATGTATATGTGTATTAGATAAGCACACTTTTTTTTTTTAACTCAGAGTTAAGACATATTTTGTATGAGACTGTTATGTGTATTGCTTGATTACCAACCTTAACATTATCATGAATTTGACAGCGTTCTTATTTGAATTAGTTCAAATTGATTGTCTATTACAGAGCTATAGAATTACGTCTGTTTTTTTTTTGTTTTTCAGTGGTATCAAATGGACTCACAACCTGTTTCAATTAAGCATGCACCACAATCGGTATTGTGTTACTTCTCAATGTTGAAGCACAATGTGCCCACATGCAGCCAGATCAGGCCGGCTCTCTTTTTATAGATTTTTGCCCACAGGAGAAAGTTTATCCCGGAGCCAGGGTCGAGTTTCGGCTTTGAATCTTTAATTTCTTTATTTATTTTTCACTTATTTGTGCCGTTCACATGCTTTCATTCCAGGGGATGGCTGTAACAGACACAACAGGGCGCGGCATCTTCTCAACAAAACTCGTCCAATAAAAATCAATTACTGGAGAGCAGAGTGACATAAATCAGAATCCAGTGGAAAAAACTGTAGGCGCCACTGTCCCCCTTCCTTCCCCGGACGGCCAGACCAGTGGTGCATGGAGCTGAAATGAAACGGGCGCCTGGAAGAGAGTCAACAGTAATTCCGAAGGGAAGGTTTTATCCCCGGCTTATTGATAAATCTGGTGATTCATCACGGGGGCTAAACGGAGTGCTGAGGCTGAGAGTTCTGTCCACGAGTCGACGATGCCCCTAATGCCCTGGAAGGACACCATCCGTGATGCCACGCTTGATCTGTCGCTCACCTGCTGCTTTCGTCCTGAATTCATCTGTTTTTAATTCACTGTGGGGATTAATATATGGATTTTTGGCGGAGGAAGTGAACTTCTCTAATTGGGGCCTGGGCACTGAGCATATCAGGAAGTGATAAAGTCTGAAATGAAACAGCACAACGATGCAGTTTTATCAGTATTTCCGCAGAAAAAGAAGACCGGCGCTGTGGCGGCAGCACTTGCGCGGTCATGTGTTTGCACAGATTGCCGTTGGCATTGCTAATAGGTTGTGCAGCAGTTCGATTTTATCCGATAATCCATGTAAGTCGCACTCGTGAGTAGCTGCCCATCCTTCGGGAGTTAAATTGTCTGAATGTGTGGCGAAGGCGCCCAACTCTTTCGCCAGCAGATGATGCATGATTAGAATGCCATGGCAACAGATCAGAACCTAATTAAAAACATGTTTGCCCTTGAGGGAATGGGTCCGGCATCTCACCAGCGCTCATGTGGTGAAGAGGAGTGTCGAAATGGAATGCAGATTTAGTGACAGTGATGTTTAAGTGCTGTGAAGTCCTAGATGGAGTGTAATGATGTGGAATATGGCCATTTATCTGTTGTGCGCATTTAAACCTCGGAAAGGCCTACGGAGGCACTCCTGCCTTATGGAGCACTGAACTGGATGCTGCACTGATTTCTTTTATCACCCAGATTTGCACAAGGATTATTGCTGCTCTGACCTGAATACATCTACAACACACACAAAAAATACTTTATTACAACAGGGCGTGTCTCGTGAGTTCTGAAGTCCAAACTGCCACAGATGTCGAATATTTATGAGTTTAAAGCTTTGTTCATATGTTAGAACCTGAATCTGAAATAGTGCAAAAGCATGACTATAGACTATGAACATTAATCATGCTTCCTGGCAAAATAATAAAAATAAATAATAAAATAATTGTGTTTGTCACATGTGATAGACAGCACACGGTGCACACAGTGAAATTTGTCCTCTGCCTTTAACCCAGGTGTGTAGGGACGGTGCTTTTTCTCAGTGGCACCTCAGTGGCACCTTGGCGGATCGGGATTCGAACTGGCAGCCTTCTGATTACGGGGCCGCTTCCTTAACCGCTAGGCTAACATATCCTAACATAGATTTCTGTTTGAGTGCAATTATGTATGACACATGATCTTCAGCAAAATGTTTAAAATGGAAGGAACCCATAGGGATGATTGAAAGCTTTGACATACCGGTTCGAATCCCGATCCGCCAAGGTGCCACTGAGGTGTCACTGAGCACCGTCCCCACACATTGCTCCCCGGGCGCCTATCATGGCTGCCCACTGCTCACTCAGGGTGATGGGTTAAATGCAGAGGACAAATTTCACTGTGTGCACCGTGTGCTGTGCTGCTTTGTATCACTTTAACTTAAATTTAAGTTGTGTGTACAAAATCAGTGCAGCATCCCGTTCCATAGTGATTGTTACATTAGCAAATACCCACAATGCAGTATTCAGCACAGCAAAAATACCCCCATAGATACACTTTGGATCCACATGGTGGTACAGCAGGTAGTATTGTGAAGTCACACCTTTAAGATCACTGTTTCAAATCCAGGTCCCGGCTTTGTCTGCCTTTTGACAGAAGTTAATGATAACTGTTCTCAAGACTTTACACTTATGACTGGTTAAGTGGGAATCTAACATGGTAGCCGGGACAATTGTGGAAAGATTGCTACCTCATCTCTCAACATGTCATTGTACATGGACAGCAACAAATGTGCATGTGATGAGAGATCACTCAGAAAAATCATCTGATATCTCCTGTGTGACCTCTTGTAAACCACATAAACCACATTGTACAAAGGTAATTAGACACAGTACATGCAGAATTATACACTACTAGGGTGGTAGTAGCCTAGTGGGCAACACACTTGCCTATGAACCAGAAGACCCAGGTTCAAATCCCACTTACTACCATTGTGATCCTGAGCAAGACAGCAAGTTGCTCCGGGGGGGGACCGTCCCTGTAACTACTGATTGTGAGTCGCTCTGGATAAGGGATGTCTGATAAATGCTGTAACTTTAAATACTAAGAACTTTGCTCATGTTTTTGTTTTGATGTAACTTCACAAACCCAAAGAGTTGGCTGTCCTGTTCCCTAGTTCCCGTTTTCTGTTCCAATTTTTACTAGTATTCTCAAAAAAAGCACATTAAGAGTTTACCAGATGCCTCATTTCCCATGACCACGCACTTCATATTTATCATTTTCATCTATTTTCAGAGCGCAGTCCTGCAAGTGGCTACCCTGAAAAAAAAAAAAGAACAGCAATGTATCACAGAGCTTTTATGCATTTTTTTAAAAAGTCTAACAGCGTAATTTTTTTTCGAGGAAACAAGTATTATTGATGGCAGGGTTAGTAAATGATTAGTTTTGATTACAGAATCTCATTACTGCAGTGATAATCATATTAATAATTCTGATTAATTACCCAGTGTTCTCAGCCAAACGTTGAACAATACAGTGGCATTAATGTTAAAGGTGACGGTATCGCTGCATACAGAAGCCACCATTAGGGATGTCACCCCACATGCCACACTATAATCTCCCAGTTCCTGTCTGATGATAAGTTAGAGTCATTAGGATGTCATCAGAGGAAAATATCAGTTTTCCTCTGCTAATTAAGTGTTACAATTTCCTGGATTTAATTGACAGCAAGTGAGTGCTTGGTTTTGAAGGCACCATGCAGTGGTCTTTTCTTTCAATTTATATTTTGTTTCCTTTTCTAAATGCTCTGCTTAGCAGAAGTGTCCTGCTGTGTAGGACTTACATTTCTTATATGATTTTCTCCCTGCATGGGATTTCAAACGATGTTACCATCTGATCATTAAATTAAAATGAAATTGAAAGACAATACCAACTATTCATGCACTATGTGTACAAGTATGTACATCCTCTTATTTGGATGAGTGGAGAAGAAGGAATGTATTTATTATTTAAGTATTTTGCAAAAGAAAGAAAGTGAAGTGATTGTCATACACAACAAGAACAGCAGCTATCAAAGGTACCCAGGATTGAGGTGTTTAAAATTAATCATCTAATTGATCCATCACGATGCAGACGTGGACAAAATTGCATCGATGCAGTGCAGAACATAATCGCTTGTATTATAATGATGTTGCTTGGGGATTTTCTGATATAAAAATTATTGTTAATTTTAGTAGTGCTTACTGTGGCGGCCTGATCTGAGTACAGCGCCACTCTGGGGAGGACATTCACGCTGCACGGTGCTGAACTCGGTGGCCTTGTTCCCTGAACGTGGTCAAAGGTCAAATGTGTTGAATCGAGACGTATTTTATTGTGACCAATAGAATCCAAGCAGGCGAGTGTTATTTCTGCCACTTCGAAACACACAGGTGAAGTGGGAATGGAGGAAAAGCTGATCCTAACACTCTCTGAGTGTACAGGGATCTACAACACAACATAATCGTCTTACTGGGAGTTTAGAAAACCACGCATATTTGTTTATGCTGAGCCCCACGGTGAGTGCAGCACTGCCACGTTCGGTCAGAAAGTGGCTTTCGATTTTGTTCAATGAGCAGAAAAACCTGACGCCATGGACGTCTGAACCAGGTGTTGAGTTTGTGGCTTCAGGTTGTAATGGGTTTGGGTCGGTGTGTAGTGGAGGAAACTCTGGTGAAGCATGCAAAGGAAGGAGGCCCTACAGGAAGAAAGAGAATGGGTTTCCATCACACTCTCTGCATCAGGACAGGGGCTGACGACTAACTCCGCACACAGCATAGTGACGTACTACCAGTATATGCAACTATTAGAAGGTTACATGAGGACAATGTAGAAAATGTATGGGATGCATCACGATGCATCAATATGAAGGCATTGATAATCCTAATCGAATTGGCCTGTGAAGGTTTACACTTCGACCCGGGGAGCAGTGTGTGGGGACGGTACTTTGCTCAGTGGCATCTCAGTGGCACCTTGGTGGCTCGGGACTTGAACCAGCAACCATTCGATTAGGCATCTACTATTTGCTGGTACTTTTGACATATTGACATATAGTGTGTAGATGGACAATGCATGAAAGTACATCTTGTTTGTGACCAAGTTTCTCTTGTCACATTCCCTTCTAGGAGTAGAGAAAGTGAACAATGAAGGGAGGGGAAAAGGTGGCTGGAAAACACACAAACACAACCAAAGTGCAATAATAGTGCGTTTATTTACAGTGCAGGTAAGTGAGGCAAACACACAAACCAAGCCAAACCAAAGACAAGTGCTAAACAGCAACTAACAGGAGGAACACTACACACACAAAAGGGATTATTTACAAAGGGAGAGAACACACAAGGAATAGGCAACAATAGGCAACAAAACTCCAACAGCACAGAACACAACTCCAAATCTCTCCCAAAAAAATCGCCTCTCTTCCATGAGCACTAGGTTGCCATCTTTGTGAAGGAGGCATCCTTAAATGCATCCTGCGGATGTCACGTGATGGCATGGGCGGAGGCTCCATTCACCAAGCCTGTCCCTTAAGTACCTAAAAGGGAAACTAGACCCATACTCACACACAGCACAGAACACAAACCACTACGGCCGTAGGACTAGGGACGTATCACTTGGAACATCATCTGTAAAGACGAGGAACTTAGAGAGCATAGGCCAGGCAGGGCAGCACAGTGAGATTAATCATTTTTAATGCTACACATTCTCTGTAGCACCTTGTCCTCCCTTGGCAGCCGTTCCAGACTCCAGGTCAGCGTAATTCCCTGCCTGCCTTCCGCCACACCACGGGTATCCAAATGACTTGACACCCCAGCACTTTCTGGGAAATAGCTTGACAAGAGGACATTGCTGGGTGGAAACGGTTGAGAGGGGCAATGGCTGGAAGTGTTCATAATTAAAAGCTCATTTGGCCACTACAGATATGCTTATTTCCTTCTACTTCCTTTTTTGGGGGGGCGGATCATTTTTTGGACTTGGATTAAGTAGGGCTTGCAAGGATGATTAACTAAGAGTGACATTTATCCTGCTGAGAAATAATTCATTATTTTTATAGTTTTTTTTATGCTTAATTACTTAAATGCACACACTTTCTGTGTTCATTTGTTTGGGGGACTTTTGTCTGACATGGTTTTCACTTGTCCCCTTAGAAGAAGTTACTGTGAATCACCTTTATCCTATGATGGGGCTGCTGTATTTCAGGATGATGATGATGTCTCCATCCACAGGACATGAGTGTCACTGTTTGGTTGATGAGTATGTAAATTATGTAATAAGATAAGGGAAATTAGCCTTTTAACATTAATAGAGTCTTTTTCTCTTCTTTATCACCTATTCAAGGTCTTACATTTTACTCTGTGTTCATATCCAGTTTTAAGACTATTTCCATGTTCAATGAATTATTGTTTTAAATACTTTTGTTTTTGCCAAAATTGAGCAACCCTAGTCCTAATATCGCTATAATGCACAGTTTATTTCCTTTATTCTCATATTGTCATTTTTACATGTATTTGTACTTATTCTCCTGTTCACTGGGATTTTATTTACTCTCAGCAGCCATAATGGAGGGCTGTATCAAGGGAGCAAGCTGAGAGATGCAAAAACTCAACACTTAAAAACACAATTGTCCATTTGTCATGCCGGAACTTGTACTTTTGGGGGTTGGCTTTCATTGCGCTATCTCACAGCCAAGCTTCCCCTCGGGAGCAAGGCAGCTGAATTGAGCAGGCGTCAATGGACCCGTTAATAAGTCTAGTAATGTGGTTCGAGGAAAATCAGATGCATTTGTCAACAAAGCCAACTGTGCCTTCATGCATATTGAGTTTTATTTGCTTTGTAGATTTCAAAAATCCATTGAAAAGACTGTAAATGGCTTACACCGTATCACAGTGCCATTGTACAATTTTTCTTGCACAGAACGCTGTCCTTGTAGGCCTGCGCAAACAAAATCTTGCGAAATGGGTTAAACGGCAGGAAAGTGCTTGCATTTTTCCACAGCCAGTGGCCAAATCTAGTATCCGGGTTTATCTAACACAAACCCCACCCATGGTGCATAGCCTCCAGGGCACGTAAACCAGGCTCCCTCTCTGTCTGAGGTGATGATTTGAGACCAGCTTCCTGCTGCCTCCCCATAAACCTTTCATTATCTGAATTACCGTGCAGTTCCTTCAGCCCCAGCAAAGGTATCTGTATTGATCCAAAAAAAGAAGCGGTTTAATCTCCCTTTTGCTTGGAGGCACGCCAAGACATGGAATTTGTAGGTGATGATGACAATCAGTGGTTTTAAAATGGCGGCCCAGATTATATAGCGGTCTCCTGATGCTGCCAATATATTGAATTTACATTCAGATGTGAGGCGTTCTCACCCCTGTATTGTGTATAACCAGCCATCATGTTGTTGAAACCTGAATAGCAGGTATGTTTTGTCAAATTATCACATTATATGTCAGTCATTTTTACTATAACGGTTTGTATGACTTGATTACATGCTGTAGAGAGTATATACTGAAAGTAGCACTTATTAATCAATTAGAAAGTTTTGCTATCTGTGAACAAATTACTACTTATCTCAAGGATACCCTATCTTTGGTTTTTGCCTTCTGTTTGTCAATTTGATGTGCTGCTGATTAGTCTCAAATAAAACCATAAAACCAAGATTTCTATGGGCATATATTGTTCATTTTTTAAATAATGCAGAGAGCTACTTCTCACTCAGATATCTGAAACGCATTGTTAAATAGACAGGGAGACTGTGTTAATAAGAGTGCATGAGCAGTGAAAGTGAAGTGATTGTGAAACACTGCAGCACAGTACACGGTGATACAACAAAATGTTTCCTCTGCTTTTAACCATGAGCAGTGGGCAGCCATGGCAGGCACCCAGGGAGCAGTGTGTGGGGACGGTGCTTTGCTAAGTGGCACCTTGGCAGCTCGGGTTTCGAACCGACAATCTTCTGATTATGGGTCTGTTTCCTTAACCGCCAGGATATCGCTGCCCACTGTTGGATATTATGTCACAATTTACATTTACATTTATGGCATTTATCACCCTTATCCAAAGCTACTTATAATTAGTAGTTATTAGGACAGATCCCCCGGAGACACTCGGGTTAAATGTCTTGCTCAGGGACACAGTGGTAGTAAGTGGGATTTGAAGCTGGCTACCCCCTTTTTTGGGGGGCAGTGGTTGGCCTATCGGGTAAAGGAGCGGACCCCCAATTGGCCTGTCATGGCTGCCAACTGCTCACAGAGGGTGATGGTTAAAAGCAGAGGACACATTTCACTGTGTGCACTGGGTGCTGTTTTGTGGTTTGTCACATGCACTAATTTGTCAATCAGAATGCTAGAATTGTAACTAGCTGTGTAACTGGTTTGGTAGCAGCTTTGTCTTAAAGTGCCTTGTATGAGTGTAAAGTTTTGAGACTCAATCATGGAAGGGCTTAATTCAAGGTACATCACTGCCATCAGCACCAGCTCAGTTTTGACCTGAAAATGGGTACGCCACCGAGATCATAGCTGAGATTAATCTCTTCTTGCATTATTACACTTGTGAAACCTGGATGTGTGGTGTTTACATCCTAATGGGCACTGGTTTTGAATTGGGGTTTGGGAATGGTTTGTTAGTGACCATACAAGGAAAACAAGGAAGTAACAAGACTTTTAATGATGTTAGATTGACACAGATATAAATCATACAGAATGAGGAAGTATATGAGGGCTGTCAATCAAATCGTGTTCTGGGTGACATAAATAATTATAGTTAGTTTATCATGAAACTGATATGAGTCAAGTGGTTTTCTTGTGTGATCTATTTATGTAAATTCTGTGCACACCTTCGACCTTACACTAGTGTGTAGCTCTTTGTTTAGTACCAGAACTATTCTCCATGACTATTATTGCCCAACTATTATTAATGTTATTTTATACGATATTATTTATGTCTAGTTTAAAACTTATTAGAACAGTATGCCAGTATTTATAAAGAATCCAATTTAATATATTAGATGAACTGAGTAAAATATTTCCTTAAACCAAATACTCTGCCAGCATTTTGTTGCGCTGTGACTTTCATTTGGTTATATTAGCTATGTTGTGCTAGCTATGTTTACATGAGATTGTTGCTGCGCTTTCTTGATCTGAAAAGAAAATGAGAATGGTATTGGTGAGAACCGTATATGAAAAAGAAGCAGAGATCATGCAGGAAGACCCGGCACCACTGTATATGTATTCATATCATGAGGCACACAGCAAATAATTTGAGCTGAATGCACAGGAACGTCTTCCATCATATTTTTATCTCGGCTTGTGGCACATTTCCAAGGCAAGTAGCTTTACACCAAGCTGGTCCCCTCTTCCCCCATCCCAGTGTTGCCTGCCCCCCCCCAGTTCTTTCAAGCTCTCTTTAATATTCCAGCTAAGTTGCAGGGCGATAAGCATTTCAGCCACACGTTTCCATGACCAGTAGTCCCTGCTCCCTCCTACCTCTTCTCCCACCCTGCAGTTTGCACAGATTTTACCTAAAGGTGCCTCTCGTCATTCAGGTGCGCTCAGTCTCACATTGATGGAGATAATTGCCTCCCGCTCTCGCCTGGGTAATTGTCTTTTGATTGAGGTCATCAGGACAATCAAGCCAGCATGGGGTGAATAGTGACAGTGAAACACTTTAGATGGTTGGAGGCAGCAGGGAAGACTCTGTGTGCAAGTGTGTGTGTGTGTGTGTGTGTGTGTGTGGTTTAGAATGAGGTGATGGTTGAATGGAGTGGAGATGCAGCCCACTTCCTGCCTGTGATGTTCAGGCTTTTGTTTACCCATGATAAATAGCACGTCTTCTGCCATTAGAGGATCAGCTGATGCAGCCAGCCAGGCTGGTGTGATGGAGAGCAATGATGGAGGAGTAATGCTTCCTGATTAGCTCTGGGCTTCAGTGCCTGTTCCTGCTTCTGTCCACACATTGTAAGGAATGGCACAAATTGTGGGGTTGCATCCAATGTGATGCCATTATTGTTTTTGCTCATATACATGTGACCATATCAGACTTGGTGATTTTCAGACACAAAAAATAATAATAATCCAGACGTACATTTTTGAGTGATTGGCTGTCAATTTTTTCCCATTTGTTGTACTTGACCCTCCCATTTCGTATTTCCATCCATTGCATCACTAGCAATCAGCCTCAGCATTAAAACCGTTGACGTGTTACATAGTTATCTCATTACAACGGAACCTGTTAAGGACTGCCATATATTTGGCAACACTGACATGTTTTTAAGCAGGGAAGAAATGGGCAAAAGTAGGTACCTCAGCTATCTGGACAAGGACGAATCTGAAGAACTGCAGGTTTTGGGTGCTGTTCAAGTTCATGTTGATTTGGCTTCCATTCTGTGGAATGCACCCGAAAGGCCGTTCCATGGAGGTGTCACTGCTTCTCTGCTGCTCACCTGCAGCATATCAGGCACTTGATTTCAATGTCGTGTCTGATTTGGTGAATGCTATTTTCATCTATTGCACAATGTATTGTAGATTTTTTTTTAATACTTTGTAACCTCTGACAGCCATTCATAACACAAATGAAACGGAGGCTGATGAAAAAGACAAAATATCAAACGGGTGTATTTGTGCACATCTCTTTGATATAAGAGGCTAATTCAGTTTTTCATGAGGGGTCATCAATAACTGCTGTCAGAATACACAAAGCACTACGTCTGGGAGGGCCCATAAATTATGAGAAAATTGCGGTTTGTCGACATTATAGATCTATTATTTGCACTTGCAATACAATGAATTCACCAAGCCTAAGTACTTTTTACATGTCAGTTTTAATTTTCTGGGTAATGTTTCATTTGGACAGCACTTTATTTAGAAGTTTAACTACCCTTATTAAAAGTTAAGCCTCCTGACTGTAAAACACATTAGATTTTGCAGCGTTCAGCCAGTGAAATTGTTATTACTGTCAGTTTGTGCCATTCCCTTATTTATAGCCATTTTTAGAGGTTTGCTGGCAGAGGACCCTAGAGAATTCAGTAGTCTGACATCACAAGAGATAAAAAAGCATACATTCCCATGCAATGTCCTAATAGAGGCTGGTTTCAGACAGCTTTTTGAATGGGACTGGCCACCGTGGAAGTGAATTAAATTGTATTCTTACATGTGACAAAGGAAAGCTGTTGTCCTTAAGAAACCTGTGGGATTGAGAGCTTGCCCTTTAGTGTTTCTCCAGAGAGGAGAATTGCTTCGAAGGTGAGGGTGGAGGCCCGCTGGTTGGATTACTTCAGGAAGCTGATTAAATGTGTTTTCCTGAGGAATGAGTGTCTCACATCTTGCTATTGCACTGTGGGGGTATGTCTCAGTAAGGGTTGTATAAATACATTAGGGCTGTTAATCAACTGTAATATTTTAGCAAATGAATTATGCATTTTACAGGGAATTAATTGTGATGAATTGTTTACTACAGTAGATATTCAAACTATGGATGCAAGGTGTCTTTATCTTTTATTTAATAATCTTTTTATAATATTTGAAATGGACATGGAATTTTGTGCAAATTCTGTCTTGCATAGCTTCTTACTTTCAAAATTTCCACCTTAGGACTGATTCCTAAGATTCTCGATTAGTATTTGTAATTTTACTGTGAGGAGAAAGTTTTTATCTGGCACTAAGGTAAAAGAGAACCTGCATTAGCATACGATTTGTTTGCTGGTGTCGAGGTCAGACATCTGATAAGCCGTATTGAGTGTAATCCCGGTTTTATCTCGTTTTTTTTTAAGTGTATCCCTCGGGGCACTTGGATTAATTCTTCCAGTTTGTGGAGCACAAATCATCTTTAAAGAGCTTAGAAACCTACCAACTGCTTCAGAGACTTTGGAGCATAATTCTATGTCAATAAACATTTTTGCCCTGACAGTTTTGCTCCTCTGCAGCACCTCAACACAGCAATTATTGATTTTTTTTTCCTTTTCTCCTTCCCTAACAGTGCATATTTTTGGTTGCATTACTGATATTCATGGCCGCCACCCAGGAAGACCTTTAAATGTATTTAAATATGAAGGTGCCTACAATTTAAGCAACATGCCAAAATGGGTACTTAAAAGCAAATAATTTTAATCACTATTATAATTATACATAATGTATTTAGCAAATTAATTGGACCCTGGGACCTTGAAACCACAGCATCCACCTTTTGCCAGGGGTTCCTTAATTTCTGCCTTTGCTCTTGAGTATTTCAGCATTTTCAGATGATTTGCATATCATCAAATGCTAATTGGTGGCATTTTAATGGAGTTCGGTATGGACCATGTGACTGCTTGCTATCATACTGTGAAAAGGTCTCAGAAAATGTGCCAGTATTTAAACAGACCACAAGTGACAGTGGATTTATCTTTGACAGAAAGCTGAAATGATATGACACAGACAGCGTATCTACACACCCGAACACCTTGAAGGACATATGGAAACGTCAGCATGGCCTTACTGCATGGCCTATGTGACGTGTGAGTGACAAATCTGTCCTCATTACCGCAAATGCCAGAGAGCATATTGCACTTAATGTGACATGACGCACGAGTCACAGAGTGACACACCAGTCTCATAGGTTAGCAGCATGTCTGGAACATGAGGAATCATGCAAAATGAATTACTTTACCACTGCACCAGTACTCCTTCTAAATTGTAGCCTGAACCCTTACCCTCTCCATGCTACAACTATCACCTATATGTGGAAAATTCAACCTAAAATTGGTATTCTATCAACGAATATGTACATTGTGCTGTGTTTATGAAGCTGTAATAAATGTCAATTCAGTAGCAGTTTGAAGCAGTATTTGTTCTGACAGCGAGCAACATTTTTAAAACAATATTAATAATATTGTATTAAAAAGTGAACAGTAATACAAAATATTTTTCTCACAGAATATAGTGGAAAAAACGTGAGATGAGCATTATATGCCCTTTCTAGTTCATTCTTTTGAGCTCCCATTTACTGTAGTTGGGAATTAAAACTTTGAGAAACCACAAGGAGCAGCTCAAAAACCAGGACAATAAAAAATAAAATGTTCGGGCTCCATTTCCAGATCGCACAAAGAAGATGTCCAGTGAATTCCCTATGTCCGGGGAAAAGAGAAAGTCTGGTCACCCAATATTTCTGCAAACTAGCATGCCCCAGAAGAGTTTTCTGCTTGGGCAGGGGAGTGGAGATGCTGGCTTTGACTGGGCAGAGAAGTGAACCTCGAAAGCAAAGTACATGCTGTCTGTTTACAAGTAGCAATACCATTATCCTCGATTTATGGTCAACAAGACAAGATAATACTGTTCCATATATCACGGCCCTTTAATTACTGATGAATGGGGAAAAAAGATACCAGTCTCAGATCGAGATCATCATTGTATGGTACAAGATTTCATTTATTTGCAGAACAATTCCATTCCCTTAGATGTTACACTGTTCTCGCAGACATGAAGAAAATCAACCTTGTTTCTCTGACGACCTCACTGCACTAAAAGGAGAGGTTCTTTTGTATTTGTGCTGAATATGTTCCAAGTACTGAAGAGGCCGAAAATTCAGCTAGATGATTGCATGGAATTCTGAAATGTAAATCTGTGTAGACACCACGCACAACCTTAAGTAATTGGCAAAGTTCAAAAAAGCCTTATAAACTCTTCCGCAGCATCAGCAAGACTTGCCTGTCTGACCTGGACACACCCAAACTGCAGTCCTGTGCGAGAGCAGAATCTCGTAATAATCCTTTGAAAGATTAGCCTGATTTTAACTGGAAATACAGGTTACAAATCAGTACCCTGGCATTTCTGTTAGTCTACAGGCTACAGCAAATCAATAGAAAGAGAAAAAAAACATGTTTATGATTACAATCCAGCACACAAGCATCCATGCCTTTTATTAAACACTTGTTTCCATGATGAAAACGGTACAGCAGCAATTTTCCTAGATTATGCCATTCTCATCAGACAGAAGCGCACACACCCACTTTGATTACTGTTTACTATTACTATTACTAAATACTACTGTATTTATTTGAATGAATAGCTCATTTCCTTGGTGCAGAACATGGTACAGAGTATAATTTTTAACCCACCCAAATTAATGGAATGAGCATCTGTGTGTAGGCAGATAAAAATAAAACCACGGCCAAGCTTGAAATATTTCTCTCGCTTTAATCATTCCACCCAGATGAAGACAGAAATTTCAGAATCAGTGGCAAACACGACAGAGGTGGAAAAAATACTGCACCATATCTTTCCATAGCTAACTAATATGAAAGAAGGAGTTTGACAGCTCCTGATATTGGTTACATTTTCTCTGCCCAACCAAGGACAACAGAAATAATGAAACAACTTATAAAGAGGAGAACATTTTTCAAAACTGTCTCAGGGGGGGAATTAAAATTGCCCTGTGTCAACAAACTTTTGAGCTTGCAGTTCATTACTAGAAAATAGAACAGCACTCTTAACAGTCTTAACTGAGCAGAACAGAAGGAAGAAAATAAGTTAAACAAGAGTTCTCATTTCAAGGTCAGTAAAATAGCACAGGGGGTCACAGTGTTGCATAACTTCCTTTATTAAATAAGATCCTTTGTTAAGCGTTAGCTGGAAAATTTCTCAAGGGGAAGGCAGCAAAGCAAAGCTTTTCTACGAACTGGGTTACTCTGGCCCACAAGGTGTTGGACTGCCGTAGAAGTGCTCTATATCATTTTTACAGAATCAGAAAATGATTCATGCAAACATAAACTTATTATAATAAGAAGAATAACACAGTGACATTGTTCTAATCTGCATATAATAAGGAATTGGACACCCCTGACTCATGTAGAGATCTGCTCTTAATGAAGTAACAAAACCCCGATATGGAGTTAAGCCATTTTTCCTACTGCAGTAGCTTGGTAAATGCGAAGTGTGTCAGCAAACCTCCCCAGACAACATGTGACAGCCTGTTGTTAATGGCAATAATGACCAGGGACACAGCTGACGCACCGGTGCTTCATATAAGTCAGGATGGTAAGTTCCAGACGAGCTCTGAGTTATGTTCTTCAGCTGAACTAAGACTCAAAGCATTATAGTATTTTTGTAATATCATGCAATGCAACCGATCACACAAGTTAAAAATACATTGACAGTGTGAGAGTGAACATGCAGGATGACGCTGACAACTCACATCTCTATTTTTGCAAAGTTTTGTGGTTGAGCAACCACCTGCAAAGTGCCATCACCGGCTGACCAAACAAATACTTAAAGATGAATGAAATATCATGACCTACCCCCACAGAGATTAGATCTGGCCCCACCATCAAGGGGTGTTTTATGAACAAAGAAACTGAATAAAATGGCAACTAAATGGAAGATGTTGAAACTATGTTGGCATGTCTGTTGTATTCACAAAAACATTGTTATAATTTTTGGATTTTGGTCTCAAAAATAACACTCAAGCAAAAGGGACTGGTAGGGAGTTCTTTTTGAGATAAAGATAACTGGCATTCAATCCTTTCTCTTTTTTTCTGTTGATTGCTGTAAATCTTGCAGCACCATGTCTCTGGAGCAGCTTGTCAGATGTCCGTCACAGGGTGCAAATCAGTCTTGTGTGATCCAAAAATCATCCAAGTTGTAGTGACGGGAACCAGCAAGATTGCAACCCCCTCCAGAAAAATACTGATTGATGAGGAACAGCTCAATGTCCGTAGGAATCTACAAGACTGTTTAGTTGCACAAGCATTTTATGCTGGGATTTACCATTTGGAGATATTGACATTTTGCAATTGAAATGTGCATTTTTAGGGCCCTATGAAATCCGTTCCGTAAATCCGATCCATTCCATTTGAATTTTTCTGAATTCTATGTTATCAATTATATATGTTATTTCATGTTATATCATGTTATATCATGTTAATAAAATCATGTTTCACAGCTGATTTGCTGAACTGCGCAAGTTTGCCAATTTTGTGGTCCAGACAATAACAGCTGACCATGCCGGTGTGTGCAAAAGTCACGCCTCAACCAGAAACGCATGTGACCAGAAACACAAATTATACACAATTCCATTTTATTTGTGTGATTCTGCGATTTCTGCATCACGGAAATCTTAGGGCAGGATATTTTTGTTAAATACATTCATATTCAGAGTGCTACTTGTTGCTGTATTTTAGTATCTGCAGTCATTGGGAGTCTATCATAATTGGTAGGGAGTCACTGGGTAGAACTGAAGTATGTGTACAATTCATGTACATATGTACAATTTATTTAAAAATGTGCAAAGTGGATCCCTACATTTATCCATGTAGCTTTTTACGCGAATGACATTTCCGGAAATACATGAGCATGAGGCTACGTGGATTTCCTTTGAATCCGGAGGAAAATCATTCACCCAACATGTCATGTAACATGTAACAGATAACACATTATTGCTGAGTAGAATATTAAGCTTGCTATGTTTACATATTTCACTGATGTGGGCGATTTCTAAAAAAACAGAACATGGCAACAGGTATTTTCAGGCTGACATTTTAAATGCCTTCATTCTAGAATCTCTGAATGTCAGTGCAGCTTCCTGAACACAAACTATTTAAAAGCTCATTACAGCTGCTAGAAATAAACCATAAACGTAACGAGACCGGCAGTCAAAACAGAAATGGGAGGCTAGACTGCGAAATCACTCCTGATAAAATATACATTTTAAATGTATATAAAACACATGAGTTATAAAGTACAAGTATTTTGAGCAATGGCCCAATAGATATGTGGTGGAGAGCAAAGCTCTGGTTTCACCAAAAACAGGACCCTGTGTGTGCATCTATGTGCCTGATAATGAACCGAATTATCACAGTCCTTTCATAACAGCAGTTGTCCAAATTTGACGTGAAAGTGCCTGGTACAAAGTTTGTGAATCTGGTTTCCACCAAGAGCATGACTGTGTAGACACTTGTTAATCGGTTCCCATGCCTGCCTATTTACCAATTCAGATGCTACGGCTTCATGGACACACCTTGTGAGGCCAAAGTGCCTACAACCCAGGGGGATGACAAGCCTATCTGTTATTTTTCAGCCCTCCACTGCCTGGCACAGTTTCCGGGTGAAGGCTTGAAGGCAGCCCTACAGGCGATTCATTTCCAGTGTCATCAGTCAAAATTACTCTGGTTTGAATGGAGGTTTTGGACATTTAACCTGGGCAGTGAAGATGAATGTTCTGATTTTGCTGGTTTGAAGTGGTGAATGCGGGCATGTAACAGTGTCGGGTTGGGGTTGTATGGATTCACAACAGATGTATCTCATGTATTCACTTACACGTCCATTTATGGTGTGCATTGTTCTCTGGAAGACATACTACTCTTATAGCAGCACTGAATGTGCTAAATGGTGTTCATTTTCTCTAAAAATGCCTTTTTGCCTAAATTAAAAATTATTGTTTGATAGTTTTCTAAATCAAATGACATAATTTATTAAAAGACACTTGATGCTGTGTATCTGTAAAGTGTGGATGCGCAGCATTAACACAGCTTATCTTCAAGGGCCAGGGAACACTTTAAAGTTTACTTCTGTACGACTTCCCCTTTTAAAATACATTCTGCATGCGCTGAGCAGAATATGTTCGCCATATGGACTATTAAACAGGAAATATAATGGAGACTGTAATTACAATCAGGAGACTGTTACAAGTGATTGGTAGGTAAAGAATATCTCTCAGAACACCACAGCCACTTTGGGACAATGGCACTCTGCCTTATTTCTGTAGCTTGTGACCAATTTTCTTTAGTTTGCCAGATGCGGTTTATGTTCGTTCAGGTTTAGGTTATCAGCTTTTCTGTCAATCTTTGTGTCTGAAGCTTTGGAAAAGCTAATAGCTCTCCTTCAAAATTTTAGGGATATTGGCTTTAAACATAAAAAATCTGACAAAATTTAAGTTGTAATCCTTCCTCCTAAAATTATTCCATACTCTATTGGAAGTCCACTGTAAACAGTTGTTAGTCCCAAAGCTTGTGAGTCCTGGTGTTTAACGTGAAGGTTATTGGCAGTTATGGAGACACACCTATTTGGTCCAAATTAGATTTTCTGTCTAGGAAGCACTCAGTACCCCATAATGACAGTACAAACACAGAATTCTGGAATTGTTTTCAAAAAAAGAGGAACTGAAATATAATGTGGACTCCTTGAGTCTTTTTGGGAATGATTTAGAGTTGTTCCTGAACCACGTCTGTGTTTGTGTAGGGTCATTGTCATGTTGGAAGGTGAACCCTCAGTCCAGTTTTATCCAGGATATCTATGCACTTTCATCTTTAGTTCAACTACGACCAGTTGTCTAGTACCTGCAGCATTCCAGGTGATGAGTAGTGCCTGGTTTCCTCCACATGTAGGCCTTAGACTTTTTTTTGCTCAGAACATGCAGCGCATGCAGAATGTATTTTAAAAGGGGAAGTTGTACAGAAGTAAACTTTAAAGTTGTCCCTGGCCCTTGAAGATAAGCTGTATTAATGCTGCTCATCCACACTTTACAGATACACAGCATCAAGTGTCTTTTAATGAATTATGTCATTTGATTTAGAAAACTGTCAAACAATAATTTTTCATTTAGGCAAAAAGGCATTTTTGGAGTACAGAGATATCCTGGATAAAACTGGACTGAGGGTTCACCTTCCAACACGACAATGACACTAAACAAACACAGATGTGGTTCTCTGGGTCATCTTTTGGTTTTTGGTTACTCACCATTTGGTTACTCACTCACTTCTCCCCAATTACTCATTCAGGCCAACTGGCCAGCTCAAGGAAGAGTCCTGGTTGTCCCAAACGTCTTCCATTTAAGCATTATGGAGGTCACTGTGTTCTTGGGAACATTAACTGCACTGGATTTTTTTTGTAGCCTCCAGATCTGTGCCTTGCCATAATCAGTTCCTCTCCTCAGACACTGTGGTATTCACTGTGAGGTGTTAGGCCTTTTATAAATAGGTGTGTGCCTTTCAAAATCATATCTAATCAATTTCATTTAACACAGCTCGACTGTCATCTCAAAGATGATCAAGAGAAATGGACGTCACCTGGGTTCAATATGTCAGCATCGCAGCAAAGGTCATACAAGGAGCATAGATTCAGGACAAACTATAATGAATGTACATACATTTGGCAGAAGGCTACAACATGACAAATGATTAAAAGTTGAAAGAGGTCTGAATAATTTCTGAATGCAGTAAACGTTTGAACGCAGCTGTGGCAGTCATTGGCAGAGATTTTGGCCATCTATTTTTATTTTTTGTAGCAGGAGAAAGTGAAGTATGTTTTATGAATCAGTTTTTTCAGAGTCGCCTCTTTTTACCTTCATGGCTGCTTTGTTCACTATTGTCAGCATCAAAATCCACTTTACATGAGTGAATGATAAGGAAGTGTTCAGCATAAACCTTCAGGACTGTTGGAAACCGTCCCCGTTGTCTAACTTAAGGTGGTGGAGAGAAGCCAAGATTGTGAAATGCTGCCATCACAGCAAAAGCTCCCTGCTTTGCAGAGACCCAAGCTTTCTTTTTTGTTGTTTTTTTCCATTGTATGCTATTTTTGTTAACTACATATTTTATATAATATATGTTATATATATATATGTGTGTGTGTGTGTGTGTCTGTCTTAGTAAGAAGCTTGTTTTATGCCTTAAACACATCAGTTTTTCTATATCAGTCCTTTACACTCCCACTGCCAGGGAACAAACTCTGCTTTACCTTTATTTCTAGAGAAAGCTTCATGTTCCATTTCCTCCATTTCTTCAGGGTAAATGCTGATGAATTTTGCAGGTGAAACCAGGAAATCCTTGAATGAAACATTAGCATTCTGAGACTGGATGCCATGGAGACGTGGAGTTCACTGTGTAAAACTAGCAAAGAGAAAAAATTATGGCCAAAGCGACATGGAGTAAATTTAAGCCACTGTGTAAGATGAGTTTCAGTTTAGCAATATCAGAAAAATTTGGTTCTCAGACCAACAAAGCCACTTAGAGTTGTTTTGGAAAACATGACTGTTAACTGTCTTAGCCCTCAAAGGTCCCTGCATCATCTTCTGCATTAATCACACCAATGACTCCAAAGCAACATCCAAGACATCATGTCAGTACGATTTTAATTTTTTCCAATCCCATCCCTTAGATATCTCACTGACATCATGAGTCACTTCTGAGAGATTTTACTCACAGTTTTTAAACACCGAAGAATCAGAGGCCATTTGTTCATATAAATATACTATAGTGCCAGATGGGGATTTTGATTGGCTGAGAGGAGTCCCAGGAGTGACAATTATGTTTACATTGTTGCCTGAATGATTTTGCTTAGTTACAGTGAGATTATAGATGAAGGTTTTCCATTGGATGGAATGATGTTTCTCAGTAAGTAACACACACTCAAGTATATAAATGCTTACTTACAGCCCCAAATGCAGGTTCAAATTAGGTGTATGATGCAATGCTGTTTCAACATTTTTCACTAAGCAGCCTCTTGCTGAAAGGTCAAATAATTAATATCAACAAGTAAATGACCATGTCATTCTGTGGGTCAGTTTTAATTGTTTTAGCTATTTATTCTCTGAATTCTTCTTACTTCCAATCCAGTCCCCCAGACTCTATGATGTGGTGCAGCCTCTTCTCTCAGGACACATGCCTCAGCTAAACAAATACATAAAAAAAATAAAACGTGTCACAAGCCGTGATGTTGGGTACAAGGCTATATGGTTATCAGAATGTATGACCTTCCTTGCATACTTAAATTAATCTGATGTAAAATCCTGAATGACTGCACATTCTCCACAATGGGTTTCTGGATGATATCTTAAATGCACAAACTCATTGACATGTTCATGTTACTTAGACTTTACTCCACCCTGTCTGTCGCCATTACACCATGGTCAAAAGTTTCTAGAGGCTGAATGGCATAGAGAAATGTCTGGGCAGAACAAGTTTCGCTTTTAATGATCACCTTTTGTACGAGCAGCGGCTTGTTCTCATCTGGTTTAAGCTATTTTTTGTCCTGCTGAGGTCACTGTTGAGGTCTCATCTCAGGTCCAAAGCGTGTGAATCCCTTTGCCTCTGGGAGAGATTACATTTGATCTGGCTCTTTTAATTAATGAAGAATTCAAAGAGAGTCAAGCTGCGTGGGTTTGCCAGTGCAATGAACATTTCATCGCTTTTATCATCGCCTTTAAAGGCTTTGAAATTAGAGTTGCCTTCAAAACAATTACCACACTTTTACTACAGGCCTTTTCCCCCAGGCAGGAGTGCAGACCACTGTCTGGGCATGTGGAAAAATTTGAAAGTCTTCACTAAGGAATAGCACAATACATTTGCACTTCAGTATATTTATTCCATGTAATTACTGCATTAAAAACAAAAAAAAAGTGATATTTTAATAAGTTTTCAAAGTAACTGAATACAAATAATGCAGCTGCTTTTTGTTTCCTTCCTATGCGGATGTGCAGAGACAATGGAGACAGACAGCAAATGAGATTTAGGGCAGATTCAGATTAGCAACATGGATTCAGGCATGACTAGTTGATAATGCACAAATTCATCCATTTTTTGCAAAATTTATTTCACATATCTGATCAATTAATTTTTAAAGGTAGTGTTTAATAATGAAAGTGATTGTGAAACACTGCACCACGTAACATGCTGACACAACGAAATGTGTCCTCTGCTTTTAACCATCATCATGAGCAGTGGGCAGCCATGAAAGGCACCCGGAAAGCAGTGTGTGGGGACGGGGCTTTGCTCAGTGGCACCTTGATGGTTCAGGATTCGAACCAGCAACCTTCTGATTACAAGGCTGCTTCCTTAACCACTAGGCCACCACTTCCCAGATGTAATAACATACAAAAATGCATTATCTTGAGTCGTCTTCTTATTTTGTTCTAGCCTTTGTTTTGAGAGTTCCCTTAAAGCCCTGTATTGTTATCTTCTGTCTCTGAACGGTTTGTTTGTTTGTTCCTGCAAGTTGTTCTGTGTTTTTAGATCCTTGTTCCTTGTTCAGTTATAGACCTTTGTTGCTACTGTGAAACTGTGTATACTGTTCTGCTGACCAGTAAACAGACTTTGTGGGGATATTTTAGCTGTACTAATTATAACCTTATTGATCCTACACACTGCAATAAAAACCGTAGCTGCAATCGGTTGGTAGAACTGAACAAAGTCAGAACAGTTCTTTCTCTGCAGCAAGGCTATTACTGCAGAAGTTCTGAGATTCATATGTGGTATAGTAAATAAGAGTATGATTGAGTTTTACATCTGGCATTACATTGGGCTGCATTGGCAAAGCAACAGCCATTTTGGTTCCCATGCGACTTCATCTGTTTCGTCTCTAATTAAAACAGAACACTTGGCCAAACTCGTTCTTTCTTCCTGAGCTTTAGCAGTGAGACAAGAGTGGGTCCCCAGCTCAGTGCTCGATGCTTCACAATTACACACAGGCTTCAGGACTCTCTTCTGAGCGTCTTCAGGAAAAGGTCTCTAAAATGAGAGAGTGAAGCTCTGACAAGCCTGATGTGGGGCAGTCAAGTGTGATGAACTTTAGACAGCCTGACTGGAGGCCCACATTATTTAATACACAGCAGAGACCCCGGCTGGGAAACAGACAGGAAGAGTTCAGTGAAACCCACTTGGTGGAGATGGTGTGGAGACCTACAATGCCACAGAGGCAAAGGGTCAGAACCTGGGAGTTCTAATGTTAAAGGTTAACTTTTAGCATTTGTGTGGATATGGATAGAAAATGGAACATATGGGTAAAAATTATAGTTATACGTATTATATACATATACAATAGATGTTATAAATTATATTTTAAAACCAGATGAAGAGATATAGCATATGCCAAGGCCAAATATATAGAGAATATGTGGTTTTAAAAATCTGTATCAGAGCATCTCATGTCTTATGAACCCTAGTAGGTTCAAGGAAGGGCAACAAGTATGTCCAAGGTCCACAGTAGGTTCAAGAAGGCAAGCCTATCTGTTCTCATTGGTCATGATAGAGCACACACAGCATCACACTTGCTGACCCCTGTTCTCCTCCTAAAGTACATACAATGGAATTGGATGTGATGAATCATGCTCTGTTAGATCATAAAGACAGTAGACCAGGAGCAAGAAAATGGCAGGAAAAAAGATGGGGAAAAGGCAATGTTATGTCCTCTGTAAAGTTCTGCTGGGAAACCCTGGATCCTCAGACTCTGCACCATAGAAAGTTCTAGGAACTTATTTAGCTCACTTTTGAGGATTGGGTCTAAACTCCTATATGTTATCTGGTTTGAATACTATAAGTTTTTTGAATACTATTCAGTTTCTTGTGAGTAGATCTAAACAAGCAGTGGAATTTACTGTAATGCAAGGGGGCGGCACCTAAAATCTTGCCTATAGAGCTCCAAATTTGTTAGGACCATCTCCGTATAATATATGATAATATAACGTTGTTTTAATTATGAAATGGGTTTGACTAAAAGAAAATGTTGCTTTTTGTCTGATTTACTAGGTAATTATACTATATTGACTGGGTGAAATAAAGGAAAAGAGATTAAAATACAATTTTCTGATGTCATCGGTTTTCATTGACTAAACTTGGAATAGATTAACCACTTAAATAAGACTAAAAGGTGTTTTAGTTGACTGAAATTTGCCTATACTAAAATGACATGACTAAGACATGACTAAGACAAATTCACACAAAACTAGATTAAAACTAAAAACTAAGAACAGGCCGCCAAAAACAACTATAATACACTATTTAGTTATTTGTACAATATATGGAGGTTTCCTGTGCAACTTCTCAGTCCAAAATGGTCTAATATTTCAGACCACAAACATGAGGGGCAGTGGTGTCCTAGCGGTTAAGGAAGCGGCCCCGCAATCAGAAGGTTGCCGGTTCGAATCCCGATCTGCCAAGGTGCCACTGAGGTGCCACTGAGCAAAGCACCGTCCCCACACACTGCTCCCCGGGCGCCTGTCATGGCTGCCCACTGCTCACTCAGGGTGATGGGTTAAATGCAGAGGACAAATTTCACTGTGTGCACCGTGTGCTGTGCTGCTGTGTATCACATGTGACAATCACTTCACTTATTTAAGAGGCACACAACGGTGCCTCTTAAATAAGGAAATTTTGTAGTTCAACCTTGAAGTCATGTACTTCTCTGCTGTTACTCATCCTGCTAGCACTCTTGTTCTGTCATTATACAAACTTTATTTGTTGGGATTAATATTCTCCACTCGATAAATGCCATGGCGAAGGTCTTCAGAATAATACAGCCTGTGGTGAATGTAGGCTTTAATGACTAATGTCCTGTCTTTTAGTTAATCCCTTTTAATTAGTCCCGTTTTATAGTTAATCCGATATTTAGGACCTATTGCATGGCACAGAAATAACGTTTCTAAAACAGTGTTTAAAACAATAGTGCTATGCATTTCTGCAACACTTTACAAGTGATAAGTAAGAAGCAAATAAGGGCATTATTATCGAGGGGATATTAGAGAAAAAAAACAAAACCTAAATATTGTTGCAGTAATAGAGAAGCAATTGGGAATATAATTGCATTGCACACTGATAGCTTGATCTTGTGAGTCTATGGTAGCCCCACTGCTGCCACGCCGCACCTGTTCTACATCACGACGTTTAAACGCTTTTGGCAGAAATAGCAGAAATTCCCACCATTGCCAGATCAGGCCCAGAATGTCGGTGAGACTGAGTAAAAAGGGCCCCCTGCTTGAAACCGACTGGCTAATGCTGGCGAGCCTGTAGCAGCAGCAGGCTCAACTGTGCTTTGATCAGAAAAATAATACAGTCTGGAAGTGCAGCCTTTAAGTGCATGTGCCAGCTGCAAAGTTGATGAGGACTTGAAAATGAGGTTGCATGCAAAACATATCTTGTTCTCTCAATGCCTCTCCCGCTCCCCTTTACCAGTACTTTTTTTTGCTTTGTACCTCTCCTCGGCTTTAATTACCTCTGGAACCAGGTACGGACCTGAGCCTGAAACCTTACGCTTACCTTTTATTTGTTATTTATTTTATGTATTTTTTTTTCCTAGGCACTGCTTTAATGAAGAAACAGACCTACTAACAATCTCGCAGAAGGGGACCCTCCACAGCAAGCATGGGGTCACCATGGAAACCACTTCTCTTCCTGTCTTTTATCAGTGGCCTTTCTGGTAAGAATGCGACGTGCAACATTGTTGCATATTTAAATATTATTACTCCTATTGTGATTAGTTTGACGATCTCTTGATTTCCTTCACCGTTGCTTAAAGCGTTCCACAATGCCAAAGCGCAGAACACACACTTTTAACACAATTATTACGTCAGATTCTGGTGCTGCATGTAAAAAGATCTGCTTGTTGGGGAGCATTGCACCACGCAGCTGTCTGATTGGCCTGATGTGTGTACAGTGTAATTGCTGCACAGATGTCAATACCACACTGAGCAACAGCAAATGAGAGGGGATGATTTTTGACTTTTTGTGTTTTAGCCCCTAGCACTTGAAAGGAGTCTTCCTGTGTCACTGTGGTCGCTTGTGCCAAAACAGTGGGATGAGATGGCATCAGGAATTAGGACGGTCTGGGGGGGGGCGAGAAAAAGTCATCGTGGCTGTCAGAGAGGTACATTTGCAGGCAGTGTAGTTGCACAAAACTACAAAAGCTCAGAGAGGCATTCACAATGAGGGACAAGGCCTTTTTCTGGGAAAGAATGTGATTTATTGTTCTCACCTACAGAACAGCATTTTAATTTCGCTCTATGCACTGTATGCATAACAAGCTTTTCATATTAGTGCCACGCTTTATTACACCTCAGCACTTTCTGTTACGTTATGCTAAAATATTATACATTAGAATTTTATTCATTTAATGAATTTCTTGAAGGCATAAAGCATAAGGCATATTGTTTTTGTTTTTTGAAAAAATTATGTATACATGCACAAATGCTTATATCAATGTAATAATTTTAGCAAGGTTGTGTATTTGCTTTAAAAAATTCCATAGATCCAAAAATAATTATATAAAGAAACTATGAACACTTGAAGAATACTTGAAAGTTGTCCATTGAAAGCCATTAAAACAACAATTTTCTGATTTTCCATCTTTTAAAGCACAATATATATTTTTTTTACATGATAACTCTATTTATTTATTTCGTACTTCAATGCACTTCAACAGGCATCAGGTAAAGAAACTGGTATGTGAAGGGTTGAAATAGGCAGCCTTTAATCATTATGACCAGCAGTTTTATTGCAATTTTATCCTCAGTACATCGTTTTAAGTAAAGCACAAGGGTTAAGTATCCGTTTCCTGTTCCAATTCATTTTGCACAGTCAACCATAAATGTAAGTAGCTCAGAGTCTACAGCACAGAATGGGTAAAAACCCATCTTTGAAAGAAATGAAGCGACTATAATAATCAAAGAGCATAACAAATGACAGTGGGAAAAAAAATTACAGATTCAGATTGAACTTTTGGTCTCTGTTTCCAGACGTGGGCGAAACATGGCTGCATTTTTTTCCCTTCTGAACGTTTGAAGCCCACGCACCTTCTCAGTGCAGAATGGGGTTTTACCACCACACTCTCACCTTGGTGCTTTCCTTTTGTCTGCAGTGCAGAGAATGGCGCTTTCCAGTTTTCCACGCAAGTGGTGTCATGGAAAAAATATGTCTGTACACTAATTGCACTGATGAACAGGGGCTGCATACATCCTGTGGAATTGTTTTCCGTAAGGATCTGCTCGCCGCTTGTTGTTCAGAGGCTGGTTTGTCAGAACTCATCACGGCCCGTACAAGGAACCCTTCAGCTGTTTGTATAAGTGAAATTATGTATTCCTCAGCAGGTGTTCTCTATCCCTCAGGCCTTAAATGCTTTGAAATATAAAACAGCTTGTGGTGATGGGTGGTTGTGTTGGGCAGGATGGAAAGAGACGACTAGAGGGCTTTTAAATGAAAAAATTAATTTAAACTGGGAGGATTTGAACTCCTAATTTACCAGTTTGCATGATGTGTGGCGGGTATACGCTAGGCTTGTCACAATGACAATCACTTCACTTTCACTTTCAATACAGAAATTTCAAAATTAATACTAATACTAAGGATGGTACTTGGTACTCGATGCTCGATTCAATATTTTCAATTCTTCAGGTACTTTTTAATAATTTGTAATAAATAAAGAATACAATTAATATAAGTCAATCACTATATAAATACTACAGAAAGAAATTAATAACCAAATGGATAAATAGATAAAAAACAAATAAATAAATGAACTAATAAATGAACAAAATGTATTTTAATGTTATTGAGACAAACACATAAGCACTCCACGCTTCACATGCTGCAGCAGTGAAAAATTACACAATTTTAAAACACGGAGAGAAGCCGTTCCTATAGTTAACTTAATTCAACAGCGGCAATAAAATATTCAAATTTCAACTTTAAAACAACTTAACTCCACCCTTGAAATTTGGATTGGTGATCTTTCAAATGCTTTGCTAAATTTGTGCTGTTGCTCACTTTGATAGCGACAACTTTGAAGCACTTCTTGCAAATTGGCTTGTCCACATCATTTGGTTTCCCTTTCATCTGATATCCGAAATACTTCCTGATAGTGCGCTTGGTTTTTACATTTTCTAGCAGCCTCGGTGCTGCAGAATTACGTTGGAGCTGCTTTCACCCGCTGCCATGTTTAAAGTGTGTTTCTCATGTAAACATTGGGTCCTCTGGGTAGCCGGGGGAGGGCCTGCCCACTGAATTGCCTGTTGTAGTCTTCTGGCGATTTCCATGAAATTTAAGTATCGATACCAGTGCTTCGATTTTAGTAGTATTAGTGTCTGAGAATCAATTTTTTTTTTACAACATTCTTATACGCTGACCTTGCTAAAACGTTTAAATTACTTTGACATTTATTAAGAATGCTGAAATAACAACTTATACTATCTAAAATTTTTAATTTATATATGAATTATATTCTTGGTTAGGGTTTCTTATCAGTATTTTTGGAGACATTGATGTTTTAAAAATAACTTTGCAATAAATTTGCAATGAATTAACAATATGCACAGCTTCCAAATACTGTCTGAAATAATAGCATTGGTAGTGTGGTGTTAAATCTATGTGATGATCTGACATCCTGTTTGCAGTGTTTGCATCTAGTGGTGATTAAAGACTCCAGAAAACCAGTAATCCTTTGGAGCCTGTCTTTTCAGTTCATATGCACAGTGTTGATATAATCTTCATGAATAATCTTCAGGAAAACTTTCTGGTTATAAATATATGACAGAAGCATCCATCCCAGTGTTTCGGCTGTTTAATTGTTCATCATTTGGTTTTGATTCACTTTGTAGGTCATTATATTATAAGAAAGTAATCCAAAAAATTGAGGAAAAAACAACCAAATCCGGAACCTTATTTATTTTGCCGTTACCCGCTAATTATTTGAAGTGTTCAGTTTGAGACTGCCTTGCTTAAATTGCAGAAGCAGCGGGTAATGAGCAGGTATGAATGTGTGGAGTGCCTTTCACAGGGGCACACTGTAACAGTATGAAATATAAAATGGAAAGCGTTTACCTGCTGGAGCCGTGGAACCTTTTGGCCAGCACTTGTTCTCAATTTCTCAGCCTAGCAAAGCAAAGTAATGATTTGAGGCAGGGTCAGGTCTTTTGATTAAATCTGACTGTGAAGTAGAAACAGCACGATGATGACTTTGGCCAAAAAGAAAGAAAGAAAGAAAGAAAATGTACATTTTTCTAGTGGGGCACCTGCTTCAAGGTTGTCTGAAAGGTTCACAATCTGTTACTTCAAGGCGATATGAGTCTCGGAAACTGTAGTTGACAGGTATAATTTTGCCGTAATCTGTGTGTGTAACAGCATGCCACATGTGTTGCAGGGTGAATATGTATATGTATTTATTATTTTATCATTATTAATTAATTTTAAGACTCAGTTTGTGAGTAATGTACTCGGATTGTTTCAGTGTTAAAACTCGATCGCAGTCACCCACCTTCCTCACACTCGTTATCCCCCCATTTGTTTTATTCTAATCTCAGAGGCACCCTGCTCCTTAACTGTCCAATTTCAGATCGTTCATTCAGCGCAGCATCAACAAATGAAGCGTTAGTTCCATTTCAATGTCATTTATTTTTGCCTGTGATTGGACGGCACGGTACGGCCACTGCTGACTCAGGCTGTACGGCGTAATGGGGCCGCAGGTAGCCGCAATGAAAAAGTAGCTCCCAGACACCATGCTGATGGTACCGACCGGAGTCAACAGCCATTACTTCAGCACTGTGCTTACAAGCTGGAAAATAAATGCAAGCCCAGGCAGTACAGCACGTCTGTAATGGACAGGGAGCATCCCGCAATTCCCTCGTGTGTTTTAGCCTCTTGCTCCTCCCGCTTTCTGGCTTTAATTGAGCTTTATTCAATTTTTTTCCCCCACTGCTATAAACAACGCACCTGATACATGTTGCTTGTCAGGATGACTGGTAAGACTCTTTGGACCAAATAGGTCCGCGAGATTAACTGTCACTCCTGATTCCAAATGGGGACCAAAAATAAATGGACTGCAAATTAATTTGAAAATGTTGAAACACCTGATACAAATGTCAGATTAATTTGCATTCAGCTAGCAGGTTAAAATGTAAGAATATGAGGTTCAAGGCGGGCACTTATGCCAATGCCTTTCTGTTGGGCAAATAATATATACCATTCATTAAAACAGAAAGTTAAAAAAAAACTCATGTTGTTCTTAGCACTGATTTGTTTATTTCTGTTAATTTGCTGAGACAGGGATTGTATAATGAGCTCAAATTAAATGGTAAGAAATATTTTTACTTTGTTGCAATCTGGCATGTTTGCATTGATTCTTTAAACAAATGAGTTGAAGTTTGAAGTTTCATTCAGTCTTCTAATTCACATATTTAAAATAACACACACAACAAGAAAACATTCAAAATACAAAAACCAATCAATTTTTATTTGTATAGCGCATGTACACTGGCACAAAGCGCATCACATTAGAACAGTAGAAAACTCCATCCTCTTCTGGTCAGCACTGGGTTGTTCATATCAGGCCACAGATGTAGCACAGTGTGAGCTGCATCCAGGGATTCTGTGAGGCCAAATATGTTGCTTGGTCAGTCCACACCAGGGTGTTCTTGGGGTTAAATTTATGATCCACATGGGAGTGAATGGTGAGAGACATTTGCTTTGCATGCTAGATAAGGTGCTGGGAGAATCTGTAGTGAATCTGTTATCTCCAATTTGCACTTTTACTTGCAGTTCCATTGGTCCTGTGTGACACCTTGTTCCTACAGAATGTGTCCACAACTTGCATCAGCTCAGCATTCCTTAGTGTATGGCCTGGAAGTCCTGCTTTATGATGCTTTCTTTATGAGGTTTGGCATTTATTTATTTTAAGCCTGGCGTCCTCTTGCAGCCATGATAACAAGTTCTCTGTCCTGGGGCTGTTCTCGAACACTGCCGGGGATGTGCACCAGACATCATGTGTAATTTTGTTTTATTGTTTATTTGGCCAAGGTTCTCTTTAAACCACGGACTGTTTAAGTTTTATCAGCAAACTGCTGCAGAGCTTTCAATTCCCAGGCTGCACCATGATTCTGTGTCCGGGTTGGCTTTTAGAAATGCTTTCATAGTAAAGTCATGTGCTTGTTTAACCCTTTTAGGGATATATACTAGTATTTTATATTGATCCATGAAAGGCTGATTGTCACCATCCATCACCCCTCAACTTTATTTCCCCACTATTGTTATAATAATTTAAAGTCTTCCTCTGTGCATCTGACCTGACATTCATTCTTACTGGTCAAACCGTTTACTCAAAGGGTTAGATAGATTGTCCTCTTGTATGACACACACATACACACACACAGAAACTGTGATTGTGTTCTATACCCTTTGATTGGCACTTGGGTGGTCTAGCAGATCTTTCCTCATATTATGTGAAGTTTGCCGGTTCTCCATTGGTACAGTTTGGTATGTTTGGGTGTCCCCACACATTCATGCTAAAGAAATTCCACGCTTGATTGTGAATTTGCCCTGACCGATTCTTTTCCCCAGGTCCCCAACGTGGGTAAGCGAGTTTTACAAGATGGATGGTGGGATGCATGCATTTTTTTCCAGTTAGCATTTTGCTTTTGCCCATCTCAACAGTTTGTTCAGTCCACCAGATTGTGAATTAGTACTTTACAGCTAATATTATCCCATTCAGCCATAAACAATTCAACATGTGGCCTACCCAGGGGCTACATATGCTTCTGTGCCAGACTGTAAAACACAGCAGACTCCAGTCATTCTAAACACCAAATGTCAGCAGAAGAGATTACATTTTAGAGCAGACACTTCCATTTAAGTGTGCCCGTAATGATCATTCCCAGTATTTGTTTGCCATTGATTTTTAACAGCACTGCTTCTCCTGGATTTCTGTTCCTTTTCATAAAAATTATTTAAAAAAATTTGGCATCACAAAACTTTTTTTTTTTTGTTTAGAAGCTAAATAAATCCATTACAGCCCTATTTATTTTGCCCCAGTTGTTAGACAAGAAAACAAAGTTTTCCATCAGTTGGACAAGTGGCAATAACTGCTTTCTTACTGCGTTTATTTTTAGATGTATTTACTTTCAAAGTGATTGCAAATCTGCCAATTTGTTGTGCAACAAAAGCAAAATTACCCGTGGACAATTTACTCCAC